>NC_086317.1:318798645-319426145 GCF_036172605.1 Pelobates fuscus | reverse complement strand
TTGATTGCCTTGAGAGCTAAATAAAAATTGTCTGGCTCCTGAGGGCAGAGGCTGCTGCTGTTTCTTACTTGACACAGATAAAGAAAGCTTAACAATTGTAAGGTGCCTTTTTAACCTAGCAACTAGTGTATTGTCATGTGAGCAGCTTAACTAAAGACTAGAAGAACTAATTGCAGCATCCGGTCCTTTTAAAATCATTTGCCAGCAAGAGTCTTCCCATAAATGGTTTTCCCAATTAATTTTTATTGTGAGTATCTGGGACTTTCAGCATTCTCCTTTGAAGCGTACTTGAAATCTAATACTCTTCAGTGCTCCAGGGTTCCACCGTCTGAACCTATGAACCAAGAAGAGAAAGAGAGAGCACATTTCGCTTGTGTATTCTGTTTATAGAAACCTGCCAGAATATTACTCTAAAGATTTTTCACTAAAGTGTTTGTTGTTGGAAATTCACCATGGAATTGCAAATGTTACTTCAATATAGTTGCATGGGACAAATTTTCCAAATCACTGATTTGTCATCTGCAATATGTCAACCTTACACTTTGAGTGATTTCCCAGCAATTCACACATCACTGAATAACCCACTCAGGGTTATTTTCTAAATTGAGAATTTAAAGGAAATTTTAACATTAAAGAAACAGATGTTTGTATTCCTGACCCAATATTGATAAATCCACCATTTAGGTGGCTTGCCCCCTCCACTTAACTCTAACCCAAAATAATAAAACTTACCCCTAGGGAAAGCATTGGATTGGCTGAAATCTGCAAGGAGGCAGGATGGGGACAGAGCCAAACGCCGGCTTAGCCAATCAGCACCTCATTATAAAGATGCGCTGAATCAAAGTTCCGCGTCTTGCTGAACGGCAGTGCCCCAGGGATCACCTCCAGTGGCCATCTGACGAGTGGCCACTGGAGGTGTCCCTACGGGGCAATATAAACACTGCATTTTCTATTAAAATGCAGTGTTTGCATGACATTGCCTGCAGGGATTGATTATACTCACCAGACCAACTACATTAAGCTATAATTGTTCTGATGACTATAGTGTACCTTTAAAGCCAGGTTAGCCAAATTGAAAGCAATAGCTAATTTTTAATTTTCAGTTTTTGTGATCTTAGATTTTTTAATTCACCTTGAATTCTCACTTTAGTCAATTACCTGTGTTTATCCAATTTGGTGTTTAACTAAACACCAGATTAGAGGAAACCAAATTGCAAAATTTAGGTTCTAATAGCCAAGCTGTCATTATAGTTGAGTAAGCATTCTATTTGCCAAATCTGATAGTGTGGTCTAACTGTTGCTATTAATTTTTCCATTTATTACAATTCAATATTTAGTGCAAAAAACAAACAAACAAACATTTGCATATGCAATGTAGGAAAAGGGGGATTGGATTGCTTGTGTGTTTGAGTAACAATCCAAACATCATAACCACTACAGCTCATCAGGAGGGTCCTGGAAACCACCCATGGTAAGTGGTCAAACCGTTTGACAACTCACCTGAAGATCACCGGGGTCCTGTCACCTCCTCCTGTTCTTCTGCAATGAGCTAAGCCTGGCAGTGCAGTGTACGGCTTACATTATTGGTTGAGAGTGTCCAGCTGACGCTCTCTGCCAATGAGCTGACTCTGCACTGTGGGTGTTGCCTCATGAGAGCTGATGGAAGCTCCTAGCAAAAGCTTGCAATACTTAATTGAGGAAGTGACTGGCTTTCAGTAGAGCCAAATAGAAGATGGTTACATTGAGAGGGCACCAGAGCACTCTTGGTGCCGCAACCACTTCAGCATTTAGGAAGTAATAATACCCATATCATGCCAAAATATATAGCTGGAAATAACTACATTTGAATACAAATGTAAAGGAGCCTCCATGAGGAATTCATTGTGTTTTCAGTATGACAAGGAAACTGGAATTATCTGCTTTTCAGTGTGTATATAGTTTACCAGCAGATTGTACAGAAATATCTAGGTTGAAATAGAAATTCTTTTTACATACTCTTTGTGACAATATTGAAACATATTTCTGTTTTACCATATAGAACTTCCCATTTTTTTCATAAGTTGAGTGGCCTTCCCATGTCATCTGGCTTATTATTGGATGATATTATAATAACCTTTTTATGCAGCTGTATAGTAAACTAGTCAAGAATGTGTCTGGTATTTGACCGTACAAGTCCTCTGACAGGCCCCGTTAATTGCTTTTTTGTAAAGTAGCCTAAACATGTGGAAGCAGAAATGTGACGGGATATGTAACCTGTGAAAGAATTATCTGAAGCAATTTGTAGCTGTCCCCAAAAATAGTGGACTGTTGATTTAGGGGTGAGGTTTATAGTTAAGGCTAGATTTGTATTCAGATTTGGTTTAGTATTCGGGTTTGCTTCGGGTTTATATATATCTCGTCAGCCTCAACACTGGTGCTGGAGTCCATGTCAAAGAGTTAAAGTAACCCTTTAAGTAGATATCTCTTTTTAATTCATATTCAGACATACATTTGCTATATCAGAGCAGCTATCTTTAGCCCTTATTGTTCAGAAGCACCATTTATCTGTCAAGAGGAAGCGCAATAAGGATGTCGGCAACTGCCCCAGAGTGAAATTCCTTTTAGAATGCCTTGCCTTTGGACCGATTCAGGACACAAGCTTTTCATTATTTTTATGGTTCTTGGTTGGGTAAGAAGCACTTCTGACCAAATAGGACTTGGAGGATAGCTCCAGAAACCATCACAGCTTCATCTCAATTAAGTTGTGATGGTGCTTGTAGTCCTGGGTGACTTTAAAAGATTAAGCGGTTTATGAACGGTTTAACCCCAAAACTATTTTGATTGTGCCCATCCACCCGGCTCCTTTGTTTCCCCCTCTGGACCCGGCTTCATACCTACGTGCGTGCGTTTCTAATCCATTTTTCTCAATTGGAGGCCTGTGATAGCCCCCTCCATCCCCTCTGTTCTATATCAAAGTGAATTAAACAGAATTCATTCAGACAGAATGAGTTAAATTTACCAGACTTTCCACTAGTTATTCAAGAACAGAGATTATTTTTAGCTTTTTCAGCAAAGTCGATATGACAAATGGATGTTTCACCATACATTGAATGTGGTAAATTGTAGATCACAAGTCAAAAACAAAAGGTTAATGGGGAACTGCACCTTCCGTGTCCCAGAGTCAGCATTCCTCAGTGACTGGGTCACAACTCAACAGATTTTCTTTTTGTTTAACTTTTCACCAAAAATCTGATTTAAAGGGACAAGAAGGTATGAAAAGCAATACTGTTGAGACCTAGTTAGACAACTTCAGACTTAATATACCTATTATTTTATTAAAAAGTATGGTTATACCCAGCCAGAAGTGCCCCTTGTAGGGCAAGCAGAGATGGATTATTTTTGAAAGAAAGTAGGTCTGTAGATATAATCAAGTATTTTAACATACATGAGACTGAGAAGAAGGGAATTGTTGGGCACTCTAGTTTACAAGCAGGGCTTCTTCATCCAAATGGCTAAATATCTGTCCTTGCCTAGTATTAATAAGGTTCACAAAGCCGGCTGGAAGCTGATAATAAAACAAACTGGGGTGTTAGATAAAGGGAGGATATTAAAGTTAAAACAGGCACAGCACAAGTGGAAGGAGAGCCATCATAAAAAGTATCTGCCCATAGCCTGCTAATGTCTTTCATTTGTTGTGTGTACATGTAAATACAGAAAAGTGTGATTGTGCAAAATGATGATATAGTACTGTTTGCAGGCTAAATAAGAACTTGCTGTTTTAGTGTTTACATACAATAAATACCCCGATGACTGTTGTCTCAGCCCATGTAGGCTTATTTTGCCTTTTGGTATTAAATCATCCTGAATAGGTGTTTTAAAATAAATAAATAAATCATGTTTCTCAATCTATTTTTAATGCATCATTTGAATGACACATTGAACACTCTGGACACTAACACACAACAAGACCTGAGCAATATATAGCTTTATATGCACGCCCTTTATCATTGTCAGACAATTTTCACAGGGCTGTCTGTGCAGTGCAGAGCTTCAGCAGCTTTGCTGAAGTCCGCTTACTTTGGAAAGCTGCCCCGAGCCACAGCTTTCCCTCCATTTTAGTTTGTAATATTTTTTTTTTAGCTTTACTAATGATCTCGGCAGGAGCATACAGGTTCAACAACAGTAAATAAGCGTGTGATTGTGTCTGACATGTGAACCAGGCCACCAGCAATCTGGGACATAGAAAGGTTCTATCTATCTGGGACCTGGACTCATACATCCCTATTCGGGAATGGGTGGTTGCAAGCCAGTCGTGGGGAGGAAATGGTCCAGTGACTGGTACTTCAAGGCCCTGGACTTGAGAGTAAACTGGGAGAAACAAGAAACCTGTGGAAAGAAATGATAATCTGGAACAGGAGAATAGTATAAGGTTCTGGGAGAAGAAAATGGTTTATAGTAGTTACAACAATTGATATATAAAATTGGGGATAATTTAGTATAAAAAGATGACAGTTACAATTTTAAAGAGAATGGAGGATTAAAAAGAATATACGACGGGTGAAGCAAGGTGGGGAACAGAGGTTTGTACGACTTTTATGGTCGTGAGACAAAAAAAAAACTGTGGAATACTTGGGAAGAAAGACATTTGCAAGTTCAAATCTTTGTTGTAAATTGAGACTAGAGAGGAAGTGGTGGGACACAGGGCTACAAATTAAATCTTTGCCTTTTTGTGGCAAAAATCTAAACCCTTACCCTAGTTATAAATCTGATGGTTTCTCAATAGTCTTACTTATTTCAGCACACAAAGTAGAAAAAAATCAACTTATTTATTAATAATTAATTTATTTATATATGTAATATCTGATTATTTTTTCTTTTGGTTTTATTGTCTCAGCTTGACACACTGGAAGAAAAACTAATTTGCAGTACAATTAAATTGCATATAAAGCACAAGCATAGTGATAAAAAAACAAAAACTCACAGGCACAAAATGAACTATGGAATATGATTAAAGGAAATTAATATATCTGGCAAGTCTCCAACCTAAGCCTAAACTGTAATCCATACCATGTGGTCAGCGGAGTATCAGGCCATAGCTTATTGATGATGACTATGAGTGGCTAAAACTGCCTGGCATTTTAGATGATTGTTGATCCTTTTCATATATTTTGTATGTTTTAGCCTATTTGCACCTAATCTCTAGCTGGACACAGTGCAGTCTGCCCCTGTTATGTTCTGAGTAAAGACAAAAAGAGAATTGGGTATCGCACACCGAACGTGCATTTAGCAGGAATGGTGCTGCCGTAGTGACCAAAACGTATACATAATAGAGATTAAGGCACAGCGCACACATAAAAATTTAAAATTTTATAAGGCTACTTTAAAATGTAAAACAAATATTTTATTCTATTTAGTATTGAGTTATGTATACATATAGGGTATCAAGAGAGCCATATTTCCTTTAAAATATATATATGTATGTGTGGGTTCACTTATATGTAAAAGGGAAAATTGTGGTAGAATTAACACATAACAAAAGTGCCAAAAAGACTTTGGTCACAAACGCATCACATCTAAAAAAAAAAAACCTGGTCCTTAATGGGGTTAAAAAGTTGTTGTTTTTTTTATTTTTTTATTTTTTTAAACTTCATGTTGACAGATTCTCTTTAATGAATACCCTGAATATACAATTAAATGAACACTTTAGCGCAAGGAATTCAGATTTGTATTTATAATGCTAAAGTGTTATCCATGCTATATGGGTTATTGGGCCGACCCATAGGTAATTTAAAAATAAAAATAAAAAAAGTTTGCTTACCTTCATTCCACTGACAGGCCTGTCTCTGATGTTCTCAGCTAATCCAATGCTTCCGCATTGAGTCACTGCTTCTCTATGGAAAGCATTTGGTGTCTCCATGCAGAGGGTAGAGACAATGAACATTTTCCAAGAGGTTCCTAGTGCCTTTCCAAGTGACAGCCACTAGAGGTGTAGTTGCACAGCATGGAAAAGGCAGTGTTTACACTGCAGAGCAGGCAGGGACGATCTCTTTGCTCTAGTACCACTACATTATGCTTTAGTGGTTCTGGTGCCTATAGTCTCCCTTTAAATTGGTTTTGCAGGAACACTGCCAGATGTTTAAAATACATACGGTACTTTTAAAGTATATATTCAATTGAAGTTAATCTTAAAATAACATGTTGTTCAACATATTTTCCATTTGAGTATAACCACTTGTCTTCTGTTTCGTTAGATTCTGTCAGTCATATAAAATGTACCACCGAAACTCTATTTAGTTTACCACATCCTTTTATATATTTAGATTTACTCCATCATTGGACTTTATCAGTTTTTGTTTTAAATGTGCAACTACCAACCAACTGTGAATAATTCATATAAAAATGATACCAGCTTGATGCAGCAGTGTATTTAGTTCCTAATTTAAAGTTCTCGCTCTTTGACCCCATACAATTAGAGGAGCGCTCAGATCAGTTGGAAGTCCCCTCCTCACATGCTACAGCAGAATTAGAAAACCACTGAAGCAGAAATATTGTCAAAAACCACCTAAAGGTACAAAGTATGAAAGAAGCCAAAAATACTTTATTATACAGTTTGGGGGCTCCTGTAGAAACAAACACAGAAAGCTTGCTACCTTTAAGATATCATATCCTTTTAAAGGGACACTATAGTCACCAGAACAACTACATCTTATTGAATTTGTTCTGGTGAGTAAAATCATTACCTTCAGGCTTTTTGCTGTAAACACCGTCTTTTCAGAGAAAATGCAGTGTTCACATTACAGCCTCGTTATAACTTCACTGGCCACTCCTCAGATGGCTGTTAGAGATCCTTCCTGGGTCATGGCTGCCTAAAATGCATCCAAACATTCAGTGTCTCCTCCCTCTGTATGCAAACACTGAATATTCCTCATAGAGATTTAGTGAGTCAATTCATCTCTATGAGGAGATGCTGATTGGCCAGGGCTGTGTTTGAATCATGCTGGCTCTGCCCCTGATCTGCCTCCTTGTCAGTCTCAGCCAATCCTATGGGGAAGCACTGTGATTGGATCAGGCTACCACTTCTGATGATGTCAGCAGACTGCTTGTTTAACAGCATCCAGAGTTACAGCTTCAAGCTTAAATACAGTAAGATTTTTTACTATATTTATGGAGGCATGAGGTCTCCAAGGGGGCTAGAGGGTGGTTTTAACACTATAGGATCAGGAATACATGTTTATGTTTCTGACCCTATAGTGATCCTTTAACGTTTGTAGCTGTACTTTTCTGGGGTTCCAAATTCATGATCCAAATCTGACACATTGCATTCAGCATCTGATGTGTAGCATAACTAATGTTAAAATGCAACCTTTTTGCCCTGACAACACTTTTAAAAAATGTTTTCCTAGTACACCTTGGTTAGCCATATCACCTGTCACAAATAGCATGCACATCACCCCATATCACATGCGTCACCCACCTCACTCACTTACCAAACTACACTTGTATCCTATACTACATTTATTTTATGACTTTCCTATTACTTCCATAATCAAATACAGCACCTGCATATTGCATTATAAAATAAAATTATTTTACAAATATACTCATTAAGAGGATATTTCAGACTGGACATGACATTTTTTTAATGTAAAATATATAGATAATGCTTTAGAATCCCTTCCCTGCCAACACCAATTAAAATTTAAATACACTCATTTGTACAGTCAATTGTTTTCTCCAAAGCCCCAGGGCTTGTACTATTTGTAAATCAGGTATTGACTCAAGCCAGTGATTATGCTCTGTGTTGTCTGTGGGAGTTGAGCATATGCCATTAATGAAACATTCCAAGCACCATTCCGAGAGGTCATTGTACCAGGAGTTGACCCCTCTTCCCCCATTGTAAGTAGTCAAGCTGTTTTTGAATGTTTTGACCTCTTACCTGGGGTCCATCAAGTGCCTCTCCCTGCCTCTGGTTCTAGTGTTGGAGAGCCAGAAATTCCTAAGTAGGAATGTTCAGTTAGCTATGCCTTGCAGTGTATGGGTTAGCTCCTTGTCTGAGAGAGTCAGAAGAGCTAGTGGATATTCTTGTTTATTGCACTCCTGGTGCTCCAGCATCCGTAGTTGAGTCAGGCTGCACTACCAATCAAAACTGGTGTCTACTACCTACAAGGGGAGGGGGCTCTAGGCAGTCCTGGCACCAGGAGCTTGGATGTCCGTTTAACCCGCTAAAGTCAATAGAACTGCTTTTAAAGCTACGTCGGAATGCTTACCTGTTCCAATCACCATTTATGAATGTTGCCATAGATATGCACACGTTAAGGACTGGTATATAGCATGCAGACAACACGGCAGCCATGTGCTACACCTGTACAAACCGTTTTAGAAAGTGAACACACTTATTAAGTGATGCGGCTCAATTGCATTAAGCAAAGTATAATCTTCCTTGATACATGATTAGTGGTGTTTTACAATACACACTTACACTATAGCAGAGATTAATAGTCTTTTTTTTTTTTTCATTTGCAACTGGAATTGGATTCTCACAGAATTATAAATGTAACCTTTATTTTTGGAAAATGCAATTTTTGTTTCTGAATTCACAGAAGTGTTAACCTATAAATGATATGAATGTGATGTGTGGGTTCATTTTATTTATTTTGGGCTCTAACTTTTACATTGCATGCCGCTCAGCTGTATGGTGATTGCTGGAATCTCATGTAAAGGATGATACATGAAAGTAGGATGGTTGAAATAGCAAAAGTGGTTATGTTAATGCTGGCTATTGGGAGAGAGGGAATGCATGTGTCTTCTGCTATGTCACTTTTTATATTCTTTATTTTATTGTGCAGGTTCAACATTGTCCGCATTGCCACAACAGCTTATGTAGTCATACTTAGCAACATATGGTAATACAGTAGCGGCATATATATACATTGCACTTTTTATATATTGTATAGTTGGGGAGTCGTCTAGTGTTCTGGACATGTCCAAGACCTAGTGGAGTCTGTGAGAATGCCTACTTGGAGATTGTCTTGGGCATGTGTTGTGTCGGATGGGTCCGTGTTGGGACCAGCTATGGAGGCGTATTTTTGTATGTGTGGTATGAAGTCCGCGAGTCCCCCAGTGTTGGTGTTCGTGTAGTGGGAGATGTAGTGCGGGGATGAGTCTTGTTTTGGATGGAGCGGCCTAGGCCGGTGTATGTCCTATCTTGGAGATACCCGCCTGTCACTGGATGTGTTGTTAGTTGTGTCATCTATGTTCGTGTGTGGAAGTGAGACAAGTGCAGATGTGGTCAGTCGTGCGTCCGGTCGTGAGTGCTTGTCACCGGTAATGGGAGCAGTGAGTGCATCCAGAGTGCCTCAGGTGCGTGAAGTCCGCTCCTGGGAGACCTATACGGACTTTTGTGGACTAGTAAAAAGTCAATTTTGATCAACCAAAAATAAATGGGGAGGAGGAACTTGGGTGGTAATCATACGTGAGTTCGCAAGGGTCCATCTTGGGCAGAGGGCCATATACAGGAGAGTGTATTATCAGCAGTCTCTGGGGTATTGGAGAGGAACCTCCCTGTCGCAATTTCCCTCAGGGTGTCTTTCGTTGGTGGGGTGGTCTGGTGGGTGCCCCTGGGATGAAGTCCGCAACCGCAGCTGGGTCCAGTTGGGCGAGGCTTGGGCTTTCCCTTCGTGGGGGCGACAGTAGGCCTGCCGTGCGCAGTTGTGAGTCCATTTCAGGGTAGCTCCGAGCTCGGTAAGTGGTATCCTGATACGTGAAGGTGACCATGTTCGGCGTCCCCTATTTATACTGGATGTTCTTGTTCCTGAGGTGTTGTAAGAGGGGCTGCATGGTCTTGCGCCAACCCATTGTGCTTTTAGTTATGTCCTGAAAGAGGGACAGCGTGGCTCCCTCTTATATCAGAAGGGTTTTCCCTCGCGCGGCCGCCAACAGCTGGGCTCTGTCTTGCAGATTTTGAAAGCGGAGGATCAGGTCTGAGTGTGCCGCGGCTGGCACCGTTGCGGGCTTTGGCAGTCTGGACATACCGTCTAGGTGCACTGCTTTTGCCTGTTTGGGCGGCAGTAGGTCGGCCAGCAGGCGTCTGATGAAGTGCTGCAGGTCCATCTGGCCTATTGAATCCGGGATGCCACGGATCTTAATATTATAGCGTCGTCTGAGGTCCTCAAGGGCGTTTATCCGGTTGTTCGTTGTGCTTTGCTGAGATTGCACCTCAATAAGTGCTTGTTCTAGGGACGCTATCCTTGCCTCTTGGGAGGTAGTTGAGGCCTCCAGTCGCTGAACCCTGGTAGTGACCCCCCCCCCCACTGCCTCTTTTATACCGGCCATGTCTGCTGCGATATTGGATCTGAGCTCTGCCAGCATGTTCTTAAGAATAGAGGATGTGACAGGGTTTTCTGCAGTGGCTTGTGAGGGCTTTGGGTTGGGTGGCAGGGCTTGTGCCATACCTTCTCCGGGGTCTATAGAGATAATCAGATGAAAAGGAGTAGCAGTCGTCTCCTGCCGCCATCTTGTCCCATGCGGACTTTTGCGAGCGTCAGAGAAGTTCCCCGATATCGTGGGTAGTCGGGTCCGCTCTGTTTTTTTTGTGCTTGCGTCCCATGGCTAATCCTGTGTCAGGTGTGGGTCGTTGAGCCCGGGTGGTCGTCGGATTTCACCTGAAATAACGCGTTGTCGCGGTTTGTATTGAGGAGCTCTCGGTGAGTGCGACCGCTCTGCTCCGCTGCTAGCTCCGCCCCCTGCTATGTCACATTTTTTATTTATTTTATGACGATCTGTATTTTAGTTATAATTGTTTTAATTTGTGCTAACTGTTTTTTCTAGACATTGTAATTAAGTTGACAGTAGATAAGCTAGATGTATTAGATGCTAAATTTATGTAAATCATTTCTCTATCTTTTTAAGGCCTTATCGTTGGGGTAATTCTAAGATATGGCATATCTTCTACCAGCAGCTACGACAGTCCCATCTCTTGCTCTTCAGAACAGAAAGCTTTTACTACACTGCTCGTCAATGTTAGCGGCAAGTACTTTGAATACACCTTGAAAGGTGAAATTAGCCCTGAGAAGATCAATAATGTGGAACAGAATGATATGTTGAGAAAAGTAAGCTATATCAAAGTATAACCTATTCCTGTTTATTTTTAAGCCTTCTATACATATACTTAAAGAAAGAAATTGAGTGGTCTATTAACTGGTTCAGTGGCAAGAGCAACTGTAAGGGTTTGTGGGTTGATTCAAGTAAATAATGGACATGCCTTAGCTATGCAACCTGAACCCTCTTTGCTTTCACTGGCAAATAGAAAAATAAATAAACATACACAAACTTCCCTGAATGAGATTACTGGAAAAAGAGGCTAGTAAACAGGGCCGGCCTTAGCGGTGTGCGAGCTGGGCGGCTGCACAGGGCGCCATGGACCAGGGGGTGCCATGTGGCCGACACAGCTCACACATGGCTGCGTGACAGGAGTACAGGAGAGCTAAAACAGGTACCCGGGTGGAGGATTTCATTATTTTCCACCCGGGTCTATAGAAAAAAATATTGCGGGGCTAACTGAGAGATGGGGCAGAGCTTATCATGAGGCAGAGGCGGGGCTCATACCTACCAGAAGCCCCTGGTAACTGCTGTACAGGAAGAGGGAAGAAGGAAGGAGTCCCTGCTTCCCCAACAACCAACTGCATCCACTCCCTCTTCCAGCCATAATGGAAAGAGGTAAGTCTGTGTGTGTGTGTGTGTGACTGCCTGCCTGTGTGTGTGACTCGAATTGTGTGTGTAGCTGTGCCTTTGTGTGTGCCTGTGCTTGTATGTGTGACTATTTGCCTTTAACTGCGTGAGTGTCTGCATGCCTGTAACAGAGTGTGTACGACTGTCTGCTTGTAATGGAGTATGTGTGACTGTCTGCTTGTGACTGTGTGCCTTTAACTGTTCGTGATTGTGTGTGACTGTCTGCCTTTAACTGTGTGTTTGCCTTTATGACTGTCTGCCTGTAACTGTGTGTGAGACTGTCTGCTTGTAACTGAGCGTGTGACTGTCTGCCTGTGTGTATGACTGTATACAGGCAACTTGGTAAGGGGGGGCGCCGTGAAGGCTTTTCGCACAGGGCGCCTAATGGCCTTCGGCCGGCCCTGCTAGTAAAACACAACTGCAATGAAGACAATAACCTTTTTAGCAGAATAAAAATGTATCTGCTGTAATAAATTTTGATGATCCAAAGGAGATTGATAGGCTAGAAGTAAGAGACCTAATATTGAACCGTGAATGCTTGATTTCACTTCAAGGAAAAGTATTTTAAAAAGTAATTTGTTAATTGTATGTAAGGTGGAAGACAGGTTAGACTCGAAAATTTATTATTTTCAATGAAGAGTTCACACGTCTGATGATCCACAATATGCTGCCCTAACATCAAAAGTATTTCATTTTTTAATTATTTGTGTTGCGTGTTTATTCTCACTCTCTTATGCCCCATGGCACTCAACTCTTATGTTCTTCTTCTACAGGTAACCTTTGACCCTGAAGTCTTTTTCAACATTTTGTTGCCCCCCATTATTTTCCATGCTGGATACAGTTTGAAAAAGGTAAGCCATTGTTATCTGTTAAACATCATTTTTGGTACAATTAACATGACTTGGTGTTATTCTGTAATAAACAATTGTCTTTACTTCGTGCTAACAAACACATGTAAACATGAAATAGTAGTTTTACATTTTCATATTTTTGAACTTCTTGAACTATGCCTTTTGCATTATCTTCTAACTTGGAGATCTTGGTAGGTGGAATTCCAAGTGACATGGTAGCATCCTAGAGGTCCTCTAGCATTCACACACTTGTTGGCTCTCAGAAATAAAAAAATATAGAAAATTTAGGCATAGCCAAATTCAGGATTATAGAAATATGGACTATGAATAAACTAACCAGGTAAGATTTCAAGAAATACTCAAAGTCTAATACATGTAAAAGTCAATATCAGACTATGAAGAGAGACTTACTATAAGCACTGAATGTGTATTAAGACAGTAACCATTATAGGGGACTGAATAAGGGCCAAATTAAGTTATAAATAGGCCTACATAAAATCTGATTGGTCCATGTTATCTCTGTGACTCCAAATAGTATGATAATGGGGTCGCCTAGATGACGTGGTCACTTTAAGGGCAGATATGTTATGATATAATGTAAACTATATAAGGACGCACCCTTAAAGTGGCAAACGTCCTACAAACTTAATGGAAGAAGTGGCTGTTTACTTGAATTTGTCAGCGTGAACCAGAAGGAGAAACGGTTTACTGGCGTTGAATGATGAGTATAGTCAGCATTCACGGCCCTTTGATGCATTCTGCTCATGTGCCTCGACGAATAGTGCAGCGCAGGCGCCTTGAGCAGGGAGTTTGTCACAGCTGAAATTTTGGGGTAGAGTGGAAGGGGAAATAAACTTGCCTAAAACTTTACTTGCCATCTTCCAGTTTCCCAATTTTTTATTATTTTATTTTTATTTCCTCCCATACATGTGCAAGAGTACACAATGAGGGACTACAAAAGATCGTGAATGTCCATGCAAGCCTCCATAACTCTTCTTTTACACACTCACATGCCACATAGAACGTGTTTGTTACCATTATTCATTGTGAGTAATTGCTGACAAACATAGGAGACAGGTGCTCCCTCTTTTGTCACAAATAAGTCCTACTTTGTCTTTTGGTATTTTGGTTGTGCTGTAATTGCAGTGAGATTTCATTACGAGTTACATGTAATTTTGTTTTGTTATTAGAATTCTATTTTCAAAAGAAAAAAAAAATACATTAAAGTGCAATCGTCACTAATCTGGTTTCCTTAGTCAATCTCCTTATTTTATTATCAAGTGCTCCATTGACTGGACACTCTGAACAAAATATTTGCTACACAGCCATACTGTGATTTATAACTTGTATAGTTACTCTCTATCAACTATAATGGCCTAGATCTTACAATTCAGTTTCCAATTCAATACAATGTAGTGTTTATTGAAACAATTCCATTTGTAATATGTAAATAGGCCATTGACTTAATTTGATATCCGCAAAAATCCTATAATGATTACTTATTATACGATGATCGGCATGAATCATATAGTAATCGTTTACCAAAATTATACAGATTATATAGTTAACAGTCGAAGTACCATACAATCTAACTTTTTCATCTGGAAGAAAAACACGTAAAGGATCTAGTTACACAATATCGCCTGCTCCTCCGTGATGTGTTTTAAAATAGATGTTGCTCAATCTTGTCAGAGATTATTATCTGCAGTGATCGTGCTGATTGAAATACAACTATTGTGCTCCTGGCATCTTGTCATCTCCAATATTAGCCTACATAGCAAATGATTTAAAGATGGATGTAGCAAAATCAAACGTAATATTACTGTTTATTCTGACACACAGATACAGTTTCCTTATTTTGATTATTATTCTTATGGTGTACTTCTTCATACAGCTCATGTAGAAGTGTTGTAATACAATAGCAGGAACATGCATTAAAATGCAATGAGGTAACCATGAGAGAAGAGATTTTGCTTCTGCACATAATGTGCTGTAAAATGCGATAGATTTTAGTCAGTATTTTCCCTCCATAATGTAGTAAATTCGAGGAGTGGTCAGACAAGAGCATAGATTTTCTTTGTGGGTGTACTATTAGAGATTTAGACCAAAAATTCATGAAACAAAGAGTTTTAGTTGTTAGGGCTTTAAAGTGACTTTTCATATTTTTTCCAAATTAGCCAAAATTGAAACATAGCTGACTGGGCTGTTTTGGTCTAACATTTGAAATTCATGGACAATACACACTTTAGTGAATATCCCTGTGGTGATCAACTCTATGCGAAGGAGATGTGTTGCACCGCGTGTGGCAAATGGTGGTCACACCAGATACTGACTGGTTTTCAGACCCCCCCAGACCCATTTTAGAGTGACCTTTTATTGTGGGCAGCCTAAGGCACATCTGTGCAATAATCATGCTGTCTAATCAGCATCTTGATATGCCACACCTGTGAGGTGGATGGGTTATCTCGGCAAAGAAGTGCTCACTAACACATATTTAGACAGATTTGGAAACAATATTTGAGAGAAATAGGCCTTTTGTGTACAGAGAAAAAGTATTTGATTTTTTTTTTGAGTTCCGCTCATGAAAAATAAGGGCAAAAACGAAAGTGTTGCATTTATAATTTTGTTCAGTGTGTGTGTGTGCGCGCAATGAAATTGTAGATAGTCTACGTCATTTAATCACATCTATTAATCCGTATTTTCCATTCTTGAATAAAAACAATGAGTGGGTTCAAAATCCATTCATATAAGACAACCCAGCCAATTTTTCTGATGTAGATTTTGAGAATCTGATCGATATAACTTCTGACCGTCAACTAAGCCAAAAATTTAAAGAAGTTTCTCTTGTTGCTTTTTGGGGTAATTTACGCAAAGAATACCCAGAATTTTCCAAGCAGGGAATCAAAGTTCTGTTGCCATTCGCCAGCACATACTTATGTGAAACTGGATTCTCGCTTTACTCTGCAAAAAACACAAAGTATTGAAATTGACTTGACGCAACTGCAGATATGCGAATACAATTGTCAACAATTAAACCAGATATAAAAAGAACTTGCCAGAAAAAGAGAACATTACACTCTGCTCACTACACTCTTGAAAGGTTTGCGCTACGCTACTCTACGGCACACATTTTTCTGTTGGGGTTCCAAAGTTTTGCTATACCCTGTCAATGGGTTCCAAGGGAAAAAAATAATAATTGGGAAACCCTGATCTCCACTATTTCATAGGTTTTGCACTCCTGTTTCCCAGTGTCTTTAGCCCTGTGTTCAGCTGGAAAAGCCAGCACTCGAAGACTTGTTAAAAAAGGTAAGTTTAATCCAAAGATTAAAACAAATTACAATCCGATAGTCAACGTTTGAGTTCTTGCATTAGAACTTTCTTCAGGACATAATAACATATACATACAAACACTGACTATATATAAGAAAAACTAACCTACCTTACTCTAATCACCTGTGTATGAGCATCCACCATTCCTCCGTGCGCATGAGTGGCAATAACCTCCACCACCTTGTGATGTCATGACATCCGGGGCCCGTGAACCTGTTACCAAGGTGATATGTACACAGAAACCTACTGGAGCCAAGTTACCACAGTGATCTATAAACAAATGACCATCGGAACTATTCTGTGAAGAACATATATAAATATACCATTTGAAAGTAAAAAGGAATTAAATACTCAAATACACCTATGTGACCATAGCCATAGATTCAAATATCATAGGAGTGCCTCTTGGACACTATGTATGTCTATGCAAAGTGCCAGTGCAGTTTAATATCGGGAGTATATCCAAACTCTTAAAGTGCCCACAAAATATTTTAATGTGACTGAGTAACCAACTTTAATACGTGCAATAAAGCAAAAAAATATTTTAGGATATTCATTCTCAACTAAAGTGCAACGTGCCTTATCATCAAAAGTGTTTAATTCTGTAATGGTAAAGTGCTCGGTCCTAAAGAAAGTTCTAGTGTAAGAACTGAAACATTGACCATCGGATTGTAATTTGTTTTAACGTTTTGGATTAAATTGACATTTTTTGACAGGTCCTCGAGTGCTGGCTTTGCTACTGGAGGTGTGTATGTGTATTTTTTTTTTCTTTTGTTCAAGTGACGGATTTGTCATCCAGAACAATAAGAGTGTGACCAATAAGGATAACCTTCGTCCCTGAAAAAATGTGATTATCAGCACATGGACTGCAGGAACAGATCCCAGACGTTTAGTCATGTAAGAATCCTACACTGAAGGAGATAATGTACCAGAGGGGTAAATCTTATTCTGCACTTATTACTGCAACACTGAATTGCACTAATATGTTTGCTTTAACTTGTTAGCTCCTATATTTTAAAGCTTAAAAGACTAGCTACAAAATTGATAAAAGGAATGGAGCATTTTAGTTACTAAGAAAGTTTAAAAATTTTTAATCTCTTTAGTTTGGAAAACCAGCGCCTCAGAGTTGACACGATAAAATTATACAAATATATTCGGGGCCAGTACAAACCATTATCTGAAAATCTATTCATAAACAAGGCTATACATAGGACACAAGGTCATGTATTTAGACTGGAAGAAAGGAGATTTAATCTAAAGCAAAGGGAAGGTTTTTTTTACAGTAAGAACAATAAGGATGTGGAATTATCTGCCTGAAGAGGTGATTTTATCAGAGTCCATACAGATGTTTAAACTGCAATTGGATAAATACTTCCAAAAACATAGCATACAGGGATATAATTTCTAATTAGTGGGGTAATAGCTGCTTGATCCAAGGAGATATCTGAATGCTATTTTGGGGTCAACAATGAATTTTTTCCTAGTGTGTTGCAAAATTTCAGCTATGTAACTATGTAACTGTTGCTTTGCTTAAAGGAATACTTTAAGCACAGTCACATTGGCATAATGAAGTAGTTTTTGGTGTACAGATCATGTCTCTGCAGTCTCATTGCTCAGTCCTCTGCTATTTAGGAATTAAAGCCACTGCCATTTATCAGTTTTGCTTTTTTTTGTTTGTTTAGCTGTTTATATGTATTTATTTATTTATTTATTTGAGGCTTATTTGCAAAGTTATACATAAGGAAAAGTAAGAACTACTTTTCCCTATTCATAACCTGGAGGTTGACAAAGGATGGAGATTTAGTCAAGCTCCACGTCCTGTGTCATTGGACGTCTTGTTTAATACTCTCCTCCCTCCAGCAGAGTGTAACGGATCCAATGAGCTCATCGATATACTAGGTTTGTTTTCGTGAAAATGGAAGGACAGAATATATAATTTATGTCTGCTGCTATCTTAGAAACTTTAGGATGGTTGATCTGTGAAAGAAGACCCGGCGCAACAAAAACAAATTATGAGTTGCACTTGTGCTGGGTCCCAAAACTATTGTGGGGTGAGGTTTAGGGGGCCTTAACAGAGGTATTACTCAAATGGTCGGCGAGGGAGTTGTTTAGTTGTAGACCTTCTTTAAATAAATGTATTTATGCAGCTTTTGCCATGCCTCCTTTGGCTGATGCTCACACAGCTTTCCTACACACTTCCAGAAAGCTATCCATGCGCCTGTATTAGTTACTACATCTAAATATTGTTTGTGATGAGAAAAAAGGAACACACTAGTTCTCTGTAGTTTACAGCTATAGTGCCAGGTGTGCCCTGTCGATGTCACACGGTAAGACTTCCGATCATTTCAGCATGATTTGACAATTCACTGGACACCTCTCGGTGCATGTTTCTACATCTTCTGCATGTGGTCTGAAGTAGTTTTAGTGTGTTCCATGAAGTTTCTAATGACATTCCTGTATTTGGTCATCAAACCTATGTAATGTTTGACTGCTTACCCAATGTATATTTTTATTATAAGTTAAACGACTACATAGCAAATACGGGTGTTGTCTGTGAGGAGTGAACATCAGCATAAAGCAGGCTAGAACATGGCCTGAAGTTGTGTATTTTCTCTGTCGTTTACTGCAAAACATGCTTTTATTTATTTGCAAGTTCCTAGATTTATCAGTTGGTATGAATAAATCTTTAGAACTTTGCTCTCATTTGGGACAATACATTATTGTGAACATGGGGCACAAAATATCACAACTGAAATGCATTATAGTTGTATTGATTTTGTAAAAAATATAATGGGGCTTTTGTAGTATATAATTTTTCTTTTCTTGCCGTTGACATGCATTGCCACCTGACTAAAAGGTTACATGACTATTATTTATTTGTTTCTAATTAAATTATAACTATTTGGGATTTGTTTGTTTTTTGTCATCACGGTTTGTTTTGCTTATTAAGTCCAGCCATGCATGAAATTCAGACAGCCATCCTCTGTTTGTATGGCCTGTCTTCTCCATGCCATTTCTACGGTACAGATTACTACCATCAATGTGTCACCTGCATTGACTTAGATTTTCTTTCTTTTTTTTTTTTTTTCAATTTGACCATTTTTATTGTTTTTCAAGAACTAGTTCACATTGGTTGTATGTCATTTGGATCACACAGTTACAGTTCATACATTCGTTTGTACATTAATTTATACATTTGGTAGATTTTATTTTTATTTTTTTTTAAAAAATTTTTTATTCATGTTGTGTTCTGGTCAGTGTTTCCAGTCTTCTTAAAGATGTAGTTTGTTTAGATAGATTAAGTCTACCATGTACTTTGTAAACGTTATTGTTTTATTGAGTTGTGTTGATGTCATCCTAGAATTTAATGAGGAATGTTTATATTGGTAAGTGCCTTAAATCGGAGCGGGCACTTCTCTGGTAGGGACAGTTCTTTAGTCCCTTACCGCTTACCCCAGTAAATACTTCCCGTCCCATGATACCTCAGGCTCAGTCTTGCTCTTGCTTGCCTTTCTACAGAAGAAATGCTGTTCAAGCACTTGCATGCTCATGCTCAGGCATTCCCCACGTACGGCACTGTAGTTGTTAAATGTATTTACTGCCAAAATCAATGAATAGCAATACCCATAGCTATCTTGTGTATAAATCTTAATAGTGACAGTTCTGCTTTAAGATTGGCAATATTGCGTTATTTCCCCTATTGAATGCAAATAATCAATGATTAATTTCTCCTTGTGTTAACACTTCTCTGCAAATAAGATTTAAAATAATAAAAACTATCCTGCTAAGTAATTGGGGGAGATTTAGCAAAGTGCTGTGATCTGAAAATGGTGCAAAGTTGTAATAGTGGAGTAATCGCCAGTGGAATGTGCCTGAAGACCACACAAGTTTCCATGGCAACTGCTCCACTTGCATACTATGATAAATTCAATATTATGGGTACTAGACTTTTAATTTTTTATATATATATTAAGCATGTTTAGGTGAGTGCAACCATCCCCCCATGTTTCCTATATATATTTGGGAGTCTAGCCAACTCCTTGGTTTTGCACCCCTCCCTGTTACAGGTGCCTCATCTCAGGTCCCTATTTAGCCTTGTACTGCAGAGAGCCTCAGATGGAATTTTTTCCCAAGTAAGTGGTTAATCTCATAAGAGCAGACATTAGACTGTGAGAGTAGGACCTGCCAAAGATGGGGTACATTGACGTTGTGGCAGGCTTATGCAATGTATGATCATATAATGTAACTAAATCCCCATTTTTTTTGCCTAGATTAGGTGTTTTTAAAAAAAACTTTTACAAACTAATAAAATCTGTCAACATTGAAGTTGCTGTTTAGTAGATAGGAGAGTGCGCTGGATCTTGTGTATTGTTTATTGTATAATATGGCCTCCAGCAGCACCCCATTTAAGCATGTTTAGGTGAGTGCAACCATCCCCCCATGTTTCATATATATATATATATATATATATATATATATATTTTTATATATACCATAATATATAAATAATATATGGTATAAAGATAGCACTCAAAGGACTTCAGAAATATGGTGAAAAAACGTATCTCTTTATTCAGGCATCAGCCTAGGTGAATCAACGTTTCAGTTCTCTTATGGAACTTTCGTCAGAGAACTGAAACGTTGATTCACCCCAGGCTGATGCCTGAATAAAAAGATACATTTTTTTCACCATATTTCTGAAGTCCTTGGAGTGCTATCTTTATACCATATATTCTATATTTATTGCTCACAAGCACCGGGGTTACTACTTTTAAACAGGAGTGCTAGCATTGGACACTTTCTTTCTTTCTCTCTTTCTTTCTTTCTTTCTCTCTTTCTTTCTTTCTTTCTCTCTTTCTTTCTTTCTTTCTTTTTTCCTGTAAATATATTGTTACAGAAGTAACCATCTCTTCTTACTGTTTCTTAGTGCTGTCTGACACATTTGTAATTGCTTATAAACAATCTGGCCACATGATGTCACTGTCACCTTGTCAGCGATTTCCAGGGCATTCTGCTGTTTATAAAGCAGGGACTGCCAAATCACGAGATTCTAATGTTTATTGCTTATGCCAAAGATAAAACAATTTTCTAAAGATAATTCTCCTCTGTCCAGGTTTCTGATGCATTACGTTTTGTTTATTAGAAGACCTTTACAGTATCTGTGTACCTGGAATTTACTATGTAAAATTACATCACTATCTGGGAAATGTGAATGCTGATTTGGTATATGAAATAGGGATTAAGTGTTTAAGTACGGTCATATACTAAAATCCAAAGCAAGTGAATAAATGGCGCTGTGGCAATTTACTCTACAAAAACAGAAAAATAAAATTAAAGTTAAAAGAGCTGCACCTCTATAGTGTGAATAAGCTCTATCACACACTCACAGTAAATCATAGAAAAAATAAAAAAGGTGCGCTCTCTCAATGTCAGTGCTAAAATATGTAAAACAAAAATGACTTGTGCAGGCTTACATCTGGCTCAGTTTGGATTTTTCAAAAGCAAGTTTACCGCTGGAGTAGTCATTTCTAAAGCTGTTTAGAGAAATTATTAACCTGCGTTTTTATTTGCATCTGTTTGTGCCAGACAAAGCTTTTCATATTTCAAACAAACATGATTTGCGCTTTTTGTACAGTAAGTGCATCAGTGAGTGTACACTTGACTTTCTTGCACTTTATTAACCTATGGTGGGATTCTAACAAAATTGGCAAAGCATTTAAGTTTGCACAAATCTGCACAAGTAATTTATTACATATTTTAGTACTGACATTGATAAAAAAATTTTTTTGCGTGTCTTAAAGACACAGCGCACTTTACGTCCTGTCAAAAGGAAAACTATGGACTTAAATGTATGTATGTATTCTTATTTGGAGACAGCTAGTTTCCATATATATATAATTAGTATCCAGTTAGCACTCCCAGAATTTATAAAGGGAATGAAACTTTGCTTTTATTGCTCCAAAATAAAATTCAACATTTCAGTTTGATATTCCAAACTTTCATCAGGACCCATGGGGAAAAAAACTAAAATAAAATAAACATAAATAAATACTTTCAACATAAAAAATTAAATCTCTATAATTTTCAATCTGTACAGTGTTTCTCTCCTGCTGTTAATTGAACTTTAAAGCAGCACTGTTACTGTCTGGGGACTTTGCCGAACTTGCTTCGCTGCTGGAGGAGGGTTAAGACTCTTAGACTCTGCACAGAGTCTGTGAAAGTCAGTCGAAGGAGAAATACAGAGACAAAGTAGTCCCTACTTTTGTCTTTGTATATCTCTTGACTGGGTTTGAATTTCAGTGGGAATGTGACAGTGACAATTTAATCGCACACACAACGCTTGTGCAGGCTCTAGCAGGATATAGACCGGTTTGTATTCCTAATGCTATAGTCTTCCTTTGACTTCTAAATAGCAAAGAATTGAGCAGTGAGACTGCAGGGGCAATATCTATACACCAAAACTGCTTCATTAAGCTAAAGTTGTGTTGGTGCTTAGAGCATTCCTTTAATGTATCCCCTCTTTGGATCATGATAGCCTGTGTCAGGTATATATTCTACTAGTGAACAACCATCGGGGCATGCTGGGTGAACAGACAGATCTCACACTAATGGGTCTATTCCCTAAATGCCTTCTAGCAGTCAAACGCCATGTGTTACATATGGATATGGTTCAGATGTCTGTTGCAATCTGCTGCCTTTCAGTATAACTTGGCCAATTCTGCTTCTCGCTAACAACCAATTGCTGTCCAATTGCCTTCATTCAGTTTCTCCATTTCCCGTGATACAAACCAGGGTAATTGCACCCATAAATCAAAGCCCCACCCCCCAACTTCATAACGATACCCCAATTTGAAATAAACTCTATTCTTGTCATTGTTTCCGTTTAGGTGAGTTTGGAATTCATTCTTATATTTTTAAATCCAGTCCTTTTTGTTATATGTGCAGATTTTAACCAATTGAATGCCATAAGGTGTGTGTTGTGTGTTTCCTTCCAAGGAGTTATTCATATTCTTTTTGTTTTTTTATTTACTTCTCAGAGGCATTTCTTCCGGAATATTGGATCCATTCTTGCCTATGCTTTCTTTGGTACTGCGCTGTCGTGTTTCATTATAGGGTGAGTCATGAATGCTGCATGTGATTGGCAGGATGATGTATGGCAGATCATTACACAGCATGCTGCTGGGATGGTTCAGATAGCTTGCTGTGTCTAAGCTGCAGACACAGTATTTTTCTCTCTCTTAGATGATGTGCTGTGTGTGCAGGTAGCCAGTATTGCATTCGTTCTGCTAAGGTTTGCCATGAACTCTGCAGCTTTTCATCTGCAAGAATAAATAGTGCACCAAAATTAACCCTTTACTTGCATTAAACAGATTTCTCACAGTAATAATAGGGAGGTAAAAACAATGGCCTATATCAGGCATGTAAAAGCCATCCTGTTGCTATGCACTACAGCTCCAATGAGATCTGAATATCCAAACAAGGTTAGCCGACTGACCAGATTTATATTTATCAGCATATAGATTGTCAGAGGTCGATTACGTCTGACTTTACATAAGTAGATTGTGCAAACTATAACGAACCATTGTTTGATTCCAGCTTCGTTCTTAGTGGATACTGGGGTTGACCGTTTGCATGTTTTCCCATTTAGTAAGAAATATTCTTTATTCTGTTATAAGAGATAAGCATACCTCTGATATCCATGTACATCTCAATGAAAAATGTGTTACTTAATTAAAAAAAATATATATTGTATTTCCTTGCATAGAATCCAGCCAGTAATAAGATCTAAAAGAACATATGTATTAAATTATTTTTCCCTCTATAAAAATGAGGCTATTTATACCAACTTTTGCTAAGCTTAAAATAAATAATTTACTTGTTTTTTTTTAGAGCGATTGGGGGAAGTTAACCAGAGAAAGATTCTCCTCTCTGGCCTTAAGATAGTATGCACGAAAGTATGTTTGCAATATAACCCCTTATAAATCAACCTCTCGGTACATATACACCTTTTAACCCCATCTTTGTTCCAAGGGGCTACTCAAATGACTTTTATATCATGATTGCCCAGGTAACCTGTATATCATGATTGCCCAGGTGACTTTTATATCATGATTGCCCAGGTGACTTTTATATCATGATTGCCCAGGTGACTTTTATATCATGATTGCCCAGGTGACTTTTATATCATGATTGCCCAGGTAACCTGTATATCATGATTGCCCTGGTAAGTCTTCTGTCATGAAGGGTTAAACTTACAACCTATTTACTATAAATGATGCAAAATCCAAATGTTTTTTCATTTGGTGTACTTTTAAGAGAATTAGGCAGCAGCGGTCATTCCGAATATTGGATGGTGCATTGTGGTATATTGTACAGCATGTGATCAGAAAATGATTGTATTACTAATTATTATATATTTTCTATAGTACTTTAAGAAATGGCAAGGAATAAAAACTGCCTTTGTTTTAGGAATCTCATGTATGGAGTAGTGAAACTGATGGCCCTAGTAGGGCAGCTGAATGGAAAGTTTTTTTACACAGACTGCCTCTTTTTCGGAGCCATCATTTCTGCTACGGATCCAGGTATGTGCCTTTCTAGTTCATATGTCAATACTCATTATTACAACACTGCCTGCTAACCTACACAATTCTGAGTCAACAGTCGTGTATGAAGGCGTTTCATGTCGTTTTTTTTATTATTAATATAGTGGCAGGCCTATTCCACAGCACTTTTCAATTGGAATATAAGGCACAAATAACCTAATCTACACAGAATGTAGAGATCCCTGCTCAAATGGGTATCCATTCTAGGAGGGCATGTGGTAAAATAACATAAGTGGAAGAACAATGAAACGTATAAATAGCATTTATTGGGAAAAGTTAGCCAATAAAATGGTATAGACGCCATGGAAACCAATGGAATGTTCCTACCAATTGCTTACATTTTTGCACTTTGTACCAGAATGACCGTACATACATAATCCCCAATGTGTCAGAGGGAAGGGAGATATTTGTCATGAATGTTGGGATGACACTTGTATCTAGGTCAGGGATAGGCAACCTTCGGCTCTCCAGATGTTGTGGACTACATCCCCTATAATGCTCTTACACACATAATGCTGGCAAAGCATCATGGGAGGTGTAGTCCATAACATCTGGAGAGCCGAAGGTTGCCTTTCCCTGATCTCGGTAAACTTGTTTTTGGGAGAGCTGTAGAGTGTAAATGAGGTAGAGAAAAATCAACTGTGGAATCACTAGTTATGTGAGAGCAGACGAGGGCTAATGAAAGAGAAAAATTATCCAGGAGCATAAGACATCCAAACTAGATAGATTTTAAGGAACTTCCTAAAGGACTGGAGACTATGGTGATATCTGCTAGGAATTGTTGAGGTATTCTGTAGGTATAGTGCTGCTCTTGTGAGGTCTTGAAGGAAAGAATTGGTAATGCTCACATGTGCAAACAGCAGGCAAATGTAGTTTTACAGAAGACACAAGAAGTGGTGTACTTGTCAATTAGAGTGGATATGTAAGGGAATTCATGAAGATGTTTGTCAATAACGAAAGTCACACAACGATTCTGAACTTGCTAAGAACCCTTAGTCCACAATTCTGTGTATATAGCGGGGCATACTTTTTCCATGGTTTATATCCCTGTCTGTGAATAGGCTGAATATTTCTTCCCCATTTATAGCTTGCATGGTGTATGATATTTTTAAGAAAGAGGGTATATTAATCTATTTTGTGTTTTGTAAAACTAGCAGATTTCAAATTGAACAGTGCATTGATGTGTGCTTATTTTCCCCCAGTTACTGTCCTGGCAATATTTAATGATCTGCGGGCTGACGTGGATCTGTATGCACTTCTGTTTGGTGAAAGTGTCCTCAATGATGCTGTAGCTATTGTGTTGTCTTCGTAAGTAGTTTTCTCTTTTTTTAAAGACCAATGAATACATAGACATGCGATTATTGGAAAATAGTTGCAATATAATGGTGCACCTGAAAAAGAGAACAAAAAGACAATTTGCTAAAAAACGTAAAAGGTAATGTTTCATTTGTCAAATAAAAATGAGAGCACTGTTATTAATGGAAACTGATTGAAGGTGTTATGGAGTCTGCTTGCGCCTGGTCCTGCATCAATATGAAACCATTTACTCACCGTTTAGCAGAGTAGCTTGATTTCTGGAAGATTGCAGTCTAGTGGCAAAGGTGGAGTTATACTCTGTCTTACTCCATGCCAGGCATAGTGAACAGTGATAAGTCCTAATCACTGTCCTAGTAGCTGCTTTGCATTGCTGTAGTGTAGGGTATCACCTTCTGAGGTCTTTGATTAATGTGCAGAACCCCCGATGGACAAATTGCTGCTTGGGTAGTGGTGGCCCAGGGGTGCAGTTAAGGTGAGTTATACTTACCTGATGCTGTCCCCTGTGGGCACCATCTTGACCATTTTGTAAAGATTTATTTTCAAAATATACTCTATTTATTATGGGTACTAGATACACTTAAAATTGATGCAGGACTTGTTTGACAGGAGTGCCGTTAACTTCAAGCTTTTGGATAATCATCAACTAAATCATAAACAAAAGAAAGTTTGAGGACGAAATATACGTGAATTGTGTAATTCAAATAGAGGAGGATGAGTGAAGTCAAAGAACAGCCAACATTGTCATCTGTTATAACCTATAAAACAAATAGCCACATTAAGAGAACATAAAACGCTTAACTTGTTAATGACTTGTGAGATTTATTTTATTACTATGTACAGTGAGATCGCTTACAGCATATAAAAACACCATATAGCAGACACCTATGAATGTGAACGATGTCTTCATAAGTAAACTGTAATAAGTCCATTTGCTCGTCTGTAAGCAAAAGCCATGCGTTTTCTTTCTGACAATCTATTTTCAAGATAATGCAATTTAGAAAAAAAAAACAAGACACTTATGCGTCATATAGACAGTCAGAAACATAGACCTAATTAACTGAAACAACGAACAGCTGGCATATAAAATGAGTCATATCGGCCATTAAGTTCCCTAAAAATGAGAGTCCTGAATCTACATTTAACACCAGTCAGCTAAGGAGTTCTCAAGTTAACGACTCCCATTAGACCTCTATTTGGGGGAATTTTTATGATAAAGAGAGAGGGATTATGTGAGAAATGAAGAAGAAAATTGTAGGATAAGAAGATGAGAGAAAAATAAGAGGGGGAAATCTGAAATGGCTTCCGGGTTGGGGGGGGGGGGAAGGGGGGGGGGGGGGAGTAGAGTGCTTGTAATAACAGGGAACTAGGCAGATAAATTCAACTTAGACCTAATTCAGTGGGATGTTGGACCCAATTCAGTGGGATGTTGGACCCAATCAGCATTGAGCAAATCTGACAAGATTTTAATGAATAAACAGCTTGGGAATGATCACATATTGAGATTAGGCTGGGCTTCGTATAGCTTTTAATGGATCGAGCTAATTACACAAGCTGCCTACATCTCTTGGTCTTATAAGATTATTAAACCAGTACTCGTTTTCTAATCAGTCATTAGACGATCTATGGAAAACATTGTGGAAGCTTTACCTCCCCTATATCCGATCTAAGGACTACCTTCAAAAAAAATTCTAGAGGTATTTTTTTGTTTTGTTTTTTTTAAACTTAATGTAAAACCATAAAGCTTGTTTGCTCTTACATAGAACTGCTCTCAGATATTGGAAAGTACTCAGTTTTGCTGGTGGAATGTTTAATTAATATGTTTCTTGCTACATCTGATGTCCAATTGTACTTTTTCCTAGGTCCATCGTTGCTTACCAGCCTACTGGTGAGAGAAGTCACACTTTTGATGCTGCTGCGTTCTTCAAGTCTGTTGGAGTCTTTGTTGGGATATTCAGTGGCTCATTTGCTATGGGCGTTTGTACTGGTGTTGCAACAGCTCTTATATCCTTTTGATTTTGGTACTGAAACACTTAATACCATCCCTTTGTTGAGGGCAGAAAATGGACTTCTGATATAGAAAGGCATTTTAAATGCACCTATATCATCATGTCACCCTCTGCCCTACTGTGATTAGTTGAATATATTAAAATTTCCTTTCACACCCTGTTGTCACCCAAGGGTTATTGCTCATGGTCCTTTTGAGAGTAGAGTGTTTAGTGAATGCTGCCTAGTTTATTCAGAATATTTCAGTTGTTTTAAATACGGTTGTTTTAAACGGTTAATTACCATAGAAACCAGTAATGCAGAGCAAAGTTTTTTTTTTTGTTTTTTTTTTATCAAAAAAGAAACAATGCAGGGATTCTTCAATTGCAAAAAAGCTGATAGTATGGCCTAGCTTCAGAGCACTTGAGCTGATTATCTGGGTGTTAACACTAGTCCACACTCAAAGAAACATATTGAATGGCACTACCAGCTCAGGAGACTTCTGGGAACTACATCAAAGTCCTACACGAGCCTTCCCTCCACCGGGGGCTTGTAGCAAACTGCCGCGGTCTGTGCTGAGTAAAGGCAGTGGATCTCCTTGCTCCTAAGAGCTCAGTCTGGCTTTGTTGCTCTTCAACCCCCTCACCCCCCTCCCATCTGGACCAGCTGGGGTTATACCGGTCCCCACTGGACAATCTTGTGATACCTATACTGCACTTACTCTGGGCTCCAAACCGCAACCTAGCTACGCTACGCTGTATAGTACATCTAAGATGGTGGCTGTTTCACCAAAGCAACTACTAAACCAAGCAGACCCAAAAAGCCTAAACTGGGTGGAACACTTTGAAGCCAGATTAGATAAGCTGTGCCAGAAGTACTGAAACCAGCTAGCATGCAGATTGCGCACTCTTCACACGCTTGTCACTCCACAGCCTAAAGCAAAAGCCCCAACTTGCTTTCCCTCTTCTAGGAAGAAGCCCACATGGAGCTATGCACCTACTCACCCAGACGACGAGATACTAAGCTTCTTTGTCCTCAATACAGCTTGATGGATCCAAAAGTCTAAAACGCGTGTCGTTGGGAACGCAGAACCATGAGACCACTGTTAAGAGCTCTGGCTGGAGGCCAGCATACCATCATAGAGATGATTAAACCAGACAGTCTGGAAACATGGGCTCGGGGGAGAGGTCCCATCGGTGAGGCAGACGGTGGCGGTGGCTGGGACTACTCCTCCTTGGGCATTGGCTGATTCGTCTGCAAACTTTACCTGCAGCTCAGCTGTTCCATTGCAGATTTCACGGTACTTCATGCTATCCATGCGTATGCCTAGTTCTTAATTTACTTTTGTTTTTCTCTTCTCTTGATGTTTGCTGATGGGTGCTTACCTGCAGTTGTTAACACTAGGGAAATCTTGCACTTGGGAATTGGCTCATTAAATCAAGCTTTTCTAGACAGCACTCCTATCTATGGCTCATGACATACTGCTTTATCTCACAAAGGTATTTTTATTTCTAACACATCTGCTTAATATTATTGCAATACTATGAGCTGCCTTTGACACTGTACAGCATTTAGAGCCCCCCTCCCTGCCATGTATCAAGCAGGGAGGCGGGACGAAAAAAATATAAATAATAATAAAATATTAATAAAAAAATAATAATTAAATAAAATAAAAATAACCATAAAAAATAATTATTAATTATAAATTGAATAATTATAAATAATTAAAAAATTGCCCACCCCCCACCAAGGCTCTGCAACACACACACTGCACTCATACACATACACACACACTGCACTCATACACATACACACACACTGCACTCATACACCCACACACTGCACTCATACACACACACACTGCACTCATACAAACACACACTGCACTCATACACACACACTGTAAATAAATATTCAATTAATATAATTTTTTTAGGATCTAATTTTATTAAAAAATTTACCAGTAGCTGCTGCATTTCCCACCCTAGTCTTATACTCGAGTCAATAAGTTTTCCCATTTTTTGGGGGTAAACTTAGGGGCCTCGGCTTATATTCGGGTCGGCTTATACTAGAGTATATACGGTATTTCCTCCGCAATTTCCCCCTTCTCACCCAGCACATTTGGGCAGGAAGGCAGGGGTCCTCCTTGATCCATAACCTGCACAAGAACCACAAATTGTTAGGGTACTTGTAGTGTCTATTTAACCCTTTAAGGACAGTTCAGTCTTTGCTGTCATAAGAATTTGTTCTTTCAGGATAATATTCCAATATAGAATGTCTTATTCATTTAAAAAGTACAAGGAACGCATGGAGTTGCTAAAGTCAAATGGACAATACATTTCATGCTGGAATAAGTCCTGTTGACACCAGATTGGGATGCTAATTCATTTTTTTTTTTATTTTAATGAATCTAACTTGTATATTCAGTTCTCATACAATACAAACTGAAAGTGTTTTCTTTAACCTCCTGATAACGTAACCAAGTTTACCAAGCTGCACTGCTTCCCTTTGCTGGAGACCGCTCTGTTCTTCCTGCTGTCATGGAGCACCTTCCTTCTTGCTGAAGCCTGTGGATTTACTGGTAAGTTTTGTAGAAACGGATTGGATAAGGGTTACTGTTCATTTCTGTAACAAGAAGGGTTATCTCTGCAAATCTACGTTTACTTAGAAGACCCCTTTCCTACCATGCTGTCAGAACAGGTTATTAATCAATTTCCCATAAAAATTGCAGATGCCCCGCTGCTACTAACATAAAAAAATACGATAGCGTTAGGAATACAAAACTGTATTTTTTTTTACACTATAGTGTACGTAAACTCCCCCATCGCTAGTGAATGTAGGGTTAATTAGCCTTTCGTTCACGTACCACTTTCCAGTGTCGAAAGTCCTCCTCTCGAGACATCATGACGACAAGGGAACCTAATGTGCGAGTTACAGATTTCCCGTTGGAAAGTATTGAATCAATTCTTTCCTATCAGGATTTTAGTGACTGGACTTCTTCATGCAAAGGACGTCCAACGTCTTTACCGAGTTAAACTCCCAAGGTGCACCAAAAAGCGCCTCTTGTGGCTGTTTTTGAAACTGCCACAAGAGGCTGTCTTAACCTGCAATGTAAACATTAAGGACAGGGGCACTTCACCAAGACCACTATAGAGTTTCTTTAACCACAAGAGACAGAAAGAAATTACTGCAAACATTGACTGAAGTGATATTATCTCACAGCAAACAAATCATGTATGCAAAGTATTTCACGTATGTTGTTAATGTTATTATATGTATACACTTTTTGATAGTGATCTAAGCACTATTACACCTTGCACACAAGGGACTCCATGTATCATAAGTACAAACAACTGCTTAAAAATGTAGCTATTTACAAAGACCTCTGCAGCTGCAAGAGCGCCCTTACTTTTTTTTTAATACCATAGAAAGGGGTGTCTCAATGGGATAATGCTTGAACTTAAAATTTGTTGGAGCCTTTCATAGGTTCCCTATAAATATGAGTTTATTCAAACAATGTTGCACGCACATGCACACAGACACACATAAACAGAATCATATACAGGTAGTAAAGCTTTAATTATCCACCTTCTCCTCCCCTGTTGCTTGCCTTTGTCAGGGGGAATGAGTATGGCACAAGGGCTCCAGTCTTCCATCCCTGGAGTTTAGAAGTTGAGGAGAAGAAGAGCTATGCCACAGACAGCATAGCCTTCCTTATATGTCAGCACAACACATTAACCCCTTAAGGACACATGATGGAAATATTCCGTCATGATTCCCTTGTATTCCAGAAGTTGTGTCCTTAAGGGGTTAAATAGGCAGCAGGCTCCAATATATGACCTCACATCCTAACACTTTCCCCCATCTGGTGCTATCACAGAATCGCTTGATAGAATATACACAGCTCTACATGCACCTCCATAGACCCACCACTGCTTCCTTTTAACCATCTTGTGCATGTGGCATCCATATGCTGGATGGGTACTTGTCATGGCTCTCCTTCTCTGGCTCATGAAACTTTCAAACGACTGGCAGTTTTGGCTATATAGGCCTTAGATCCGCTTATTGAACACTTACACTTATTAGGTCTGATAAGTGAATATGCCGTGAACCATGATAAAAAAAAAAGTCTATAGAAAATTACTTTGAATTGTTTTTCAATGAAAATATATGAAATGAGTTTCCATAACCACCTGCACTATTCTGATTCCAGGTGTGGTGGCCGTCCTTTTCTGTGGAATCACACAGGCACATTATACCTATAATAATTTGTCAGTGGAATCAAGGAATAGAACCAAACAGGTAAGTGCAACAAATCTATTTTAGTATCTCATTTGTGACTATATCTGAATTCAAGAATATTTCCAAATCTGTGATAATGTTTCCCCACCCCCTTTTATAATGTGTATATATGTAGTTCAGCCAAAGAAAAGTTCACAAGTTTGTTTAATTTTTGCCCTAATTTTGGGAGTATACTTTGTGCAGATATTATTCTATTTTGGGGTACAGCAATGCATACCCCAAGGAGTACATCACATTGAGCTAGATTGACCCCAGGGTTATATGCTGAGGGTGTTTTAAGGGCGAGTTCTAGCGTTTTAAACTTTAAATGTCTATACTCACTCTTGTCCACTAGCATGTCATTTTAAATGCAGTGAAGAGCCACAGATTTATTATAAAATTTGAATATACCTTTAATACTCAATGAATTCCTAATGGCAAACTGTGGATACACATTTCATATAATCAGTTTTGCTGTATAGTGGATGTATAGTTCTTGTAAAACAATTGGTGTCAATTGTTGATAACATTCAGAACTTCTTTCATTCTCAGCTTTTTGAAGTTTTGCACTTTCTTGCGGAGAATTTCATCTTTTCTTACATGGGGCTGGCCCTTTTCACGTTCCAGAAGCATGTTTTCAATCCAATCTTCATTGTTGGTGCTTTTGTATCCTTCTATCAGTTTGTTTTAGAAACTTGTTCATGTACATTTAGCATGTTATTATTAGGGATATATGATTTACACCAGGGTGCCCGAAAGGTAGAGCCCCAGATGTTGTGGAACCACAACTCCTATGATGCTTTGCATGCCTTTGGAATGGCTTTAGAATAGAATAGAAGGTGTAGTTTTAAAACATCTGGGGATTTACCTAATGGGCAGCCCTGCTTTACACAATCACAGTTCTTTCACAATAGGTCATTATGATGGCATAGATTGTCATTAGTTAAAGTGTTAAGCATCTAACTGCACTTTAAAAAGAGAACATTATTGATACTAAGGGTACAATGGCATTGTGGAATGGTTAAATTAATCAGTGCTGTGCCTATAATCAAAATGGTTGATTTCAATTCCCGTTTTAAAAACAATGGTAGCAACTGTTTTGCTTCTAGAAAGGTTTCATTTGATTTTGTGTAATTTCCCATGAGTCAATACAAAAAGCAATACATCACAAACCTAAGATATGACGGTATTAATATATTTTAAAGGTCTTGTATAAATATAATCCAATTTCCCTGCTCACATGTATTGATGTAACCACCGTTGTGTCCAACAAGTATGAACAGGTAATTGTTCGTTATTGCACCCTTGACCACTGGCTGTTATCAGGTGTCTGTGTTTGTTGGCAGAGCTGCTCATATCTACCCACTGTCCTTTTTTCTGAACCTGGGCAGAAGGCACAAGATTGGATGGAACATTCAGCACATGTTGATGTTTTCAGGTATAATATATTGGGTGTAGTTATTCAAATCCCGACTTAATATATGGGATAAATCAACAGCTGTTATGACTTACTACCCTCGGTAAGACACATACATGGATAGTGATTATCAGTTCGAGTCTTAAATTCCGCCACTGTTGGGAATATTTTTAAAAATCTCGTATTAGTAATTGTAACCAGGGTGACTTACGCAAAATGTAAAATGCCTTCATGCTGTCAATTGCACAGTTGGATCAAATCCCCAGGCATATTTACATACCGCTGCAGCTATAATCATGTGCATCTATGTGATATGGCTTCACAGCTGGGGATGTAATTGCTTAATCTTACAATTTAAGTATGATCCTATTGTGTTCTCATCAAAAAAGAAAAGAAACTGTAACAAATTTTGAAGTGGACAAGTTGCCTACAGAATCGATAGCGTCAATAAAGGTCTTCCCAAACCCCTTTAGTGGCAGTACCCCGTCTTCTTATAGCTTGAACCTTTCGTTTTCCCAGACAAAATTAAATATATATATTCATATGTCAATGGAAATTACTTTTAAGGGGAGACGCTCCTTCCCAAAATGTTTAATACTATGTTTATTTATCCCTCTGTTTAATAAATAAGTATTAGTGAGTTGTGAAAAATAAGAATACAAGTAGAAATCCATACACCTTCATCTTCGCTCCCTGTCAATCATTGTTACAAGCTCTGCTCTTGCATGATGTAGTTCGTATAGAGCAGGGGTTCCAAATACAGTTTTCCCGTGGGGCCCTTTGACATAGTGTACCAGCATCGTGGAACCCCCAAATTTTTTTTGCACCATAGCGCCAACCTTTTAATTAGCAGAGTGTTTTTTTTATAGCAAATGTTGGTTTATGGTATACATACACTAATTTCTACAGATAATAAACAGATTATAGTACTTAGGAGCAGGTGTGCTTTTGTGTGTAAAATTGGTGTTTGTATATAATTTTAGCGTTACAGGGGTGTGTTTGCATTTAAATGTGGATGTACAGTTGTGTGTAGTATTGGTGTTTGTATATAAATTTGAAATTTGAATTCAGGGGTGTTCTTGTATGTAATGTTTGTGTTTGCAGGGGTGTGTTTACATGTTGTGTTGGTTTGATTAATGCGACGTATGCACATGCACTGCCACATGCATACAAACACAGATATACATACACATTAACACACAGATACACACATGTAAACACATCGATACATGCACACACAATTAGATACACACAGTGACACACACGCACCTTGGCACATACAGCCAGCTTGACACACAGGCACATACTCATTGACAAACACATTTGAAAACACACTGACACATAAACACACAGATGCACACATTTAGATACACACACTGGAACATACACACACTCAGATACACACGTTGACGCACAAATGCACACACACATACACACACTCTGATACACACATCGACACTCACACATATACACACATGTTGCCACACTGACACACACACCTAGACACACTGACCTAAAGATACGCGCACACACACACACACACACCCACACACACACCCCCACACACACACACACACACACACTAAAGCACACGTTGATACACATAGTGACACATAGATACTGACACACACACAGTCAGATACACAAACTGACACACAGATGCATATGCTCCAATACACACACTGACACACGCCGCACCTTGACACACGCCGCACCTTGACACACGCCGCACCTTGACACACGCCGCACCTTGACACACGCCGCACCTTGACACACTGACCTAAAGATACACACATATACACACACACACTAATGCACACGTTGATACACATAGTGACACATACACACACACACACACACGCACGTACACAAACTGACATACAGATGCACACGCTCCAATACACATACACACATCGACACACATATACACACACCGAGGCACACTGGCACACATACACACACATTGACACACACACACACTCAGATACACAGTGACACACAGATACAAATGCTGACACAGCTACACACACACACACACACACACACAATCTAATGTTTATATATATTTCCTCTTCATTTTCAATGTTTGACCTAGCTGTGCCTGGATTAAACTGTATTTTGCTGTTGTGCTGTGATATTATTTGTTGAATATTTAATATAAAATCAAAGTATGCATATTTCCGAACACTGCGTATTTTATTTTTTCAAAAGCCAACACATTACCCCAATATTACCAGCTCTAAAACATGAAACATTATACATAAACTTTAATATGCTGATGTTAAGCATTCATTTAACCCCTTAAGGACCAAACTTCTGGAATAAAAGGGAATCATGACATGTCACATATGTCATGTGTCCTTAAGGGGTTAATAAAATAGTTATTGACTTAATATCTGGAATCCTACATTTGACATTTTGAATACAGCTTGCATCCATATTTATTTAAATTTGTAGCTCACATATTTGATTTTTTTTTTTAGAAATAATAGGATTTGGAAAGAGGCCATGGTGCTCGTTAAATCTGGGGGGATGGGGGTGAAGATGTGGGAAACAAAAATCTCCAGTTTAATAAACACCTTTAGCTTTCTGGAAGGTGTATTGTTGATATGTTGTACTTCCTATTGAATGCATTGTGATTCCTAAACCATTACGTTGCAGCCTTTTGAACTCACAAAGTCCTTCCTTTCTCCATAGGTCTTCGAGGTGCTATGGCATTTGCTCTTTCCATTCGAGATACAGCTTCGTACGCTCATCAGATGATGTTCACCACAACTCTTCTAATAGTCTTCTTTACAGTATGGGTAATTGGTGGAGGAACAACACCAATGTTATCGTGGCTCAATATCAGGTTAATATCTCAAACCATTTTTCTTGTGTAGAACAGAACCCAGGTCCAGTAAAATCACCAGCAGTGTTACTCACATACCCTCATGTCTCATGTTATGATCAGATATCACAGAATGAACTTGGCACTTTGGTAAATAAGCACAGTAAAACTCTAGGCAGGTCTGATTTGTAGAATGATCTTCGAAAGTTCCATATGTTTGGTTTCTCCATTAAAGGGACACTCCAGGCACCCAGACCACTTCTGCCTACTGGAGTGGTCTGGGTGCCAACTTCCACCACCCTTAACCCTGCAAGTGTAATTATTGCTGTTTTTATAAACTGCAATAATTACCTTGCAGGGTTAAGTCCTCCTCTAGTGGCTGTCTATCTTAGAACACGAAAAGTGTTTTAAACGACGCTGGATGTCCTCACACTATGCATAAGGACCTCCAGCGTTGCCTAAATCCCCATAGGAAAGCATTGAATAATGCTTTCCTATGGGGAGGTCTAATGCGTGCGTGCGGCCATTGCATGCGCATTAGGTCTCCCCCGTTGGCTGACGTTGGCGTGGGAGGAGCGTGGACGGAGCCTGACCCAGTACTGAGAGACATCAGCGCTGGATTCATGTAAGTCACTGGGAGGGAGAGGGACACTGCAGAGTCCTGCAGTGCCAGGAAAACCGATATGTTTTCCTGGCACTGGACAGTCCCTTTAACCCTTGCATTGTGAAAGATGGTGTCGTGCCTTGGTGTAGTTATTGCGTCTCGGATTGTAAGCACTCTGGGATTCTAATTGGTGATATCAATACAAATAAAGGCTGTCAGTTGGTTTATATATTAATTTAGTTTGTCTGTTTTGTTCTTTACGTGTAGGAATGTGATACCTGGGCTTGTTGTTTTTAGGATTTGCAATTGTAAAATGTGTAGGTATGGTATGTTGAATACTTCTTTGTAAGAGGTGCAGGGCCACTGTTTTAACCCTGCAATGTAAAGCACTGAAATGGCAATGTTTTCATTGCTTGGTTAACACACCTTTCTTGGCTGTCTCTTTGGCAGGCACTATAGGCGCTTCTGCTGCTATCACAGACTTGGTTATTCAATCAAACACTTTTATAGAGTGCAATTGATTGGTGCAGATATGGCATGAGCACTATTCTCTTAGTGCTTCCCCATGGGGATTTTTATTTTATTTTAGAAATTGTAATGTTTATGTTGCAGGGATATTAGCATGTGTTCACATGTTAGAATATCTGGGCTGCTGAATGTGCTACCCATTTCAGAACTCAGAATTGTGGGAGATGACATTTAATATGGTTTTCTAACTGTACACTTACTGGTGATTTTAGTAGCACAGTGTATATTTTAAATATATTGCTACTTGAATAGGAATTTGTCATCTGTACAATTATTATACTTGTTCTCCTCAGTAGTTGTATTTTGGGATTGTTGTTTTTTGTTTTGTTTCCTAAAACAATAAACATAGGTCTAGAACAGGGGTAGGAACATTTGGCACTCTAAATGTTGTGGACTACATTTTCCTTAATCCATTGTCAGCATTATGGCATCTGGAGTGCTCTAGAAAATGCTCAGTGGAGACCTGTCTACTGGTGCGCTGCCCACTAGGTTTTGTTAAAATAAAGAACAAAGTGGCATCAGACATGCTCCTGCTGAATACAGAACTGCCTCTTCTATTCTGTAGGATAATTCATTTAACCAGGAAAGCAAACTTCATGTGTGGTCATTGTGTATTGCACATTAGTTAAATCATTATGGTCTATGCTTAAAGGCATACTGCCAAATACAAATTGAAAAAACTCCTGGTTTGTAGGTATATATGCATTTTATTATGCCGTTTTTCCATTGACGGTGTATCTAAAAAACTTCTTGCACAAACTGCAGATCTCTTGTCTGCTGCCTTTTCAAATCCCTCCTATTCTAAAAATCTGCACTAATTTAGGGGGAAGACTTGCTCACATTACATCATTCATATCAATTAGGCAGCCCAGCACGCATTGTAATTATATAATGTGTAGGCCTGATTAATACAATGAGACTGAAGGTCACTTCCATTACAGTAAGCATAGCGATTCACACAGCCTTATCAAAATAGGTCATGCCAAGGTTGGTCGAGTCACTTCCAGAAGTCTAATCTAGTGCCTCAGAACCTGAAAACCTCACCGTCCCCCACTACAAATGCTGATCTAACAAGTACACATTCAAGTGGCCTACCTAGTCTTTAATAACACTTGGCTACTATGAAGGTTTTTGAAGGTTATAGATATATAGCATAAGATGTTGATTTCAGAATCTAATATTGCTAGATTCTGAAATCAACCTCTTGTATTAGATATCTATGTCATGTGTGCATACAGAATATCAGAGTAGTTAGATTAAGAGATGAGGATGTGTGGTTACTTTACTATAGGTATGGTAGCATTCTATATTGCTAATGGTGCAAATATGCGAATAATCTGTTGGTAGTCATTATTTCCATGGTTTTTTTTGGGGGGGGGGGGGGTTACAGTAAGTGATGTCTCCTTAAGCTACCATTGCATATTGGCTAAAAATGCCGGCTCTCTCATATCATTACGTTCATTTGCATTTCATTCTTGTGCTATACTAGAGTTGGTGACTATAATCCATCGTTGGAAGATATGACCCTTAGACGTTGGCAGTATTTCAGGTGAAACAAGTGACTTGATTAATACAGCGTTTGATGCACAAAGCTTTCTAATCTTTCACCTGCGTGTTGTCTGTACAGCACTATATAGCTAATAATAATAATTGCAGTCTCTCTGCCACCTAGCTTCTGTGTGCACCTTACCTATGCTTTCGTTAAATGCTCTTCCTTAGATTTGTGCAGGTAAAAGAAGCTGTTTGAATTGGCATTGGGGTTTCCAATGTCCAATAAGATAATGGAACAAAATCACTATATGAAATGAAGAACATACATTTTGTAATAAGGCAATTTCAGCAATGTGTTGTTAGCTAAAGAGCTACTGCATGTCTCAATATTTGTTTTTTTGCTTTTTTTGCTTTGCTTTCTTGACATTTATCAGCATAGATGTGCCAGTGACTGGTCAGTCCTAATTGTCCCCTGCTAACACTATGCACTTTTACACTGCACAAAATGGAGGAGACACATAGCATGCACATATGTGTGTGTCGTTAGGGGTGATTTATGTATGCTATACATTTATAATTGCAAATAATACCTTAAAAAGTATCTTAGTGACAATACTGTTGCCACTTACCTTCATTTATATTTATTATATTTTCTTCCTTGCGCTGGATCTCGATATCCAGGCACAACTGTTTTGTTCTCCTCTGTTCATGATGTATGCAGTTAACCCTTCTGTGGCAATCTTGTGCCTGATGGATTGTGGGTAAGTTACCTTGGCAACTGAAATGTGACTTTTTAGTTTTTTGTAAATACATTTTTATTTGTTTCAAGATAGAAGTAAAGTGCAACATCATTGAACACACAGGTCACAGAGAAACCATTTTTCCCTTTTTGTTTGTAGCCTTGCAGGACCGTATGTACGCCATTATGAGGATAAGCTTGGACACGTATGTCCGTAATGAAATTATAAAACATATACAACAGAAGATAACATGCAGCAACTACCATTCCTGTTAAACCATACTTCAGAACGCCACACCCGTTGATCATAGACCAATAAGCTCTCTTTGCTGTCTCCACTCTACCTCTTCCTGCATATTTAGACAGACTGGAAAAGGTAAACTTCTGCCTTTCTTGTCTCTTCCCATGCAGACCTTATACCTGAATGTGTTCAAATGAATGCCACAAAGAACGTTAACCCAGGTATAAGGTCTGCCTGGGAAGGAGACAAGAAAGGGGGAAGTTGACCATGAAGAGGTAGAGTGGAGAAAGCAAATAGAGCTCATTGGTTTATGATTAACAGGTGAGGTGTTCTTTTGTGGCTAATCATCTCCACCCATGAAGGCAATCTATATCAAACATGCATTAGAGTTAAGTGGAGGGATGTCCATGTCTCTGAATTGGTATGGACGCGGTCCTGACCAGTGACCAAATACATCCCCCCCACCCCCCCACCACACCCTCTTGACCTAGCTCCTTATCCATCTCCCCCATATTTCTTAACCATAGCCTACCAATTTCCATGAGTCAAAAGTTCCCGAAATTCTTTGTGATATGCAACCATCACCCAGTAAGTCCATATGTCTACATATGTTTGGGTACATGCCTGAGCCATAAATTTCAATTCTTCCAAACGTCCTTAATCCTCCATTTTGTCAAACCAGAGAGTATTGGGAGGTGGCATGTCTTTTTTTCCGGTAAAGAGGAACAACTTTATTTCACTCTGAGATGTCTTATATCTAGCTGTCTGTGTAGTGGTGTGATGCAGGAGAAATTGGGCATGTCGAAAGGTTGGGGAGCTATCTGAGAACTTCTTTGAGATGGCACTAATTGCCTTCCAAAAAGTTGTGATTTAAGGACAATCCCTCTAAATGTGCACAAACGTGCCTGTAGTGGCCTGACAACACTGGCAGTCTCCATCTAAAGCAGGGTTCACACTTATTAGGTGCTGTGGTGTTACTGAAATTATACTTTGACAAAGATTACACTCCCCATAAGAAAAAGTAGTTACTGCTTTTTGTTAGGTATAACTAAAAATTGTGGTAAATTGTATCAAAAGAAAAAAGAAGAAACACAGGGACAAAAAAAGGAATCATTTCAAAACAAACTGCAAAATGAAAGTGCTGCTTTAATGCAATTGTGCAGTCCATTTGTTTGTAATTTTGCTAGCTCAATATATGACATTATTTCTCACACCCTTGACTGTATTAATCAATGTGAAGTACACTGTAATGTCCATTGATAGAGACAGACCGTTCCAAACCTTGGCTCTCAGCCCATGCTATGCCCTTCAGATACTATAAACTTCTCTCTGATAGTCCAACAATAGTCACTCTGTGGATAGATCAAGGCTTGCTTGTGTTCCGGATATCTTTGCAAGTGGTTCCAAATGGATATGAAGACAGACTCAAGTAACGTGTCATTTTGCAGCTGCAGTTTGTGAATAGGAACTTAATTCTAATCATCCAGCATTAGAAAAGAAACTAAAAACTTCTTTGTTTCCTGTCAGGCGCTAGAATTACAAGCAAATCCTATCTATTTGTGTATGTACCTGTACCATGAACCATGTTGGTGTCTTTCAAAGTTATCATTTGCATTATTTGAACAGAATCATTTAACTCTTTTTGTGCTTCAGCAGTGGGCAACCTTGTTTTTATAAATAATCGTTTCTTCTGATACCGGATTGTGGATAAAAAGTTCAATATATGCTACATTGATTAACGCTATTTTGTTGACCCACCCACATGATAGTTTGCACCATGACCAGTTATACACTAATGGAGTTATTTGCTAGACATTTGCAATCCGTTTTGGATAACTTCATCCAAACACCCAAGTTCTGAAAAGGCATGTGGGCATATCACAAAATTAGTTTAATTTGTTTCATAATCCAGGGTTTGTTTATTTAAATAATTCTTATTAACGTTTTTATCCCAAGCTCTTTACCATTTATACAAAAATTTATATTGGTAATTATACGAACAGGGCATAAATATTTAGACCCACTGAAACAAAATGAGAAGAGAACCCTGCCCTTTAGTTTACAATTTAGAGTATGAATTGTCCATTGAGACAAAAGGCTGTGGGGAGGAAATATAAGTTTGAAGTAAGAGAACACTATATCCACACTGCCAATATATGGAGTACTTTCTGACAATCCGTATACCGTACACAGTGATTATGATGAAGATAGAAGGGTATAGAAGCAGTGCTGTGCAGTCAAAATGCATTGAATGTGGAGAAATAGAAGAAAATGAGTTTACAGTAAATATAGTAGAGAATAGAGACAAAGAGGTTGATAAGAAACAAGGAGTAAAAGGGACCTAGGTCAGAGATCCACAGAGAAGGGGAGGTGGTGTTAAAGAGAAGAATATATTGTTGAAGAGATTGACCTTGTTTGGTCATTGCCCCTTAATTACTTTTAATTTGTATGGAAGAGTTGCATCTGGGGGATAGAAAGAGCGTGGGTGGTGGCTGCAATGCTGGGGATCAGGGAATATTGATAAGGTTATATAGTCAGATATGTTGGTCTGTGAGGAATTGGGTTAGGGAGTGACTGGAAAGGCTTTTATTGAAGAGCTGTGCCTTTTGAAGTTTGCGGAAATATGAAAGGTGGCAGATTGGATGTGGGGAGGGAGCTTGATCCAGTGGTAGTGGGGGGAAATGAGAGAGCACATGGTTACAGGGTTTGGGGGAGATAGGTAGTGTTGAGGGAGCGGAGAACACAGTTTGGACTGTAGCGGGAGCTTAGTGTGGGGAGATATGGATGAGCAAAGGTATGGAGGGATTTTAACACCAGGTTAAGATATTTGAGGAGAGATTTCTGGCATATCAGGAGTCAGTTGAGCTATTGAAGACTGGGTTGAGTAGAATAGGCGGTGATGTGAGAGAGCAGAGAGGGGTATGGTAAGAGAAAGGGAGTTGTTGCTGTGATAGGAGGGGGTATAAAAGGGAGTAATAGGAGGTTGCTGAAAAGAAGGTATGAACTCGAGTGATGGCAGGTTGCGGAGGGTGGTATGTCTGGTAGTGAGAGGAAGAGGGAGGGAGAGATGATTGAAAGTAATAAGATTAAAAGATAGGGGAGATGGGTTGGAGAGTTATGCATGGGTGGAGCCATGGGAGGATAGAGTGTAGATTTGGGGATGGGTGGTCGTCGTGGGAGGAAGGGATGGGTGGACGTCGTGGGAGGAAGGGATGGGTGGACGTCGTGGGAGGAAGGGATGGGTGGACGTCGTGGGAGGAAGGGATGGGTGGACGTCGTGGGAGGAAGGGATGGGTGGACGTCGTGGGAGGAAGGGATGGGTGGACGTCGTGGGAGGAAGGGATGGGTGGACGTCGTGGGAGGAAGGGATGGGTGGACGTCGTGGGAGGAAGGGATGGGTGGACGTCGTGGGAGGAAGGGATGGGTGGACGTCGTGGGAGGAAGGGATGGGTGGACGTCGTGGGAGGAAGGGATGGGTGGACGTCGTGGGAGGAAGGGATGGGTGGACGTCGTGGGAGGAAGGGATGGGTGGACGTCGTGGGAGGAAGGGATGGGTGGACGTCGTGGGAGGAAGGGATGGGTGGACGTCGTGGGAGGAAGGGATGGGATGGGTGGACGTCGTGGGAGGAAGGGATGGGATGGGTGGACGTCGTGGGAGGAAGGGATGGGATGGGTGGACGTCGTGGGAGGAAGGGAAGGGATGGGTGGACGTCGTGGGAGGAAGGGAAGGGATGGGTGGACGTCGTGGGAGGAAGGGATGGGTGGACGTCGTGGGAGGAAGGGATGGGTGGACGTCGTGGGAGGAAGGGATGGGTGGACGTCGTGGGAGGAAGGGATGGGTGGACGTCGTGGGAGGAAGGGATGGGTGGACGTCGTGGGAGGAAGGGATGGGTGGACGTCGTGGGAGGATGGGGTAGAGAGGAAGGGATGGGTGGACGTCGTGGGAGGATGGGGTAGAGAGGAAGGGATGGGTAAGCGTCGTGGGAGGATGGGGTAGAGAGGAAGGGATACAAAGAGTGAAGGGGAATGTGTTTGAAGTAATAGGATAGGTGAGGGACGGGTTGCAGTGATGTGAGTAATGATGGGAAGAGAGAGGACAGATGGGTCGGAGTAATAGAGGAAGAGAAGAGGGATTGCGGCCAGGTGGATTTGCTTTAAGGAGAGGATAAGATTATGTGGCAACAATAAAACACAGAACTCCACATTAAAAAAAATATATATATGTGCAGTGTTTTATTTGCAGAATTAACCTGACAATAATTTTAATATTAAATTAAACCACTGCTGTCTACTGTTGGTGGTATATGTGACTGAGAAGAGGCAGAAGGTTTGTTTTGCCAGTATTGTCCATGAGTTATTCTTCCAGTGAGCAGGGCCTGATGGGAAGTTAAAGGGATATGATGTTACATTCCCCCCCCCCCCACCCACCTACAAGCTTTGCTCACTAAATGAATACCACAGAGAGCAATACCAGGCCGGCACATTGCCTGCTTCTTTGATGCACTACACCACCAACGCAACAATAAGGTCTACACATGGTGCCAATTACATTACTCTGCAAAGTAAAATAAAAAAAAAAAAATTGTACTATTTTCCATAGTGTACATGGTAAAAAAAACAGCAAGAGTCTTTTATGCAATTTTTTTTAAAAATACAACCTAGGCTTTCAGTTTTAATATCAAATTGTCTTTTGAGATTTAGAATATAAAATGTATATGTTTTGTTACTTTGTACCACTACATAAATTTATTCAGGAAATATATAATAATAAAAAATCAACCTATAAAGATATAATTATATAATTTATACTGTACCTTTTATTCTTTGTGAGCTAAAAATCATTTTACACCTTTTGCCCCGGAACTAACCTTAAGCCAGGCTATAAAGCCTTTTGTCTTTTCTTAGCACAGACACAATCTCCTGACTTCCACGAAACCCATAAAGTCGGCATAGGGTGATAGATATGTGCTTTAGCAGAACTGTTATACAAAACCTTTATAGAATTAATGATTGCACAAATGTACTTTATCAGGACCATTCTGCTTTCCCGAGCAGACACGGCTTACCCCAAGCCATTTTCTCACTTTCACAGACCGTAGCTTGCCAGATGTTTTGATACAGTTAGTTGTTGACAAGCTGTGCATCATGTGTGCCGTGACGATTTTCTTTGAGTTGCAAAATGGGCAGTGATCTTACTCAAGTGACATATTTTGAAAAACAAAACAACATATGAATATTACACATCCAAGACAAACAGGGCTATTCTACTTTTTCACTTCTTAATCTGCTTGCAATTCCCCAGGTTCTACTCGTGATTTTTGGTAAATATGCAGAATACAAATAAGGAGTACAAGATTTGACCACATAGAGGAAGTAGGCCATGCACACAAATTAGCTTCTCCAGATGTGCCTTGCATGTGTTGTGCTTTTACACGTAACCATAGCTTGTTAAATAGTTGCTTCCACGCCAGAGAGAACACAAGGTTAAAAACATTACAGAACATAAATGCTTTGTTTTTCCATCATCTAGAGTAGTGATCTAATCTGGTTGTTTGACTGATCTGTTTACAAATTGTTCTAAAATGAATTGGTTGATCTAATTGCAGGCTGTGATATTGCATGAGTCTAATGGCTGACTGAATCAGGTATTAAAGAAACAAACCAAGCACCGTAACCAGTACAGTCTTCCCACTTTAAATAGTCAGAACAGTTTAACAACTTACATGGAATTCACCGCTCTCAGCCAACAAGCTGGCTCTGCACAGTAGGATTTCGCTCAGTGAAACTAAGAAAAATCTCTTTGCAACAGCTTTTGGCATCATGGGAGGAAGTGACAATAACCCAGCAGACACAAATTAAATAGTCAAACCATTTTTTTTGTATTTGAGACGAGAAAAAAACTGTTACATTACATTCCAAAGAAGCATTACAGTTTAGTTAAAGGACCACTATAGTGCCAGGAAAACACTCGTTTTCCTGGCACTATAGTGCCCTGAGGGTGCCCCCACCCTCAGGGACCCCCTCCCGCCAGGCTCTGGGGAGAGGAAAGGGGTTAAAACTTACCTTTCTCCAGCGCCGGGCGGGGAGCTCTTCTCCTCCGATCCTCCTCCTCTCCTCCCATTCGGCTGAATGCACACTCACGGCAAGAGAATCACGCAAGCGTCTCTATCGGCTGTCAGTGAGACAGCCACTAGAGGATTTGAGGGCTGGATTAACTCATTTATAAACATAGCAGTTTCTCTGGAACTGCTATGTTTATAAAAAAAATGGGTTAACCCTAGCTGGACCTGGCACCCAGACCACTTCATTAAGCTGAAGTGGTCTGGGTGCCTAGAGTGGTCCTTTAAGTCCATGTAAATACAATAGTCAATTACATGGTTTAAAGTCAGTTATACAATTCTGACATTTTCTGTTTTAATCGAAAATGCTGTGACCCTTCTTGCTGCTAATGTGATTTTATTAAATGATTTCTGAGCTTTTCTTGGAAAGCCCTTTAGTGGGGGACAGTAGAAATAATCAGGGATCAAGTAAAATACAATATTTTTTTTAATCTCTGTTAATTGTGTTGATAAAAAGTATGGAGCATGTAGGGGTTATGGTGTGTGCCTAAGTGACTGGTAAGGTCCTGTGTGGTGTACATTACTGCACCATAAGGTATATGGTTTGAGTTAAATACAGGCCTGGGCAGTGACCTCTTTAGGCAGGATGCATCCATGCTTAGACCTCACCCTTTCATTGCATTCCCTTAGCACCACGTGTCACAGATGTGGTGCTTCCACTTATAGATCCATAATGCCCAAGACTTGCCAAAATGTTGACAGGTCACTAGATTGTAGAAGGACCATTGTTTTGCTACCTTTTAAGAGTAAAATATCTAGAATATCTTGGAAAGGGTGTCCCGAAGCAAAGGGTATGAAGGAGTGTAGGACATCTGCCACTGGTTTCTATAGCTTGTGTTTCTGCAGGGTAGTCCGAGAAAGATCTTGGAACACCTGCAATAGCGCTGCATTAAGCATGTTATTGGAACCTCTGCACTTTCTTATAATGGCTTCTTTAGTGCAGAAGTGATGGAATTGGATGATTATGTGTGTTGCCCTCTGGCCCTCAGCTCTCTGTTAATGATTCAGTTGCTGTCTGATATCTCTGATAATAGTGGGCAAAATATTTCAGGGAACAGCTGAAGGAGAGAGCCCTATCGTGGTGACTCTGGTAGACCTCTTATTCTAATATTGTTCCTGCGGGATCTATTAGAGAGGTCTTCCAGTAGATGTTCCACCTTGTGGAGGCAGCCTTATAGGTTTTTGATATGGTCTGCCATCTTGTTATGGGCCTCCACCACAACTTCTAATTGTGTCTTTAGCTCCGCTGTGCAGGTTCCAATGGCCTGTTTCTCATATTTGATCTCCTTGATGCTTTTGTCAATCCATTTGGCTAGGTAATCCTGGTCAGAGGGCATTTGCTGGAGGATGCGAGTAGTGTCGTCTGTGCACTGGAAGGAGGATTTTGATGCGGTGTCCTCTTAATCAAAGGATGAGTGTCTGTCTCCAAAGCAGCTCTCATGGGCTGTATTAGTACTAATTATAGAGCGTTTTATGATGTGCCGAGGCCAGAGCTTAGGACTCAAGCAACCATCCGGGTCTATGTCCAAGCCACACTCCCTGTCAAACCATTCTTAAATGGTTTGAATACTTACAGGAGGGGGGCACCAGGACACTCCTGGCTCTATAACGATTATTATGGTTTGTGGTTCTTGAAATGTTCATTTAATTCAAATGTTACTAGTAGAAATTGGGTAACTTAACATAGTATATTAGCCTTTATGGAAAGTGTTAAATATGAAATGCTATAGTCATAATGGTCATAAATAACAAACTGCTTACTGCTTCCCTGTATATTGTCAATTGTGTTGTATTACACTATGCTTAGCTAATGTCCTTTGTAACCTTGGTCCCACTGCAGCATATTTCATACAATATATCTTTAGAACTTTAAATATTTCCTTCTTTCTATGTACTAGAGTTGGTGTTGATCCAGATCAGGACCCACCACAAACGAATGACACCTTTCAAGTTCTGCATGCAGTAAGTACTATTAAGTAAACTGACACAAAAGTTCACAATGGATTAATGTAAGATGGACATTTATTGTGTACAGTATGTTGGATATAAAAATGTCAGCAAGGAGCAGCCATCTTTCTTTTTGTAATACACCTTGATTAACTGTGTGCCCAAATGTAATGCTTATAATGATACAGGAAATACAACATTAATACATGTAAATTAATTACACGTAAAACCACCATCTTCCCAAATCCTGTAGCTGGAATACTCAACATTTTATTCTTGTTCTTTGGGTCTAGAACGATTTCCTTTTATTACCGGACATTAGTGAAATGCATCCACCTCAATATCCTATGTAAGGAGAACAAATCTGCTACCTGTTAACACTTATTTGCAATAGTTATTAATGAACCTGTGTGTTTTTTTTTATTTGTTTTATATAGGACGGACCTGATTCAGTTGGAATTAGTCGGACAAAGCAGGAAAGTGCTTGGATTTTTAGGCTCTGGTATAGCTTTGACCACAAGTATCCTTTCATATTGACTGAATTAATGACTGTTTTCTGTTACCCACTTCTATACTTGCATCAGACAAGAAACTCATTGTCTCCACACTGAGATGATAATGGAAGTCATATGTAGTCATATGTAGATCTATACATGGACAAAGTGTGCAAGTATACAAGACTGTTTTTGTATTTGAAGGTATTATAACTAGGAACCTGTTAGTATATCTGTTGATTCTTTGTGATGATACTCTAATAATCACATATGGGAGCTCCTTACTAGTATTCTACATTCACTAAACCTAGTGTAATCAACATAAAATAGGAATGGTCTAATTTGTTTTTATGCTGCGCCAGGCATGATCTCTCTTACCTCCCCTTAAGCCATAAACATCACATCATCTGCTAAAATAAAAAGCAGTGGCCCCAGGGCCAAGAGCTCTGATATCGATCAACCCAACCATTGGTAATTTAATGTGTTCCCCAATTCACATATTTTGTTTAAAGTCCTTAAAAGAGTAAATCTAATATATATATATATTTTTTTTAGTCAAATTGCAAATCTTGTGCTTTCATTTAGTAAGCTCATGCTTTTGCCATAGTCCTCTACTGATGAAAAATCAGTTTCACATGCCCGTCCAGGTTAACAAGGTCAAAAAGATCACGTCATTGGTGAATATTTTCCCACTTTAAGGCTGAATATTCAGTTCCATTCTAAAGGAGCGTGATTAGAATATACTGAAGTGAGCTTCACAGACTGTCACAGGGATGCTCAAATTACCGCATTCAGGCAACTACAACGCACTACAGGAACTCTTTGGAAAAGTACTGCTCTCGTTGCTATAGTTATTGAATTCTTTGCAGATGATGTGATGCAGAGAGCAGAAAACCATTTGTAAGTGGGTTCGGATCTCATTGTACACACTGTAAAGAAAACCCACATGCAGTTTGGGAATGAAAAACCAACGTGAATTTGGGACAATTAAGGACAAAGATAAATGCACATTATTCGCAAAGCAACCGATTTATTTATTTTTATATCTCTAACTATGCGTATGGGGAATTTCAGATATCTTATTTTGTATTATGTACTTCTAGAAATATTTAGATGTAATTTCTTTGGTTAAAATATACCAATTCTGTGAAATATGCGAAGGGTCTCTCTTGGCATTAAGAGTACACAGTCTGTATAAAAAGAATAATATAAGTGCTTCTGTGTGCCAGAGCATGGGAAAACAGGAACGGAACATGGTTTATATTAGGATTAACATTATATCAGGTCAGCTAAAATCCTTTAGCAATAATCAGTATGTATATATAGGCTCCATAGAAGAGTGTCCAAAGTAAAATACAGGCTTGTGAGCATTTTTAAAATTAATATTAGCAGTGCTTTACAGTCATATAAAGGGGATATTTAGAGGTAAAGTAGGACCTGGTAAAATGAATTACAATCTATGTGGATTTGAGGGAGGGTGGATCATCAGGTTAGTTCTAGACAGTGACATTATCACTGTAACTAAGTTTTAATCCTGGAATACAGCCTTTTTAATAATTATATACATAACTACTTTGTGGAAGTAGTCTGTTATCGTGGCCAGTGCATATACCTGTATAATGATGTCATGTTCATTCCATACGAACTGATAACACTGCAAATTGTAAGCCGTTTGGATTTAAGTGAGTATATTATTAATTCTATAAGATGGCAGAAAAAGTGTAATTCATGGAAACAGAACATCGTGGCAGTTATTTAATAATGCAGCCAGGTATTTTCATTCATTAGCTCATTGAAAGATTTCCAAGCACATGAATAGAAGGTAGTTTTCAATGAGTTACTTTAAAATAAATAGGAGTGGTGTGGCACTCATGGGGAATAGGTAACCAATGTACCCACTGGTACTCTGTGGTGGGATCTGCAACCTCCAGGTAGTAGTTTCCAATGTAGAGTTCACAGGTTTAACAGGAAGGATGCATAATGCAGTTTTAATGAAGACAGGAACACAAAAAATATGTTTTGGCCCAATGTCCTTAATCATGTATAAAGAATGCAAGTACAACATACCAGTTTAAATACCTATAATTCTGAAACCAAAACTGTAAGCTCCTCTCAAAGGAGATGTGTTTACTCTTTACACCTCCATACCTCTTGATAGGGGTTTGCAGCAGTGAGGGACTTACTTCTACATACCATTCTCACTAGGAACTACTTTCTCTTTCAAGATGACTTTTTAAGGCAAGTGAAGGGGAATGCAATGGGGTTGAATATGGCTCCATTGTATGTCAATATCTTCATGAACAAATTTGAGAAGGAGTTCATCTACCCTCATCCCCTTTGTGGTGCACACCAAAGTTTGGTGGTTCTATATTGGTGAAATTTTTGGAATCTGGGAAGGCTCAGTAGAGTCCTTGATCAGTTTCAATGACTCCAACATTGTCGGCCTTTACCATGAACTGACATTCACACAATATCAGTTTACTGGAATTACTGATATACAGGGATGATCTTGAAATACTCAATGACCGCTACGTGAAGCCAACTGATTGCAACAGTTTGTTGCATTTCATTAGCTTACATTCCGAAAGGACCATTCGGTCACCTCCACATAGACCGTTAATGAACGTCAAGCTTAATGTGTCCGACCCTGTGATGGCCAACACTAGACTTGATGAGATAGCAACTAAATTTGCAACAAGAGGATTTCCCACTAACCTCCTTAGTGGAGAGTAGGAAAATGTCTTGTACATTGATAAAGGAGAAACACTCTGTTTCTGGACTCCGGCTAACAGGAGGAATACTAGGATTCCCGTTGTCACCAACTTGCCACATAATTCCCCCGCCCCCCTATTTTGACATTAACTTATAGGAGGGGCAAAAAAGTCAGGTACACATTGGTAAAAGATGATATAGGGACCGCTAGAACTAAGAAACCAATCTTTCTGACTACTTAGAAATGTGGCACTTTCTCCCCCTTATCCTTACTCTGGATCTTTAATTTTAAAAAAAATTCCTTCAGTTTTCTTCATATTTTTTTTGCCTATTCCTGGGACCAGTGGAAAACTCTTTATACCCTTTATTGCGTATAGTGTAATAATCTTCACATCACACTAGGACATAATTTTTATATGGGTTTCTACTATGTATATCTGCTGTGTGTGTATATATGTGTATATGATGTGTATTTTTGTTTGCATCCACCTTCTTTTGGCCATTTGGCTGTGTTTACTTTGATTCTGTATGATGATATTGTTTATCTATATTTGCCTGCCCTCTTAGTTTTTTTTTGCCATTCAGCTATCTAGTACCTTTTATCCACTCTATCCCACTACTGGGATTGTCCTAGGCATGTTGTACTGTTGTGGGAGTTTATTCTATTTTCGGTATGGATACGCCCTTGTCCCGCCTATAGAAGTTTCTCTGGATATACGAAGCATAGTGTGCACATGGCACGCCTTTGCTTTCCCCATTGCCGATTCTCAGCCACTATTATTGGAATGTGATCTATATATTTCTATAGATCTAGCTGTTTTTGTGGTCCACTAGATGTGATGTATCTACACTGTTCAGTCTGCTTTCATATACTTACATATCCCTCGCATACATAATTAGTGGGAACTACCTATTAGTATTATACTGACATCCTCTCTAAGGCAATTGTTTATTTGTATTTTCCTATTTATTGTCCATGGTAGAGACATATGACCGTATCACAATACATTATTCAATGGTCATCCTCGTCTCTCGGGGAGCATTATGCTTTCCTTTGACTGGCTCTATTGACTTTTAGTATTACTGAAGAGTACCACTAAACACACCTCTTTTGGTTGGAGCTTACAATTTTGTCTCCAAAATGTCAGGCATTTAAACGGCTATGTTGTTCTTGCATTGTTTATACATGAACGGTCTCTTCACACTTGACAAACTTATATTTGTTAAAAACAGGTATAAGTTAACATAATTCCAGGAAAAGTAAAGTTGAATGTAGAAATCTACACTGGTCTATCCTGGAATTGATACCTCCATCTTGGCTCCTGTCATTGTTATGAGTTTCAGACCTAATGCCGAATTCCAGTAAAACAATTTCTTTAAAAAAAACACATCGTCATCCAATCGCACATCAGGGTTAAAAATTACTTTTTTTTTTTGACAACTAAAATTCATAACCCTGACATGACCTATAGTGGTAAGAGTAACCACTCTTGGTCTATGCAACCTTGGCTTTATGTGCAATCTTCAAGGCTGAAAAACTGTATTTCTGTTACTGTATTTGGACTTCAAATCCCATTAACCTCTGTTGTATTTGTGTGACCTGCAAATAAGACACGGAGAAACAAGACTATTTGTATCTGGAACAGTTTGTGCTTTTTAATAGAAGGCAATAGCATTGTAGTACATTCAAATTGAATGGATGCACCATAATGCATGCAGACATTTCCTTAACTTGATAACCAGTTACCTGAAGCCAATGCTCACACACAGTGGTCCTCTGTTAACTACAACACTTCCGAGCTGGTGTGGTCTGATCGCTAGATGTTTCACAAGCCCCCAGGTCTATGACGTAAGTAGCAAATAAAAACCTTCTTTTTATTTATTATATATAAAGCTTTTCCCACTACATAGCTATTGCTCAATAGTTTCCTACCCGTTTAATATTAAGGTAAGAGCTGTTTAATATTTGTTTGATAATTTCCCATATATGACACATCTGGAACAAGGGTTTGCAGCTGGATTCTTTTTTTGCACTATTTATTATTTGTCTATTTTAACGAGTCGTTATATGGGTTTTTGGAAATTCTGCTGTTTTGAGGAACTATACTGCTGATGTCTGGCCTTTGTAGTGAGGCTTGCTCATAAGCTGGAGTTTGCTAGCATGCTTCTCGACACGTTGTCTTCTGAAACAGCAGGCATGCACAATTACAATCTGCAAGGCAGAGCCTGTCAATATTACTGCTAATTCCCATCACTATCAGTGGTAAATATGACACTCTGATACCGTTTGGAGGTTCCTTCCCCACACTAAGATAAGAACGTTTAATAACTATAAAATTAGTAGAATTAAAACCACACACATAGTATAAGTGGAGGTGTATGTGTTTAGAAGTATTTTAGAGCACATATCAATAATAATATAAATGATTAGTGAAATGTGTTCTAACCAATATAAACTTAATTTAATTAAAATGTATTTTATTCTGTGCAGAACCCAGTGCCACCCAGAGAAGATGACACAGACTTCATACTTAATGATGCTGACCTTACGTTAACCTATGGTGATACCACAATAACTGCAAACGGTTCTTCAGGCTCCCATACAGCCACCACAAGCCTTGATGGCAGGAGAACAAAGAGCAGCTCAGAAGAAGCTCTAGAACGTGAGCTTGTTGGAGGAGGAGACTATGAAATCACAAACAGGGGCACCAGACTGGTGTTTCCTCTTGAAGAGAACCCATGACCTAAAACTCTAGTAACAATGAAGGAAAGATGATGATGCTGCTCCAAGAACGATGCCAGGACCAACCCAGTCCCCAGTATGGTGAAGAGTCGGATGCAAGTTCACACACCTAGAATGTGACAATCCTGGTGGTACTGAACTTGGACTATATCGAGACTGAAAATATTTCAGGCATTGCAACCTGTATAAAACTGTTGCAAAGTGTGTGGCAAAAACAGTCAGCATTTGCAGTAAGCCCATCCCTTGCCTGTTCCCCCTTTTTCCCCCTCAACAGAAACTTGACATGCTCCTAATGAATTCTAGTGTATACACCTGAGTAGCGAAGAACCGCTGTATGAGGTCAATGTGACTGCTTTACTTTCTGAGCTGTGTGCAACCTTATTCTTGGGACATTGAAGCTGTTCTGGGAAGTGCCTGTAATTTATTAGCAAAATGACATTTGTTACCCTGATGGAGTTACTGAAATACTTAACTTAATGTTTTTTTTTTTTTTAGTTTTTTTTTTTTTTAGCATGAATAGGATATTTTACCTAATAAGACCATTTTTATTATTTTTAATTTGTAATGATATGGAAATGTGCATCCTATTTACAAGCATGACAAAAAAATGCACATATTTCATTGAGCAAAATCTTGTAGGTTTTTCACATAAATGTAAGGTTGCTTCCCGGACTAGTTAAAATTCAGCACACGAATACGTCTTTTTCAAACATTGCAAAGACCGCAGGACATCTCTATATGCAATTTAACTTCCTGATATTACTGGTCTTGTTTTCTGAAAACAATCTTGTTCTCCTCTCCTCTGCTCTGCTCATCTAATAAAATGCCCTTTTGTGCTTAAAATATACTTTTAAAATGTAGGTAGTTTAAACTGCCCTGAAACCATTAAATCTTATTCTCCATGCAGATATATGTGTAAGTAGAACATGTATAGTGAGTAGCTACCTTGTTTTTTTTTTCTTATGGCCAAACATATTTGGATTACTAGCAAAGTATTTAAAGAGACTGTGACCTGCTACTTAAGTTACATTTGAAAATGGTTGTTTGAGAATATAGATGCCAGACATAATATACGGTACTTTGTGGAACTAGGTTTACTTCAAAAATGTTACTCTTTGGATCTCATAATGGAAAAAGTGATTCACATCTACTGATCCAATTACAGTAGATCACAGATGGTATTATTATTTTTTTCTGGCAGGTAAGTTGATGATAGACCTGGTATTACCTTGGCAAATTATTCTTTAATTTTACAAATACCCATTAATTAACTGTTATGTAAAATATCTGATTGTCAGGTGTTTTCTTTGAAAGCAGTCCGGTTACAGTAACTAGGTTGTTGTAGAGAGTTGATTGGGTTCTAATTAGCTGATGTGCCTGTTCCAAACATAGGGAACTACTGCTGTAAGCAATATATATGTCCACCCTGCAATACTTCTTTAATAATACAATGTGTGTAAAAGCAACATGCCCACTCTTGAAACAGTCTGTAGAACCCCATGAACAGTAAACCAAATAATGAGATTAAACTATGGCTTGTGGTTGATAAGGGGCAGGGTATTAGAAAAGAGGAGTATGTAAAAAAAAAAAAAAAAAAAACATAAGCAAAAGAAAGGCATCTTTTATAACCCAAATGTACTTTGTGCAATGATTCTTTTACATGCATAGTCTTTTGTTTTCAGCAATGACTACATTTCATAATTTAGCACAATGCAGAACCTGGGTTTTATCATTGCATAGACCTAGGAATTAATGGGCAGTAACTGGGAGCTCTCCTTCCCCAGTGAACACCACTCCATGTAAACTGAGTTTGTTCTGAGCTTGGAACCATACCAAAATGGGTATACTCACATGCACTCTCTGGATCTACCTGTCCAGTTTCAGTATATGATGATCACTGTCTAAACCACATGATGGCGTACTGACAGGTTGGTCATGTCTTGCACAATGTGAATGCAGAGTGCGCTATGTTCCACACTGCATGCACAAAACAGTGATGATATGCCGTGTAATCTGTACGATCGTGTTGTAGAAGCATAGTAGTGCAATCTTTCAATTTCACAACGTTATGGATTATATAAAGTGTTGCCTTCTTCCTGCAACTAACTTTTTGATGACAAGGGATTTTAATGTGAAGTCCTGCCCCTTTGAAAGTTAACAAAACGTAGTCACGCAATATGTCATCCATTCCTTTTGGTGGTAAGGTGGAATATACCAATTACTGAGCCACTAACATCCCACCTTGAGCACCTGCAGGCGTGATAGTTGTTTGAGTGATATAGATCGACACACAGATAATAGAACACAGCACATTATTACAACACAAGCAGTTCATTCACAAGGTAGGGGCCGAGCGGTAGGTTTCAATGACAAAACAGAGCACTGGATGTATTAAAAGTCCAAATAAGAAACTGTTTTAACTTGTTAATCACAAGAGGCTTGCCAGTTTCTATTATCACATTGTCCTGAAAGGGTTAAAAGACAGAATATGAAATGTACTCTATTTAGAACTGTTCTTCATTATAGTTGTGTACAAATAAAGGAATGGAATAGTAAGACAAAAATAAACTATTTTGGCACACCATTTGATATGATTTGCTAGAATAGGCAGCCATGACTTATTGCAACATGGCATGCAATAGTGAGGTAGATGGTGTATGTAATGCATAGCATGATCGGGAAATGGTCCCGAAGCACAAACCAAATACAGTATATGCTTGGAAAGTCCCCTTTAAGGCTCTTATAACTATTTATAACCCAGTGTATAGAAATAGATATTAAATATAGTACAGAAAGCACCAGTGTTTTTGGTTATCTGTAATAGTGAATAATATACTATTGTGGTGTAACTGTGAGAATCAGGACAGTGCCTTCACCCTGTAACTGGCGTAATAATATGGCACTCAACCAGTTAAAAAAAAAAAATTAAAAAATTATTCCTAATTTTCAAAGCTTTAATGTTTATGCACCCATCAAATGATTTTGTTGGTTTCAGCAATTGTGTCTAATGTGATATGTCCTTAAGGAAAATTTCCTTTTTTAATAGAAGTGTATTGTCTACCTGCTAAAAGGGATCATACGTGTTAAACTCTTTATTTACTCCTGTGTTTCCAGTGCACCCATAATTGAGTTGACTTTTTTTTTATTTTATTATTAAATCATTTTATTTTATGACTGACCTTGGCTACTGAATACATAAAGCTTATTTTCCAGGACCAAATGTAGAACCTGTGAAAGGCTGGTGTACTTATTGTTGTTCCTTTCATCTTCATCTGCTACCAGGAATGCTGTGTTAGGTCCTTAACCGTGGCCATAGTCCATGACATGAGATCAATGTAATTCCTCAGGTATATGCTGCCAACCTCCTTCTCCAAGCCGAAGCCAAGCTATACCCATGGCTGTGTAAAAAGGGTTAAATAATGTAACCCCAGTAATGAATTTATGCACTTATAACACGCAGGATTTATGAATTCCCTAGTGATTCCATCCTTAAAGTTGCAATGTTACCTAAAGCAGGTGTTCATAATATAAACAGGCAAATAGATTATTGTTCTCAGGGCCCAAAATTTCAAGTCATTCACTAGTAGTCAGGCCTAAACGTTACTTGCCCATGCCAGCCTGGCCAGGGCATGGCAAACTTGGTTAGATTAATTTCTACTCACCGATTTTTATTTTTATTTTTTGATTTTTTTTTTCTTTTCAATTGCTAGATGCAATTTTGAGGCTTGGTTGTTCTTGTGTAACCATACTATAGTACATTATCTGGAATTAGCTATTAAAAGAGGTGCCTAGAACACCTATGTGAGTCTGTTTTAACTCCAGGTCAGCTTGTTGGCAAGTGTCTCACTGCTTAATTCTCAATTTCAATGTAGACCTTTTATTTTACAGTACTGGATGAGCTTTTCAAATAATTTCATAATTTTGGCTAAACCTTTTGAAATGATTTGTTTTAAATATCAAAAACATATTTAAAAATATTAATAAATAAAATAATTCTCCCTAATATTAAATCATGTTGAAAGTTTAGCCAAAAATATTAAATTGAGGCCTTAGACCCTTGTACCCCCACGCCTTCCTATCCCTTTTTTAACCTTTCTCCCATCACATTCCTTCTCAAATTTTCAGCATATAATTTCTAAATAATACCATCTACTACTTGGGTACAATTAACAAAATTACAATTAACAGTTGTACTGGGTAAAGTTTGGGTAAGCATGTGCTTGGCAGCGCGCAGGGAGGAAACTCCAGAGAACCCGATCATGTTAATTCAAAGATGATGGGAACAGTGCTAAGTTAGGACTAAACACCATGTAAATGAATAGAATGCCTCTCAACATTTAGCACTTTGCACTCTCCACTTCCCATTGTACAAGAAATTTGAAGTGGTGGACCATCTGATGCTATCTGTGCCCAAAACTGCTTTAATTGCAGAGAAGATGTAAAAATTATCGACACAACATACAGATTATTTATATAATTTGTTGATTATTTCTGATCAGAGACATTTTAAAGCATCCAAGATTTCTTGAGGGCTGCACCTTTCCTGTGGAACTCGCTTCTCTCCTCCATTAGATGCTCACCCAGGCTCCACTCCTTCAAAAAAAAAAAATCATTTAAAAACCCACTTGTTCATAAAAGCGTATCAATTAAACTGTTAATAGCTCCCGACTGATTTCACTCTTGCAACTGTCACTAGTCTAATACTATCCTTACCTTTTGTGTCACTATACCCCACTCCATCTTGCATGTAAGCTCATTGAGCAGGGCCCTCAACCCCTCTGTTCCTGTGTGTCCAACATGTCTGGTTACAACTGCATGTTTGTTCGTCCGTCCACCTACTGTACAGCGCTACGGAATTTGTTGGCGCTATATAAATAATAACATAATAAACCATATATACCTGATGGGCATTTTTTAATGCAACGGAGTAAAAAAATAAATAAATCTAGATATCTGTCACGCAATAAGCCCTCGCAATAAGAGATGCCAGAATTTTTTAATTTTTTTCTTCAATTCTTTATTTATGTATCGACAGGCATTCAGTACGACATTATTGTTGGCTTACGCAGAAGCCTAGTCATCCGCTATTGCTCAAATGGTGTTACAGAAAGGAAGGTTAGGTTAGTAGCATGCATAACATATATTGGTGATACCATTCAAGCGGCTTGCGCAGAAGCCATTGTTATGGATTGTTTTGCTTTGCCGGTCGTGGTTTTTCTTGTACTTTAAGTAAACAGGAAGATCTATACAATAAAAGAAAACTGTGGGTAAAGCTAGATGTATTACCCTGTATTACACGAGTGAATATCTGTCTGTAAGTGAGCGCTAAAACGTCTTGATTTTATATATCGTATTGTTCCCAGAGGGCCCATACCTTTTGGAATGTGTTGTTGGTGTTGCGGACCTGTGCTGTCATCTTGGAGATGCCAGAATTTTTGGGTGGAAGGAATGCACATTATACCTGTAGTCAGCAAATAATTTAGACATCTGTAATAAATAAACTGTACTTGAGAGTTCCTGGTCAGTGGTGTACAAGTTCGGCCACCATCTTTTTAAAGTATTTAAAGATTTTCTGTCACCATTGAGTCTTTTGTCTCATTAAAACTAAACTGAGTAACAATTTACCTCCTTGTGTTTTTATTTTACAATCTTTATGATCGTTATAAGTTGGGGTTATTGTTAAAAAAAAAACAGTCTATTGTGTTTATTTATTTCTTTCTTTTCCCTTTTTGTGCAAATATTGAGCACATTTTACTTATCAGCGTTTTACCCGCTGATCTTTGGAACATGTCACAGTAAACTGTCTTTCATCAAAGAGAAGGGATATTATAATCCAACATGACTGCTCTCGTTGGCTTGGAATTTGGGTATGAGAAAGCCTTGAAGGAAGCTGGAATTTTAACTGAATTATGGAAGAACTGGCAGATGTAAATGGGACAACAATATGTTGGACTTTCCCTTTCCTCTCCTTCATAATACTCCATCCCATATCTCGAATTGGTCTTATGCCAGTGCACATGTCCAATCTGAGGGAATGACAGAACCCTGTACTACTTTGATATCACAATGTGCATGGCTTATTCCCTATGTACCAAATACCTCTGGAAACAGTTAAGGCAAATAAAAGAAGATCAATGAATTTATGGAGATAATCAGTAGAGTGTAAAATGTTTGGAATCTGAAGTAATTTCAGTAATATATATTTTTTTGGTGTTAGGCTAAATTATCCCAAATAAAACCATTCTTGACCAGGAGTTTTTTTTTTTTCTTCCATTTTCTGTATTTTTGCCTAAAATGTTAAATTCCTTTTGAATTCCAGACTTTCACACCCCTGATTGTAGTGTCCAATGTTGCAAACGTTATTACCCCCAAAAACAGGCCACATTGCCTATTTTCCTCATATTATGAATATTAATACATCTGTATTTGTTTTATCTTTGTTTATTTATCTATCCACTTTTGGCCAATATCAGAAGGTATAGTTTTAAAAGAATACTGAATGCTAGATTTTTGCTTACTCATTTCAATTAAAAGTATAGGAATACGGGTTTGCATTACTAATGATATAGTACCCCTGTTCCTGTACCTAGTTCCACTAACCATACAATACAATTTTTTAAATGTTTTGTTTATCTTTTTCTGGAGCCAAGGCTCCCTCAATGCTGCTCATATCCTACCCTCCTGCAATGTTATCAAGAAGGCATGGCCTCTTCCCAGGGCCGGATTAACATAGGGGCTGATGGAGCTGCAGCTCCAGGCCCAGGTCCATGGAATAGGCCCATTGGTTTAAAAAAAAAATATATATATATATATATTTTTTGTTTGTTTGTTTATTTATTTATTTATTTATTTATTTATTTTTTACACACTACTCTAAGGGTTCCAGGTATTTATCATGTATTTCTTATGGTTGCCAGGTATTTCTCAGAAGTATTTCTCAGGTTGCCTGTTTGTGTGGAGAGAGGCAGGGATAAGAAGTTACAGCATCTCCCTCTCTGCCTCTTTCTACTCACTTATCCGCGGGGGAGCAGTTCTGCACAGAGAGTCCAGACAGCAGTTTCGAGCCCGAGAGACATGAGCACTGTGAGAGACTTGGGGACGCTGAGACATTGGGACACATAGGGACACTGGGGGACATGGGGACCCTGAGACACTAGGGACACAGTGGCCCCTAGTCTCTCAGTGTCCCTATGTCTCCCAGCCAGTGTCCCCAGTGTGTCTCAGTGTCCCCATGTCTCCCAGTATGCCCGGTGTCTCTCAGTGTCCCTAGGGTCTGTGTCCCTAGTCTCTCAGTGTCCCCATGTCTATCCCAGTGTCTGTGTCCCCAAGTCTTAAGTGTCCCAATGTCTCTAAGTGTCCCTTAGTGTCCTAGTGACATCGGGACACTAGGAGACATGGGGACACGGACTCTAATGGACACTGGGAGATATGGGGATACAGACACTAGGGGGCACTGAGAGACTATGAGAGGCGGGAGATATGGGGCACTCCCAGTGTCCCCATGTTTCCCAGTGTTCCTGGTGTCTCTCAGTGTCCGTAGTGTGCAACTGTCCCTAGTGTCTCGGTGTTTCGTAGTCTCCCAGTGTCTCAGTTTCCCAATGTCTCCCAGTGTCCCCATGTCTCCTAGTGTCTCAATGTCCCCTAGTATAAAAGAAAAATTCTCAGGCACTCACTGTGATAGATTTAAGCAGGTTTATTGGACACCGCAACATTTTGACCTGTACCCAGGTCTTTATCAAGTCTCCAGTGTCCCCTATGTATCACAGTGTCTCAGTGCCCCATGTCTTCCAGTGTCTCCCAGTGTCCCCAAGAGTCTGTGTCCCCAGATCTCCCAGTGTTCCCTAATATCTCAGTTTCCCAATGTGTCTCAATGTCCCCTAGTGACATGGGGACACAGACACTAAGGGACTGGGAGACATGGGGACACATATGCCCCCTTTTTTGTGTATGTTCGCCCCTTTCGGCAGTTCTGGTTATGTGATTTGTGTCAGTGGCCCACCCTTTTACACCATCCATAGACTTCCTGCTTTACTGAACACTGCTATGGGTTTACTTGAAAGATGAAAGCGTGAGATTGGCATAGAGTATGTGTTTTCTCATAGCTGCATCCTATAAGTTTCCCTCCAGCACCATCTCCATCAGATACATGACACTTAGGAGGTAGGACTGTTTTAGTGTTTTTGGTCAATACGATTTTGTAATTAGGCCTATCATAATTGTCAGCACCAGGCCCACTGGGCTCTTAATCTGGCCCTGCCTCTTCCTCCATGGTCCAATTCTTTTCCTATAGAAACATTAAGGATCTCATGTACAGTAAGCATGGTGTGTGCATCCAAGCTTCCCTAAAGGAAAGCATTATATTCAACACAGTCTTAAGAACGTAATGTGACCAAGTTTTACTCTGTTAGTGCCAGGGAAGCGCCTCTAGTGTCTGTCAGGGAGATTTAACCCTTCAATGTAAACTTTGCAGTTAAAAAAAAAAAACTATAGATATAAGATAAGTATAGATGCAGATGCGGGCACTTGGGTCTAAAAAAAAAAAATCAAAGTTTTACATTGCAGGGCTAAAAGGACAGTGGTCTGGGTGACTTTAGTGTCCTTTTAAATCTTTTAATGTGGAGTAGGGGTGCAGACGCGCAGGCACTTGGGTCACAATTTAAGTAATTTTTAATAGCTTTTCAAATGATCACAATTTGTTAGAAAAACTTTTCAAATGATTAATCTACAGAAAATACCACAGGCATTAATGGTGACTAATATAAATAAGTCATTTAAAAAGCTTATCCGAAATAATTAAATTGAGACATTTGTATAATGGTGCATGATCATGTCTCCATTTTCTAGTGATTTTCTCCACTGATTCAGGGACACCTCAAAAAACAAAAATGTTTTCCTGACCCTATAGTGTATAAATCACCATCTAGCCCCCTCTCAAATTTTACTTGTATTCAAGTCTGCAGTTGCTGCCTCTGCCCCTGATCAGCCTGCCAGAAGTGATTCTCTGAGCCAATCACAATGCTTCCCCATAGGATTGGCTAAGACTGACAAAGAGGCAGATCAGGGGTAGAGCCAGCATGATTCAAACAAAGCCCTGGCCAATCAGCATCTCCTCATAGAGATGCACTTAATAAATATATCTCTATGAGGATAGTTCATTATCCCCATGCAGCGGATGGAGACACTGAATGCTAGTGCTGTACACTGTGCAACACTGCCCTAGGAAGCACCTCTAGCAGCCATCTGAGGAGTGGCCAGCGGAGTTATCCCTAGGCTGTAATGTAAACACTGCATTTTCTTTTGAACAAAAAGTGTTTACTGCAAAAAGCCTGAAGGGAATGATGTTACTAAAATAAGCTGTAGTTGTTTTGGTGACTATAGTGTCCCTTTTAATTCATTAAAACGTGTTCACGCCATAAAGATATATGTAGCATACCAATATATAGTATATTATATAGATCAAATGTTATAGCTTGACTATTTTATAAGCAAAATACAATTATACTTACTGAATCATACACCAGTGTTTTTAAGTCAGACTTAAATAGAAGGAACTTCTGAAACAGAAGCTCCTTGTTAACGAACATACTGAAGTACTATGAAACCTGGGACTAATACAAAAAAAGCCTTATCCAAGTGAAGGTTTGTGGAGTTTAGAGTTTCATAAAAGACACCTGTGCTTATTGTTAATTGGTCAGCCATGAGAGCACTAAACCAGGAACATTGCTGGTCTTTCATGGTTGCGCTGAATCTCAAGTACTTAACATTGAAATATAAAAGCAAATTTAAAAGGCTACTTCGGTTTAACAGACCATATAACAAGTACTGTATCTTGATTGTTTCTTCTGTAATCTTCAAAACAGGTCTATTCTAAAGGGATATATGACCAGGAAATTAAGGATTAAGTATGGGAACATTTAGATACAGATAGTGCATTGTAAAGTGAATAATATGTATTACAACAAATTGAATGTGTCCATTGAAATATTATAAACTAAGATATAAGCATAGTATAAATGGAAAAAAAAAAAATGGCATGCCTGAAATTTTAGTACAAGAATTGGAAAATTATTCCCATACTAAACTGGAATTTTGGAGTTAAATTCACACTCAGCAGTCAGGACAGAAAATGTCGATTAACAAATCTTAATAAATTCCCCTCACTCTGTAGAAGCCTCAGCCTTACTATAAAGTGTCCACAGAAGGATGGGTAGTTGATGCTGCCTTGGACATGGCCAGGAAAAAAAATTCAGTTAAGTATGGGTTTTTCCTACTTTCTAGCCAACATGACAGTTTCACTATTGGGAAATCCACAAGCCAAGAAGGGAGAGAGATATACGATTAGGTGTGTTTGAAGCATTATTAAGAAAATATGGTGGATAGGACCCAAACTGAGAATTTCTATCCTTGGGAATGTGATACATTGCGAAAGCAGAATCTGAAGCCCTACAAATTTGTTCCCGTGGAAACAGATGCCCAAGTTGTGGCCATTGCCAGGGTAGAGTGAGGGAATCTCCAATCCCGCCGCTGTGACAAAACGGGATAAACCCATATAAAACAAATCCAGGGAGGGTGGGCGGGACAAACTCCACCAGGTAGGAAATTAAAAGTGCACATTGCAAAATGGCTACCTATTTAAATAGCCAAGCCCCTATTTCCACAACCCACCAGTCCAGGCTGCTTCCTCCTAAGCCCGCCTCCTAACCCCTGTCAAGACCCTTTTTTCACTAAGCTGCGCTTTTGCTACATGGGGCTACATGAGCGGTGTATAGTCGCCATATGGGCAGTCGGAACCTTGGACAAAAAACCCCACATACCTATCCCAATAACACGCTGACACTAGGGTATATGGGTAAAATGGTCCACAGCTTTATTAAACAAATAATATAACAATAATAATACTTAATAATAACAATCATAATAATGATAGCAATAAATTAACATATAAATTAACATATAAACATGGGTCACCCCCTACCCCACCAGGTTCTGAGCCACCTCCAGGACTCGAAACCTACCAACCACCAGTGAACATAATTCTCCATGTTCCTCACGTTCCTCATAGGGAGCCTATGTCCTCTCTCTCAGCTCCCTATCCCGCCACAAGCTCAGACCTTGACCCCTTAAGCTGTCTGAGCTCCGCCACCCCGGAGAAAGAGTGCCTTCTGCATCCCCTCCTGCAAACCCAAGTTCAGCAGGTCCCAACCCACAGCCGAAAGATGAACGCCATCTGGGTGGTAGTACCCTGGCAACCCACCTTCCAATTCCCCATGTCTCACTACTACTCCCCCCAATTTCCTCACGAAGCTCGCCATTAAGCCGTTAACCTTACCCCTGCATCTGTCAATGGTCACTGGGTCCCGCGCGTGCCGCCATCGCCGCCTCGGGACAATCTCTGACCACACCAGCATCACCCCAGGAAGCAGATCAACCAGCTTATTGAGGTCTTGCTTCATCCATTTGACTAACCTCCGCTGCGGTGTGAGACCCAGGTTGTTGCCGCCCGCATGTAGGACCAGCATATCCGGTCTCGCCCCGCTTGCGACCATCCTAAATATCGCCCCGCAGACGTCCCCCCAGCAACATCCCCTATACCCCCACCAGTGCACCGCCAGTTGGTCCTTCGGAAAGCCCAGCTGCTGGCCTTGAGCTCGAGCTGCAGCCCTCCTTCCGGCCCAGAAAACGAAGGAATGGCCCACTATCCATGCGACCCGGCCTGGGGAAGAAGGAAAAAACAGGATGAAAACACCCATTCCCCACCGAAGTCCCCCCAAGGCCCGCCCTATTGATCCAGTAAGCCCAATCGTACCTACGTGTGGAACGGAACGGACTCCCATCTCCCAATCCTTTTCACCAACTCGCCCCCCAAACCCAGGTACGAGGCCTCCGTGGTGTCAGGGTATTTATATCGGCAGACATTTTGTGCTATGAGAAATTGAAACGTATATTGTCAATCACTCTGAACAGAGCAGACTCCATTTTGTTATCTTCAAGCTAACAAAAGGCACAAGATTTCTATCCCTTCTGTAAAACTAACCACTTTGCCAGAAGCTAAGGAATGCTTAGTATATACAAACCAAATTGATAAGAGATGAGAACGGGGGATGGACAGACTGTCTAAATGCTAATGGAATATAATCAATTCTAAACCCAGACATTTGTGACAGAGAAGATTAAATAATTTAATTTTACTTTCGATATCGTATAACGTCCCATTGTAAGTTTAGGGGTCATACTTAGTTATAATTGTCATATTAGAAATTATAGCAGAATTTGCCAGACACATCGTCTGGACAAAACTTTAAGAAACTCTTTGATCTGACAGAAAACTTAAGTTATAGACAACTATAAAGATAAGGTAAATGACGTCAAAATAGCCACCAGGAAAAGTTAACTCTTTCCTGGATAGGTATGTATAGTGGGACGAGACTGCCCTCTATAGACCAAATACTTATATTGTTATCTGGAAGGTAACCACACCTCCAGTGTCCCTATTGGTCTATCACCTAGTGAATTTTTCCTTTAAAAGTTAAGACAAAGGGAAGAGAGGTATGCAGAGAAAGCAAAGGGTATGCAAAGGAGGCAGTCAGGATTGCAGGCTAAGAAAGAAAAGCAGAGTCAGAGCAAGAAATCCAAACAAGTTCCTGAGATTTCCTACTAATCTGATGAAAATATCTACTCAACTGGTAAATATACTGGTTTCATTTAATTAATCTAAATTAATTAACATTTTTTAATAGCATGATATATGACTGGATAAATCACGATTAGATTTCGATATTTAGAAATCTTAGTTACTAAAGAAATATATTATTAAACTTTCTATTCTGCAGATAGAAATGAATAATTATGTATTTATGTGACATATCACATGTTAGCATATCGTGATATTTATCCAGGTGTATTGATTTGCTCTAAAATAAGATAAAATATCTGTTTAGGCAAGTTAAAATTCTGCTTATAGAACATAGTAGATTACTCTTATTGGATGGTTCCAGGAAATGACTAATGAGCTGGTATAAATGTTATTTTATTTAAAATCACATGAGAATAGTTCTTAATTACCTAGGAGGTCTAGCCCGCATTGAAAGGGTTATTTTAACTGTCAGCTAAAGTTTTATGGCCTTAAGCTACAAAGCTGTGTCTGTGTGTAAGTTTCACTTTTGTTTCTCTTTGAAAGACAGTCATAAATCTTGTCTTAACCATTGGAATGTGTATTGCCAATTGTATTGCATACCATGTTATACTAAATATTCATTGATTATTGTCACGCATGTTACTTATTATTATTATTTAAATTGTCACAATAAATTGTATCTATTTTTATAACAAATTGAGATTTTTATTTATATGGAATACATTTCACTTACACGATAACGATCTTTGGGATCTGAGAATTGAAATAGTGGTCAATTCTCAACTGTTTACTATTATTAGCCCATAAATATCCCCACAGTGGCCGCCCCGATACGGAAAGAATGCGTCCCGTAAATACTTGCACTCAACCCAAACTGACCCAGGCCTGATCGGAAAACCCAGTGCCAGGGGCCCTTTCCCCCGACATCCGTCTTGGAGTTTGTTTTCCTGGCACTATAGTTTCCCTTTAAGACCTGTGGAATACATTATCGTGTTCACACCAGGTGACATTCTTTACAAACACACCCCTGCATTCACGCACAATCCACACTTCCACACTCCTGTTTTCACAATCTCAATCTGACAGTCTACATTTGCAAATATCAATATACAGTGCCTTGCAAAAGTATTCACCCCCCTTGACTTTTTACCAATTTGTTACATTACAGCCTTAAATTCAATGTTTTATTAATCTGAATTTTATGTGATGGTTCAGAACACAATAGTCTAAGTTGGTGAAGTGAAATAAGAAAAATATATACATAAAACTATTTTTTAGAAATAGAAATGTATTATATATGTATTCACCCCTTTATTATGAAGCCCATAAAAAGCTCTGGTGCAACCAATTACCTTCAGAAGTCACATAATTAGTGAAATAATGTCCACCTGTGTGCAATATAAGTGTCACATGATCTGTCATTACATATACACACCTTTTTTGAAAGGCCCCAGAGGCTGCAACACCTAAGCAAGAGGCACCACTAACTAAACACTGCCACGAAGACCAAGGAACTCTCCAAACAAGTAAGGGACAATGTTGTTGAGAAGTACAAGTCAGAGTTAGGTTATTAAAAAATATCCAGATCTTCGGGGGCGGGGCCTGAACGCAGAGCTGAGCAGACGCATGCAAGCACAGCTCCTGCTCTGCACAACCTTTCACTCGACTAAAAGGCACAAATTAGCCCAAAAAGGCGATAAAATTAGTTACCGGCGGGTAAATGAAGCTAACCTGAACAGTTTGATACCACACACGAAGCAATTTACACCGGCTTACCGGGATCAGCATTTGAGGCCTAACAGGGTCAGCAACCTGAGTGCCGGGAGAGGCGGCCGATCTCCCGATGGAGGGTCAGCAACACATTGCAGCTCTGCTCCCCTGCTACTCCCCCTCCCCCCTATGGACCGGTGGGGGATATCCCAGTCCCCGCTGGTGACTCACACTTACCTGCCACAGGGTAAACTACAGTCCGACGGCAAGCCACGCGAGGCACCTAAGATGGCCGCCACGCTATATCCTGAACATGCTACAGAGGACCCGGGGCTCCAACATTGGAGACAGCACTTTGAAGCCTGGTTCGATCAAATCTGCAGGGCCTTCTGGAGGCGACTACAGCACAAATCTTCATCCCAAACCCCACAGGAAAAGCAAGAGCATGCACCAGAGGCTGCCTGCTAGACTCACTCCGGGCACGGGATCCATACGGAGGTGCACCCGCCCTGCCGCCCAACCATCCAGAGGGCACCCCGCAAGCTACAGAGCCCCAAAACCCAAGCAGACGCTGGGCAAGGCACTGCCACATTAACACCCACCAAGTGACGTGCCACAAAGCAGAGGAAAACGGAGAAGCAGCGTAGGGCGGTCAGACTCCTCCAGTACAAGAGCTCTTGCTACCGACCTACCTCTGACCCTCCAGAACAAGCAAAGACCAAGCGGAGTGACCCAAACAGCCACTCCATCAAACGGGACAATCATCCAGCATCGAGACCCCCCATAGGTACCACATAGGTACCACATAGGAGTTTCCCGAACCTGGGTATTGGCTGAGCCGGAGATTCCCTGAGGACAGAGGACTAAGCAACTAATCCCTGAGTCTCCTATTCTATTAATGGACACCATCTTCTTATAATGCGATACCATACCGTCTTAGTTAGCCTGTATCCCAGCGGTTAATTAACGTATTAACCAGCGAGCACTAAACATATGTCTACAAACCTTTTAATATATATCTCGCAGACTATCACCCTATTACTAGGACATCTCACCTTTTGTGCACTCATAACTTACTTAGTGCAGACAGTATACCTAGCTTGAGACGAATGTCCATAATAAAATAGTGCAGAACCATTAAGAACGCCATATAACGCGAAACTGGGATATGCGTCTCATTAGGAAACGTGTTTTATCAATCTTGCGGGCAAGTTACTGTCTACCTATATGCATTATTTGTACCATACTTAATCAGCTTAGCTAAGGGTGTTTTCTGGTTATCAAATGTTACAACTAGTGGTTACTCCTCATGTCCTATGCATAATTGGTCTGACGTGTTTAAACTTTATAACACATCTAGGTACGATATATCTCGTTAAAGGACCACTATAGTGCCAGGAAAACATACTCGTTTTCCTGGCACTATAGTGCCCTGAGGGTGCCCCCACCCTCAGGGACCCCCTCCCGCCCGGCTCTGGGGAGAGTAAAGGGTTAAAACTTACCTTTATTCCAGCGCCGGGCGGGGAGCTCTCCTCCTCCTCTCCGCCTCCGATCCTCCCTTTCGGCTGAATGCGCATGCGCGGCAAGAGCTGCGCGCGCATTCAGCCGGTCGCATAGGAAAGCATTTACAATGCCTTCCTATGGACGCTTGCGTGCTCTCACTGTGATTTTCACAGTGAGAATCACGCAAGCGCCTCTAGCGGCTGTCAATGAGACAGCCACTAGAGGATTTAGAGGCTGGCTTAACCCTTATATAAACATAGCAGTTTCTCTGAAACTGCTATGTTTATATAAAAAAAGGGTTAAACCTAGCTGGACCAGGCACCAAGACCATCTCATTAAGCTGAAATGGTCTGGGTGCCTAGAGTGGTCAGTGAAATGAGATGCAAAGTTTGTGGCGGACAAGGTGGTGGAAGGAGGGGGAGTTACAGGACGAAGAAGAGCATCAAAAGTGTGAACCTGTGCTTCCTGATGTATTATTGTGATCTCTTACAATGTTTAATTTTACTTTTACTTTTACAAAAAATTTGTGCAGATTACCTTGACATGTAAACTACTTTTGTCTCCCTACTGTTCATGGATATACTATATGTCACTGCATATCTGTGTTATTACCACTGCACAAGAAAAATAAAGAATTATAAAAAAAAAAAAAAATATCCAGATCTTCGATGATTCCCAGGAGCACCAACAAATCTATCATAAGCAAATGGAAAGAACATGGCACAACAGCAATCCTGCCAAGAGACGGTCACCCACCAAAACTCACGGACCGGGCAAGGAGGGCATTAATCAGAGAGGCAGCACAGAGACCTAAGGTAACCCTGGAGGAGCTGCAGAGTTCCACAGCAGAGAGTGGAGTATCTGTACATAGGACTACAATAAGCCGTACGCTCCATTGAGTTGGGCTTTATAGCAGAGTGGGCAGAAGAAAGCCATTACTTTCGGTCAAAAAAAAAAAATGGCACATTTTGAGTTTTCGAAAAGGCATTTGGTAGACTCCCAAAATGTATGGAGGAAGGTTCTCGGGTCTGATGAGGCTAAAATTTAACTTTTTGGCCATCAAAGAAAACGCTATCTCTGGCACAAACCCAACACATCACATCACCCAAGAACATCATGGTGGCAGCATCATGCTGTGGGGATGTTTTTCAGCAACCAGGACTGGGAAACTGGTCAGATCTGAGGGAAAGATGGTGCTAAATACAGGGATATTCTTGAGCAAAACCTGTACCAATCTGTGCGTGATTTGAGGTTCGCCTTCCAGTAGGACAATGACCCCAAACACACTGCTAAAGCAACACTTGAGTGGATTAAGGGGAAACATGTAAATGTGTTGGAATGGCCTAGTCAAAGCCCAGACCTCAATCCAATAAAAAATATGTGGTCAGACTTAAAGATTGCTGTTCACAAGCGCAAACCATCCAACTTGAAGGAGCTGGAGCAGTTTTGCAAGGAGGAATGGGCAAAAATCCCAGTGGTAAGATGTGGCAAGCTCATAGACACTTATCCAAAGCGACTTGGAGCTGTGGTTGCCGCAAAAGGTGGCTCTACAAAGTATTGACTTTAGGGGGGTGAATAGTTAGCACTGTAATATAAAAATATGTTTGCATTCACACACATCTACAGATACATTCCTGAAAACACAATGACACTCCACCATCAAAAATATTTCTGTTTTTACATATACACATGGCATACATATACAGAAAACACTGCACTCAAATACACACACTTGGACAATACACACACTTGGACTACAAACCTATATATGTACACAATTTGACCCTGTGTGTTTTTTTTTTTTTCAATTTGACAATTTTTATTTGCATGAGTAAACAGGGGGTGGATACAGAAAGAAGAAAAAGGGAGGGGAGGGGAGGGGGGGTATATCATCAGCAAGATCAGTAATGTTTCGATGCGACATACCAGCTCCATTACAAATAGTACATACTTATTGAACATATTATAATCACTTGTTTGGCATAGGTACAAAGTGCACAGGTCAATTCTAATTCAATTTAACTGTACTGTACATGCTACATACAGGGAGTGCAGAATTATTAGGCAAATGAGTATTTTGGCCACATCATCTTCTTTATGCATGGTGTCTTACTCCAAGCTGTATAGGCTCGAAAGCCTACTACCAATTAAGCATATTGGGTGATGTGCATCTCTGTAATGAGAAGGGGTGTGGTCTAATGACATCAACACCCTATATCAGGTGTGCATAATTATTAGGCAACTTCCTTTCCTTTGGCAAAATGGGTCAAAAGAAGGACTTGACAGGCTCAGAAAAGTCAAAAATAGTGAGATATCTTGCAGAGGGATGCAGCACTCTTAAAATTGCAAAGCTTCTGAAGTGTGATCATCGAACAATCAAGCGTTTCATTCAAAATAGTCAACACGGTCGCAAGAAGCGTGTGGAAAAACCAAGGCGCAAAATAACTGCCCATGAACTGAGAAAAGTCAAGCGTGCAGCTGCCAAGATGCCACTTGCCACCAGTTTGGCCATATTTCAGAGCTGCAACATCACTGGAGTGCCCAAAAGCACAAGGTGTGCAATACTCAGAGACATGGCCAAGGTAAGAAAGGCTGAAAGACGACCACCACTGAACAAGACACACAAGCTGAAACGTCAAGACTGGGCCAAGAAATATCTCAAGACTGATTTTTCTAAGGTTTTACGGACTGTTGAAATGAGAGTGAGTCTTGATGGGCCAGATGGATGGGCCCGTGGCTGGATTGGTAAAGGGCAGAGAGCTCCAGTCCGACTCAGACGCCAGCAAGGTGGAGGTGGAGTACTGGTTTGAGCTGGTATCATCAAAGATGAGCTTGTGGGGCCTTTTCGGGTTGAGGATGGAGTCAAGCTCAACTCCCAGTCCTACTGCCAGTTTCTGGAAGACACCTTCTTCAAGCAGTGGTACAGGAAGAAGTCTGCATCCTTCAAGAAAAACATGATTTTCATGCAGGACAATGCTCCATCACACGCGTCCAAGTACTCCACAGCGTGGCTGGCAAGAAAGGGTATAAAAGAAGAAAATCTAATGACATGGCCTCCTTGTTCACCTGATCTGAACCCCATTGAGAAGCTGTGGTCCATCATCAAATGTGAGATTTACAAGGAGGGAAAACAGTACACCTCTCTGAACAGTGTCTGGGAGGCTGTGGTTGCTTCTGCACGCAATGTTGATGGTGAACAGATCAAAACACTGACAGAATCCATGGATGGCAGGCTTTTGAGTGTCCTTGCAAAGAAAGGTGGCTATATTGGTCACTGATTTGTTTTTGTTTTGTTTTTGAATGTCAGAAATGTATGTTAGTGAATGTTGAGATGTTATATTGGTTTCACTGGTAAAAATAAATAATTGAAATGGGTATATATTTGTTTTTTGTTAAGTTGCCTAATAATTATGCACAGTAATAGTCACCTGCACACACAGATATCCCCCTAAAATAGCTAAAACTAAAAACAAACTAAAAACTACTTCCAAAAATATTCAGCTTTGATATTAATGAGTTTTTTGGGTTCATTGAGAACATGGTTGTTGTTCAATAATAAAATTAATCCTCAAAAATACAACTTGCCTAATAATTCTGCACTCCCTGTATAAATGTTGTGCTTGCTAATGCCCAGGGCCTCTTACTGGTTATCTAGTGTTGGGTACATAGTGGTGGCTTCTTGTATCGGGAGTCTACGTGTCTGTTTCGTTGTGGATAGTGAAGGTGAGGGGGAGATTATGCAGGTAGGGGTGCTAGGGGTTGACGGGTCATGTTACCCCTTATGGCCTCCTTAGGTGTGCCTTGTGTCTGATAGTTCTTGGGCTATGTATGTGTTCCCCTTCTACTGTGTTTTGTTAGTTTCCCTGTCTTGATGAGGTCCTCTATTGCTCTGCTTCGTCCAGTAGTCTTTCCACATGAGACTGGCCTTGGTTAAGATTTTCTTTTCACCATATTGGCGCCCATGCATAGATTCGTATTTCCAGTTGGTGTTTACTTGGTCTATTAGCTGTTCTATCCTGGGTGGGGTTGTTTTTTTCCATAGTCTGGCTAACACTGTCGCCGCCGAAATGAGTATGTGGTACGTAGTTGCCCATTGTACCTTGTTCATTTGTTCTGGCTGTATGAACAGGATGCAGGTGATTGCGTCAGGTGTTATGTCTATTTGTGAGGCCTGTGCTATGAGTTCTTGGACCTTCTTCCAGAAGGGTTGCAATAGCGGACATGACCACCAGATGTGGAGCATTGTTCCAACTTGTGTATTACATCTCCAGCATAAATTTGTGGATGTTTTAGGCCATATTCTATGTATTTTGTCTGGAACTAGATACCAGCGGTAAAGCAATTTCCTTTGTAGTTCTAGGTGGTTCGTGCATGATGTGACGCCTTTGTGTGATGCATATGCTTTTTTCCATTGATCTTCTTCTATAGTGCATTTAAGTTCTCTTTGCCATGTTTGCTTGAAGCTTATTTTGCCTTCAGTTTTGTTGGAGAGTAGTTGACTGTAGCATGCCGAGATCGTCTTCTTGTGGGGTATCCTGTCTAAGCATAGTTTCTCAAAGTGTGACAGCATGGATGGTGTTCCTGTCTTGTTGTCGGTTGGTTTTATGCTTGCCATGCAAGATTTGATTTGCAGGTATGGAAATAATAGCCGACTTGGAAGGTTATATTTAGATTTCAACTCGGGAAACGGTAGCAACTTCCCTGCTTCGAATAGTTGTACTACATGTTTCACTCCCTGTGCCAGCCACGGCTGTTTGTCTAATGTAGGGATGATTTTCGTAAGTGCTTCTATGCTAGTGGATAGCGGGATTGTTTGGTAATTTGTCATGTCGTGTTTGAGTGAATCCCAGGTTTCTAGTAGTAATTGTGTCGTGGGCAGTAATTGGTACGTTTGCGGTCTCCACTTCTGTGGGGTCCATAGAATGGTTCTTATTTCTACGGGTTTCGCCCAATGTGTCTCTATGTGTGACCACTGGGGGGTGTTGGCTTTTGACATTGTTTGTGCGATAGTGTTAAGTAGTGCTGCCTGGTGATATGCTTGGACATCTGGGAAGCCCAGCCCGCCTTCTTTGATGGGTTTCTGTAGTATTTTGGTAGCTACTCTTGTTTTTTTGTTTTGCCAGGCGAATTTTAGGAATATGTTTTGGATTTCTATGAGGAAACTCTTTGGTAATGGTATTTGTAGAGTCCTGAACAAATATTGTAGTTTGGGTAATAGTGACATTTTTATGGCTGCTATACGGCCTATCCATGATAGAAATTTCCCCTCCCAGTCTTGTAGGGTCGTTTTAATAGAGGCAAAAATTTGTCTATAATTGGCTTTGAACAAGTTGGTTGGGTTTTTTGTGATCTTTAGGCCTAGGAATGTCAGGTAGTCTGAGCGCCAATCTAATGGGAAGCTGTCTTGTAATCTTTCTAGTTTTTGCGTGGGGATGTTTATCCCCAAAGCTTGTGTTTTGTTCACATTGAGCTTATAGTATGAGTGTTTCCCATATTGTTCGATCTGTTTCATTAGGTTAGGCATTGATATGTGCGGTTCTGTTAATGTGAGAAAAACATCATCCGCGAAGAGGCTCAACTTGTATTCGTCGTCTCCCAATCTGACACCTTTGATCGAGGTTTCACTGCGAATCTTGCTTGCCAGTGGTTCCAGTGCTAGTACGTATAAGAGCGGCGATAGTGGGCAGCCTTGTCTGGTTCCATTTGTTATTTCGAAGGCCTCCGAGCAGAAACCCGCAGTGACAACCTTAGCTGTGGGATGATTATATAATGCGCTGATTGTTCCTAGGAATTGTTTAGGAAAGTTGAACTTGTTGAGAACCTCTTGAAGGAATGGCCAACTGAGGCGGTCGAAGGCCTTCTCTGCATCTAATGATACCAGGAGACTTTCTTTACCCATTCTACGTATGCTGTGTACGAGGTTCAGTACTTTACGCGTGTTGTCCGATCCTTGCCTTCCTGCCACAAATCCCACCTGGTCATTGTGGATTAGTGATGGGAGTATCTTGCTTAGTCTTTGTGCATGGATTTTGGCGAATAGTTTGGCGTCAGTATTCAGTAGCGATATTGGGCGAAAGTTAGGGCATTGTGCTGGGGACTTGCCCGGCTTAGGGAGTGTGATGATATGTGCTGTTAGTAGTTCTTGGGGTAAAGTGCCTAATTGCGTGGCCTGGTTAAACAATTGAGCTAGGTGCGGTGCCAGAGATTTACGGAAGGTTTGGTAGTATGAATTAGAGAAACCATCCGGTCCTGGAGCTTTGTTTTTTGGTAATAGTTTGATCGTATTCTCTACTTCTTCTTCTGTGATAGGTGCTACTAAATCTGTTCTTTGTGTATCCGTTAGAGATGGCAGTTGGATGTCCTCTAGGTACCTTCTAATATCCTCCTTCTTTGGTTCTACTATGTCTTCTGTCTGTTTCAGGTTGTATAGGGCCTGGTAGTATGTGGCAAAGGTTTTGCTGATATCTACCGGTGAGACTACTTTCTTGTTGGATTGGTCGATGAGGTATTCGATTTTGTTCTTTGCTTCTCTTTGTTTGAGTCGAGACGCCAAGAGTTTGCCGGCTTTGTTTCCTTGAGTGTATTGGTGCATGTTGAGTCTTCTTAGGTTGTAGTGCACTCGTTGAAGAGTATGTTCTTTAAGTTTGTCTTGTAGGTCTCTTATGGTTGCTTGTATTTTAGCGGTTGGTTCGGTTTTATGTAGCGCGAGTGCTTCTTGTAATTGTCTGTGCCAGCTTACCCATTGCGCCTGTGTGCTATGTTTCATCTGCGCAGCTCTTCGCAGTAATAGTCCTCTAATCACCGCCTTGTGTGCTTGCCAAACTGTGCTCATTGGCATATGTGGAGATTGGTTGGTGGTGAAGTAGTGTGTAATTTCTTTTTCTAGTGAGTTTGTAAATGTTTCATCTGTTAGTAGCGACTCGTTAAGTCTCCATGGGCTTTTATGTTTGTATTCGTATTGATCTTTGATGGTCATTGTCACTGCTGCATGGTCCGACCAACTGATCACCTGTATATTGCTATCTGCCAGTTGGTCTAAGTGCTGCCTATGGATGTGGAACCTGTCTATTCTTGTGTATGTCTTATGTGGTGCAGAGTAGAACGTGTAATCTGTTTGGTTCGGGTGTAGCACCCGCCATACGTCATATAGTTGATAATCATCTAGCAGCTTTTTGTAAGTTATACAATTGGATTGGGTTTTTGCTTTTTGTTTAGAGTTCGGACGTGCGGTGGTGTCCCAGGAGGGATCTATGATGTGATTGAAGTCTCCACAAAGGATTAGCATGCCTCTCTGGATTTTCGTTATTTTCGCCAGCAGTTTGTGGAGGAAATTTCGTTGGTCAGTGTTTGGAGCATATATCGATACTATTGTGTACTCTACGTTGTTAATCGTACAAAGCAGCAGAATATACCTTCCTGCGGGATCTATGTGTGATTCATGGTGTGTGAATGCTACTGTGTTTTTGATGAGGATTGACACTCCTTTGGTTTTTTGTCCCGTGACTGAGTGGTATTGGTGAGGGTATAGGTCTGGTCTAAAAGCGGGCGCTGTTTTGAAATGAGTTTCTTGCAGGCATGCGATGTCAGCCTGTTCTTGTTTTAGGTCGCGGTTTAAGCAGTACCTTTTGTAAGGGGTATTCAGTCCTTTCACATTGTGAGAGTATATTTTCATTATTTAATGTTATGTTCCCGCCTATATCCTAGTTGTTTGTCTGTGGTAGGAAGCGCGCGGTGGCGTATGTGGTAGTTGTAGTGGTTTTATCCTGTATGTCGCTCGGCTCAGTGTCGTGGCCTACGGTACTTATGTAGCGTGTGTCTAGTTTAAATCTAGACCTTACTGTATCTGTTAGTTCCGAACTCACTGAATCAGGATGGGGTTTACCGTATAACTGGGATGGGGATAGGTGATGGGGAATGGGAGGAAGAAACAAATTAGTAGTCTTGACTATTAGTGCCCAAAGGCGGGCTTGAGTGCTAAAGGTTAGCACTAAGTGAGAGCGTGGTGTGGGGTTAATTAACGGTGTGGTAACAATAATGCTCGACCCTCGTTCTTAGTTGGCTGGGTTGATATTTAGGTTGAATGCATAGGGATGTAGCTCATCGGAGTATTGGTCTAAGCCCTTAGTTCTATGGGGGTATTGCATTGACCCATACTTATGTCTACTGTCACCCTTTCCTCTCTCTGGCTGGTTTCGTGTCATGCTCCCAAGTAGTATGTTATGGATCTGCTCGGAGAGTGTTGGAGGAAGGGGATTGAGTGGAAGACGCTACCCGTTGTGCTGTTTATGGGTTGCTGTGTGTACATTCTCATTAGGTTTTCCTTCGTGTGTAGAATAAACTCACTATGACATTTGTCTCACTGTTTCTGAATACATAACATTTAAATGCATAACTTTTGGTATCTAGATTGCTATTTAGCTTTAAACACAACAGTTTACTTTACTTTGACCCTGGACCTCATCCTTTAGGTCTCAGTAACACATTGTAAATTTACGGCTAGTTAAACATAAGTTAACGTATATAACAACATTATTATCTTAGATTGGCTATTAAATTATATGCAAACCATTAGATGTTATTTCTGGTTGCGGGGAGATCATTCATTTGCGGGATTTCTTCCAGTCCGCTTGTGTTTCCCGTGGGGGCCGTGAGTCCTCTGTGCTCGGTCGCACACTGATTCCCCACGTTTTCAGGATTCGCTTGCCTTCCTCTGGTGACAATATGGTGGTTAGAGTCCCGTTTCTGTGGATGGTTAGACGGACTGGGTGGCCCCATCGGTAAGGGAGTCTCTGGGATCTCAAGGCCTCTGTAATTCCTCGGAATTCTCTGCGTTTCTGGAGAGTAAGGGCAGATAAGTCTGAAAAAAGCTGGATGTTTCTGTATTTTTCTGGTAGGTCGTCCTTCGTCCTTGATGCTTGCATGATGATGTCTTTTACGTGGTTGTAATGGAGTTTGGCCAGCACATCCCGTGAGGCCTCCGCTGGTAAAAACTTCGGTTTGGCCACTCTGTGCACTCTGTCGATGAGCAGCATATCGACGGGTATGTCTGGAGCAAGCGACGTAAACAATCCTGTCAAGAATTCTTGTAAGTCCGGTTGTTTCACCTCTTCAGAAATGTTTCTAAATCTTATGTTTTGGCGTCTTGACCTGTCTTCCAGATCCATTATTTTCAGTTGTAGCTGTTCTTGTTGGTGCTCGAGGGTTTGTACATGTTCCGCCATGTCATTATGGGCTTCCGCATATTCTCCCATTCTATTTTCCATCCTCGCTGTGCGGTCACTCAGATCTTGTATGTCCTTTTTCATGTCGGCCAAGGTGTTATTTATGTTGGTCAGGATTTTGTCCGACATAGAATCTAGGCATTTCTGTAGTACTCCTTGTGTGATCGGCAAATTATCTGTAGGATCTTGCTGCAGAGGCAGCGTGTCGTCTCCGTCGCCGCCATCTTGCTCGTTTCCTCGCATTGCGGCCGGTTTGTGAGTTTGCGGCCTCGTTCCAAAGAACGTGTTTTTGTCCCCTTTGTCCGGGTTTTTGGGCTTGCATTTTGTTTGCGACATTCTTAGGGTCTCCGGTGGCTTCTTACCCTGTATTTCGCTGTTAAAAGACGCTTATTTCGGGTCAGTGAGAGCGGAGCTCCGGCTACATGCGACCGTCCTCGTTGCGGGTTAGACCACGCCCCCGACCCTGTGTGTTTTTATATGCAAGAGCTAATTTGAACAAATACATTTTTGCATTCGGTCCTTGTACACAAATACACTTACCATTCACAAACCGACATTATACACCAATATGGCACTACATCTATCAAAGGTTATAAAGCTTTCTACATATACACATGCATTCACTCCACTGCAACCTCCAGATCCTATTTTAGTAATGTCAGCCTCTAAGCTGACATTACCCACAAAATCCCCAAATCCATTGCTTCTCATCTGCTTCCTTGACAAGCTCAGCCAATCCTATACTTTCCTATGGGAAACATTGTGATTGGCAGAGAGAATCACTTCTAATGAAGTCAGCCAGGCAGGCAAACCAGGGGCAGAGCCAGCAGCAGACTGGGATAAAAGTAAACGTTTACTATATTTAGGGGGGCAAGGAGGTCAGGGGGGCTAGATGGTGTTTTTAACACTATAGGGTCAGGAATACATGTTTGTGTTTCTGACCTCATAGAGTTCCTTTAAAATGACAGGACCACTTAACCTAGACCACTTTCTTGAGATGAAGGGGTCTGGGTGACTACAGTGTTCTTGTAAAGTGGGTGCATTTAGTGGTCCTTTATTGATGAGTCAAAAATGTATTGTATTTAGTGGTCCTTTATTGATGAGTCAAAAATGTATTGTTCCACCCTTGTGACTGCAGAAACTTAGGTTTAACTATGTACCAGCCCACTCCCTTTCAGTGTAAGACTGTGTAACATTTGCTACATGGTCTAATACTGTGCCTTATTCTGTGCTTGTGTATAATTAAAGTCCATCAATAAAGAAAAGATATTTAATCTTATCTGGTCCAAGCTGTACTTGGCAGTGAAAGGATACTATATCTTTCTCTCAGTTGTGCTGATAAGCCAAGAGATGTCTCTTATTATAATATCATAATGGAATGGTAAATGATTGACCGAAGTAGGCTGAATGTTACTCCACTAGAATTATAAGGCTAGAGGTTTGCTGAATCTAGTGTGAGCTGCTGTTCATAGCAAAATAAGTGGTCTTTCCTAGCTATGAGATTACTAGACATGATGAATGTTTAACCTACAAACAAAGGAAGAAAAATACTGAGTTTTTTTCCACACTTACCACTCTCCTTTGTGAGTTATGACATGGCCTTTGGTATTATGCAGATTAAAAAAATGAGAAAAAGGCTAAGCAATAGAAATAATGATAAAGTGATAAAAAGATTGACTATATAATTTATTATGGCACCCACTAGGCATGTGTTTAACTAGTCTGTTAATCTAATCTCACACTGACACATATGCCTGCCTAATAATCTACATGTTTATTATTTTCCTTTTTCAACATTCAACAGTCATGTCTCACCGGCTTGTTTGGAACTTAATTTTTCATATACTCACTCACCTGTCTATGTAACGTTCTTAGACCACATCTTATGTATTGCTAAACACCCTAGACATGTATGACAACCCTGTGACCTAGCTACTTAACTTTAAGAATGTGTGCACTGACCTTCTACGCCTTATACTTGTTCATATATGTATTTTACCAATCTTGTACTTGCTGTTGGGGCATGGCAAGAGCTTGTGTTCACTATTTGCACCACAAAAATAAAGAATTAAAAAAAAAAAAAAAAGATTGACTATTTTACCCCTTAAGGACCAAACTTCTGGAATAACAGGGAATCATGACGTCACACATGTCATGTGTCCTTAAGGGGTTAAAGGGAACGGTAAATACTCTGGAATATACTAGACTTTGTTGCGATCGGTGGCTTGTCTGAATTTCGTAACTCAGCGCTCTCGGCACATCAGGCAAAAAAAAAATCACTTTACTAGGGGAACCCCAAAAGGCTGCAAAGCTCTCACACAGGTTCTGGGAAGACCCCGGCTGGAAAATAGGGCTCGCTCTTCAAGATGTTTAAAGAGTACGCTGACCGCGTTATGGACCTCGCCGAATCAAACATGGTGCCGTCGGCTCTCCTGGCAGACTCAAATCCGCCTAACCAGGCAGCATCGGAGGGCTCCATGGGCCCAACGGAACTGGATTTTAAAGATATACTTCCGAGCCTGCCTTCAAAAAGGGACCAAGCCACAATGCTGGGAAAATTGGAAACTTCCTTCCAGCACAAGTTGGAAAGCCTCTGCGCCGACATCAGGCAGGTATGCCTCAGGGTCCAAGATTTGGAGGATGATAGGGGTTCCATTAAGGTCCAAATTCAGACCCTGACTTCCAGAATTCAGTCCCATAAAACATACCTGTCCCAACTCCAGCGGTCCCTGGATGATGTTAATAACAGGGGCAGGAAGAATAACCTCCAGATTAGGGGATTGCCTGAATCAGCTAATGAGGACCCAGCGAATACCCTGAAAGAGCATTTTAACCTTATCCTGGATCACAATGCAGGGGCCACTTGGACAGGGTGCACCGCTCACTGAGGCCTAGGGGAAATGCAGGTGAGGCCCCGCGGGACATACTGTGTCGTCTCCACTATTACACGGTGAAAGAGGAGATAGTGAAAGCGCTGAGAGACACAAGCTCTCCACTTCTGTTTCACAAGCACAAAATTCAGATTTTCCACGATTTATCGTGGCTCACTTTACAAGCCAGGAGGGCGCTCAGGCTCATAACGGACCAATTCAGAACACGAAATCTCAAATATCGCTGGGGTTTCCCCTTCTATCTCATAGTCTCTTACAGGGGAACAAAGCTCAATGATGTACGCATCATGGACTGGTATGCTTCAGACCCCATCCAACTGAACGGCCAACAAATGCAAAGGCCCTAAAGACAAAGATGGTGTACTCCCATGAAGAAGAGGAAAACGGATACAGCAGAGAACTCAGGCCGCGCCCACAGACATCAAATCACACATGCCTATTCTGACTAGCCTCCCTGAGACACCCAAGTCCTTAGTCCTATGGACTGCCGAACATTTTACCCAGCACAAAAAATGGTACCCAGGACTCAACCAGGTCGTATGCCTATATAATGGTTGCTAACTGTTCATAATTGCTTGCATCACTATGAAAATATTTGATAACCTCTAAGCACATAGCATACACGCACATTGTGGTGAATCAGACACGCATGGTCGTTTCATGTTATTATGTGTGTCTCTTCACTCACAGTGCCCACATCAGCTTCAAGTCACACATGCAAATGCTCTCACCCTCCCCTTTTCACTACGCCCTGGAAAGGGGATTATAACTTTCACAGCTCTAACAGAGGGACAGGCAAAACCGCTATGGTTACTATTACTGACTGTGACGTACAGCAGAGGTGGGAAACCGCACAGCTCATGACCTAACCATATCAGGCATGCACATCACCGGGAGGGGGATAGGCAGGTTGGGAAGGGGGGTGAGGGCGACGTTTTACTGCCGGACATCTGGTATCCAGTGACACATTCAATAGTTCTATAATATACCGCGAATATCCATTACCTCCACTATGACATCACTATACACAACTGATTTTGACCTGAACGCCGGTCCTAATACAGATTTCTTGCAGACTAAGCGTATGTAACGGATCTCCGTGTACTCCGACCGAGTACCCTCCGTTGATGGATGCTCCTAGCGCTTCCAGAGGACTCCAAGCACTCCACCAGACACCATAAGCACCGCAGGCTGCAGCTATCTACCTTCAGAACGAAGCAGGAACAAGCTCTTACAAGAGCTCAGTGATTATAGCAAGGGAATATGCCTAGCATAGCAATCCCTTGTAGCAGATTCCCCCAATAAGAGACAGGACTCAAGTTGAGGGTAAAAATAGAACTCTCTGGCTGCTAGCTTGCAGCCCTTTTTATTCACAATCCACAAAACCTAGTACTGCTCACAGGGTTTTGCAGAACAACCAATAAACACATTACAACACATACAATGCAAGTACAGCAGCCAATCAGACACAATGGGACAATAGAAACACACCCAGCATATTCCTCCCCTCTGCTTAGGAGATAATTGAGTCAATTACTGTATCTACTCAATTATCTCCAAGCTGAAAAGTTACACTTTTTATACATTTTTATAACTTTGTGAGTTAACATCGTACATACATAAAACTTATATTGTTTTAACCAGTATAACTTGGGGACAAACATATCCAAAATTCACTTGAATAGGTTCAGGGGTTTAACGGTTAGGTCGAAGTCCTTTGTTTTCACTTGCAAGCATGGCTTTTCCTTGTCCCTGGGACAACACCCTGCTGGAGAACAATGGATCCGGGGGAGGGGAAGAGGAAGTGTCCAAAAAGTTTCAGTATGTCCATACACTGTTTTTAAAAGGCCAGCACAGTACAATAAAAGTCCATTCACTGTGCTTAAAGGGCCAGTAGCCGCACGATAAAACACAGTATGCCCAAATACCGTGCATAAAGGGCCAAATCGCCCAGGGACCGTAGTCACACGGTAAGAGGCGGGCAAGCAGCCCCCTCCAAAACACAGTGGCGAAGTGGCTTTCGCTACAGCGTATATACACTAATACTCCCAACCAAGACTCTTCACATAACATACTTCCCAAGCATGTAAACTTGGAAAGCCGTACCAACCGACACATACTATACTACCTATAACGTACCCTACCGACTTCTTAGCGGTGTCGTAGGTGATTACTATTGTTCCCTGTAGACTCAGGACCATCTCAGGGACTGACACCAGCCTTGACTGCTCCCACGGGTTCATTCGACAACTTATACACTTGTAAAAGCTAGAGAACCTACTCCTTGTATATAGTTTTTCCTCTGTTTGTTTATGCCGTTACCTGATACTGCATTGTAAGACTTACAGAATTGTTCTGCGTACACTGTGCAACACCAACAACATTGGAACAAGATATCAAAGCACACACATTGTGAACAAACACTATCTTCAGAAGCGCAGGATGGCCCTGTTGACGCTGCATTCCCACAACGCGAAGGGATTAATCACCCCTGAGAAGCGACACATGACCCTCACTGACTATCATAAACATAGAGCAGAAGACCCACTTCGGCAAAGATTCTGCCCCTCACCTTAGGAACAAACACTACCATAAAGGTTATTTTAGCAACTACCCCATGTCAAAATCTAAAGGCTGGTAATACTGTTTAAATCGCACCTCCCCTTTATAGATAAAGCACACTACGCTGATGACAGCGGCAGATTCCTCTTTGTAAAGGGACTTATAGGACAAACTAAGACCACATTCGCCAATATTTATTTACCTAATAGGAAACAATTTTACACTCACTGCAAGATCCTCCGCAAACTTGAAACATTCACTGAATGCCTCTTGCTCCTGGGAGGAGACTTAAATGTCTCACTAGATAGTGCTTTAGATACAACCTCCCAAGCACACTATTACTATTTGTGCAGATCCCTATCCAAAAACTCCTAGACTCGAATCAGTTATACGACTGTACAAAAAGGGATTACTCCTTTTATTTCCACCCAACAGGCTCATACTCAAGAATTGATATGTTCTTTCTCCCTCATCGATTCTTGAATCTAATCACATCCTACGCCTATAAGTCTATCACTTGGTCAGACTATGCCCCTTTGTCAATGACACTCAAAATACCCTCCCTTCCAGGGCCCACTGGAAACTAAATTACATCCTATTGAACAATACAGAAATACAGATCCAAATTAGATCAGAGCTTGACCAGTACTTCTCTCTCAACAAATACCCAGACTCGCACATAAATGCTCAAAAAAAGGTTCAATCATAAAAATGGCATCCACACATAAGAAACACAAAGACAACCAGAATACCGAACTCCTCCAAGAGATAAGGTCCCTAGAAATGACCCACAAAACAGACTTGAAGCTAGCGACCTATAAAACACTATTAGAAAAGAGGACTGAGCTTAACATACTCCTGAACATTCAGACCAAACACAAACTTGCTCTTACCAAAAGCCTATATTATGCCCAAGGAGGAAACAGTGGTTGTTTACTGGCCCACGCCTTAAAAAACCCATAGAGAAACCACCTTCATAGCCTCAATACAAAACAAGGAAGGCAAAAAATCCCAGCTCATGTCTAATATCTCCAAAGCCTTCCACAACTTCTATTCCTCACTACACAACTTGCGCATGGCCCCTCCCTCACAAGCAGAATTACACGATTTCCTCACGCAGAGAATTAAATCCACAATACAACACAATGTGAGATACTCCCTAGAACAACAAATTACAGGCGAGGAATTCCACACAGCGATCAAACACCTGCCCCTACGTAAGAGCCCAGGCGGCCTCACGGCAAAATACTATAAGTTATTTGCCACCACACTGTCAGGTCATTTTATTAACTCTTTCAACTCTCTTCTCCAGTCACCTGTACTCCCCCCGCAATCCCTAAATGCCACACTAACCCTATTACCCAAACCAGGGAAAGAACTGACGCTCTGTGGCAGTTACCGGCCCATCTCACTCCTAAACACAGATCTTAAACTTTTTACTAAAATATTGGCAAACAAACTGCGACCACTGCTCCCCGCACTGATACACCCCGGGCAGGGAGGCCAAACACAACACGACAAAGATTGTGAACCTAATCTATCACTCCAACCGGTTGGGTGGCTCCAGTCTACCCCTGTTCATAGATGGCAAAACAAGTTTGACAGGGTGAACTGGACCCAAATGACCCACACATTGCAACACATGGGCTTCGGACCAAATTGGCTGCGTTGGCTGGGAGAACTGTAATTCACACCCACAGCAAAGCTGTGCATCAACGGTCAGCTTTCTGAACCGGTGAAAAGTACAAACGGTACGAGACAGGGATATCCCCCTCCTCTTTGTGCTTGTCCTAGAGTCATTCCTCCAAGGCATTTGAGACAAGCCCCTGATATAAGGTATAAGAGCGGGAGGCACTGAACATAAAATAGCTGCGTTCGCAGATGATATGCTGTTTACGGTTTCAGATGCCATTGCTACTCTACCCCACCTCATGAAAGAAATGACCTTGTATAGCAAATTATCACACTTTAGGCACACCTGGGTAAATGTGAAATTCTCCCACTGACCATAACCTAGGACAAAAAAACAACACTCCAATTGACTTATCCCTTCTCATGGGCTGACAACAATCAAATACCTGGGTATAGACATCCCACATGAACTGTCACAACTGTATGATAGTAACTTCCCCGACCTACTTCAGTCTATATCCAAAGACCCTATATCCTGCAATCTACCACACTTTGGATGGTTCTGTAGACTTAATATCCTGAATATGAATGCCCTGCCCCGCCTCCTTTACCTACTACAGGTGCTACCAATCTCATTACCCAAAACCCTGCTCGCGAACATCTACAAATCCTTTACCACTTTTATTTGGGCTCATAAACAACCACGATTGGCCTACTCCCTGCTTACGAGACCTAAAGAGGAGGGGGGACTGGGCCTCACAGATATAGAAACCTACCACAAAGCGGTATTATTGACCAGGATCTATGACTGGTCGCTACCAAACTTCCCCAAACAGTGGGTGCAACTGGAAGACACGTTCTTCTAAACCCCAATCTATACCATCCCATGGCATAAAACGGGGCAAGCTCTTCTTCACCACTAGGCACACCCCACCATCACACCTACACTAAAAATGTGCCCCCATGTGAGGAACCATCCACAGATATCACCATACCCCTCCCCCCTGTACCCGATAACATGCAACCCCCTATTTAAACCTGGGGAGGACGGCAAGACATACAAAGACTTTCATAACTCCTCCTACCTGACTCTAGAACACGTGATCGATGCATCTGGGGTGAAGTCTTTACCTACTCTCTTACCTATGGAAAACCACTCCACACTACAAAAATTTCAATACAACCAAATGTTGCACTTTATTAAGTCAGGGACTCTAGCACAGGGGAAACCCCGAGAATACACAAACTTTGAGCGACAGTGTGTCACCCAAGCCATTAAAAACGAAACTTATCTCTACAATGTACGCACTACATCTCTCCGTCCAGCCCAAACACCTTCCGGCCTTTACGTCAAGCTGAGAAAGAGAATTAAACCTCTCCTTAACACCAGAACAATGGCGTAAAATATTTCAACATATGCACTGCGCATCCCGAAACACAGTGGCACAAGAGAATAACTATAAATTAATAGTACGATGGCACTACGCACCAGCGAAACTGGTCTCTGTTCCCACACATGTCCGTCCAATGCTGGAGATGCAATGGCAACTCAGCGCACATATGGTGGTCGTGCCCAGAGATACAAAAGTACTGGATAAGGATTTCCAGCATAATTCTGGCTATCATGGAGGTAAACATCCCCCCTCTAAAACCAGAAACCTTTATATTCCTACTGCCCCCAAAAGATACACAAATGGCCAAAATACCACATTCTGGAAAAATAACAAAAAAACATACGGACTGGATCCTGAAGGTAGAAGCCGTCAGGGGTTTGGAGGAAACCTGTTATTCGATGACCACAACTTATCACCAATACTCCCATACATGGAGCCCATGGTGCAGGTACCTCCAAAATTCCTCATTTTAATTTAAAATTACTCATTCTCAATCAAAGGGATTCATAGGAGTGACAGGTCAGATCAAACCATAATGCCAACACACTAGAATCCCTTGCACCAACAGAGCTTAGATTAGAAGACCAGGTCGGAAGAGGCAGGGGAGAATATGGTATGAGAAAACTCTGTAAAAAAAACCAAAAAAAACGAATACTCAGCAATACCCAATACCCAAGATATATGTTTAGCCACAGGAGCATCCTTTAAATGCTCACCTGGGTTCTTGCCCCAAGGGCCCTCTACCCTGAGGACCACCCAACCAGAGACCCCAACCTGTTTACGGAAACAATGAGCTGCAGGATGGGGCCCAGAGGTGTCACGCTGGCAGACTGGGAGTCATAAGCAATAACCATAAACTACCGTCCTGACCATCAAACTACATAACAGGATGCCTGCCATCCTCTGGTAAAAGTGCTGATCGTACCTATAGCAGCATTGACCACCATAAATCTTATTAGCCCCTTAAATAAGGTCTAAATATGTGAACGTTCACAGAGAATTCTAGCATAAATCAAAACCCTTGAAGCCAATTTCCAAATGTGCATGTGAGCTGCTTACTATCATCGCCTTCAGGATACTCACTCCTACCTGCCCTATCAGCAGTCCCCACTTAAGAAGTAAAATAAAGCAGTTGTACTCAAAAATAAAAAACAACTGGTGCACGAAGCTTAGTAACTGGCCTAAATGTTACCAAGTGCCTCCAAAACTGGTATGTGCTTTCTGTTGGTATAGAGAATTTGGCTAAATTTAGTAAATGAAAAACAGTGTACTTCTCAACCTTAAAATGAAAGAGTTTCCCCAATCATAATGACCACTTCAGGTTTTAGAAGTGGTCATGGTGGTTGGTGTCTGTATGTGCAGCGTTAATTTCAGCCGGAGGCTAGCTACACTCCCGAGAACTCTGTTGGGCTTTTAGTCATGTACCCGCCCACCCCATCTCGATTCACAATGTACAAAGGCTCCATTGTTTTGTGTTATTTCTCCCTGCCTGCCTTGACATTTTATTTAACATTTTTTAAACAAAATACACAGAGAGCACGTCAAATTAAGTTTTTGGAGTGTCATCACTTTTCTTTTTTTAACTAAAATAACTTTGTAGGGATCTAGAAGTTACATTACATAGCACGGATCATTGATTTTGACTAATCTTTTCATAAACTTTACAAATGGTCTGTTAATGATTCTATAAGAGCATAAAGAAGTAACTTATTAAATACTTAAACAATTTTCCTTTGATCATACCCATTGGACTAAATAACTAGATTTATTAATTCAAGTTTGCTTTCTAACAGCTGTATAAAATTAAAACCTGTGTCAGGTTCCAAGCAGCAGCATATGTTCAAGTTCCAAGCAGGGGCAAAGGGTTCCTACACTGCTAACTTTTCATATTAGCACCCAATGGGGTGGTTATTTATAGGGTTATCCACTAAATACCAGATTGTTACCAAATGGACATAATCTGGTGAAAATGACCAAATTCCGACCACAGTGGCAATTCTCATGTGTACTGAAGCCAAATATAGTCCCATCCGTATAACAGAGTATAGGATTCTAAATATTCACAAAGCACCGGTTTTAATAAAATTCAGAACCAAATGCATCTGGCAGTATACACAATTGCAAATTATTGTTTACTTGCTTTTTGGTAAGCTGAAGTACTTTTTTTTCCGCTAGCAGCCAACGGGCATATAGTTAAATAACTCTTGGCAGCTTAATGGGTTAATTATGTGGTGGCTGGCCAGCTGTCAATTAATTTTTTTTTCAATTTTTTTTTGTCTTTTTTTAAAAGCAAGCCTGTGAGGTCAATACGACTGCTTTATTACTATAAGGGAAGTTTAAAACCTCCCTATGACCCAATCTGCCATGCAGCAGGTAAGAGCATTTCTACTAACTGTTTAAAAGTAGCGACTCGGTAGCCATTTCTGCTCAGTTCGTGAAAGGCCCCATTCTATGTGGATATGGCCTGTGGGATAATGGGAATGGAGGCCATAGTCATAATCCTAATGTCTCCCCTGCCATGAGCACCTAGTGGGAAGCAGGTGGGGGCTCTAATTATAGTATTCAGAGGAGAGGAGGACCTACCAGTCACCACATAATAAACCCTCTCCCCACCATGGGTTTTTAACTATTTGCCCACTGGCTGCTAGAGCTTCGAGCATTTGGGTCTTTATTTCACCCATCCAGCAGTGTGTTCCAGTTGGATTTCGGGCCAAATTCAGGCATGTTTGGAGCCTGAATTGCAACATTTTAGCTTTGCCCTGAGGTGCATGGCTGAGCTCATTGGCTGAGGGTGATCAGCTGATGTTCTTAGCCAATGAACTAGCCCTGAAAAGCAAGGTTTAGTCCAGGAGAACGAAATGAACTCATAAGCATAAGCATACAGGGGAGGGGGGGGGGGTGGTTAGCGAACCTGCACCGCTGGTGTGGGGACTGTCAGGATCGGGTCAGGGATCCAACACGCAAAGTACAAACAGGTACAGGGTACGTATACCGGACCTTAGAATGGCCGGACTAACGTACAGAGAGTATAGAGAATGGTCAGAGACAAGCCGAGGTCGAGGGAACGGGAGGACAGGTAAGCGAGTAACAAGCCGGGTCAAGGATAACAGAGGTAAACAGAGTAAGTCAAACAAGCCGGGTCGTAACCAAAAGGATAACTGAAAAACACCAGAGCACTGTGAGACTAGACAGGCTAGAACCACGACAGGGCAATGAGCAACAGGGCGAAGTATGTTTAAATACCCTGGCTAGAGAAGATAGACACGCCTCCGACGAGTCCTGATTGGTCTCCAACGGATTGAGTGACAGGTCGTTCCGGATTGGCGTCATGACGTCGGTCTCCGGGCACCATGCTTCATAAGGAAGTAACTCCCTCGCGGCCGGCGTTTATGTGAACGGGTCGACCGCGAGGAACAGGAGAAACATGGCGTCCGGACGGATAAACGTCTAAGTCTCTACCTCTCGGAGGTAGAGACCTCAGGTACCTTGACAGGGACAAGGAGAGTGGCCGCCTCTCCCCAGCTCTGTCAGCCACAGGCCGTAGTAAACCACCTCGGGCTCCCGGTAGCAATATTGTCCAAGGAAGGTGTCCAGAAACTCGGCAAGGTATTCCTGATATGGGTAGCGTTGGTCCCAACTCTGAATCCTTGAATATTCCCAGAAAATCGGCTAATTAATCAGGAGCCCTTTTAGCAGGAGTCCGATCAGGTTGCTGGTCAGGCTCCGCCCCCTCCCTATTGATCCTCTCTGCCACTACTGCAGGCTGGAACAGGCATTTTGGGGGATCTTAGGTGTCTGCTGGGAACTCCATTAGTATATCTTTCAAGCAACTGAAACAGCAAAATTAAGAAAAAGGACATTTCTTTCTTAATTTTCATCTTTCATCTGTTTAGTATCTATTTAGTATCTGACTCTCAGTCTGGTATTCATGTGTGGGATTTCCATAATTAAGTGTATCAAATTAAGCATGCCAATACAATAACAAATTGATGTGAAAAGTGCTGCCACCCCAATTCAGTGGTTTTCAAAGTCACCAAGAGCAGCACTTTTTACATCATGCACAACAACATAAAAACTATTTTTCCCAAAATGATCTACTAAACAGCACCCTAATTTGGAATCCTAAGTAGTGGAACCCCACCTCTGGATACCTGATCAGGATTGCCATCCACTAAACAGCACTCTAATTTGGCATCCTAAGTAGGGAAACTCCACATCAGGGTACCAAATTAGAGGAGTAATCTACTAAACCGCTTCCTAAATTCTAACTATAAGTAAGGGAACTCTACATCATGGATTCCAAATTAGGGGAGCCATCTACTAAGCAATAGAAACATAGAATGTGACGGCAGATAGGAACCATTCGGACCATCTAGTCTGCCAATTTTAAAATAATTGTATTAGTCTCTGGCCTTCTCTTATAGCTAGCATAGTCTTATGCCTTTACCACGCATGCTTAACCCCTTAAGGACACATGACATGTGTGACATGTCATGATTCCCTTTTATTCCAGAAGGTTGGTCCTTAAGGGGTTAAACTCCCTCACTGTGTTGACCTCTACCACTTCCCTTCATGTATTTAAATGTTTCTATCATATCCCCCCTGTCTCGTCTTTCCTCCAAATTAGACAATGCTCTTTAGGGAATAATGCAACTCTGAATTTCCCAAAAATGAATTTTGTGTCATTTGACTAATTACCGAATTTCAATGAAACAAAACTTGTAATTAAGAAAACTAAAACCAAACTAAATATTTTTTCACATGTCTAGTGGTTAGGTTGCTTAGGATGCCCCTCTTTTTTTTTTTTGCTTTTTTAATTCTTTTGTATTGAGTAGTAAATGTGCCAATCATACAAACTATGTTTAACTATGTTAAAGGGACACTATAGTCACCAGAACAACTACAGCGTATTGAATTTGTTCTGGTGAGTAGAATCATTACCTTCATGCTTTTTGCTGTAAACGCTGTCTTTTCAGAGAAAATGCAATGTTTATATTACAGGCTAGTGATAACTTCACTGGCCACTCCTCAGATAGCTGTTGGAGATCTTTCCTGGGTCATGGCTGCCTAAAATGCATCCAAACATTCAGTGTCTCCTCCCTCTACATGCAGACACTGAACTTTCCTCATAGAGATTCATTGACTCAATTCATCTCTATGAGGAGATGCTGATTGGCCAGGGCTGTGTTTGAATCATGCTGGCTCTGCCCCTGATCTGCCTCCTTGTCAGTCTCAGCCACTCCTATAGAGAAGCACTGTGATTGGATCAGGCTATCACTTCTGATGAGGTCAGCAGACTGCTTGTTTTTCTGAGACAAACAGCATGCAGAGTTACAGCTTCAGGCTTGAATACAGTAAGATGTTGATGTATTAACAGAGGCATGAGGGGCTCAGGGGGGCTATATGGTGGTTTAACACTATAGGGGCAGGAATACATGTTTGTGTTCCTGACCCTATAGTGATCCTTTAAACAAATGTTTATATATAAAAGTATAGCATGTTGCATTAGATTGAGCATGTATAAACAGGTTGACTTTGAAGTAGATAATTAAACCACTAGTTTTGTGCATTTTGCTTGGAACATAACATAGGTATCAGTATACCAAATCATGGTATATTAGAAGGAAGAGCAGAAATAGCATTATGAACAAACACATATGCTCTACATGTCTTAAATACTCAACTGGCTAATAAACTAGGAATAGCTCAGTGAATTATGTTGCTGAGGATAATAACTAACATTTGCATAACAGTTCTGGAGGCTATAATGCATTCCTACATTTCCATAGTGAGAGTTAAAGGACCACTATAGGCACCCAGACCACTTCAGCTTAAGTGCTAGGTCCATCTAGGATTAACCCTGCCTGCTGTAAACACAGCAGTTTCAGAGAAACTGCTATGTTTACATATGGGTTAATCCAGCCTCTAGTGGCTGTCTCATTGACAGCCCCTAGAGGCGCTTCCGCGCTTCTCACTGTGATTTCCTACGGACTATGCGCATTCAGGCGATAACGTCGGAAGGAGGAGGAGAGTCCCCAGCGCCGAGGGAGCCCGGTGCTGGAGAAAGGTAAGAATTTAACTTCAGCCCGGCAGAAGGGGGGCCTTGAGGGTGAGGGCACCCTCAGGGCACTATAGTGCCAGGAAAACGAGTTGGTTTTCCTGGCACTATAGTGGTCCTTTAAGATCTACGAACCAGACTTCTCAAGGTTTAAATGTTAAAGTATTTGATGCTTTTTTAAGCACAACGGTTTATAAAACCAGGTGCCACCAGTGTGCCCTAACCAAGGGGGCAGTGGTGGGGAAATAGTAGGAAATATCCATTCTAGTTAGAACTGAATCTTAAATGTATTAAGATGGAGTTTGATAGCAAAAAAATAAAATATAGATAGACAGAGGGCAACGTCCAGCTCTCCCTCCACCAAGGCTTGAGTGACAGTGAGCTTGTGTGTCAGTCACCTTGCCTGCTTTTGTGCTGTGTTTGTCAATGAGCTTGTGTGTAGTGGAATTTCCATAGTGTGCATGTGTGTGTCAGTGAGCTTGTGTGTAGGGAGCTTTATGTAGTGAGCTTGCGTGTGTGTATTAGTGAGCGGTCTCTAATGAACTTTGTGAACTTGTGTGTATGTCATTGAGCTTGTGTGTGTCTGAGCTTTCTGCAGTGAGCTGTGTGATCTTGTGCGTGTGTGTGTGTGTGTGTGTGTATGTCAGTGAGTTTGTGTCAGTATGGTTTTTCTGCAGTGAGCTTGTGTATGTGTCATTTAGCTGTCTATAGTGAGCTGTGTGATCTTGTGCATTTGTGTGTGTGTATGTCAGTGAGTTTTTGTCATTGTAGTTTTTCTGTAGTGAGCTTGTTGTGTGTAGTGAGCTTTCTTTCTTTTTTGTTATTCTTTATTTATGAAAGCTAGTCAAAAAGACAAATATTATAAATTATAAACACAATCCAACTCATTTGTTATCAAGTCTTTGAATAAAAATATCAAATATATACAAGCAATCAAATACATTTGCTAATAATTTAAGGCTGGGCCCTGATTTAAGGAATCACTGTGAGAACTAATTTACATAGCAGAGCTGTGAAACATAAATTTGGCCCTGCAGCAAAAAAAACGAAAACCATTGACCGATTCTGCACAATATCCGATACGTCGCTACGCTTACGTGCGCCATGCTGCTGCAAAAACCTTGGCTACGCTCCTGCAATATGTTACTATATAATTGTAACTTGTGCTAGCTTTAGTGTACCTATAATCTTAATTTTATTAATGACAGGAGGCGAATATTTGCTTGTCTCTCTTTACTAGAACTCCACAGCAGCAAAAAAAAAAAAACTGAGTTAAACAACCAAGCAAGGAGACCATATAACTCCCTTCCAACATTCCATTTCCTCTTTCAAGCTGCGATAATAAACACAGTCAGAAAAAAACATAACATAAGAATAACAGTCCGTCTCTGACAGAAATAACGACTCTCATAGAATTCTTCAACCGAATTGGAAATTTGATCGTGAAATCATCCTGGAAATTTACACTGAAACAAGATAAACAGAATCGAAAATGTGATTAGCCAATGAAATGTACGTCTAAAACATGCAGCCACCCAGTGCAAAATTTATTGTGAACACCACCAAGTCTACAGATCCCCGGAGTAGATAGTAATGAAAACAGAGAGGTGTTCTAATAACCATAAGAACATCTGAAAAGGTAAGATACCTCCTTAATAATACTCCACACACAAGATAACAAATACAAACAAGGGTCGGGAACAAAAGGGTGGGAAATATTCGCCTCCTGTCATTAATAAAATTAAGATTATAGGTACACTAAAGCTAGCATAATCTACGATTTTATAACATGACAGGAGGCTTCATATTTGCTGCTTTAACGCTCAGTCAACAAATCCAACAATGTTTGTCTCGCTGGTACCCATTCTGAGAGATAACCAGAGCGATCCGAAATGGCCTTCCAATTGCGAGAAACGACAGCAGATGGACCGATGAAGATACCAGCTTGTAGATGTACCCTCAATCACAGAAAAAACACTCAATCCGCTGACAGATCCACTGTACATGGGATTGCAACCCCTTTCCTTGAAGACGTTCCATAAAAAGGAAGGCCGATCCATTGCCCATTTCTTGCAAGTGCAAATTCCGCATACCATATGCGGATATGGAACCGCAGAAACTGTCAGCAGGTCTCGACCTTTGATGTGGAAGATGGCTTCTCCGATCAGGGCCAGGGTCACCAGGTGACGCATCTGATTCCATCACCAATTTCATGACAGACCCGAATCGGGTTCTTTTCGTACCTTTATGACCTACTATGCGAGTGGTCTTCTCTGAAAAAGATTCTATCCTGCTGGCAAGAGTGTGGGCCAAACTCATCGTAAACTAAGTGTTCCCAGCACTCTAATTGGATTGCGGAACCTGCGACTGTAGCAGGCAAAGTACTCCCAATGGACGTCCGATCAGAATTCTAAAACTGAATTCGTGTAGTGAAACGGTGATCAACTACTCTGGGAGATTGTGAAACCTGGAAGAACCAAATGAGGAAACAAAACCAGAAGTCGAGAAATCCATCCAGATGTATCCTCGTCAAGGAGTGAAGAGTGGTCTGGATCCAAGAGGTAATTGTGACCAGCATAAACGAAGAAAAGCCGTCACGTGTTGTAGTTGCGTGGTCTACCGCAAAGGGGTCAAAGGTGGTTTGAAGGGTAAACAGGCTGGACCAGGATTTCCGACCGTGAGGCCGTCGGTTGATTAGGTAGAGAGTGGAAGAAGCTGATTAACTGCTTGAACGATCCCTCTCCCGTCCAGCTCTGTCAAAATTTGCGGAGGGGGTAATGGTATGCCCGTCACACCCAAGCTAGGGTATAATAGCGTGAGGCATCTAGGTATCTGAATTCGAGATTTGAAGTCTAGACATTCCATCCTTGTCTTGAGCCCCGTGATCTCATAGTGTCCTCTAATCTGTAGATAAACGTAAGGTCCCTTCGGAAGTGACAGCTGACGCCAGATAATAGCTATAGTGAAAAGGGGGCATAGCCTCCACCGTCCGAAGCATGGTCTGTCAGAGTTGATAACGTTGGGTAGCCCAGTCCGAACCTGATACGAAAGCTGAGCATACTCCAACGGTAGATTGCGTCCCGACTCCGTGGCGTCTGTGTAGGACTCAACGTCAACGGGGGTTCCCCATAGAATTCAAGTCGCCATCCTTGTCGGTACCCGAAGAGGTGGTTGAGAGAACATCAAGACAAGGACGGCTCATGAGAGGGAATTAGTGTTTAGAAGGCGGGTCCTCCATATCCGAATCATGTTCTCTAGAAGTGTTCTCAGAAGAGTAGGGGTATTCCTGTCATCCATCCCACGAGTGTTAATGACCAAGGAACCCAAATTCGACCGGGTGACACCGGTCTTTCCCTGCGACCAAGGCGTCTCTGCAGACCCAAGAGTGGGACTCTCCCCTTCCAGTCAACCGAGTAAGGCATCGCCTGTTTGCCCTATGAAAATCTCAACATCTCATGTTATCTTGATAGGGGAGAAACTGTCTGAGCGATCTGTCTGGGATGGTTTGTATAGACATAACAGAGCGTGGTTGCTCGTTCGATACAATGCAGAGTATACCAAAACCTACATACCTGCAATAACCAGGGTTCACCCCACAGTAATACAACCTCCCAGAGTATATCCAGTAGGGAGGTATTGGGGAACCAACAAGGTAGGCCAATCCAAGGATCTGCACCCGAGACAGCCAGTTCCGAAGCCCATACCCTGTCCAATAGGGTCTCATGGAAACGGAAATACGGTGGGGGAACTTCCCCAGTGCTACCTCAGTGAGTGCATCCCGAGCAGGATACAGTGGCATTGATCCAGCAGACCAATTATAGGAGATGTAACAGAGACAGTTATTTTAAACATGCAGTACCATGTCCCATCAGGTAGCACCTCCATAACGAAAACTTAGAGAACGGTAAAATAGTCTTCCTGGTCTGCGCATCTGAAAGAAACATCATAGTGGGTTGCGTATACGTGAGAGACGCACGCTCTAATAACATAAGCGGTGTCCATGCCAGTATCAGGCTGACAGTCTGAGATGGTCGTACCCGTCAATAACGGAATCGGTGTCTATATCCATGTCTGGCTCCGTATACAAGAGCAGGTCACGCTCAACACCAGCAATTTGCATGAAGATCGGCCTCGGCTGAGGCCTTTATGGGAGGGCCACGCCCTTTAACAGTAAAAATGAGTGTCTGGTTAATATAGGAGAGGGGTCACTCTCTAATCCTGTAAGTTAGCCCCAGCCGCGGGCTGAGGTTATGGGAGGGCCGCACCCTCCAACCTTACCCACCAAAGTCCCCCTCCGTCCTAGGGTGACTGTGTGCGAGGGTTTCGTCCTTTGATGCTAGTCGAGTAGGGTTGAGGTTCTAACCCTGAAATCACTTTCTGTATCTGTCCTACGAGAGGTGGCCTCCACTGGGAATAAAATTACTGACCAAGGGCTCAATTCAAGGGAACAATTCAGCCTATGGCCGAGTCCCTGAGTCCAGAATGGGCAGGCAGAGAAAAACTGCAATAGTAGAAAATACAGAATCTACAAGCGGTCACCTGGATCCCGACGGCCGTTGCTAGCCTGAGGAAACGCTGGAGACGTTCTCCGCGATCCACGAGAGCCCGGGAGGTCGGAGGAGGCCAATACAGGCCTCTCGAAGTCTCGAGCAACAGGAAAAACGGAAGACAGGAAAGCAAAAGGGAAACGGTAGAAATAAAACCCAACAGGAAAAGTGAAGAATAAGTCTGCCGAAGAAATAACTACCTAGATAAAAAGGCGGATAAGGGAACTGCAGTTAAAGGATAAACCGCTAAAGGCCATGGGCTTCCCGTGCTCCCATGATGGTGACTGAGCACCGGTCCCTGTGTGTTCGTAGCGGAACTCTCCTTAGAACTCTGTACGCCCAACGAGATTATATATACATACATAAAAATCTACCTATAGTCTAACTCCTGTAAAAACCTAGTGAGGGATAATGATGGCCAGGATGATAGACTAACCCTGATGCAGGGTGAGGGGGCTCTAGCAGACCACCAGATGGTGCAGAAAGCAGTCTGTGTAGATCCCCTCATAGAGGGGAAAACTGTCACCACGTGGAAGTAGATATCATAGCCTCTGTTAACCAGTAGTACCCTTATCCAGTTATAACCCGATCTATACATACGAGGTGACCAGAAAATACATCCGCAGACCTTCTTCGATAAGGTACCGACCCCCCCCCCCCCGGACACATGCGGTCTGTAAATAGGGGGTGGCCCCGGGCAGCAGCCACGTGGAGAAGGGATCCGGCCGCCGGGTACTCTTGCACACTCACGAATACCCGCGCGACCGGAGGAAAAAAAACACACAGGACCGCTGGAGATGAGTTCCTCAGTCCCGGAGCTCAGGGAGACGGAGGAGGCAGACAATGACAGCCTCCTGGAGGTGCCGAGCGGCACACGCCCTGCCCAGAGTAAGGGCAAAGGGGCGCCGACAAAAAACGTAGGGGAACTGGACAGGGGGGGGGATGAAGGGAATATAGGTGACCGAAGGGGCCCCAAGGACCCTCACTAATCCCAAGCCAAAGATAGGGAAGTGAATAGTGAGAACCCAAGGTGACAGACAAACAAAATCCCACCAAGATCATAGAAAACAAAAACGTCTATAGTCATGAGATCCACCAAGGACAATAAGCACTGAAAATGAGCAACAACATTCCCCAGTCCAATAAGTAATTACTGTATAAGCACAATAACATCCCACAAGGGCAATGAAAAATACTGAACATAAGAAGTAATGTCCCACAAGGGTAATAGATTACTGTATATAAGGAATAAAAAATCCCACAAGGACAGTTTATAAAATACTGAATAATCAATAACATCTCAAAGGACAATTTAAAATACTGTATATAAGCAATAAAATCCCAAAGCCACCCACTAGAAGCAGGAGGCAGTGGTACTCTGACCTGTACTGATGCGGAGCAGCAAAGAAAGAGGAAATGGAATGTTGGGAAGGGAGTTATATGGTCTCCTTGGCGTTTTCTGATTGGTTGTTTATTCTCTGTGGTTTTTTTTTTTTTTTTGCTGCTGTGGAGTTCTAGTAAAGAGAGACTTAAGCAAATATGAAGCCTCCTGTCATATTGTAAAATTCTAAACCAAAGGACTAAAGCAAACATCCATCCACTGTCAGGCTTTATCAATGCAGCAAAATAAAAATGTGAGCAATGTGACCATGACATTAGCAACCCACAAAAAAGTACTTTTTTGAACATCTAAGACAATTAAATATTTCTTCATCCCTACTTGTGTTTGTCTGTTTCTTACCCAAGTACAATCAAGTGGTGTGATGGGCATCATTGCATCATTTTAAAGTCACCTGCAGCCATAATTGCAGAATCCTTCAGGGGTTAAACCTCATTAACAATTCTGAGAATGCCTTAGTGCCTGAAGGCATTGCTCCTAAGTAAGAAATGCAAAACATTTATTAGCACTGTCATGTGACTGCAAATGTTACATCAGCATTAATTATACCACATTTTTCATTATTCCAAAGTAACAAGTGGAATGCATGTCTTCATAAATATATCCTCTTAGAATGAAGATAGGTACTAAGATAGATGCCCATTATATTGCTTTATTAGTTACTAAATGTACTTTTGGGGTTTCACAGTCCTCTATTAGGTTAAACGGGTATCACTCTCCAACACAGATTGGGGAGACGGTAGATTTGATATCTCGACACTTCACTGTATTACTTACAGAAACGCAGTGGTAGCTGATGAAGGTTTTTTTGTGTTTTTTTTTTTTTTTTAAACTGAAATTGTTGAAAGGTTTATTTAAATGAAATGTTAGATACATTTACAGCTTTAAATGTGACCAAAAGATACTAAGTGATGTGTTAAGCAGCCAGCCCAATTCACTAGAATAGCAATAGCATACGTATTCTACTATTTAAAGTGCACAATTCCTGCACATAATGACTTTGCTTACTCAGGTACAGAATTTAGTCTATTGCAATGGCAGAATGATTAAAGTCCACCAATTTTAAAAGGGAAAGCTTACTTAAAGAGGCACTGTCATGGCCGAATCCAGTTTTGTTGTGGTTTTTTGTTATTTTTATTTTGTAATAACATATAGTATCGAGTAGTACAACATTTTTAAAATATTGTACAATATTGTTATGCACAGAGAGTGAATTAACATATTCTCCAATAATCTTAATGCAGTAACCATGGCATAACAGTGTATAAACAATACTTCAAGCCTGTAAGGTGGGTACTTCAATGTAATACATGATCGAAAACGTCTTGCAGGAACACATCACATTGCACTTTTCAGCGCATGACACAACCATGTGCACTTGGTATGGTTGGAACCTGCCAGGGTCCCCGTATGGTCATTTGGTGGGTCTCACTCAGATCGGGGGGCCATTTCTTGCTGTCGGTCTTTAAAAGGACACTCTTGTGAGTGAGACAGAAGACACTGAAGCCTGTGTATCTGAAAGGTGTACCACCAAGTAGCTTGGAGATTCAAATATAACAATATATCAGTAACCGTGGGAACTACATCAGTCCCAGAGGTCCTCCTCAGGCCTCTATTGCTCTGCAGGGGTGAGGAGGGTGAAAGGAGGGGGGTGGGAGGGGGTTGGGAGTAGCCCACTATCCCTGAGCAATATGCTACCCCAATGCCATGTGCTTTTCAATACAGTGTAGCTCCATAGCACAGGACACCACACAAGCCCATGCGAAAGGTGTGTTGACGAGTTTGTTACTTTCCCCAGTTGTCGGTCAGCAACTTCAACCATGGTTCCCAAGTGGCCGCATAAGAATGGTATTTATAGGATAAGTAGGCGTCAATCTCTTCCATTAGCCTAACAGTTTCAACCCTTTGTATCCATTCACTAGGTGAGGGGGGTAGGGTGTTCTTACATTTTACTGGAATGAGAAGGTTTGCTGCTGACAATAAGTGAGATATTAGGGAGCTTTGAGGTTTAGGACATGGGGTCTTGTGTAATAGGAATAAGGTCGCTTTCAAGGGGTAAGATTCATGCGGATTTCCACTATAGCTTCAATCATCCTATCCTTGACCAGTAAGCTTGAATATTGGGGCATAACCACCAAATGTGGGCAGAGGTACCCCACAGGTTTATTACATCTCCAACACGTATCTACAGTAGTTGGGAAAAGGCTATGTAATTTAGATGGGGAATAGTGCCATAGCGATATCCTCATATAGGGACTTTGGGTGGACCTCTTCTCCTCAAGAGAGTATCGCAGGTCTAGCTGTGTAGCTCTTATAAGAGCTAGTGATTATAGCCAGTATAGTAATCCGAAGAGCAATTCCAGGAGCAGGGATTATAGCTGGTATAGCAGTTCCCTACAACAGCAAATAGTCCCCTCCAAGACCAAGTGACGAAGTTGCTTTCGTCACGCCCTCCCCTCTGCCTGGGAGATAATAGAGTCAGATACTGTATTAACCCAATTATCTCCAGGAAGAAAAAACACACATTTCTACAAAGTCCCATAAGTAGCCCAAAACACATCATATCCCCACAAATGTTACATCTCCTGATAGCTCTGATCTGGGTGACCAACATATCCAAAAGTCACACAGACCAGTTCAGGGGTACAGGAATTTCCTGGAAATCATTTATTTGACAGACCGCAGGCATGGTCCCATAGCCAAAAATAGTTCCATAGAATCGCGACTAAGTGCCGCTGGAGGACCGACCAGGAACCACAAGGTTTTCATGCCGAAAATAGTTCCAGGGCATTCGCGGCTAAGTCTCCCTGAAGTCTATTTGCAGTTTTGGTCCATGTGAACAAGATGGCCGCCACCTCGTGGTCGAATAGCACTTCGAATGGCTTTGGGAGTTCGAAGTGCCGCTTCGAAAGTTTGAATTGTTCCTGTTATAAGTCCCAACAGGCACAAATAGTGTTCTCAACCAGGGTTTAACACAGGGACCATAGTCACAGAATAAGAGGCTGACAAGTTCCCCTCCAAGGACCCGTGACGAGGTCCAGTTCATCACATATCTTTCCTCCCAAGGGGAGACTAACCAGGTACCTGACCTCCTGTCGGTTTGTACCTGAGTTAGTCGAGTAGCCCACCCACAAGTAACTACTGGACCTGGTGACTTCTGTAGTCCATCTCTGTCCTGTATGGCCCCAGCGGTCAAGTGGGCATCTGGTACTCCTGGTCTCCCTTGTAATTCCGGGCATGATGTTTAGGTACTTGGTGGGCAAAGGCCATCGGCGTTCTGCCTTGAAGCCAGCGTTACAGCTGGGTAAGTCAGGGGGTCGTCCGGTTTCTGCCCTGATGCCAGTGCTTCTGCTGGGGTGGTCTGCAGGTATTCAGGCCCTGGACAAAGAGAAAGAGAGGCCAGCTGCTCTCTGCCCAGATGCCAGCTCTGCCGCTGGGTTGACTGGTACATAGACCTGAACTGTAACAAGGGGGAAGGTAGGGCAGAGGCCAGCGGCACTCTGTCCTGATGTCAGCTTTTGTGCTGGAATGGGTTCAGTGGATACTACCCCCAGGACCTGGTTGAGGATCTGCTGTGTAGGAATCGCCTACCTCCTCCTTCTGGCATTCCTGCGGTGTCGGTTGGGGATCTGGACCGGCCGTCCAGTATCCCTGTAGGTCTGGTACAGAGACCGTGGTCCCATCTGCACCATTGGGGTCAGGAGTGCTGTCCCCCTGTAGTTGGGGAGAGGGACCGATTGCACACTGCCACTAGGGAGTGAGACTGACTGTCTCCACTCCCTGTAACTCTATCTGCCGCTGGGGAGAGAGGACGATATGCTCCTCTCCCTGTAATGCATATAGCCGCTCGGGAGAGGGACCGGCCATCTCTTCTCCCTGTAACACACACTGCCGCTGGGGAGTGAGACCAACCATCTCCACTCCCTGTAACTCACCCTGCCACTGGGGATGGAGGATGATACTCTCCTCTCCCTGTGACTCCGTCTGCCGCTGGGGAGAGAGACCGACTGTCTCTTCTCCCAGTAACACACTCTGCCGCTGGGGGAGGAAGGACTACACCTTCTGCTCCCTGTACTGCACACTGCTGCTGGGGAGTGAGACCGATTGTCTCCACTCCCTGTAGGATACACTGCCGCTGGGGAGAGAGACCAACTGTCTCTTCTCCCAATAACATACTCTGCTGCTGGGGAGGAAGGACGAGATGCTTCTCTCCCTGAGACGCACACTGCTGCTGGGGAGTGAGACTGGCCGTCTCCACTCCCTGTGTAGGTCTTTTGTTCTTGGACCGCCACAGGATCTCGTATAACTTGAGCTCGTAGTGCCGCGCCGCTCGGTTCTCATTATCCAACTCTCGCAAGGTTGCCGTGATAATCTCTGCCGAATGATCTGGGCCATACCTGGTTAGCCGCCTCTTTACCTCATCAATGTAGGCGGCGCCCTCAAAGCGATACGTCATGGTTTGCTTGCTCCAAGGCTGTGGACACCTCTGCTTCCAGGGGTGCTGCACGACTGCTAGTGTCCCCTAAATATAATCCACACGTTACCGGTTTCTCCAGGATGCTGCTCCTCGCACTAGGAAGCCATCCCACCACTGCCACCAAATGTGACTGCCTGGCACCCCGACTGGTTGCCTCCACCAATCGCTGCTTCCTAGTCGCCTTGAGTACTATAAGCACCACACCGGACACCATAAGTACCATAGCCCCTTAACCGCCGCAGCTTGGCTGGGGTGTCGCTGTCCTGTTATAAGTCCCAACAGGCACAAATAGTGTTTTCGACCAGGGTTTAACAAGTATGCCCCTCCAAGGACCCGTGACAAGGTCCAGTTAGTCACAAGGTGAGTGATAGATTGAGAGCTACAGCTGACTCTCTCAGTCTATAACCAGCCACCCGGCTAAACTTTCCTAAAACTGCAGCAGCAGAGAGGAAGCAAGCAGGAGGGAGTACCTTGTTCGGGGTTAAATTGTTACAAATTGCATAGTTGCCAACATTTGAAAATAAATTTCCAGGGACACTTTGCAGCACAGCTATAAATTACTACCTTGATAATTTACCACACCCACTGCCGCAAACCTCCGCAACTATGTTCAACCCACATATTTAATCTCTGCCTACATATCACAGTGCTGATTACAGAGTCTACTCAATAAAGAGAGAATTACAGGGAATTGAGATGGTAATTTTAAACTTAAGACTAAAGTAGCCGAGTTGGAAAATTTCTCCCATTCAGCTGCACTATTTCAACCTAAAGTTTGAAATTCCCATCACAATTCCCTGCAATTCTCTCTTTATTGAGCAGACCTTTATAACACCAAGTTCCAACCAACAGTACCATGTATCCTTGGTATGCGATAGATACATTTGCAGCATAGCATCTATATCAGGCAGGTACATTTTATCACTTTAATGTGAGATGGGACAGTGGTGAAACGGTCAGTACAAATATAAAAAGACCTTGTGCAGATGTGCTTCAGTCAGAGAGTTGTGTCTACAACATACATTAGTTCACAAAAATAATTATATTGAGGAGTGAATATAGTAAAAAAAAAAAAAAAAAGAAAAGCTGAAAATAGGAGATGAAAGATATAGAAGGAGAATGTACATAATGGAATTAAAGAGAGAAATTGGAGCAAAAGGAAAAACATATGCACATATTCCATTAGCCCCTTTTCATGTCCCCAATTCAACATGTAGAATGTCTCAGACTGAAGCTTTAGTCACCACTCCACTGCTTCTGATTCTTCTAGTTCCTGGAGTCTGTGGGTATTATACAGAGAGCATCACTATACAGGGAGCACTGACTGTCCTGGGATATTATACACACAGACCTGTACTATATAGAGAGCAGCACTATACAGGGAGCACTGATTATTCTGGGATATTATACAGACACAGACCTGTATTATACAGAGAGCAGCAATATACAGGGAGCACTGACTCTCCCTGAATATTATACACCCATAGACCTGTATTATATAGAGAACATCACTATACAGGAAGCACTGACTGTCCCAGGATATTATACACAGACCTGTATTATACAGAAATCAGCACTATACAAGGAGCACTGACTGTACTGGGATATTATGCACACAGACTGTGGTGGAATCTCGGTAAAAATAAATTTAGTAGGCCGAGATTACCACGTGGCATGTGTACGTGCATATGCTGACGTATCGATCAGTTGGTTGCACGAGGCAAGATACGATCAGTAGTGTACGGAGCATGTGCAAGAATACAGGATGTAGTATTCCCCCTCCTCCATTGTGCTGGACAAGCCATGCGGTCAAACAGGAAGTTAATTCTTATTTGTGTTGATTGGTTAAGAGAATGTGCGGGTGGAGCTTAATATGGGAGGAGTTATGTGCCTATATAAGGAGCCTGCACTATTGTCCGGGGCTCAGAATTTGCTGTATTTTGGTGACGCTAGTCCCTCTGAGTCCCGATCGGTGATCCAATAAAGAATCTCTTCCTTCCTGAAGAAACCTGTGTCCATCTCTCTGTGCTTGGCTTCCGTCAGTTTCTCCGGTATCATTTGGTGCATTGGCCGGGAAGCTCATCGTTCAACGGTAGCTGAGAGGCAGAGGCGTGAGACGGTCTATCTTTGCCCACGTTCTCTACGGCTGCACCCCTGAACTTCTGCGTGGACCTCCCTTCGTCTCGGCGCCACTGGTCTGTTGTCCAGGAGATCATCGGCCTCTACGTGAGAAGTGCTGGGGTGTCCCCGTCGATGAGTGTGAACTCAGGTTCAGGAACGAGGAGGTAAGACAACTGCTGTTTTAGACGGCAGGACCCACTAGGGGTATACCGATTGTGCGGTAGGCCCAAAGGGGTTTTGAATCTGTGTATCTGCCCCCTCTGTCGGAGGGAAGGAGCGAAGGCGCACCGCTCGATCGAACGCTCTTTAGTCAGACCGTTTGATTTTGTTAGTCAGGCGGGGTCCTGGTGTAAATAGCCCTAGCCGGACACCGGTGTCTTGTCTAGACTAGCGTTCTAGGGTGTATATTACGTTCGCTAGGTCGGAGGGACCGGGAGACTAAGCGGCGCCTGTGTAAATACGGTTCGCTAGCTCTCAACCTATCTGGGCTAAGTGGGAAGGCGTGTAAATTTGGAACCCACTAGACTTTTGATAGTGCGACTAAGAGGCGCCTGTGTAAATTCGGTTCTCTAGCTCGCTATATGTGGTGATTGGGCAGTGTGGCTAACCAAAACGGGTGTATATAGTTTTAGGTAGTCCATCAAGGTACTGGCCAATAGTTTAGTTGGGAATTGTAAATGTGTTAACGATTGTTTAGTAAAGTGTATATCTTGTTAGATAGCGCGAGCTCAGCCGTCTAGCGAGAGTGTTAATAGTGTGTTGCTGTATTATAGTGCACGGTACCATAACCCTGTATATTTACTGACACTGTATATAAGTACTAATCATTGTCGTCCATTGCATGTTTAACACCATAACCACTAATAATTGTATTGTGACCTTAACTTGTGCTTTGACCTATGCTAACCGTACTGTAACCGCTATTTGTAAAAGACGATGTTACTGGGGTGTGTTATAGACGGGTAATTCGTATATAGAGAATTATAGCGTGGGTGACTGTATAGTTACGCCAAAGGGCATAATATTGATTATATAGTGACTGGTGTAACAGCTGTGTGTGTACGGGAATTCCCTGAGTGTTTATTGTTATTGTGTACGTTTTACTTGGTAACCGTACCACGTGGTGCTGTTGCCAGAGGAAACGGGTGTGACTGTTGAATAGTACGCGTGTATAGTATTCGTTGTCGACGACGTTCCATTGTTAAGTATGGGTGCGTCGCAGTCAACGATTCCGGATCCCTTAGGTTGTATGGTGAAGAATTTTAAAAAGGGATTTAAAACTTGTGATTTTGGGGTTAAAATGTCTCCTGTACGTTTGGTCACTTTGTGTACTAGGGAGTGGCCTACTTTGGTTGCGGCATGGCCGCCACGTGGCAGTTTGGATCCAACTCTGGTACAGCGCTTACACGTGGCTGTATCAGGTAGGCCTGAACTTTACGGCCAGTTTCCTTATGTTGATTGTTGGAGACAGGCCGTAAATGACTCGCCAAAATGGCTCCGGACATGCCACGAGGAGCAATGTCGCCTCATGGTAGCTAGGACTTGTTCGTCCACTAGGACTGGTGTTAGGCCCATTTTGGACACGCCCCCTGAGTCCGAGATCCCTTTGCCGCCCCCTTACTTTCCGTTAAGAGGAAGTGACGCAAACGCAGGAAGTCCTGCAACCCTCCCCTCATTACCCCCATCCACTTCCGCTTCCTCCTCCAGTACAGGATCCACCCCCCCTCGTACTAAATCTCCCCTTCCGGAATCAGAACCAACCCCTATTAAAAACGAATATCCTGATTTGGCGCCACTTCAGACTTCCGGTCAAGCTTCATCTAGCTCGACTCGAAGTGTTCTATTTACAACCTTTTCCCAAAACCAAGCTCCCACATCCCCATACCCTATTTCTCCCCGACTGGAACCTATGACTGACGCCCCTCCACGTAGCCCCATACAGACCCGACAGTTGACCGGTGCCCAACAATTAAGACACTATCAGATGCCTCTTCGTCTGAATCCTGGGCCAGCCTATATCGATGCCGCAGGCCAAATGGCACATGCTGACCCAGTCTTTGTATACGTCCCATTCACGACAACCGATCTTTTAAACTGGAAGACCCACAATTCCTCGTATACTGAGAAACCACAAGCTATGACTGATCTGTTCACCTCAATAGTACAGACACATAACCCGACATGGGCTGATTGCCAGCAGTTATTAATGACTTTATTTAACAATGAGGAAAGGACAAGGATTAATCAAGCAGCCATTAAAGCACTAGAGGATAAAGCCCGTACTTTAAACCAAGCCAATCCATCAGCATGGGCCGCAACACATTATCCCAACACCGATCCCGATTGGAACGTAAATGGTGCTGATATGGCTCAACTCAGAGCCTATAGAGACGCTATAATTGCTGGCATGAAAGCCGGAGGAAAGAAAGCTATTAACATGTCGAAGACAGTTGAGGTGATTCAGAAAAGCGATGAAGCGCCCAGTGTCTTTTATGACCGATTATTGGAGGCATACCGCTTGTATACCCCCTTTAATCCGGAAGACGCAGATAATTCCCGAATGGTGAATGTAACGGATCACCTGGCACCCCGACCGGGTACCTCCGTTAATGGATGCTCCTAGTGCTTCCTGAGGACTCCAAGCACTCTGGCAGACACCACAATCACCGAATCCGAGAAACCTTTTAAATTCTCCCAAGCATATGAATGCTGTATACCATTGAATAGGAACCATACGAATAGGCTTGTACTCCTAGCAGTCAACTGGAACAGCATGCAATCAATCCTTCCCCCAATAATGAGACGACACATCACTTTGAGGGTAAAACAGGAACTCTGGACTGGCTCATCCAGCCCGGCTTTTATTCACAAACAGGTACATACAGGACACTCCCAGGGGGAGGATGAAATTGACCAATCACATGGATGTACCTCCCACACCTTTCCTCCCCTTAGATTAACACTTAATCCAATTATATAGTACACACTTTTCCCCAATTCCTGGATGTACCCCAAATACATATGATACACCCCTAAAACAGGTATCCCCTGATAGCCCTGATCTGGGTGAGCAACATACTCAAAAATCACCCAGATCGGACCAGGGGTTCGGGAGTTATGAGCAGGCAAAGTTTTGACCGACCGCATGGGTAAAGTATCCGAAAACAGTTCCATGCATTTTGGCCCTGCGGTCGGTCACAAACAAGGGAATGAAAACAGGCGAATTGCCTGTGTTATAGAGCCTGGAGAGGGTTTGAATGAATTCCCTTGTTTGAGGGGTTCTTTCTACCGAACGGCGGGCCATTCGGTAGTTTCTATACGAAATCCTGGAAGTCTGGAGGTCTCAGCGGTGTTTGCCTAGTCGAGTGTCCGATTTTAGTTCCAGACGCTCGACGGCAAAACACCGCTGTTCGGTAGTTTAAGATGGCCGCCGCCACGTGTTCGGCTCCCGAATGGCGGCCCCCCAGAGGACACAGACCACACTGCACTGATTGCCAATTACCTGTTTGCAACATTGTTGCAAACGGTAATTGGAGGCACACTCATTCCTGGGTGGTCTGGTTGTTCGGTAGTTTCACTCAATATACTGAATGGAGTGATTCTACCGAACAATCAGATGAATGCTGCATACAAATCACCCAGGATAAACTTAACACATCTATAAATACATATATAATATTACAGGCAGTACACTCGAATATGCTTCACAGTCTTAAAGGGACAGTAGTCCCAAAAGTCCCAATGTGTCCATAGATGCTGTTAAAAGGGCCAGTAGTAGCAATATACAGTATAACAAGCCCAAATATAAATCTTTAAATGTACCAGTTTTCCAGGGGCCATAGTCAGCGGGTAAGAGGCAGGCAGCCAGGCCCCTCCAATGTCCAGTGGCGAGGTGGGTTCCGCCACAGTGAACTCCGCCTTTGTCAGCCAAGCTTACGGAGATATTAAGCGCAAGCTACAAAAGTTAGAAGGGTTTGCAGGTATGTCAATCACCCAACTAATGGAGGTAGCGAATAAGGTTTATATGAATAGGGAAACAGAAAGCAAGAAAGAGGAAGAGCGCAAGATGCGTAAAAAGGCTGATATGCTAGCGGTAGCGATCGCAGGCGTAGATAGACGGGGCCCAGATAGAGGCGATAGTAGATGGAGTAGGGAGCCCTTGAGTAGGAATCAATGCGCGTATTGCAAGGAAGAAGGGCATTGGAGGAACGAATGTCCGCAAAGAGAGCAGTACGAGAGAGACCAACCCAGGGCAGGCTACGGAAACTTTAGAGGCAGAGCGAGAGGTAGAGGAGGCCCCGGAGGGAGTAATGGTTATAGAGGGAGTAATGGGAACAGAGGAAGTGTTAGGGAAGACAGGTATATTCCAGCAGCGCAAAGGTCCCGCGATAGAGAAGGTAGGGACTTCGTAGGATTGGCTGACACGGTCATGGAGGACTATTGATACTGACCGGGCTCCATCCCCCTTGGTCGAGCGGAGCCTATGGTCGATGTATCAATAGGGGGGAAAAGGAGTGCGTTCATGATCGACACTGGTGCTGAACATTCAGTGGTGACTAATCTAGTTGCTCCTCCATCTGGAAGGACTATTACTGTGATAGGAGCAACTGGAAGAAGTGCTGAAAAACCGGTTCTTAAAAGTCGACTCTGTACATTGGGAGGCCACGTAGTAAAACATCAATTCCTTTATATGCCTGAATGTCCAGTCCAATTGCTGGGACGTGATATGCTATCAAAATTACAAGCGCAGATTACGTTCCTACCAAATGGAACAACATCTTTAAAGTTTAATGGACCTTCAGGTATCATGACATTATCCGTACCAAAGGAAGAAGAGTGGCGACTTTATACAGCGTTGACTAGCCAAAACCCTAGGAGTGATGAGACATTATTTAACATACCAGGAGTTTGGGCAGAGAACAACCCACCAGGACTGGCCCGCAATATTCCACCTATAAAAATTGAACTAAAACTTGGGGTTTATCCAGTGAGCCTAAGACAATACCACATCCCGCAGAAGGCTAAGAAGAACATCCAATCCTATCTGGATAAGTTCATACGGTATGGTATCCTAAAATTCTGTACTTCCCCCTGGAACACCCCATTGCTGCCTGTTCAAAAGCCCGGTACAGATGAGTATCGACCTGTGCAGGACTTGAGAGCAGTCAATGATGCGGTTGTTAGTATACATCCAGTTGTACCCAATCCATATAACCTGCTTGCTTTAATTCCGGGCGGGGCTACTTACTTCACAGTCTTAGATCTCAAAGATGCCTTCTTTTGCCTCCGAATTGCCGCAGAAAGTCAATGTATTTTCGCTTTCCAATGGGAGAACGCTGTAACGGGCTCAAAACGCCAGATGACTTGGACAAGACTGCCCCAAGGGTTTAAAAATTCACCTACCCTATTTGGTTCAGCTCTAAGTCAAGATCTACTGGATTTCGAGTCTATCCCAGGAGAATGTGTATTGTTACAATATGTAGATGACTTGTTGATAGCAGCAGTTACAAAATAAATCTGTCAGCAAGCAACGCACGATCTACTGCACATTCTCTGGAAGGCAGGATACAAGGTGTCTAGAAAGAAGGCTCAGTTGTGTTTGCCAACTGTCAAATATCTGGGATTCCATATCTCTGAAGGTCAAAGAATTATGGGGCCAGAGAGAAAAGAAGCTGTCTGCCAAATACCAATACCCAAGAATAGAAGACAAGTGCGAGAATTCTTGGGGGCAGCAGGCTTCTGTAGGATATGGATTCCCAGCTATGCGATACTGGCAAAACCTCTGTATGCAGCTATCAAAGGTACAGAGCACGACCCCTTCTTATGGACCCAAGAACAGCAAACGGCATTTGAAGATGTGAAGAAGGCTTTGATGAGTGCCCCAGCATTAGGTCTACCTGATCACACACGACCATTCTACCTGTATGTACACGAGCAAAGAAGAATGGCTGTGGGAGTATTGACACAGTACTTGGGATCATGGCAAAGACCTGTTGCCTACATGTCTAAGCAATTGGATGCAGTGGCCAGCGGACTTCCACCTTGTCTAAGAGCCGTAGCTGCAGCCGCCCTGCTAGTAGCTGAAGCCGATAAACTCACTCTGGGTCAAGAACTTTATGTACGAGTCCCACATGCAGTACAGACGTTGTTGGATTACAAAGGAAATCATTGGTTTAGTAACAGCCGTATGACCAAGTATCAAGCAATGTTGTGTGAAAACCCAAGAGTGCATTTAGAGACTGTAAACACCTTAAATCCAGCTACCCTTTTGCCACAACCTACTGAAAGTCAACATGATTGTTTGGAAGTAATGGATGAAGTATTCTCAAGTAGACCAGATCTTCGTGATTTTCCCATCCAGAACCCCGATGTTCAATATTATACTGACGGCAGTAGTTATGTGAAAGAAGGGATCCGCTATGCAGGATATGCAGTAACAACAATAGACAAGGTGATAGAAGCTCGGCCACTGGCGAAAGGAACATCAGCACAAAAGGCAGAATTGATAGCACTGACACGAGCGTTACAATTGGCTGAAGGTTTAAGAGTGAACATCTACACGGACTCCAAATATGCGTTTTTAACCACTCATGCCCACGGAGCTTTGTATAAAGAAAGAGGACTACTGAATTCAGAAGGCAAAGAAATCAAATACGCAGCTGAAATCCTACAACTATTGGAAGCAGTGTGGGAGCCGAAAGAAGTCGGTATCATACATTGTCGAGCGCATCTGAGACGAGATGGTGATGTAACCAAGGGAAACCGGATGGCAGATAGTGCAGCTAAGCGTGCTGCTGAATCAGGAAGACAGGAGTATGTGGGGCATATAGCTGCTCTTATACCAACTCCACTGTCCCAATGGACTCCAGTTTATACAGCTCAAGAAGAGGAGTGGTTAAAGACTGAACCAGGAAAGTATTTGGAGAACAAGTGGTATCAGCTAGAAGATGGAAGAATAGTCATACCAGCATCACTAGCGGTAGAAATTGTCCAAAATTATCATAACGGGACACATTCTGGGAGAGACAGTACTGAAGAATCTCTTAGAAAACATTTCTACATACCAAGATTGTCCAACTTGACTCAGGCCATTGTACGAAGATGTGTAACGTGTGCTAAAAATAATGCAAGACAAGGACCAGTAAAGCCACCAGGAGTCCAGTTTATGGGGGGACTCCCCATGTCCGATCTACAAATAGACTTTACAGTGATGCCTAAATCGGGTGGACATCGTTACCTGTTGGTAATTGTGTGCACCTATTCAGGCTGGGTAGAAGCATGTCCTACTCGTACAGAGAAAGCAGGAGAAGTTGTGAGATTCCTGCTACGATAAATAATACCCCGATATGGACTACCCTGTTCTATAGGATCGGACAATGGTCCAGCTTTTGTTCATCAGTGCCTACAACAACTGACTCATATGCTTGGTATAAAGTGGAGGCTTCATACTGCATATAGACCCCAGAGTTCTGGTAAGGTAGAGAGAATGAATAGAACTATTAAGAACCAGTTGGCTAAAATGTGTCAGGAAACCCAACTTAAGTGGAACGTTCTCTTACCCATAGCTCTATTGCGAATCCGCAGTACCCCTACCAGAAGGATGGGCCTCTCTCCTTTTGAAATTATGTATGGGCGACCACCTCCCGTACTTGGTAACTTAAGGGGGGATTTGAGTCAGTTGGGAGAAGGAATTACCCGGCAGCAGGTTGTAGAGTTGGGTAAGACTATGGAGGAGGTACAGAAATGGGTACAAGATAGATTACCTGTGAATATTTATCCCCCTGTTCATAGTTATCATCCAGGAGATCAAGTGTGGATTAAAGAGTGGAATAATGTACCGTTAGGGCCAAAGTGGAGAGGTCCTTATGTTGTTCTTTTGTCTACCCCTACAGCGATAAAAGTAGCCGAAGTGACTCCGTGGATACATCACTCCAGGGTTAAGCCAGCAGCAGTCGATTCTTGGCAAGTTACAGCAGATCCAGAGAATCCCTGCAAGATCCGGTTAAAACGCACTACTCAGTCGGAGTAACGTGGAACTATTGTGGATTACAAATTTTATTATTTTTGGGATTTGGTGCGTGAGTGAGAAGGCCATAATAAAGCCTGTCCGCTTACCAACACATAGTATATAAGCCAGGAAAGTCTCGAAGGGACACCTGTGAAGACGAGCAGAACTCCATTCCCTGCAGCCCTCACATCCTGGAAGCTGAGGCGCCTTCGCACGGACGAAGACTGAGGATGACGGCGAAAGATGTGCTTTTGATAGTGTTTATTTATATGTGTTTTTATATTCAGGAAGGTAGAGGTACCGACACTCCTAGCTGTGAGGTATGCATTAAGACTACGAGAACAGGTAACCATTTTTCCCAAACCCTAATTTGGCATTCACAATACGAGTGTAAAGGAGATGTATCGAGATGTAGATACCTAAATATAGACTATAGTGTGTGCCATTTAGGAGTAGGAGAACCTAAGTGCTTCAGTCCGGAGTATCAACCTCGTACAATTTGGTTGACTCTCAGGAATGGAGATCCTCAGGGGACCCTAATTAATAAGACGGTGTTAGAATCCGTACATTCTTCGGGTGTCCTACTATTTGATGCGTGTAAAGCGATATCGAGTGGTAGAAAGCCGTGGAATGTATGTGGGGATCTTAGATGGGAGAGGACGTATGGGTCTAATGATACATATATTTGTCCCAGTAGTAAAAATAAATATGTGAGTCCTAGATGCCCAAATAAAGACTATAACTTTTGCCCATATTGGTCTTGTGTGGGGTGGGCGACTTGGGGACAGACAGTAGATAAAGACATGATAGTGACTAAGTTGCCGACTAGCCCATATTGTAAGTCTATGGAATGTAATCCCATCCATATACTTATAAATAACCCCGATAAGTTCTTAGACAAATATGGCAATTTATTTGGGTTTCAGATATACGGGACGGGTTTAGATCCTGGGACATTATTGTTTATAGGGATAGAGACTGATACGGTATCCTCCCAAACTCATCAAGTATACCATTCCTTTTATGAAGAGATGAGTATAGATAATAAGATCCCCCATAATGCTAAAAACCTGTTCATCGATTTAGCCGAAAGTATTGCCGGTAGTCTTAATGTTACCAACTGCTATGTGTGTGGAGGTACTAACATGGGAGACCAATGGCCTTGGGAAGCAAAGGAGGTAATGTCCGGTTCTGAGGCAGTTGACCAATTAATATCTACACAAGCCGATTATCATATGAGTGTTAGAGGTAAATCTGAGTGGAGATTAAAGACCTCCATCATAGGTTATGTTTGCATAGCAAGGAAAGGAATAATGTATAATACTTCTGTAGGAGAATTAACTTGTCTAGGGCAAAAAGCTTATGATGATGATACAAAGAATACAACTTGGTGGTCGGCTTCAAATGTCTCAGAACCATCTAACCCGTTTGCTAGATACGCCAATTTAAAGGATGTGTGGTTTGATTTATCCATCACATCTACCTGGAGAGCCCCAGCAAATTTGTACTGGATCTGTGGTAAGAAAGCCTATTCGGAGTTGCCACAGGACTGGGAAGGGGCATGTGTGTTGGGTATGCTCAAACCATCCTTCTTCTTGTTACCGATTGAAACAGGTGAGACTTTAGGTGTTAAAGTGTATGATGTGAATCATAGGAAGAAAAGGGGACCCATAGAGATAGGCACCTGGGAAGATAATGAATGGCCTCCCCAGCGTATCATAGATTATTATGGGCCAGCCACGTGGGCTGAGGATGGTACCTTTGGATACAGAACCCCTATTTATATGCTCAACCGAATTATAAGATTACAGGCGGTGGTTGAGATTATCACCAACGAGACATCACAAGCGCTCAATCTTCTAGCGAAGCATAACACCAGGATGAGGACAGCAGTCTACCAAAATAGATTAGCCTTGGATTACCTTTTGGCAGTAGAGGGAGGTGTATGTGGGAAGTTTAACCTGAGCAATTGCTGTCTTCAAATAGATGACGAAGGGCAAGCAATAGCTGAGCTTACTAGCCATATGGTTAAACTAGCGCATGTGCCTACTCAGGTATGGAAAGGGTATAATCCAAGTAGTTGGTTTGGTAGCTGGTATGAGTGGTTTGGAGGGCTTAAGGCAGTGGTAGGTGGAGTCCTACTAATTTTAATGTTGTGTCTACTCCTGCCGTGTCTTATACCCTTAGTAGTTAGGTCTGTGCAAAGCCTGATAGGAAATATAGCAGAGAGGAAGGCTGCTGCACAGATAATGGCGATTTATAAGTATAAGGCTTTAGATCAGGGAGAACCAATGCAGGAAGATGAGTGTTAAAAGATTCACATCATAAGATAAGTCTGGTCTGGTTCATGGTAACTTGCGGTGTATGCAAACCAAGGTTAAGTGATGCCTCAAGTAATTGTGAAATATCAAGAGGCATCAAAGGGGGGAATGTGGTGGAATCTCGGTAAAAATAAATTTAGTAGGCCGAGATTACCACGTGGCATGTGTACGTGCATATGCTGACGTATCGATCAGTTGGTTGCACGAGGCAAGATACGATCAGTAGTGTACGGAGCATGTGCAAGAATACAGGATGTAGTATTCCCCCTCCTCCATTGTGCTGGACAAGCCATGCGGTCAAACAGGAAGTTAATTCTTATTTGTGTTGATTGGTTAAGAGAATGTGCGGGTGGAGCTTAATATGGGAGGAGTTATGTGCCTATATAAGGAGCCTGCACTATTGTCCGGGGCTCAGAATTTGCTGTATTTTGGTGACGCTAGTCCCTCTGAGTCCCGATCGGTGATCCAATAAAGAATCTCTTCCTTCCTGAAGAAACCTGTGTCCATCTCTCTGTGCTTGGCTTCCGTCAGTTTCTCCGGTATCAAGACCTGTATTATAGATAAATTATCGATAAAATTAAGCTTATATTTATTGGTACCTCCAACAAATGCAATACATACATATAAACAATACGCACACACCGACTGCTGAATACACACACACACACACCGATTGCTAAATACACGCACACACCGACTGCTAAATACGGAGTACACACCCACTGCTAAATACGGGGTACGCACAGTCAGACTGCTGAGTACACACAGAAAGACTGCTGAATGCACGCAGGCTGCTGAATGCACACACACACAGAGTGCATACACACAGTACACTGAATACACAAACACACACACACAGACTGCTGAATACACACAGGCTGCTGAATACACACACAGAGAGGCTGCTGAATACACACAGGTTACTTTATATACACACACAGACTGCTGAATACACACAGACTGCAGTGAGGGGTGCTGTTTGTGTGTGGGGGGGTGCTGTGTGTGAGCGGTGCAGTGTGTATGTGAGCGGTGCAGTGTGTGTGTCAGAGGTGCTGTGTATGTGTCAGAGGTGCTGTGTGTGAGAGTGCAGTGTGTGTGTGAGAGAGAGAGGTGCTGTGTGTGTGAGAGAGGTGCTGTGTGTGACTGGTGCAATGTGTGACTGGTGCAGTGTGTGTGAGGGGTGCAGTTTGTGATGGGTGGTGTGTGTGTGAGGGGTGCTGTGTATGTGTCAGAGGTGCTGTGTGTGTCAGGGGTACTGTGTGTGTCAGGAGTACTGTGTGTGTGTGAGAGAGGTGCTGTGTGTATGAGGGGTGCAGTGTGTGTGACGGGTGCTGTGTGTGTGTGTGAGGGGTGTTGTATGTGTGTGAGAAGGTGATGTGTGTGTGCTGGGGGTCTGTGTGTCAGGGGTGCTTTTCCCTGGAGGTCTGGTAGGGGTGAGTTGTCACAAGCTCACTACAGACAAGCTCACTGACACACACAAGCTCGCTACAAACAAGCTCCCTGACACACACAAGTTTTCTTACTAGCATGCACACACACACACACAAGGCTGAGTATATTAAGCCTACCTAGCACTGGAGACTGTTGCTGGGAGGTCAGGCAGCTATTTTTTGCAGCAAGGTCTCCAGCTTAACATGGGGGTGGGGCTTGATAGAAGGGATGGAGCTTACATGCATGGGTGGGGCTTTCAATGTGGGGCGGAGCCTGCATCCGCAAGGCAGAGCAAGAGCCTGTGTCCCGGGAAGCTGCTGGGAAATCGGAAGGGAGACTGTCAGTGCTCCCTCCGGCCCCAGCAGTCTCAATGCAGCCCCCAGCATCTCTTTATAGCCCCCAGGATCTCCCACCCTGAACTCCCTCGGACTGTAACAGGCAGTTATAGTCCGAGGGAAAATAATAAAAGCACATGGCCCAGCATGTTGCCGGGACTGTCCTGAGAGAGTAAATTGCCCAGGAAAGACTCCAGTTTGCTGGGACGGCAAAACGGAACAGTTGGCAACTATGGTTTTAACCCCTGTAGGTAAGATGGTGCCCAGATACTCTTGCCCAAAAATATACTTTCCAATGTTTCCTGCCCATCTTCCAGTATGGGACCAACCCTAAAATGGTTGGGCAGGCTGACTGGTGGATTGCCCCCTCGAGTACAATGCCCTGTCAAGTCCTGCATCTCGAAATCTGCCAGGTAGACTTGAACTGTTCAGCATATTTTAAAATGTGGGACAGGTCCTTAGGACCCATTTATATATGGTCCCCAAAATGAGGTGTTCCAATGAAGTGTTCCCTTAAATTAAAGTTATTTTGATGCTTAGAGCATCCCTTTACGATTAGGAAATATACATCTCTAACAGAGAGATCTATCATTTTTATTATTTTTCTCTTCCACTTATTCTTCCAAGCATTTTATCACTAAAAAAATGATCGCTTACTAGTCACTATATACATCCATGCTATAGATCTGGGGTGTCCATAAATAGATCCCCAGATGTTGTAGAACTACAACTCCCAAAGCATCAGGGAAGCTGTCGTTTTAAAACATCTGGGGATCTACCTTTTGGACACCCCAGCTATAGATAGTTTCATTGAAAGTGACTTACCTTCTGTAAATAAGGCTCTGTCAGATTTGCTAGAAACATAGTAACTTCTCATTCTGTCATTGGTGAAAAGATAATAAGAGCATTAACGAATCGACCTATCTTGCAAGTGATGAAATACAGTGAGGCTATGTACCAACATTAGGGTTAACTTGTTGACAGTTAGAGTGCTAGCTACTGTGTGATTTCCTGAGATAAAAATGACCATACTGGATTACACCAGACTATTGGCAAACCCAATGAATGGCTCATTTCATTATCCTATAAAAAAAAAAAAGGTGTCAGCCAGAATGCAAACCTGACATATAGATTGGAAAATCCTTGTGAAATTTAACATTCTTGCCTGAGGTTAGCAATGACGTGCAATATATAGAAGCATATCGTACAGTGCTGCAGTGTTTAAAAACCTGGAAAAGGAATTTGAGGTTATTACAAATAAAATGTAAGCATTCAGTAGTCTAACCAGTACAGATGGCTCTTCATACCTGGCATTCAATATAACTGATTCCTGACTGACATATTTGCTTTTCTAAGCTGAGATGACCTTATTTGCCATTTAACTGGGCACAAGTAAAATGTGCTCAAACAGAGCTTTTGTATTTTAATGGCAGTTCCTGCCCACAGCAATAGAAGTTTCAGATTTTGGCCATCAGTGTTATAGGGGTACAATTCCGAACGCCTTAATGGGGAGAGGAAAACTCCCCAATGGATGCTCAGATTTGAACAATGTACAGTACCGTTTTTTTTAACTTGCAGTATCACATATGACCACTGGGTGGTTTATGAGATTGCTTCAATCTTGACTTGTATATGACCTTGCTTACATCTGATTTTTAATAGTTCAATAAAATACAGCTAACCATGCATACACAGGCACATGCGAATTTACTGTATAGTCATAACATTTAGAAGTATATCACTAGTAAACACTTTACACATGACAGATTTGGGTATATCCTGTACAGTTAATCTCTGAAGAATTCCTAGGAAAAAGTCCTTCCATCAGCATTCCAGGGATTACTTTTTATTTTCTGTCCATAGGGAAGTTTTGGTGTGAAAGAAAATCCTCTTGGCATTCATAGCTACAAGTGCCATCTTAGATAAACTAGTTTTAATTGTTATTTTTGTATGTAAAATATAGGGCAAAGGTCACAGTGTCTGCGGGTTATCAACCAATCTTTCAGATCTTTTTCATACCCAAAAACAAGGAAATAATACTGAACTACAAAACAAGCACAGGATGCTACCGTTAAACAGCAGATAACCTTTCCATGAGGTACAGTTCTGCTATTTACAGATTTCACATATATTTCATGCATGTTAGAGGTTTTATAAAGGGCCTAATCAGACGTTAAAACATCACATCCTCCCAGCATCCTTTGCTTCAGCTGATTGTGTGCACACTGTGAATTATTATTATTTTACTATATGTAATAGTACAAAAAAGAAATCTGCAAAATACTAACCTTTGTTCTAAAGAAAACATTTTTTTTTTTTAGACTTTTTATCTTCGGCTAGAATATAAGCTAAAATTGAGGGGGGGGGGGGGGGGGGGGAGTACTGTAGAGATACATGGTGGACATGATGGGAGACAATCAGCCCTGAATTAGGGTGTGACTGAACACCTGGTATAATTCTTGTTCCTCAAGGATGGACACATGGGGGGGAGGTGGAGCACCAGGGCAAATGCTTGCCCCGAGAACTCAGGTAGCCGTTTTGTCTACAGCAGTGACAAAATAAAAGGCTGCCCATGCTGCCTGTAGTCATAGTGTGTGTGTGTATATATATATATATATATATATATATATATATATATGTATATATATATATATATATATATATATATATAAATCTACATGGTTGTATACATCTGTTTGTCTGTATGTATATGGATGTATGTACCTGAGGTTTGGCAAATTTATGAACTTGTGTACGTATGAGTATAGATTTTGGCATTTGGCACTGTAGGCATGTTTGCAAGTGCATGTATCTGTGTTTGTGCAAATGTATGTGTCTATTTTTTTTTTTTTAAAGATAAATACTGACACAAAATCGATAAGTGGGCCCCTCCCAAATTTAGGCTCTGGATTTCTTATGTATGTACTTATTGTGCCCAGCTATCCTTCAAAAATTGGTAGGCAAACAGAAGAGTGGCTGAGAGAAGTTGGGGCTGTAGTATATATGTTTACTGGGGTACTGGGGTACTGGGGTATTTGTTCTCCGGGAGGCATAACCACCTATGCCACAGCAACAGCATTTCAGCCAATCAGATAATCAGGAGAGCTGTGCTGAGCATTAGAATCCTGATTACCTCAGATTTTTAAAATGGCATCATTGATGGAGGACTCCATATCTGTGTCTCTCTTAGAGGCAGCCCTATCAATGTTAGAAATCTCCATAAGAAAGCTTGCCGGGGATCTATCCTCTTCATCTTCCTCGTCGGAGGAAAAAAATTCTGCTCCTCCTTCCCCTCATACTCGTTTGAGTATGCAAAAAATTCAAGGGACAGGATCCCAAAAGAGGAATAGTGTGGACAAAACTCGTCGGAGGTTAGATAGTCCTTCTCCTTCCTCTTCTAGAGCGTTTGCTCATGCTTCCTCCCAAAGCCGTTCCAGTTCTAGACACGGCTCTCCAGAAATAGACTGGGAATCTGTGGAAGTGGTACGTTCAGCAGCTTCCACCGAGCGAGGGAAACTTAGCAACGTTCAGATGGCCAGAGTGAGTCTCCTAGGAAAGACCCTCCCATCAAAATGATTTCACTCCAGATGGGCTATGGAGCACGATTCTCAGGTTAGAGATTTTGCCAAACTAGCCTTTAGATCCCCCTTGTTTAAGGAGGATGACCTTCTCCTCAGGAACCACATTGGTATCACGTACATCCAGGCTTTAATGGCTCCTGAGGTAGATCCTGTTCTGTTATCTATCACAGGGAGCAGTATATCTACAGATCCCACAGACCAAACTTTTCGTAATTAGTGATGTACCGAACGGTTCGCTGGCGAATAGTTCCCGGTGAACATAGCGTGTTCGCGTTCGCCACGGGGGGCGAACACATGCGTGGTTCGATCCGCCCCCTATTCGTCATCATTGAGTAAACTTTGACCCTGTACCTCACAGTCATCAGAAACACATTCCAGCCAATCAGCAGCACACCCTCCCTAGCAGACCCTCCCACCTCCTGGACAGCATCCATTTTAGATTCATTTGGAAGCTGCATACATTTTTTTAATTTTTTTTTATTTTTTTAATTTTTTAATTTATTTATTTATTTATTTATTTTAAATTCTTTATTTTTGCAGTGCATGGAGATATAACAAATGAGCATGTGGTACCCCAACAACATTCCTCATGCTTTTCAAGTAACAATTGTAACAATAGGGTGTATGTTAATACCCGAGTCTGCGCGGAGCCCTCCATGGGTGAAGATGGATTAATTTTTTTTTTTGCGCTCAGGTTTTTTATTTTATTTTTAAGTTCGACGGGTATGATGGCTTTTTATTTGGCCTTTTTTGGGGCTGAAAAATGAAGATTTTAGAAAAAAGAAGACGTTGAATAGTAAGTTGAATTTTACTTTACAGGGTAGTAATTTTATTCCCCCCTCACTATTTTTTAGGGTGAGGGGGGTAGGTAGGGGCTTTTTTATTTGGGTGTGTGACTAGGGGCTTGGGGACCCCTAGTCACCTTTGATGGGGGAGGGTGGGATTTTCATTTAGGGCCCCCACCCGCCGCTCAGGGGTGGGGGCCGGGGGGGACAGTAGGTGTCCCCCCCTTATTGTTGTTTAGGGCCCCCACCCGCAGCTCAGGGGTGGGGGCCGGGGGGAGGACAGTAGGTCCCCCCCTCTTATTGTAACTTAGGACCCCCAGCCGCCGCTCAGGGGTGGGGGTGGGGGGGAGGACAGTAGGCCCCCCATTATTCTTTTTTTTTTTTTTTTTAAATACACAGGGATACTTTATTAAAAGAAAAATGAAAGCTAGATAACAAGAAAAAAATGTCCTTTATATGTAATTATCATACTAGCCAGCAATTTTTTTTTTTTTTAATTTAAATGTTTATTTTTATTGTGCTTAGAATGACAAAACAAGCTTATATTGCCACAACAGCAAATACAGGCTGAATGAATAAAACAAGGTTATCAATAATCATGGCAATCATTATCAGCACATTTTTTGTTTGAAATCAAGATTTTTGATGTGCAAAATTATAACAATTATTCTTGCAATGCCCCAACAGTGGTGGCACGACAGAGAGCTGAACATAGCATAACAAGTTTAAGGCATTCGAGGGTACTGCACAATTTTTGGGTGATAGAAAATACAAGCGGAGTCTAACATGAATAAAGGGTACATGGAGGGTAGGCTTACATTTCAAAATTTACCAAGTTGGCTCATAGACAAGGAGCTGATGATAGATAACAGTAGATAGTTTGTGACACAAGTTTAAGGTATAGTAGAGGGACAGCGTTGAAATACAGTATTGTAGGACATGCTGATTATCTGAGGATAGGTTATATCTGCTGTTAGGCACATTACAGGTTTAATCCAGTAAGCAAGAGAAAACATCCTGTTCTGTGTTGCATACATACATTTTTAGAGGTTTTGGAATACACAGTTAGTGCTATCGATCTAGTCTGTTTGGACCTGCTCGGTCTAAATACAGGGGCTGCTAATTGGATCAGGTATCTGGGTTACACTGTTAGACATGTTGGGAGGTATGCTGAAATCTGCCTTGTTTAACCAATTGGTGAGGCATATTATATAATATATAGATTGGTATTACATTAGTGCTGCAAGACGATTAACATAGACATTTTATAACATCATATAACACCGGTACTGCATTCTCTCTTTAAGGGTAGCAGAGCTGGAAACCTATATTAAATCTTATAATTAAACGTGTTGGGCGGCAGATCAAAAGTCTTATGACCCAGAGCGTCCGTCAATGTCCCCCCCAGTTTAGCCTATGCCTACCGGGGTCAGTGTCCAGACCTGTGAGCAGCACGGGAACTGAGCCATAGCCAGTCTCGGTCCGGGGAGTCCTGTTGCTCGGTTACCCGGTTTGTGTATATAGGGTCCTCTTGTATAGTGGCTGAAGCTGTTCGTGTGCGTAGGTCTGGTCCTGCGCGGGTATGGATGTGTGCTCTTCCTGGCATTGGTGCCTGGCCTTGTTTTGGGCTTAGGTGAGGCTGGCTTCGGCTTGCTTGGGGCCGCTTTCAGACGTGGGCGCCTTGTGGGTTTGTGTGTCGATGGTGTGTCGCACTGCCTCTGGCGCCATTTTCCGGGTTGCGGTTTGTGGCTTGTCGTGCTGCTGGCTCGGGTGCGGTCGGGTTGCTCCGTCGGTAAGTGCTCGATCTGGGTTTTTGCTGCAGTCTGTCTTTCTTTTAACTTAAGCCAGAAGGCCTCAAATAGGGCGTCTATTCTTTTCAGGCTGTCTGCCTCTTGTATCGCGGTGAATGTTGTCGCGCCAGTCGCCGCCATTTTGGGGTCGGTTTGGCTTGGTTCGGAATGCTGCCACCTCGCCCGAGGGTACCCTCCTGGGACCGGGATGACCCCCACCGGTCCAAAGGGGGGGGAACGAGGACCCTTATTCGAGCTGTTTGCCGTTAGGGACGACGGGGGAGCGGCCGTCTCCCCCGCGCCCGTCATGCTGCTGGGCCTTGGTCCACTTCGCCGGGTTTCTTGCAGTTTGTGCCACTTGTTTGGTGTCAGCGTGTAGCCCTGGTCCCCAGCTCCTCGTTGGTGGCCCATTTTGTGGGTTTATGGTCAGTTTCAGGCTTTTAATCAGGAATATTTGCCACCAGAAGCTGGAGCAGCTCTATCATGCGTCCACTCTGCTCTGAGGTCAGGCCCCGCCCCCTCCCATTATTCTTTTATAGGGCCCCCACCCGCAGCTCAGGAGCCATGTTACTCTGTATATAGAGGGAGCCATGTTTACACTGTATATAGAGGGAGCCATGTTACTCTGTATATAGAGGGGAGCCATGTTACTCTATACATAGAGAGGAGCCATGTTTACACTGTATATAGAGAGGAGCCATGTTACTCTGTATATAGAGGGAGCCATGTTACTCTGTATATAGAGGGAGCCATGTTATTCTGTATATAGAGGGAGCCATGTTTACACGGTATATAGAGGGAAGCCATGTTACTCTGTATATAGAGAGGAGCCATGTTTACACTGTATATAGAGGGAGCCATGTTACTCTGTATATAGAGGGTGCCATGTTACTCTGTATATAGAGGGAGCCATGTTACACTGTATATAGAGGGAGCCATGTTATTTTGTATATAGAGGGAGCCATGTTTACACGGTATATAGAGGGAAGCCATGTTACTCTGTATATAGAGGGAGCCATGTTACTCTGTATATAGAGGCAGTGGCGTACTAAGGGGGGGGGGCGGCGGGGGCGGTCCGCCCCGGGTACCACTCACTAGGGGGGTGCCCGGGGCGAACTTTCGCAGGGGCGCCAAAATGCCGCCCTGTGTCTTGTGTAATGGGACCAGCCGCTAATAAGACTATCTACCCGAGTTTCCCATCCAGCAGCAGCAGGGTCCTCTGTTCTCGCGATCCGCGAGAGCGTTGCCGTGGGTTGTCATGGCAACGCTCTCGTGGATCGCGAGATTAGAGGACCCTGCTGCTGCTGGATGGGAAACTCGGGTAGATAGTCTTATTAACGAGCATGGAGAATACTGGGCCCCTCTAAACTGCCCAGTGATGCTGTGCCCCCGGACCACCAGTCGAGGAGGACGGGAGGGACAGGTAAGTGGCAGCACTTATTCCACACAACATACACACTGTGTAGAGGGTGTGTAGAGTATATGCAGATGCACACTGCATACACTGCATACACTCTACACACACTGCATACACTGCACACACTGCCTCAATGAATATTTTTGTTCAGTATTTACAGATGAAAATGAAGGAAATGTGCCTCAGTTAGGAAAAAGGACAACTGAGTCATTTGTTACATGTGAGTTTACAGAGGAAGATGTTCTATTTCAACTGTAAAAACTAAAGACAAATAAATAAATGGGGCCTGATGAAATACACCCAAAGTTATTAAAAGAGCTTAGTGTACTTAGTGTACTAGCAAAACCATTAAAAGATTTATTTAACCAATCATTGTTAACAGGAGTAGTTCCAGAAGATTAGCATATGTTGTGCCCATTCACAAGAAAGGTAGTAGGGAGGAGTCGGGCAGCTATAGTCCATTAAGCCTTACTTCAGTAGTAAGGAAAAGTAATGGAAACCATGTTAAAGGATAGGATTGTTGAACATCTAAAATCACATGGATTTCAAGATCAGAGACAACACGGGCTTACTTCAGGGAGATCATGCCAAACTAATCTTATTGATTTTTTTGATAGGGTAACTAAAATAATAGATCAGGGTGGTGCAGTAGACATTGCTTAAGCCAAATGACAAATGATTTAGGTAAACTAGAAAAATGGCCAGAGTTGTGGCAGCTGACATTTAATGTGGATAAGTGCAAGATAATGCATCTTGGACATAAAAACCCAAGGGCAGAGTACAGAATATTTGATAGAGTCCTAACCTCAACATCTGAGAAAAGGGATTCAGGGGTAATTATTTCTGATGACTGAAAGGTAGGCAAACAATGTAATAGAGCAGCAGGAAATGCAGGCAGAATGCTTGGTTGTATAGGGAGAGATATGAGCAGTAGAAAGAGGGAAGTGCTTATGCCATTGTACAGAACACAGAATCTATTCATAAACAGGGCTATACATAGGACACAAGGTCACACATTTAGGCTGGAAGAAAGGAGATTTCATCTAAGGCAAAGAAAAGGTTTTTTTACAGTAAGAGCAATAAGGATATGGAATTCTCTGCCTGACGAGGTGGTTTTGTCAGAGTCATTACAGATATTTAAACTGCAATTGGATCAATACTTGCAGAAACATAATATACAGGGAGATAATTTCTAATTAGTGGGGTAATAGCTGCTTGATCCAAGGAGATATCTGACTGCTATTTTGGGGTCAAGAAGGAATTTTTTCCTAGTTTGTTGCAAAATTGGAAGCGCTTAAGACTAGTTTTTTTGCCTTCTTTTGGATCAACAGCAAAAACATATGTGAGGAAGGCTGAACTTGATAAACGCAAGTCTCTTTTCAGCTATGTAACTATGTAACACTGGTGAGACCTCACTTGGAGTATTGTACGCAGTACTGGAGACCGTATCTCCAGAAGGATATTGATACTTTAGAGAGAGTTCAGAGAAGGGCTGCTTAACCCCTTAAGGACACATGACGTGTGTGACACGTCATGATTCCATTTTATTCCAGAAGTTTGGTCCTTAAGGGGTTAAACTGGTACTTGGATTACAGATTAAAATTTACAAGGAAAGGTTAAAGGATCCTATCATGGAGGAAAGACGGAGGAAAGGAAAGACGAGACGGGGGGGATATGATAGACGAGACAGGGGGGATATGATAGAAACATTTAAATACATAAAGGGAATCAACACAGTAAAGGAGGAGACTATATTTAAAAGAAGAAAAACTACCACAACAAGAGGACATAATCTTGAAGTAGAGAGGCAAAGGTTTACAAATAATATCAGGAAGTCTTACTTTACTGAGAGGGTAGTGGATGCATGGGATAGCCTTCCAGCTGCAGTGGTAGATGTTAACACAGTGAAGGAGGTTAAGCATGCGTGGGATAGGCATAGGGCTACCCTAACTATAAGATAAGGCCAGTGACTAATGAAAGTATTTAGATGGGCTGACTGGGTCTTATCTGTCGTCACATTCTATGTTTCTATGTAAGATGTTTACGTTTCTCTACCCTTTGGGTAATATATATTCTCAGTGCTTCGTGGGATGAGCTAACCATCCGCAGTTCCCAAATTTTTATATCTGAGGTAATCAGGATTCCGGCGCCCAGTGCGGCTCTCCTGATTGCGTGAAACTCTGTTGATGTGCAAGAGCACAGCACAAGCATTTTTGACTCCGGAAGCCTGCCGCATACCCACTAGGTTTGCTACGTGGTTATGCTCATCCCTAAGACAAAGAAAGTTTGCAGATCATAGATTCCTGCAAACTCTGATATAAACACTAATGTACAATGTGAATGGTGTATTGCAGAGCACCTAGTAATGTGTATGGGGACATTGGAGAATGCCTAGCAATTTGTATGGAGTTAATTGCATAGATCCCACTAGATTTATGGTGGTGAAAATATTTGTTTCGACCACACCATTACAGTTGCAAATAAAAAATAAAATTGCCCACATAGTAGTTCGGTTTGTCCAAATGTTGTTACCGAAAAAAAGATTTGGGAAAATGTTTCAGACAAACTAAAAAAAGCACAAAAATGGGCCAACCAGTGTACTGTACAATATATACATAACATAAATATTATATATATATTTTTGCAGTACACTGACAGAAACAGGAATGTGAACAGTCATTGCAGAGTTGGAGTTTTTTCCAGTAGGGATATTGTACACTGAAATTTTATTTTGAATTCCTGTCATTCTACACAGTGAATAAAGCTTGTATTGTACAGATACTTGCCACTTTCACATGGGCAGTCAGGTACAAGCTGACCATACGAAAATACAGCACGAATGTACAGCTTGCCATAACTAGAGGGTTTCGCATCTATATTAATTAAAGTATTTCTCCACCAGGTGAAAAAAAAAAAATAGAGGTTTGTCACCACTAATTCACTGTAGATAAAGGCCAGCTACTTCCTCTCTATTTTTGTTTCTCACACACTGAAAGTGACTTTTAGCTACTTGGTGAAACTGAGCCCATGCTGGGTCTAATTGTCCATCTGATAACAGGTTTACATCATGCTTTTAAAGGTGATAATACCCTCGTTTCAAGTAGGGGGTGGGAGCTCAGCTTGCATCCTTTGCTAACAAACATAAGCTTTGTCCTGTTAGTGCAAGAAGTGTTTATTATTGCAGATTCCTGACATCAATTTCCCACGCTGAAAGCAAATCCATGTTAAGCCTCTCCGCAGCAGGACTGCGAGGGTCTCATAAAAAAGAGGATTTCAATTACCGATTTTGTCATTGGTAATTACACACTTATTTACAGTGTTTGTGTGTTTCCGCACCCACAACATCCAAGAAAGCATAAATAGTTAAAATGTCAGTTTTAATAAGAAATAAAAATTACCAAATAAATACTAGATCTGAATGTCAAAATTGAGGCTAAAATAGCAGATCTGAAAAAAAATGTATGTATGTATATATATAACCCCTAGAAACAGGAGGATAATATGGGGGGGGGGGGGGGGGAATACACGTCTTAAAGCCAAGGGTAAGATTTAGTTACCACTTCCACACTGTCTCATTTCAGTGTTTATGAAGTGAAACTGCATTTTTTTTTTCTGCTCAAGACAACTGTGCCGGATAATTGTCTAGATATGGAGCAGACTGAAAGCAATGACTTAGGGAGAGGAGATAAAGTGAGGGAGGCCTTGAGTCTGCTCCACCCCTGGGTGTGCTCCAAGGAAGTACAGAGAGAAGCATTAGAAAACAAACACAGGAGTGAGAGCAGATGGGGAAAAGCTTCTTTTGCATAGCATGTGCAGCCGTGAGATCAGCCTGCAGGGCAGACACTCATCTTCGAGTTTATTCTATACTCCGGGGCTGGAGGGAGGAGGAGGAGGAGGAAAAAAGCTGCATGTCAGGCACACAGACTGAATTAAGAACATGATCCTCACATACACTGTCTGTCATGGACGAGAAGAAAGCTCATGTCAGAAAAAGAGCAAAGAAAGCAAGAAATGAGTGTGTTGGATTGGACCTGAACTGAACACAATAGTTAAAGAAAATAAGACAGCTATTCCCCATTGACAAATATGAAGAAGCGCCGAGCAAGGAAGCGATGTCTGCTGCTGTTGGTGTATGTGACACTGTTGCTTCTACTCCTATCCATGCTCCTGCAGGATGACTGGTGGACATTGAGTAATAACCGTTCTGCAGAAGAGCATAAAGGAAGATTGGAACACTATCCACCTCGGCTCTGTCCCAGTTTCAATGCATCCATGTGGGAGAATGAACAGGACAATGAGGAGGCAGATAGTGATGATGCTGTCTCTCCTCCACCACGCACACATGTGTATTTGCACGCCACATGGCGAAGTGGCTCATCCTTCCTTGGGGAACTCTTCAACCAGCACCCTCAGGTATTTTATCTATACGAACCTGCATGGCACATGTGGCAGTCACTGTATCCCGGAGACGCAGAAAGTCTGCAAGGAGCACTTAGAGATATGCTCAGCTCACTCTTCCGATGTGACTTCTCTGTGCTTCGTCTCTATGGCGGAAACAATCTTACCACTGCTGGGCTGTTTGGTGGACGGAGTAGCAAGTCGATCTGCAGTGTCCCATTCTGTAGTGCCGGAGGTCCAAGGGAAAAGATGGGCCTCGTGGAGCCAGCGGAGTGTGAGAAAAACTGCCCTGCCCGCACTCTTAAAGATTTGGAGGGGGAGTGCCAACGTCATCCTGTAGTAGTGATCAAGGATGTACGGTTGATGGAATTGTCTGTGCTGCGACCATTACTGAGAGATCCCGGCCTCAATCTGAAGATAGTGCAACTTTTCAGGGATCCACGGGCAGTGCATAACTCGCGGCTCAGATCAAAACGCTCGTTGCTACGGGAAAGCTTACAGGTTTTGCGGAGTCGCTTGCGTATAGTGGACCCAGCAATAAAGGCGCAACAGCAACTACAGCTGCACCGTGGAGGAGCAGACTACCTGCTAACAGGCGCTCTGGAGGTGATCTGCCAAGCTTGGATAAAGGACCTTTTGCTCCTCCGTCGCTCTGGTCCATCTTGGCTCAACAAACGCTACCTAAGACTCCGTTATGAAGACCTAGTGCTGAGGCCCCGTGATGAGTTGGGACGCCTACTTCGATTTATAGGACTGCCAGCTATAACAGAGCTGGAGCAGTTTGTGATGAACATGACCAGAGGGCCTAGCTACTCCTCAGACAGACCATTCCTGGTATCAGCTAGGAATGCTCGGGAAGCGGTCAGTGCGTGGAAGGAGAGACTAAACAGAGAACAAGTGCGTAAAGTGGAGGAAGCCTGCGGGGAAGCTATGTCAGCGCTTTCTTACAAGCCACAAGAAGATGAGCAAAGAATTTAAGTTAAAAAAAAAATTAGACAATATTTCTCAAAACTTGACCCTCATGGATCACCAATAGTCCAGGTTTTAGCAATAATCCCATTGGAACACAACTGTGCAATCCCTAAACTTTGGACATTTGGTGACCCTCAGGGATGGTATGAGAGCAAATGCACTAGAGAAGAAGCCCATCATCCATGCGTAAGATATGGGTGTTCATGATGCACTGAAAGCAGGGGGTGGGAGTCTGGTTTAACATCCTAATAGTAGAATTAAGAAAACTATCTTTGCTGTTCCACCCGATAACAAGTTTTACTGTTTTAGCCAGTTATGGCCAAAAAGAACAGACAAAACTTCAAACGCTTTTTACTTTGAATGTTTATATTATGTACTGTAACATTAAGCAATATAAAAGATGGTCATGCCTTATGTACATTCTGAGTAACATTGGGCACGATTTCCTGGTACAGCATTTAATGGACTCCCATCCTCCTCATTATGTTTCCGTGGGCTGAGGGTGGTGGGATTTGTGGAACATCGACTAGTGTAGCTGCAGTTTAGCAATACTTGCTACAAAGTTTTATTCCAAAATGAGTAAGAATCAAAGGTTGTTTTAGTTGTTTTTTCAAAATGTATCTATTTATTGAGATTACCAAATTCAAACACAGATTTTCACTTATTCTAGCACTGCTCCTTCATCTAAAGTCTAGTGTGCTAAAAATGTAAAATTGTGTATTGTTTGTGCAGCAATCTGGCAACCTATTTCGTATAATTTCTTTGAATGTAACATGATTGCCCTAAAAAATAGAACGGGTTTTTACAAGTGTGTTGTCTTCAAGTGACATGTTGCTATTTTAACGTCCGATTTACTTGTAAGTAAAGACGAAAAACCTTGCAAGTGCTGTGGTTGAGTCTCATTACTAACCACAATAGTCTAACTCAGCAACCTGTTAACTCATTCTTTCCACAAACAACTCGGAATCAGGGTTTACAGGGCAATCACACTCTGCAAACTCTTCATATACCACCCCTGCAGCTTTGGATTTGTGATTTTGCTCCTATAGTGCTTCTGATTTACTAGAAAGTGAATTATAAGTGAGCTGGAAAATGTATTGTGAAGTTTGTGCCCAAAAATTCACAATTGTGAAATGGCTGAATTAGAGTTTTTCATGAGCTTTGTATTGTCTTACTTTTACATTTATATTTTCAGTTCAACATAATTCATAGTTTACTAAATAGACCCCTAAAATACCATTCCATTGGAGTTGAGCAGCTGCATGATGTTTTTCTTTTTCAAGTGGAATGGACAATCATGCCCAGTAAAGATTTTACTACAGTTTGCATGACTGAAATAAAATATACAATTTAGAAATCATGCATTTATCTGAACTATGATGACTTAATCTGGTTTATTTGTTACGTCCTGCCATAATTAACCATTTCAAGACTAGGGCTTGGAAAATCTCTTGTGACTGTCATTGTATTGACATACCATTGATCCTGAATGGGTTTCAGACAGTCCACTGTGTTTTAACAGTGATTGAAATGTACCTTCAGATAGTGACCCTATTAACTATGATGGGCATACTGGCCCTTTAATTAGGACTAATGTACATGCATGTTGCTTAATGCAGAGCTTGACAAAGTTGTTTGGAATCTTGGAGCCAGTTTTTTTTAAACTAATAAAGTTTAATTTTCTGCGAGAAAAATGCAATTCTTAAAGGGACACTATAATCACCAGAACCACTATAGCTTAATGTAGTTGTTCTGGTGTCTATAGCTTGTCCCTGTAGCCTTCTAAGTAAACGCTACCTTAATTTTAAGGAAATAGCTAATTGCTTGTGTTCATATAAAATAGCCACATCCTGCCCTTAGCTACCAATAATAAGCAGAATATGCAGTCCAACACTTACCACTTTGACTTATATTATATAAAGTTAACTGGTAAATGAGAAATCTCAAACATTCTGGTGGGTATTGATCTCTTGAGGGCTACTTTGTGGCCCCCACCCTAAAATATATGGTGTCATGCTGTATTTTAAAGGCTTGACTTTTTACCTGGGGTCCTAAGTAGGTGCTTCCATAAGCTGTCAGCAATTAACTAAGCTCTATTGCAATCGGGTGGGGGGCAGGCCCGTCGCTACCCGACAGGCAAACCAAGCTGGCCCGGGGCCCCAAGCAGAGCCGGCAGGGCTGCCATCAGGGCATGCGGTCCTGGGGGGCCCGGACTGCTCAGGTCGTCCGGGCCCCACATTCAGTGGGTACATACCAGGTCGCAGGGGGTCCTGCGACCCCGGTATGTACCCACTGGGCCAGCCTCTTTTCCTGGGGGGCCCAGCAGCCGGTCACCTCAGGGCCCCCAGAGGCTGTCCCTGCTGACAACCGGCGGGCGCGCGAGGGAGCACTCTCCTCTGAGTGCTTCCTCTTCAGCTCCCTCGCGCACCGTACTGATGCCGGAGCCGGAAGATGACATCATCTTCCGGCTCCGGCATCAGTACGCGGCGCGCGAGGGAGCTGAAGAGGAAGCACTCAGAGGAGAGTGCTCCCTCGCGCGCCCGCCGGGTGTCAGGGACAGAGAGAAAATGTAAGTGAGGGGGGGAGAGGGAGAACATTTAAGTGAGTGGGGGGGAAAGGGAGAACATTTAAGTGAGTGGGGGGGTGGGGTGGGGGGGAGAACATTTAAGTGAGGGGGGGGGAGAGGGAGAACATTTAAGTGAGTGGGGGGGAGGGGGGAGGGAGAAAATTTAAGTGAGTGGGGGTGGGGGGGAGGGAGAAAATTTAAGTGAGTGGGGGTGGGAGGGAGGGAGGGAGGGAGAAAATTTAAGTGAGTGGGGGTGGGGGGGAGGGAGAAAATTTAAGTGAGTGGGGGTGGGAGGGAGGGAGGGAGAAAATTTAAGTGGGTGGGGGGGAGGGAGGGAGAAAATTTAAGTGAGTGGGGGTGGGGGGGAGGGAGGGAGAAAATTTAAGTGGGTGGGGGGGAGGGAGGGAGAAAATTTAAGTGAGTGGGGGTGGGGGGGAGGGAGGGAGAAAATTTAAGTGAGTGGGGGAGGGAGGGAGAAAATTTAAGTGAGTGGGGGTGGGAGGGAGAAAATGTAAGTGAGTGGGGGTGGGAGGGAGGGAGGGAGAAAATTTAAGTGAGTGGGGGTGGGGGGGAGGGAGAAAATTTAAGTGAGTGGGGGTGGGGGGAGGGAGAAAATTTAAGTGAGTGGGGGAGGGAGGGAGAAAATTTAAGTGAGTGGGGGTGGGAGGGAGAAAATGTAAGTGAGTGGGGGTGGGAGGGAGGGAGAAAATTTAAGTGAGTGGGGTGGGGGGAGGGAGAAAATGTAAGTGAGTGGGGGTGGGGGGAGGGAGAAAATTTAAGTGAGTGGGGGTGGGAGGGAGGGAGGGAGAAAATTTAAGTGAGTGGGGGTGGGAGGGAGAAAATGTAAGTGAGTGGGGGTGGGGGGGAGGGAGGGAGAAAATTTAAGTGGGTGGGGGGGAGGGAGAAAATTTAAGTGAGTGGGGGTGGGGGGGAGGGAGAAAATTTAAGTGAGTGGGGGAGGGAGGGAGAAAATTTAAGTGAGTGGGGATGGGAGGGAGAAAATGTAAGTGAGTGGGGGTGGGAGGGAGGGAGGGAGGGAGAAAATTTAAGTGAGTGGGGGTGGGGGGAGGGAGAAAATTTAAGTGAGTGGGGGTGGGGGGGAGGGAGGGAGAAAATTTAAGTGAGTGGGGGTGGGAGGGAGAAAATGTAAGTGAGTGGGGGTGGGAGGGAGGGAGGGAGAAAATTTAAGTGGGTGGGGGGGAGGGAGAAAATTTAAGTGAGTGGTGGTGGGAGGGAGAAAATTTAAGTGAGTGGGGGTGGGAGGGAGGGAGAAAATTTAAGTGGGTGGGGGGGAGGGAGGGAGGAAATTTGAGAAGGGGGGGAGAGGGAGGAAATTTGAGGGAGTGGGGGGAGGGGGAGGGAGGAAATTTGAAGGGGGAGAGGGAGGAAATTTGAAGGGGGGAGAGGAAGGAAATTTGGGGGGGAGGAAGGGAGGGATTTTGAAGGGGGAGAGGAAGGAAATTTGGGGGGAGAGGAAGGGAGGAAATTTGAAGGGGGGGAGAGGAAGGAAATTTGAGGGAGGGGAGGGAGAGGTAGGAATTTGAGGGGGAGAGGAAGGGAGGAAATTTGAGGGAGGGGGGAGAGGAAGGGAGGACATTTGAGGGAGGGGGGAGAGGAAGGGGAGAAATTTGAGGGGGGAGAGGAAGGGGAGAAATTTGAGGGGGGAGAGGAAGGGGAGAAATTTGAGGGGGGAAATTTGAGGGGGGAGAGGAAGGAAATTGGAGGGGGGAGAAGGAAGGAAATGAGAGGGAGGGGGAGAAGAAGGAAATTGGAGGGGGGGAGAAGGCAATGAGAGGGAGTGGGAGAAGAAGGAAATTGGAGAGGGGGGAGAAGAAGGAAATTGACGGGGGTAGGGGGAGAGATTGACATCCATCACACACACACACACAATACACCCCTTGCACACAGAAAAACACACAATGCATTACACACAGACACACATACACAAGCAATGCATCCCTTACACACAGCAACACACAATGCACCCCTTCCACACACTCAGTGCATCCCTTACAGCAGTGTTTCCCAACCCAGTCCTCAAGGCACACCTACCAGTCCAGGATTTAGGGGTGACCCAGTTGTGTCTAAGGTGTTTTTTTCTTTTTTTTTCTAAAAACACCTTGGACAAAACTGGGTAATCCTTAAATCCTGGACTGGTAGGTGTGCCTTGAGGACTGGGTTGGGAAACGCTGCCTTACAGACACACACACTGCATCCCATACATACACAAACTCACCTTGCAGCCCTTACACATACAAACACAGATTCACACAATGCATTCCTTACACACATCAGGCATCCCCCCCCACACACACACACCCCTGTGAACAAACTCATTGGTGGAACATGAAGGTGGACCCTGGGACCCAGACCTTGAGCTGTGTAAATGGCCCTCAAAAAATGGAGCTGCTTCCCGTTCTCCCAGAACATTGATTTTTGTGACCACAGTTACAAACGAGACGCAGAAAGTCTGGAATGGACAATCATGCCCAGTAAAGATTTTACTACAGTTTGCATGACTGAAATAAAATATACAATTTAGAAATCATGCATTTATCTGAACTATGATGACTTAATCTGGTTTATTTGTTACGTCCTGCCATAATTAACCATTTCAAGACTAGGGCTTGGAAAATCTCTTGTGACTGTCATTGTATTGACATACCATTGATCCTGAATGGGTTTCAGACAGTCCACTGTGTTTTAACAGTGATTGAAATGTACCTTCAGATAGTGACCCTATTAACTATGATGGGCATACTGGCCCTTTAATTAGGACTAATGTACATGCATGTTGCTTAATGCAGAGCTTGACAAAGTTGTTTGGAATCTTGGAGCCAGTTTTTTTTAAACTAATAAAGTTTAATTTTCTGCGAGAAAAATGCAATTCTTAAAGGGACACTATAATCACCAGAACCACTATAGCTTAATGTAGTTGTTCTGGTGTCTATAGCTTGTCCCTGTAGCCTTCTAAGTAAACGCTACCTTAATTTTAAGGAAATAGCTAATTGCTTGTGTTCATATAAAATAGCCACATCCTGCCCTTAGCTACCAATAATAAGCAGAATATGCAGTCCAACACTTACCACTTTGACTTATATTATATAAAGTTAACTGGTAAATGAGAAATCTCAAACATTCTGGTGGGTATGGATCTCTTGAGGGCTACTTTGTGGCCCCCACCCTAAAATATATGGTGTCATGCTGTATTTTAAAGGCTTGACTTTTTACCTGGGGTCCTAAGTAGGTGCTTCCATAAGCTGTCAGCAATTAACTAAGCTCTATTGCAATCGGGTGGGGGGCAGGCCCGTCGCTACCCGACAGGCAAACCAAGCTGGCCCGGGGCCCCAAGCAGAGCCGGCAGGGCTGCCATCAGGGCATGCGGTCCTGGGGGGCCCGGACTGCTCAGGTCGTCCGGGCCCCACATTCAGTGGGTACATACCAGGTCGCAGGGGGTCCTGCGACCCCGGTATGTACCCACTGGGCCAGCCTCTTTTCCTGGGGGGCCCAGCAGCCGGTCACCTCAGGGCCCCCCAGAGGCTGTCCCTGCTGACAACCGGCGTGCGCGCGAGGGAGCACTCTCCTCTGAGTGCTTCCTCTTCAGCTCCCTCGCGCACCGTACTGATGCCGGAGCCGGAAGATGACATCATCTTCCGGCTCCGGCATCAGTACGCGGCGCGCGAGGGAGCTGAAGAGGAAGCACTCAGAGGAGAGTGCTCCCTCGCGCGCCCGCCGGGTGTCAGGGACAGAGAGAAAATGTAAGTGAGGGGGGGAGAGGGAGAACATTTAAGTGAGTGGGGGGGAAAGGGAGAACATTTAAGTGAGTGGGGGGGTGGGGTGGGGGGGAGAACATTTAAGTGAGGGGGGGGAGAGGGAGAACATTTAAGTGAGTGGGAGGGAGGGGGGAGGGAGAAAATTTAAGTGAGTGGGGGTGGGGGGGAGGGAGAAAATTTAAGTGAGTGGGGGTGGGAGGGAGGGAGAAAATTTAAGTGAGTGGGGGTGGGGGGGAGGGAGAAAATTTAAGTGAGTGGGGGTGGGAGGGAGGGAGGGAGAAAATTTAAGTGGGTGGGGGGGAGGGAGGGAGAAAATTTAAGTGAGTGGGGGTGGGGGGGAGGGAGGGAGAAAATTTAAGTGGGTGGGGGGGAGGGAGGGAGAAAATTTAAGTGAGTGGGGGTGGGGGGGAGGGAGGGAGAAAATTTAAGTGAGTGGGGGAGGGAGGGAGAAAATTTAAGTGAGTGGGGGTGGGAGGGAGAAAATGTAAGTGAGTGGGGGTGGGAGGGAGGGAGGGAGAAAATGTAAGTGAGTGGGGGTGGGAGGGAGGGAGAAAATTTAAGTGAGTGGGGGTGGGGGGGGAGGGAGAAAATTTAAGTGAGTGGGGGTGGGGGGAGGGAGAAAATTTAAGTGAGTGGGGGAGGGAGGGAGAAAATTTAAGTGAGTGGGGGTGGGAGGGAGAAAATGTAAGTGAGTGGGGGTGGGAGGGAGGGAGAAAATTTAAGTGAGTGGGGTGGGGGGGAGGGAGAAAATGTAAGTGAGTGGGGGTGGGGGGGAGGGAGAAAATTTAAGTGAGTGGGGGTGGGAGGGAGGGAGGGAGAAAATTTAAGTGAGTGGGGGTGGGAGGGAGAAAATGTAAGTGAGTGGGGGTGGGGGGGAGGGAGGGAGAAAATTTAAGTGAGTGGGGGTGGGGGGGAGGGAGAAAATTTAAGTGAGTGGGGGAGGGAGGGAGAAAATTTAAGTGAGTGGGGATGGGAGGGAGAAAATGTAAGTGAGTGGGGGTGGGAGGGAGGGAGGGAGAAAATTTAAGTGGGTGGGGGGAGGGAGAAAATTTAAGTGAGTGGGGGTGGGGGGAGGGAGGGAGAAAATTTAAGTGAGTGGGGGTGGGAGGGAGAAAATGTAAGTGAGTGGGGGTGGGAGGGAGGGAGAAAATTTAAGTGGGTGGGGGGGAGGGAGAAAATTTAAGTGAGTGGGGGTGGGAGGGAGAAAATTTAAGTGAGTGGGGGTGGGAGGGAGGGAGAAAATTTAAGTGAGTGGGGGTGGGAGGGAGGGAGAAAATTTAAGTGGGTGGGGGGGAGGGAGGGAGGAAATTTGAGAAGGGGGGGAGAGGGAGGAAATTTGAGGGAGTGGGGGGAGGGGGAGGGAGGAAATTTGAAGGGGGAGAGGGAGGAAATTTGAAGGGGGGAGAGGAAGGAAATTTGGGGGGGAGGAAGGGAGGGATTTTGAAGGGGGAGAGGAAGGAAATTTGGGGGGAGAGGAAGGGAGGACATTTGAAGGGGGGAGAGGAAGGAAATTTGAGGGAGGGGAGGGAGAGGTAGGAATTTGAGGGGGAGAGGAAGGGAGGAAATTTGAGGGAGGGGGGAGAGGAAGGGAGGACATTTGAGGGAGGGGGGAGAGGAAGGGGAGAAATTTGAGGGGGGAGAGGAAGGGGAGAAATTTGAGGGGGGAGAGGAAGGGGAGAAATTTGAGGGGGGAAATTTGAGGGGGGAGAGGAAGGAAATTGGAGGGGGGAGAAGGAAGGAAATGAGAGGGAGGGGGAGAAGAAGGAAATTGGAGGGGGGGAGAAGGCAATGAGAGGGAGTGGGAGAAGAAGGAAATTGGAGAGGGGGGAGAAGAAGGAAATTGACGGGGGTAGGGGGAGAGATTGACATCCATCACACACACACACACAATACACCCCTTGCACACAGAAAAACACACAATGCATTACACACAGACACACATACACAAGCAATGCATCCCTTCCACACAGCAACACACAATGCACCCCTTCCACACACTCAGTGCATCCCTTACAGCAGTGTTTCCCAACCCAGTCCTCAAGGCACACCTACCAGTCCAGGATTTAGGGGTGACCCAGTTGTGTCTAAGGTGTTTTTTTCTTTTTTTTTCTAAAAACACCTTGGACAAAACTGGGTAATCCTTAAATCCTGGACTGGTAGGTGTGCCTTGAGGACTGGGTTGGGAAACGCTGCCTTACAGACACACACACTGCATCCCATACATACACAAACTCACCTTGCAGCCCTTACACATACAAACACAGATTCACACAATGCATTCCTTACACACATCAGGCATCCCCCCCCACACACACACACCCCTGTGAACAAACTCATTGGTGGAACATGAAGGTGGACCCTGGGACCCAGACCTTGAGCTGTGTAAATGGCCCTCAAAAAATGGAGCTGCTTCCCGTTCTCCCAGAACATTGATTTTTGTGACCACAGTTACAAACCGCCTCCAGAGAGCCTGTTCTACACCAGACCAGTGGAGCCAGACGGCAGCTGAAGCCCATCATCATCCTCATCTGGTTGTAAGTAGGCAATCTAGTATATTATTCGTGGCACTAATCTCTAATTTACCTCACATTAAAGGGACACTATAGTCCCCAGAACCACTGCAGCTTAATGTAGTGGTTCTGGTGTCTATAGCCTGTCCCTGCAGGCCTTTTATTGTAAACACGGCGGCACTGCAGCACTGTGTTAGTTAGCATGGCAGATCATATGGGTGGGGCACTGTGATGGGGGGGGGGACCCGGGTGCAGGCCCAGACCTTGAGCGTGCATGTGGGGGGTGGGGTTGGAGTTTGGGGGGGCCTCCATGTCTGTTTTGCTTGGGGCCCCCAAATTCCTTCAAACGGCCCTGGTGGGGGGCACTCCTGGAAGCATAACCAGCAAGCTGTAGTTGTTATAGTTTGGAGTACTGCTTTAAAATTGCCACCACCTGCATCTTTTAGAAGTATCGATATTTGAAGGGACACTATAGGCACCCAGGCCACTTAAGCTCATTGAAGTGGTGTGGGTGCAGTGTTCAATGTCCCTTAACCCTACAGTGGTAATTATTGCAGTTTCTAAAAAAAACTGCAATAATTACCTCTCAGAGTTAACTCCTCAGAGTTAACAAGTTAACTTCTGGTCGTCTAAATGACGCTGGACGTCCTCATGCTATGAGGACTTTCAGCGTTACAGGAATCCCCATAGGAAAGCATTGATTAATGCTTTCCTATGGGGAAACCCTAATGCGAGCACGGCCATTGCCACCCGTGGGTATTAGGTCTCCCCCGCCGATGTCAGGGTTTTAACCTTTTCAGTGCCGCAGGAGCTGGGGATGCAAAGGGAGGGAGGCACTGAAGGAACCTCCACTGCCAGGAAAACTGCTTTTTTTTTCTGGCACTATAGAATCCCTTTAAAAAAAGTGTTCTTGTGTCCATAGGCAACATCTTATAGTCATAGTACTGTTGCTTAAAGTGTTTCTCCAACTCTTTTTTGTACAATATAGAATAATGCCCTATCGGTACTATTCTGTTTCCAACAAAGTAAACAGCTAAAACACTGCACATCCAGACTCCTGCCACCTTAAACCACTTCAAAAAGCAGCAGTGGGCATGGTGGTTGGAGTAACCATTGAATTATTCTCATCAAGGCTATTTGAAGTCAGGTGTATGCTAGCTAAACAGTGAATTGTAAACTAAATTGTAAACTTCACATTTGATCTCCAGGTCAGCTGGTTTTCTGGTTTCTGGTTATTTTGACTTACAATATACATTTTCATTGCCCCACAATTCACTGTTTAGTAAATAAACCCCAATAGCATACAGCTTTCAAACTCTGCTCATAACAGAATTTTTGCATGCGTGGAAGCCAGGCATTATATTATCCAATATGAATAGAAAATCAGAAAATATCAACAATCCATTCTTAATCATATGAAATAAATACACAAAAATAAATTAGAAATACTTATCTAGGCAAACTACAGAGCAAAAAAAAATGAAACCTGTATTCTTGCTGACTTCTGTTAACTTTCTCAAGGCAAATAAAGAGCAAATACTTGTCCTCATCCCTAAAATGTAAACCTAGCCATGCTCTTGTTGCCATACTATTAATGGTTTTAAGATAAACTTTTACTGACCTGGAAAAAAAAATCTAGATGCAAAGTCCACTGGCATATCTTTTATAGTGACCACATTGCCTGTCTATCAAGGTTAAAGATCTATACTTAATTTCTACAGTGATAAAATGAAGACTGCAGACTGGTATCTGCATTTCAATATTTACGCCACTTAAATAAGTATTTATAATGTGTTACTGAATCACAAGGCAGTGCTTAAGTAGGTCATCTGTATAGAAGAATAGATTTCAAATGCTGCATACGGAAACCACAGAGAGACTTAAAGGAAATGTGTAAATCACCTGGATTTTTAATATTTTGTTTACTTATCCTTATATTAAAAAAAATGTGTATTTGTGAGGTGTGAAAAAAGTCAAATGTAATAATACACACCTATTTATCCTGCAACTGGAGGCATCCATCATTGCTATGAGGTCTGTCCTTTGCACCTGGCAGTTAGCACTGATAAAACATACAGAGAAGAAGAGAAATTACTAAATGGTTTTTTTTCGCTTCATTAGCAAAGTTTGCCCTTGAATTACCTTGTCTGAATTGGATTATGATGTAATTTGTCAAACCACAAAACACAGCATCACATGGAAATGTATTTAAAAGGGACACTATAGTAACCAGAAACATTATAGCGTAATGTAGTGGTTCTGGTGTCTATAAGCATGTCCTTGCAGGCTGAGCATGGTAAACAATGCCCTTTCAGAAAAAGGCAGTGTTTACATTGCTGCCTAGTAGCACATCTAGTGGTAGTCACTCATAGGGCAATAATGGTGCTTACTAGTCCAGTAATGCACAGTGCATTACAGGGGTTGGGACCTAAATTGTTGATCACTATAGTGTCCCTTTAACAAAAGTTACAGATAATTTTCAATGTTTTATTCGAGGAGTTACCGGTAAGTGACAGTTCCCCCTTTGGTTTCAATCTTTAATTGTTATAAAGTGACAGTAACTCTTTAAACCATACTTACAAACACCCAAAAAGCGTCACGAGAACCCGTTGCTGCCCGAAAAAGTCATCATGTGAAGTAAAGCTGCCAGGAGCTGAAGAAAAATAGACAGAGGAAAAATGACATTGCTGAGGAGGGAGCTGTTTAAGTCTTTCCCCGGAGTCACCATTATATAAACAGACATATCACATGGCTGGGGGTGGGGGTCTTTTTGCAAAAATTACTCCACAAGTAATAGTGCTGCTTTAATATATAATGAGCAGGAGAGGGCTGGCAAGGGAAGCAGGGGGCAATTGTCCTTTGGGTCTCTAGAACAGAGGAATTTGGGCTGCTGCCTTACAGTAACATATTATGTAACTTTTTTTCACGGTTATCACATTTTAGTTTTTACAGTATAAGTATAAAGCATTTAATATTACATTTAAAAAGGGAGTAGAGTGTGATGGGATATGGTACTTGTTTTATCAAATTGAGCTATTTGTTTTTCGTTGTTTGGCTCTGTATGGATCTCCCTGTATGTCTCTGCACCGCTAGCGGAACGCAGGGGGTGGGAGGGAGATCCAGGGCACAGAACGCCCCATATCCCCTTCTTGTGCGGCAGTACTGCCCTTATCCTGGCGCAAAAAGGAAGCCACACAAAGGGAAAACCCTGCACTGCCACAGGCAAGAGCAACTCACTGCTCCACTGAACCATGGGAAAGCCACCCTCTTCCAGCACAAAGTTGGGCAAAGAGACAGTAAACAGTTGGGCAAAGAGACTGTATGACAGTGTGTATGGCAGTACATATCTGTTTGTGGATATGTGTGTGTGTCTGTTTGTATGTCCTGTGTATAGGTGTGTGGCTATGGGTATGGCAGTATGTATCTCTTTGTTTGTGTGGCAGTGTGTAACTGTTTGTGTATATGTGTGTGTAAATGTATGTGCTTTGTATATGTATGTGGCAGTGTGTATCTGTTTGTCTATATGTGTGTCTGTGTGTGGCAGTTTATGTCTTTGTGTAGAATTGTATATATTTTTGTATATGTGGGTGGCAGTGTGTCTGTGTGTGGCAGTGCATATCTGTGTTTGTAATGGTGGAACTGAGTACTTCTGTATGAGTGAGTGAGTGTGAGAACGTGATCATGTATGAAGGAGAATGTATCTGTGTGAATTGCATTGTCTGGTTCTAAGAGGGGGTTCCGATTTAGCATCCTGTCTAGGGCCCAGAGCAATCTTTTTTTTTTTTAATTCTTTATTTTTGAGTTAAGGCAAGGAGCGTTTCAATTTTCACATGCACCATGTCATTTTTACAGTTACAAAGGCAATAAGTGACTGTTTAATTTAATGTTGACATACATTGTTCCGTTTCTTCGGGCTGTACAAGTGTATATCTCACCCCTCTTCTTTTGCCCTTTTCCCGTTGGACATTCTGCCTTGGTGTGTACCGCTGTGGATTACCTATCTAAATGCCAGTTAACTGCATGGCTCGCTCGTGCACTGTTCTGTCCTGTGATCGGAGTGTCATTGGTGCGTCTTTGCCCTGTTATGAGCAGTGTTTGTGCGTATGCCTACTGCTGTAGGTCATATCTGACCGCGTGTTAATAGGTGTCTGGTACGCTCACCTGCTGCCTCTGGTGTACAGGGTGCGTCTTGCTTATGACCGTGTAGGCTGTTGCTCCCAACCAAAACTGATTTTAGGGTAAGGAGGGGGGGAGGGGAGGGAGGAGGGGGGATGGGGAGGGATCCCGCCGGGTGCACTCACCGCTCTCATGAGGTAATGTCGCCTTGTCCGTCTCATGGCATCCGTAGCGTCCTGTCTATGTAGTCCTCCCATGGCTGCCATACTTTTGAGAAGGTGCCCATGGTGTTACGTACTTGTGCTGTCAATTTGTCCATCAGACAGTTGTCTTTTATTTTGTGTATTACTTTGTGCATAGGAGGGATGTCCGGGCTGAGCCATTGTTGGGTCAGTGCTCTTCTGGCCGCTAAGGTTGATGTGGAATTATTAAAAATTATTATTGTACTTGTATTGAATTATTGTACTAACTCCATTTTAATCTTATATTGTGACAATCCTCCATTTTGTCCTCCTAACCTGACTTCTTCAATCCTCCATTTTGTCCTCATGACTTAACTTGTTCATTTTAAAACTACATTACGTGACTGAACTTCTCAACCCAATTAGTACAGTAGACAAAGACTGTGTTTTCCTACAAGGACAAATGCCAGGAGGTGCTGGGTACTCCTTAAGACTTGCTGGCTACTCCTTAGAACTTGTAAGATAGTATAGTTTGAAGGCCACAGAACACAGTAGTAATGAAATGTTCTATTCATAAGAGACCTTGCACCTGGACATGAAGTCTGATATCATTGACCGTGTAAAATGACGCTTAGGACCCCCTTATTCCCCCCGTGTCCAGAATAATCCCACCTCTGATGGGTGGGCACGGGACTAACCTCTTAATTTTACGAACCAATAGGTAAGACACTAACCCCGTCACTTAACAATTAATCCAATTGATGATGTTTATTTGCTGATATTCTAATAATCAATGATGACGCAAAATGCCTCTTAAAAGGGCCTGCGCGCCCGCTTTTACTGCACTTGCCAATAAACTTTCTCGAAGTTATTTTAACCTGAACCTTGTGTGTCAGACTTAATTGCTTCAGCGTATATACGCAATTTAATTTTATTGATTTGGACAGGAACAGATAGACATTTGAACATTTTGGTTTACTTTCAAAAAGTACCATAACAACTTGGCGCCCAACATGGGGCATCGGGCTATGTCCGGCCGGTGAGCCGTCCTAAGGAAGACAAGGGTGGACGGAGGAATCCAGGGGGAAGGAAGGGAGATTGATCACCTCCAGATACACGGTAGAGACTTCTGCAGAGCCACCGGTACGTTCCGGCCCCTTTGATTGACCCATCCACGTGTCTGTGACTGCTTCCCGGGAGGACATCAAAGACAGGTAATATCTTGCCCGGTGTCTCGTTACTCACTTGTTTACCTGCATTTTAGTCTATCTGTTGCCTGGGTGTGTTTGAATTGTGTTTGAATTGTTTGCCTGTTTCCCCATTTTGAGATAAAGGGGGGGTGGACCTGCAGGGGATTTGCCTGGGGTTCTGTCTTGCTTGTTTTCCCCTTTTTGGGATAAAGGGGGGTGGACCTGTGGGGATTTGCCTGGGTCTTCGGTTTGTCTGCTTATCTGTTTGTGTTTTGCCCCTTTTTGGGATAAAGGGGGGGTGGACCTGTGGATGTGTTCCTGGGGGTCTTCTGTTGCCTGTTTTACAGTATAGCTAGCGTTTTGGTAACCCACAGCTTCGGCTGGGGGGAGTCCGGTTTTGGTAACCCACAGCTTCGGCTGAGGGGAGTCCGGTTTTGGTAACCCACAGCTTCGGCTGAGGGGAGTCCGGTTTTGGTAACCCACAGCTTCGGCTGAGGGGAGTCCGGTTTTGGTAACCCACAGCTTCGGCTGAGGGGAGTCCGGTTTTGGTAACCCACAGCTTTGGCTGAGGGGAGTCCGGTTTTGGTAACCCACAGCTTCGGCTGGGGGGAGTCCGGTTTTCTTTGGTAACCACAACCCTGAGTGCTGGGGCTTGTGGAGTTCCAGTTTTCTGTTTTATTTGTGAGGGGGGCTTAGTCTTGTGGAAGGAGACTCTGTTTCCTGGGGGGGATTCAAGTGGGCATTGCTTGTTTTCCGTGGCCGCTGGTAGTGAGACTTGAGGAAGTCGTTCTCCGAGCGGAGACACTACGGGGTTGAGGGAGGTGACTTTGGAGTAGGCACACGAGTAAAGGAAAGGGATTACTGTTGATTTTATTTGAACTGTGATGCATGCACTGTATCTTAATTGTATTGTTGTCTTGTTTGTTTAATGAGGAGTCTCATGAACTCCTGTGTCTGTCTCTAAGGATTTTTCCTTGCCTTCCATCTTTTTCTACACTTCCTATATTATTATACTATCCACTCCCATTCCTCTTAAAAGAGAAGTGATTGGTCACACACTTCTCACCTCGCTCCAATCCGTGTCTATCACCCCGGGTAGGCGGATTCAGTGACTAGTCTACGTTTTGGGAAGACGCACCTGAGAAAGTCCTACGGTTCTCGGGTGGCAGTCGAGCATTGTAGACGTTCTTGTTCAGTCTCTCTCTCTCTCTCTCTCTCTCTCTCTCTCTCTCTCTCTCTCTCTCTGTATCCAGGACGCTGGTATAGGGGTAGAGGGATTATGGGACAGGATTTAAGCAAGCCCAGTAAGGGCTGGTTAGCATGTGATTTGGTAGAAAACAGAGAGGGTGAGGAGATGGTTAAAGGTGTTGAAAAGATTGCAAAAGTATGTAAAATTACTGTACCAACGGGTGGAAGATTGCAACCAGAAAGTTGGCGCAAGTTACTGGCAGAAATGAAAGGCAAGCTTACAGATAATGGTTTATTAAAGACTGCTGAAGCATGGTACAGAGTAGCGAAGGCTATTCAGCTAGAAGGTTGGGTTGAGGAAGAGATAAATCACAAAGGTGTGAAATTGTTTGTGTATCATAATAACTGTGTTGCTGGGGTTTACCCTCAGCCAGCGCCCCAAAGTGGCGCCCAGGGGACGTCTATCCCCAAGGTTCAGTCAGCAGTAGGTGATAGCCAGCTGACTATGTTCCCCACTCCCAATCCTCCTAACACCCATCCCGTCACCTCCCCTGTCTGCCCGGTCCTGAATTCTGATGGATCTTTCTTTTCCCCCTCCCCGCCTCTAACATTCCCATCATCCTCATCCATCCCTACGCTACCTGCTGTACCTCCCCCTAAAATCTCACCTGCCATTCCTTCCCTACACTCTCTCTCCGTTAATGATCCCCTCCCCTCTTCCTCCGCCCAACTAACCGCCTCCTCCACCCTTGTCCCGGCTCCTCCCTCTACACCCACCCCTACCAATCCCTCTCCGTTCCCTCCCATCTCCACCCCAGTTCAATACCCCACCTCCTTCCCCTCCCCAGCCTGGCCCTACCCCTTCCCATATCCCATGGCCCTGCCCTATCCCGGATATCCCCTACCCATTCCCCAAGCCACTCCCCAAGTTCCGGTCATGCCCAGTCCGGCACAGTCTATTCCGGATGTGCCCTCATCCAACATGGCCGCCGCTTCTTCCCTTAACCCTAATGTGGTACCTTCTCCGGCCACCAATATGGCGGCCCCCAGTTCGGCCCTGATGCCGGTAATCCCCGGTGACTACCTATCCCCAGGTTATGACTCGCTAGCCACCCCTGCATCTGGGGCTCGTTCCCAACCACCGATCCTTTCACCTCATTCGGGCCCTGCACCACGCAAAAGAGCCAATATCATAGAATTCGATGACGAGATGGACAGGGTGTCCCATGTCTCATCGGAGCTTGCCGCGGGAGCCCCAACTCATCGTTCTATCGATGACCCCTTTGGCCACAAGGGTCGGGGAGAACAGGCCCCTCCTAAATATGTTGCTTTCAATCCCACTCAAGCTAGTGCTCTAATGAAATCACTCCCTGACCCAGAAAAACAGCCTATGCCCTTCTACCGAGGGGTAGTTCAAATTCAAAAGACTTATTCCGCCGCATGGCGTGATCTACTGAGTATTTGTGCTATTAAAGCAGGGGATGCATATTGGCCGAGCATGGCCCGACACCTCAGTACAGATCTACTCAGCAGTGATGTTGATTACCCCTCTGGAGTAACTTTTTGCACCCAACTAAGAGAATGGGCTAAGGACAAACTTGCGGATCAGGCTGCTGGCCTTACTGATGTTATTCAAGAAAAAGGAGAATCAGTGGAAAGGTTTCATGCAAGACTGTACAAAATGTTCACAGATTTGGGGTTTGATCTCACTGACAAGATTCATTCACAAATGTTGTCCGGTGCGTTTGTCCAAGGTGTTAAAGACCCAATACGCAAGGGAATCATTGCTGCACGCCCTGAATATAAGGTTGTTCCCCTAGATACTTTACTCCTAGTTGCTAGGGGCCTAGAGTCTGCCCAGACCCTTAGAAGGCCAAATTCTGCTCCCCTCATGGTGGCACGTACTACCCCTATTCCCAAGGGTACCAGACCAGAGGAAGGTGTTTTAATTGCAAGGTCAAAGGGCATTTTAAAAGTGATTGCCCGGAACCCAAGAGAGAGCCAAGAAAGCCACACAGGCCTGCCCCGGCCCCTAAGGCCGAGAAGGAGGTTCCAATAATTGAGGAACCAGATGACTAGGAAATTGGCAAGCCTGTGTCATTAACCCCTGTTATGGCAGTGTCTACAGGGGATAAGGGGGGGCCACTTGCTACAGTAACTTTGCCTATTGAAGGCCACCCTACCACATTTCTTGTTGACACAGGTGCAGCCCGTAGTGTTCTAAGAGAACAAGACCTGCCAGACCCATCTTTCCTGTCCAATATTGATGTCTCTTGTGTTGGAGTGGATGGCCAGCCAAGACACAGCCCTTTAACAACTCCACTACGAGTTGGCTCTAGCCTGCTTGCTCGTTTTGTGGTATCCTCCACTTGCCCAATTAACCTGTTAGGTGCTGATGTTCTCTCCCGCCTGCAGGCATCCATCACCTTCACCCCAGATGGGCAAATAGAAATGACTACACCCCTATCTGAACCAGACACCTCAGCCTTGTGCTCCTTGCCTCTGATGCTGCATTTGGAAAAGCCCCGTGAGAAGGCAGCAGAATTAAAGTCCAATTTCCCAGAGGTATTAAAAACACAGGTGCCCGCCAAGTTATGGTCCTCAGGCCCAGAGGACATAGGTCACCTAAATGTTCCCCCTGTGGTGGTTAAGCTTATTCCAGGAGCTAAGTTACCGAGAAAACCACAATATCCATTGAAACCAGCACAGGCTGTTGCCATTTCTACCCACATCAAGGCACTCTTGGAGAAGGGTGCTCTAGTGAAATGTAAATCTGAATGTAACACCCCATTATTCCCTGTGAAAAAGAAAACTCCAAAAGGTGAGCCAGAGAAGTACAGGATGGTTCAGGATCTCCGTGCTGTCAATGAAGCTACCGTCCTGGACACCCCTCTTGTACCAAATCCCCATACTCTGCTCTCTGGAGTCCCACCATCTGCAAAATTTTTCACAGTCATTGACCTAGCAAATGCCTTTTTCAGTGTCCCACTGGACCCATCCTGCCAATACCTGTTTGCTTTCACTCATGAAATGCAACAGTATACCTGGACTGTTATGCCCCAAGGGGCACAAAATTCACCAAGTCAATTTGCAAAGGCCATGGCCACCATCCTTGACCCATGGCAAGCTGAGCACCCAGAAGTTGTTCTGCTTCAGTATGTGGATGATTTGCTGCTCTGTGGAGATGACATACCCACTACTGAAGAATGCTCAATTAGTCTGCTTTGTTATTTGGCAGAACAAGGATGCAAAGCTTCGATCATCAAGCTACAGTTCTGCCAACCTTCAGTAATTTTCCTTGGACATTGCCTATCTCAAGGTACCAGACATCTTACTCGGGACCGGGTAAGAGCTGTGCTGGATATTCCGCCTCCAAGGACTTCTAAGTCTCTTCATGCCTTCCTAGGCCTCATTTCCTACTGCAGAGCATGGATCCCAGAGGCCTCCCTGCTCATGCAACCTCTCTATGACGCACTTAAGTCTGACCCTTTCTGCTTAACTAATGAAGCTCTGGACAATTTCAATGCTCTCAAACGTGCCATTGCTTCTGCTCCTGCCTTGGGCCTACCTGACTACTCCAAACCTTTCAAATTATTTGTCTCTGAAAGACAGGGCCATGCAACAGGAGTTCTCACCCAAACTAATGACTTAAGAGGCCGCCAGAGGCCTATTGGATATTTCTCATGTCAACTGGACATTGTGGCCAGAGGGACTCCTTCCTGTCTCAGGGCTGTTTTTGCTGCAAGAGAACTAATTGAAAGAACCTCAGACCTGGTCCTTGGCCACCCTCTGGTTGTTTTGGCCCCTCATGACATCTCTGCCATCATCAACCAAGTCCAGCTTAAGCACGTGTCTCCGGCCAGACACCTGCGCCTACAGTGTCATCTTCTCTTGCCTGACAACATTTCCATCCAAAGATGTCAAGTGCTTAATCCGTCCACTCTTCTTCCACTCCCTGAGGGGGGTATCTATTATGGATTTATCACAGATGAAACCTACATCTACCTGCTCTGTGGATGTATCAAGAAAGTCATGCATCCACATTTGTCATTTTATGAAGATGAGACACCTCTTTGTGAAGGCCCGGATTACGCCTTCTGCACCATGTGGTACAAGCCGAACATTACTCCTGAACCTTGCTATGAAGATGAGCTTTACCACTGGACCGATGTAAAGCTCACTGCACAAGACTTCTATTGTGACTCTGAAGGCAATAGCATGGTCTTGATCCAGCTACCTCAACAACTTAACTACCTTTACCGTCATTGGGATACTGCTATCCCACATATTCCTGTTACCAAGTTGAAGACAAGGTCATGGAATGATCTTGGGCCCATGGCAAAACTATGGGCCACCATGAATGAAGAACAGCTACAGGAAAATGGTATTGTCAAATACCCAACAACTGACCTTCTAGAAGCATGGCCACGCCATTTCCTGGAAAAGGAATTTCAAGATCTGGTCATAAAGAATGATTATGACCCAGAAACACCTCATGACTGTTTTGAACAGATGAAAATGGAAACAGTGCACTTACCAACTGTGCATGAGAACCCATTACCAGATCCGGATTTTACCCTGTTTGTGGACGGATCAAGATATGCCGATGAAGGAGGAACATATCACACAGGATATGCCGTAACCACAACAGATGAAGTTATCAAATCATCATCCTTACCGCCAGCAATGTCTGCGCAAGAAGCTGAATTACAGGCTCTGACTTCAGCATGCAAAATTTCTAAAGGAAAACGTGCCAACATCTATACAGACTCAAGATATGCTCTGGGTGTGGCACATGACTTCGGCCTAATTTGGAAGACAAGAGGATTTCTTACCACCGCCGGTACACCAGTCAAACACAGCACTGCAATCAAGGAGCTAATGGATGCCCTCCTACTCCCCAAGGAAGTGGCCGTTTTGAAAGTCAAGGCCCATGGGAAATTGGATACAGAAGAAGCAAAGGGCAACCATTTGGCTGATCAGGCTGCTAAGCTAGCGGCCAGGGATCTACAGGAAGTGGATGAAGAAGTGTCCGGACAAGAAGAAGAAGAAGTCCCTATTTTTGCTCTGCAAACTCTTCCTACTGATTTGCGAATTTTACAAGAACAGCAAGCTGCAGTCACTCCTGAAGAAATCCAGAAATGGAAAAAGAAAGGAGCTGTCCAAAAGGACGGAATATATTACAACAACTTCAAATTTTGTCTTCCCAGAAATTTATACCCAGCAGTGGTCCAATGGGCACATGGGCCTGCACACCTGTCAAAAGAACTGATGGCCGCCCTCATACAGAAGTATTATGAAGCACCTGGAATCACAACATTGATCAATAGCTTTTGCAAGGCCTGTGTCATTTGTGCAAAATGCAATCCAGGAAGACCAATTAAGGTGCCTGCGAAACACCTGGCAAAGCCCATGTACCCCTTCCAGCGAATTCAAATTGACCACATCCAAATGCCCAAGAGTGGGCCCCATGAATATGCACTAGTAATAGTGGACATGTTCTCAGGCTGGCCAGAAGCCTACCCAGTGGCCAATATCACTGCAAAAACAACCGCAAAGCGCCTACTTACAGATATTGTATGTAGATTCGGACTCCCAGAAGTTATTGAGAGTGATCAAGGCCCAGCCTTTACAGCAACTGTGACTAAAGAAATTTGGACTGCTCTAGGGGTGACTCTAGCCTTCCATACCCCTTACCACCCACAAAGTAGTGGTAAAGTGGAGCGCATGAATGGCACTCTAAAAACCAGAATGTTAAAAATGTCACAAGAAACAAAGATGCCCTGGCCAGAAAGCCTACCAATAGCTCTATTTAGTGTTAGGCACACACCTAGAGGGAAGCATTCACTGTCCCCATATGAGGTTCTATTTGGGACAGCACCCAGACTAGGTTGTTATTATCCGCAGCAGTTGCAACTCCAATCAGATGTTTTAGTAGACTATGTAACTGAACTTGCAAATGTCCTAAACAAAATACATGCCCAAGTTTTCTCTTCAATTCCAGATCCCGAATTGGATACAGGTTCCCATAACCTACTTCCCGGAGATTGGGTCCTGGTCAAGAAGTTTGTGCGGAAAAATACCCTGGAACCAAGATTTGACGGTCCATTCCAAGTTCTCCTGATTACCGCAACCTCCGTCAAATTGGCCGGTAGGCCAAATTGGATCCACGCTTCCCACTGCAAGAAATCTCCTGCCCCAGAGGAAGCGAATATCGCACAAACATGTATCTCTGGTACATCTTCTCCTTAATTAGCCTTATGAAGGCCCAGCAAGTAGCCATTACCAAAGACATTAGTGGGTACACCTTCTGGTATAATTCATCATGTACCCAGGTGGCTACTTATACCTTTGACTACTGTGATATTGTAGAATGCCCATTTCCCACACCACAAATCCAGAGCATCTATAGAGATATCCCTCATTCGAAAGACCCATATGTTTGTGTAGTTGACAAACAATGGGGGCACAATTGTGATCACTGGGGGGCGGCGGGATGGAATGCCGGGCCTGCCTGGGGTTACAAACCAAAAAGTGCCGTATCTAAAGTAGATGATCATGGTAGATCCCTCCTCCAGAGGATGACTTTGAGAAAGCCTGGGGGGAGTACACCAATGAAATTAATTCTTAATATTGAGCATCCAAGCCCAACAGATGCAGACCAGTATGTGATGGGAATGTATTGGAAAAAGGGTTCCTATAAAAAGTTAGGGCATTTCTACCTTAAAGATATGTGCAACTCTTCTGAGTGGCAAGGGGCCACCCATATGGTCCCTAACCCATTAAAACCTCATATCCAGACCTTTCAAGATATGATGGCCATTGCTAACCCCACTTTTGAAGATACCATGGCCGCTGAAACTGGTTTTAATGATGTAAATTTATGGTTAGAATGGATGAAATATAATGCCAATAAACATAATAGAACCGCATGTTATGTGTGTGGCGGTGCCCGGCCTCACCTGGGTACCGTGCCTTTAATCCTACCAGTAGATATAGAAGAATGTGTTTTAAGCCTTTTTGCCTATCACTATAATTTTAACAGGTCCATATGTATTGCATGGACAAAGGAGTATCCTCTCCTAACCCAGGATGTCAAACCCCCTGATGGTATTACCGTATATAAAGGTAATTACACTTGCTATGCCATGTACGATGGTATTGGTAAATTTGTAGGTAACTTTTCCAAAGGTTATTGTGCTACATACAGAACTGTCCCTGTACGTTTACTGCAGCATCACACTAGGTCATTAGGAGATATTTACTGGTTGTGTGGGGATTTACAGTTAAGATCCAGAATGGACACAGCGTGGTGGGGGGAGTGTACGTTGACTAAGGCCATTATGCCTATACACATTATCTCTGACACACACCTCAACACCCATGGGCCCAGCCACACTAAGATTAAACGTGAAGCCCCAGTAAAAGGAAGTTTTGACCCTCACATTTACATTGATGCCATTGGGGTGCCTAGGGGGGTACCCAATGAGTTTAAAGCAAGAGATGAGGTTGCTGCAGGATTTGAATCAATTTTTACCATAGTTACTGCAAACAAGAATTTAAACTGGATAAATTATATTTATTACAACCAACAGCGTTTTGTTAATTACACCAGAGACGCCCTCCAGGGGTTGGCCGAACAGCTGCAGGCCACATCCCAAATGACTTTTCAGAATAGAATGGCCCTAGATATGATCTTAGCAGAGAAAGGAGGGGTTTGTAAAATTTTGCCCGACACTATGACATGTTGTACATATATCCCAGAAAATACAGGCCCTAATGGTAAAGTTACATTAGCCATAGAAAAATTAAATGATCTGTCTGAAGAGTTAAAAAGGAATTCTGGGATAAAAGATCCTTGGGAAAGATGGTTTGGTTGGATGACAGGATGGCAAAAGGCTTTAATGCAGATTGGTATGGCTATACTAATTTTTCTTTTTCTTTTTGCTCTTCTCTTTTGTTGTGTCCTCCCATGTCTGAGAAAATCCCTCATGAAGACTGTTGACCAAACGGCACCCACTTTCACCCATCTCGAAGTTGATGACCACGACTTCCAAGACGTCAACTCACCCTGTCTGCCGCTGCAAACAATCCCTTTCGTTGATAAAGTGCAGGAATTCTAGGAAGGGACTAGCTTAGGGACAGCATCTGTCAGTGAATGGTAAAGGCCCCGTGCGGAGAAGTGGTGGGTTAGCTGCCATGGGATACCCATGGGTGTGAAGTGTTCGAGAGCCATACTGATGGATGAGTTAGCCTATTAGGGTCAGCTCTAGGGACAGACTTGCACTTTGCATTAACACCTAGCTAGCGGCCACGGGGTTTCTGTGCCTTTGGGTTAACACATCTTCTAATACTAACATAATAAAGTTTTTATCTCTTAGAATCTAACATTTCATAGGGGGGACTGATGTGGAATTATTAAAAATTATTATTGTACTTGTATTGAATTATTGTACTAACTCCATTTTAATCTTATATTGTGACAATCCTCCATTTTGTCCTCCTAACCTGACTTCTTCAATCCTCCATTTTGTCCTCATGACTTAACTTGTTCATTTTAAAACTACATTACGTGACTGAACTTCTCAACCCAATTAGTACAGTAGACAAAGACTGTGTTTTCCTACAAGGACAAATGCCAGGAGGTGCTGGGTACTCCTTAAGACTTGCTGGCTACTCCTTAGAACTTGTAAGATAGTATAGTTTGAAGGCCACAGAACACAGTAGTAATGAAATGTTCTATTCATAAGAGACCTTGCACCTGGACATGAAGTCTGATATCATTGACCGTGTAAAATGACGCTTAGGACCCCCTTATTCCCCCCGTGTCCAGAATAATCCCACCTCTGATGGGTGGGCACGGGACTAACCTCTTAATTTTACGAACCAATAGGTAAGACACTAACCCCGTCACTTAACAATTAATCCAATTGATGATGTTTATTTGCTGATATTCTAATAATCAATGATGACGCAAAATGCCTCTTAAAAGGGCCTGCGCGCCCGCTTTTACTGCACTTGCCAATAAACTTTCTCGAAGTTATTTTAACCTGAACCTTGTGTGTCAGACTTAATTACTTCAGCGTATATACGCAATTTAATTTTATTGATTTGGACAGGAACAGATAGACATTTGAACATTTTGGTTTACTTTCAAAAAGTACCATAACAAGGTTATTTTATTGACTAGTTTCTGTTCTCGAGTCGTCAGGTTATCTTGTGGTTTTGCTAATAGATAGGTCCATGGGTCTTTGTTTATCGGTCGTGTTAGTACTGTCGTCAGCAGCGTCTCAATGTCCGACCAGTATCCTGCCACTTTGGGGCATGTCCACCACATGTGGATGTATGATCCCCTCTCCCCACAGCCCCTCCAGCATGTGTCCGTAGTGGGGCCCAGAGCAATCTTAATCCGGCTCTCCTGTTCTCCCCTGATGATCAGATAACAGCACCTAGAGTAGTACAGGTTGCCTGTCCCTTGTTTAGAACTACTCTTCACAGATGTTACATTACAAACAACTACAAATGATGGATTAGAATGGCAGCATGCACAGACTTGCCCCTTTTGGTATGCAATGCTACCGTTATGGAAACTATCTAAACAAGGCACACCAGACATTCTTATGGAAAACTGCACAAAGACATTAAAATCAATTCTATGAAGTACTATGGGCCATATTTAATAAGACAACAGTAAACAAGGCAACAGGTAAAGTTCTAAATAAGACGTAATCACCATGGAAACCAAAGCAATGTCTAAATATTTACAGGATTATTCACAAATGGGTGAATTACCAAGAAATTAAAGTCAATTAAATTTTTTAGGCCAAAACAGCTAAATAAGAAACGTCTCAAAGTCAGCTATATTATACCTAAACTGTACAAGTTTGTATTCCTAAGTATCACTTTAATAAATTTATTTAAGTTTAAATACACATTACTGTAAGTATTATTGCTGTGGAGCTATGTTATAAAATCAGACACACAACATTCCCATCATACACTAAATTATGGGAACAAAATCTAGGGATATCACTCACCAAACATCAGGGTCAAAAAACCTTTCAAATTACTTACTCGCTAGCCACAAGCTCTAGGTATTCAGAGGTAGGCTTGAAGCTGCTCACGAGGTGGTATATCCCAGATACACAGGTGAAAGGCCTCCATCCCAGACACTTGCTGGAGATGCGCAGCCAACAAGGGCAGTGGTAGACCTACCGAGGTCGCACCTGCGACAGGGCCCGTCACTCCAGAGGGCCTGGGCGTACTATGACGCCCTGCGACCGGGTTGTGCGCGTGTTCAGGGGCCCATAGAGTGGCCCATGCTGTTAGGGCCATCCTATGGCAATGTATTTCCAAGGGCCTGGTCAGCGCTGCGATGAGGTCAGAGCACTGGGAGGAAGTGAAAGTCCATGGACCAAAACCGCGAATGCACTGGAACTATTTTCAGCATGAAAACCTTGTGGTTACTGGTCAGTCCTCCAGCGGCACTAAGCCGCGATTCTATGGAACTATTTTCAGCTATGGGACCATGCCTGCGGTCGGTAAAAAATATGACTTCCATAAATTTTCTGAACCCCTGAACTGTGATTTTTTGATATGTTGGTCACCCAGAACAGGGCTATCAGGGGATGTAAGGGGATACTATGTGGTTTGGGGTACTTCTGGGACTTTTTAGAAATGTTTTTTTTTTGTCTTTGGAGATAATTGAGTTTAGTTAGTACTTGACTCAATTATCTCCTAATTTAAGGGGAAGGCTTATTGTATTGTATTGTATGTGGGAGTGTCATATATTGTAAACGTGTTCTCATTGGTTTGCAAGTTTGTGTCCCTGTCCCCGACATGCTCCATGTGGGCGTACACCTTGTTTGGGGATTGTCATAAAAGGCCAGTGTGGCACCATTAAAATTGAGTTCCTGCTTAACCCTCAATACATAGCCTTGTGTCGTGATTGTAGGGAACCTGCTATACAGCTATACCACTAGCTCTTATAAGAGCTTCACAGCTATACTCTCTTGGAGGAGAGGCCTGCCCACTGAGTCCCTGGATCCAGGAGTTTGGTCCAGGACGGGAAGGGACGGCAAGACCCCCAACCAAGCTGCGGAGGTTTGTAGGGTCTACGGTGCTAATGGTGTCCGGTGAGGTGCTTACGGTCCTCAGCGTCAGCTAGGAAGCATCGATTGGCGGAGGTACCCAGTTGAGGTGCCAGGCGGTCCATCACCACTACATATAAATGCATGCTTGCATTCAAACGCAAACACTACATACAGACACACCCCTACATTCACACAAACATACTCCATACAAAAACATGCTAACATTCAAACACACAAATACTGCTCAGTGCTAAATACAATCCTGCGAGCATGGGGAATCGGTAGAGCCCCAGCTTTCAAAGAATTGTTGAAGCTGCACAACAGATGGGAATCTATCTTTTAGACACTCAGTGTACATACACAGACAGTCATACAGAGACATACAGTCTGTATGTCTCTGTTTGACTATCTGTGTATGTATGACTGTAACACTGTGTATGTATGTCTCTTTATGTCTGTGTCTGCATGAATGTATGTCTGTGTTTGTATGACAGTGCACCTGTATGTGTAGATTGTATGACTTTGCTTGTTTGATTGTATGACTTTGCTTGTTTGATTGTGTGTCTGTATATCTTTGTGATTGTGTGCCTGAATAACTATGTCTGTGTGCTTGTATGGTTGTGTGTCTGTATGTTTGTGTATTTGTGCATATGTATATATATATATATATATATATATATATATATATATATATATATATGTCTATATGGGAGATAGATAGATAGATAGATAGATAGAGGGGAGGGGGGATGGTGAAGAAAGACAGATAGGGGCTGGGACTAAGAAAGAGACACAAAGGGGCTGGCGGGGAAGTAAGAAATACATGAGAGGGGTTGTAAGAGACACACTAAAAGGGGTTGTAAGACACAAAGGGGTAAGACATTCAAGAGAGGGGATATGAAACACTAATGGGGGTAAGAAATTCAAAAGGGGGGCTACGAGACACAGAGGTGAAGATGCATTTTTTTGGGGGGGGGGTAGGGGGTAGCAAAATGCATCTTCGCCTGTGTAGTCCTTGCACCGGACCTGCACACACACTGACATACAGATACACACACACTGACACAGACACTCATACTCCTGTTAGATTACCTTTGTCTGCTGGAGGGTGGCTTGCTCTGTGTTGGCTGAGGCCAATGGGAGTGAGCATGCAGTAGCAGCTTACTCCAGCCTCTTTTCTCCCTCCATGCTGCTGTGAGGCTCTGCTGCATCTTCCCTCCAGTCCTCCTGTGAAGTTCTCTGTGAAGCAGGTAGGAAGTGACAGGCTGACATCACTTCCTCCCTGCCAGCGGATAGTCCGCTCTTAAAGGGACACTCCAGGCACCCAGACCACTTCTGCCCATTGGAGTGGTCTGGGTGCCAACTCCCAATATCCTTAACCCTGCAACTGTAAATATTGCAGTTTTCATAATAGACAGCCACTAGAGGGCACTTCCTGGTCTATAGCACAGGTTTTCTGTGCTATAGCGTCGCTGGACGTCCTCACGCTATGTGAGGACCTCCAGCATTGCTGAAATCTCCATAGGAAAGCATTGAAAGCATTTTCCATGCTTTCCTATGGGGAGGTATAATGTGCGTGCGTGGCATTGCAATAGGTCTTCCCCGCCGGATGACGTCGGCGGGGCAGGAGCGTGGGCGGACCCTGAACCAGCGGCGAGGGACATCGGCGCTGGATAGAGGTAAGTCACTGAAGGGGTTTTAACTCTTTCAGCAACATGGGATGGGGGTGAGAGGGAGAGGGGACCTGCAGTGCCAGGAAAACGGTTTGTTTTCCTGGCACTGGAGTGTCCCTTTAAAGAGCCGGCACCCCACCGGATCTGCTTAGTGAGTATGAGGGAAGGGGGCATACATCATGGCACAATATCCTGGAAACAAACACACACAATCTGATATACGGATATTGTGCCATGATGTATGCCCCCTTCCCTCATACTCACTAAGCAGATCCGGTGGGGTGCCGGCTCTTTAAAGGGACACTCCAGTGCCAGGAAAACAAACCGTTTTCCTGGCACTGCAGGTCCCCTCTCCCTCCCACCCCCATCCCATGTTGCTGAAAGAGTTAAAACCCCTTCAGTGACTTACCTCTATCCAGCGCCGATGTCCCTCGCCGCTGGTTCAGGGTCCGCCCACGCTCCTGCCCCAACGACGTCATCCGGCGGGGAAGACCTATTGCAATGCCACGCACGCACATTATACCTCCCCATAGGAAAGCATTGAAAATGCAGGCTCCGACACCCGCAGAATATGAAATCACAGACAAAATATGACAATATTCTGCGGGTGTCGGAGCCGCATGCAGAATGCGAGAGTCTCCCGGAACTACCAGAAGACTTGGGATGTCTGCAACTATGCCTTCAGTTCAGCTACTCTCACATAATTTGAAATTCACCTTGAATTCACTTCAAATTCTTCAAATTCTAACTTTAGTGAATAACCTGCATGTATTTTGCCCTAGATTAGCAACTAGTATGCCTTGATATATATGAACCTACAATATGCTAACGAAGTCTCGTTAAGCTTATCAAAATAACCAAACATTGTTTATCTGTATTTGGTGATCTCCTGTTACTAAGCGATTAATATGGATTATTTGGTAAGCCCATGTCTTATTATAGCAGGCTGACCAGATGTCCCAATTTTCAGGAGTTAGTCCCTTAACAGTGATACTGTTTCCTGGTCAGATATGTCCCTGATTATGGATGTCATGTTATATTTATGCTATTAAGTGGTAAGAATGTGTTTATCATTCCCACATAAATTAATTAAATGCAAAACCTTGCAGACCAGTGTAATGTTGTTAATGTACTGTAATTAATATTGTAAAGCGCTACGGAATCTGTTGGCGCTATATAAATGGCAATAATAATAATAATAATAATATAAAAAGTGCTGTTCTACTCTATATATCTCACATGACAATGTTGTAGTATCTTGTAAAATGTTTCTGCAAACATGCTTGTTAAACTATGCACTACAAAAATAAAGATTGTAAAAAATGTTTTTTTACAAATGTACTCTAATTAGCACAGTATATTGGGATGTAATTAATATGGTAGATTTAAGCTGCATACATTTTTGTATTTAGCGTTAGATATAGGAAGAATTTAGGAGACAGGCAGACAGATATAGGAGCTTTCTGGAACTGTGGCATAATACATGCTTGAAGGGCACAAAATCCCCACACAAATTAGGGGAAAACACAAACATTTTAGAGTCCATGCACTGGTGTACATATAGCGATCGCAGAGGTCCCAGCAGTGGCGTCTCTAGGATTCATTTTTAGGGGGGGCACATGGTGGGCCAGGGACTAAAGTAGGGGGGCACATTTAACCCCGCCCTCACCGCAGTTTGACCCCGCCCCTGCCGCATGTTAAGCCCCGCCCCTGACAAAATGTTTTTTGTTTTTTTTTATAATCCCTGGTGGAGAATTCATTATTTTCCACCAAGGATTATTAACCCCTTAAGGACGCAGGACGGTTCAGGACCGTCATCGGCATTTTTCCATTGCCGACCGACGACGGTCCTGAACCGTCCTAAATTTAAGATGTACTTACCCGATCGCCGTCGTTCCCCGGCGGCGATCGGCGGTGCTCCCGGTGTGGGGAGACTGCCTGCAGCCCAGACAGTCTCCCCATGGTGGATTAGGACCCCTGTGGCCATGTGATCGCCCAACAGGGCGACCACATGGTCACAATAGGTGTCCATGTGTCTGCCTGCAGGGGGACTGTCTGTGCTGACAGGCAGTCTCCCTACTGATACCGGAGAAACTGACGGAAGCAAAGCACAGAGAGATGGACACAGGTTTCTTCAGGAAGGAAGAGATTCTTTATTGGATCACCGATCGGGACTCAGAGGGACTAGCGTCACCAAAATACCACAAGTTCTGAGCCCCGGACAATAGTGCAGGCTCCTTATATAGGCACATAACTCCTCCCATATTAAGCTCCACCCGCACATTCTCTTGACCAATCAATACAAATAAGAATTAACTTCCTGCTTGACCGCATGGCTTGTCCAGCACAATGGAGGAGGGGAATACTACATCCTGTATTCTTGCACATGCTCCATACACTACTGATCGTATCTTGCCTCGTGCAACCAACTGATCGATACGTCAGCATATGCACGTACACATGCCACGTGGTAATCTCGGCCTACTAAATTTATTTTTACCGAGATTCCACCACATTCCCCCCTTTGATGCCTCTTGATATTTCACAATTACTTGAGGCATCACTTAACCTTAGTTTGCATACACCGCAAGTTACCTTGAACCAGACCAGACTTAACTTATGGTGTGAATCTTCAACACTCATCTTCCTGCATTGGTTCTCCCTGATCTAGAGCCTTATACTTATAAATTGCCATTATCTGTGCAGCAGCCTTCCTCTCTGCTATATTTTCTATCAGGCTTTGCACAGACCTAACTACTAAGGGTATAAGACACGGCAGGAGTAGACACAACATTAAAATCAGTAGGACTCCACCTACCACTGCCTTAAGCCCTCCAAACCACTCATACCAGCTACCAAACCAACTACTTGGATTATACCCTTTCCATACCTGAGTAGGCACATGCGCTAGTTTAACCATATGGCTAGTAAGCTCAGCTATTGCTTGCCCTTCGTCATCTATTTGAAGACAGCAATTGCTCAGGTTAAACTTCCCACATACACCTCCCTCTACTGCCAAAAGGTAATCCAAGGCTAATCTATTTTGGTAGACTGCTGTCCTCATCCTGGTATTATGCTTCGCTAGAAGATTGAGCGCTTGTGATGTTTCGTTAGTAATAATCTCAACCACCGCCTGTAATCTTATAATACGGTTGAGCATATAAATAGGGGTTCTATAACCAAAGGTACCATCCTCTGCCCACGTGGCTGGCCCATAATAATCTATGATACGCTGGGGAGGCCATTCATCATCTTCCCAGGCGCCTATCTCTATGGGTCCCCTTTTCTTCCTATGATTCACATCATACACTTTAACACCTAAAGTCTCACCTGTTTCAATAGGTAACAAGAAGAAGGATGGTTTGAGCATACCCAACACACATGCCCCTTCCCAGTCCTGTGGCAACTCCGAATAGGCTTTCTTACCACAGATCCAGTACAAATTTGCTGGGGCTCTCCAGGTAGATGTGATGGATAAATCAAACCACACATCCTTTAAATTGGCGTATCTAGCAAACGGGTTAGATGGTTCTGAGACATTTGAAGCCGACCACCAAGTTGTATTCTTTGTATCATCATCATAAGCTTTTTGCCCTAGACAAGTTAATTCTCCTACAGAAGTATTATACATTATTCCTTTCCTTGCTATGCAAACATAACCTATGATGGAGGTCTTTAATCTCCACTCAGATTTACCTCTAACACTCATATGATAATCGGCTTGTGTAGATATTAATTGGTCAACTGCCTCAGAACCGGACATTACCTCCTTTGCTTCCCAAGGCCATTGGTCTCCCATGTTAGTACCTCCACACACATAGCAGTTGGTAACATTAAGACTACCGGCAATACTTTCAGCTAAGTCAATGAACAGGTTTTTAGCATTATGGGGGATCTTATTATCTATACTCATCTCTTCATAAAAGGAATGGTATACTTGATGAGTTTGGGAGGATACCGTATCAGTCTCTATCCCTATAAACAATACTGTCCCAGGATCTAAACCCGTCCCGTATATTTGAAACCCAAATAAATTGCCATATTTGTCTAAGAACTTATCGGGGTTATTTATAAGTATATGGATGGGATTACATTCCATAGACTTACAATATGGGCTGGTAGGCAACTTAGTCACTATCATGTCTTTGTCTACTGTCTGTCCCCAAGTCGCCCACCCCACACAAGACCAATATGGGCAGAAGTTATAGTCTTTATTTGGGCATCTAGGACTCACATATTTATTTTTACTACTGGGACAAATATATTTATCATTAGACCCATACGTCCTCTCCCATCTAAGATCCCCACATACATTCCACGGCTTTCTACCACTTGATATCGCTTTACACGCATCAAATAGCAGAACACCCGAAGAATGTACGGATTCTAACACTGTCTTATTAATTAGGGTCCCCTGAGGATCTCCATTCCTGAGAGTCAACCAAATTGTACGGGGTTGATACTCTGGACTGCAGCACTTAGGTTCTCCTACTCCTAAATGGCACACACTATAGTCTATATTTAGGTATCTACATCTCGATACATCTCCTTTACACTCGTATTGTGAATGCCAAATTAGGGTTTGGGAAATATGGTTACCTGTTCTTGTAGTCTTAATGCATACCTCACAGCTAGGAGTGTCGGTACCTCTACCTTCCTGAATATAAAAATACACATAAATAAACACTATCATCAACACATCTTTCGCCGTCATCCTCAGTCTTCGTCCGTGCGAAGGCACCTCAGCTTCCAGGATGTAAGGGCTGCAGGGAATGGAGTTCTGCTCGTCTTCACAGGAGTCCCTTCGAGACTTTCCCTGGCTTATAAACTATATGTCGGTGAGCGGACAGGCTTTATTATGGCCGTCTAAAACACTCACTTCACCAAATCCCTGTAACAATAAAATTTGTAATCCACAAAAGTTCCTTGTTACTCCGACTGAGTAGTGCGTTTTAACCGGATCTTGCAGGGATTCTCTGGATCTGCTGTAACTTGCCAAGAATCGACTGCTGCTGGTTTAACCCTGGAGTGATGTATCCACGGAGTCACTTCGGCTACTTTTATCGCTGTAGGGGTAGACAAAAGAACAACATAAGGACCTCTCCACTTGGGCCCTAACGGTACATTATTCCACTCTTTAATCCACACTTGATCTCCTGGATGATAACTATGAACAGGGGGATAAATATTCACAGGTAATCTATCTTGTACCCATTTCTGTACCTCCTCCATAGTCTTACCCAACTCTACAACCTGCTGCCGGGTAATTCCTTCTCCCAACTGACTCAAGTCCCCCCTTAAGTTACCAAGTACGGGAGGTGGTCGCCCATACATGATTTCAAAAGGAGAGAGGCCCATCCTTCTGGTAGGGGTACTGCGGATTCGCAATAAAGCTATGGGTAAGAGAACGTTCCACTTAAGTTGGGTTTCCTGACACATTTTAGCCAACTGATTCTTAATAGTTCTATTCATTCTCTCTACCTTACCAGAACTCTGGGGTCTATATGCTGTATGAAGCCTCCACTTTATACCGAGCATATGAGTCAGTTGTTGTAGGCACTGATGAACAAAAGCTGGACCATTGTCCGATCCTATAGAACAGGGTAGTCCATATCGGGGTATTATTTCTCGTAGCAGGAATCTCACAACTTCTCCTGCTTTCTCTGTACGAGTAGGACATGCTTCTACCCAGCCTGAATAGGTGCACACAATTACCAGCAGGTAACGATGTCCACCCGATTTAGGCATCACTGTAAAGTCAATTTGTAAATCGGACATGGGGAGTCCCCCCATAAACTGGACTCCTGGTGGCTTTACTGGTCCTTGCCTTGCATTATTTTTAGCACACGTTACACATCTTCGTACAATGGCCTGAGTCAAGTTGGACAATCTCGGTATGTAGAAATGTTTTCTGAGAGATTCTTCTGTGCTGTCTCTCCCAGAATGTGTCCCGTTGTGATAATTTTGGACAATTTCTACCGCTAGTGATGCTGGTATGACTATTCTTCCATCTTCTAGCTGATACCACTTGTTCTCCAAATACTTTCCTTGTTCAGTCTTTAACCACTCCTCTTCTTGAGCTGTATAAACTGGAGTCCATTGGGACAGTGGAGTTGGTATAAGAGCAGCTATATGCCCCACATATTCCTGTCTTCCTGATTCAGCAGCACGCTTAGCTGCACTATCTGCCATCCGATTTCCTTTGGTTACATCACCATCTCCTCTCAGATGCGCTCGACAATGTATGATACCGACTTCTTTCGGCTCCCACACTGCTTCCAATAGTTGTAGGATTTCAGCTGCGTACTTAATTTCTTTGCCTTCTGAATTCAGTAGTCCTCTTTCTTTATACAAAGCTCCGTGGGCACGAGTGGTTAAAAACGCATATTTGGAGTCCGTGTAGATGTTCACTCTTAAACCTTCAGCCAATTGTAACGCTCGTGTCAGTGCTATCAATTCTGCCTTTTGTGCTGATGTTCCTTTCGCCAGTGGCCGAGCTTCTATCACCTTGTCTATTGTTGTCACTGCATATCCTGCATAGCGGATCCCTTCTTTCACATAACTACTGCCGTCGGTATAATATTGAACATCGGGGTTCTGGATGGGAAAATCACGAAGATCTGGTCTACTTGAGAATACTTCATCCATTACTTCCAAACAATCATGTTGACTTTCAGTAGGTTGTGGCAAAAGGGTAGCTGGATTTAAGGTGTTTACAGTCTCTAAATGCACTCTGGGGTTTTCACACAACATTGCTTGATACTTGGTCATACGGCTGTTACTAAACCAATGATTTCCTTTGTAATCCAACAACGTCTGTACTGCATGTGGGACTCGTACATAAAGTTCTTGACCCAGAGTGAGTTTGTCGGCTTCAGCTACTAGCAGGGCGGCTGCAGCTACGGCTCTTAGACAAGGTGGAAGTCCGCTGGCCACTGCATCCAATTGCTTAGACATGTAGGCAACAGGTCTTTGCCATGATCCCAAGTACTGTGTCAATACTCCCACAGCCATTCTTCTTTGCTCATGTACATACAGGTAGAATGGTCGTGTGTGATCAGGTAGACCTAATGCTGGGGCACTCATCAAAGCCTTCTTCACATCTTCAAATGCCGTTTGCTGTTCTTGGGTCCATAAGAAGGGGTCGTGCTCTGTACCTTTGATAGCTGCGTACAGAGGTTTTGCCAGTATCGCGTAGCTGGGAATCCATATCCTACAGAAGCCTGCTGCCCCCAAGAATTCTCGCACTTGTCTTCTATTCTTGGGTATCGGTATTTGGCACACAGCTTCTTTTCTCTCTGGCCCCATAATTCTTTGACCTTCAGAGATATGGAATCCCAGATATTTGACAGTTGGCAAACACAACTGAGCCTTCTTTCTAGACACCTTGTATCCTGCCTTCCATAGAATGTGTAGTAGATCGTGCGTTGCTTGCTGACAGATTTCTTTTGTAACTGCTGCTATCAACATGTCATCTACATACTGTAACAATACACACTCTCCTGGGATGGACTCGAAATCCAGTAGATCTTGACTTAGAGCTGAACCAAATAGGGTAGGTGAATTTTTAAACCCTTGGGGCAGTCTTGTCCAAGTCATTTGGCGTTTTGAGCCCGTTACAGCGTTCTCCCATTGGAAAGCGAAAATACATTGACTTTCTGCGGCAATTCGGAGGCAAAAGAAGGCATCTTTGAGGTCTAAGACTGTAAAGTAAGTAGCCCCGCCCGGAATTAAAGCAAGCAGGTTATATGGATTGGGTACAACTGGATGTATACTAACAACCGCATCATTGACTGCTCTCAAGTCCTGCACAGGTCGATACTCATCTGTACCGGGCTTTTGAACAGGCAGCAATGGGGTGTTCCAGGGGGAAGTACAGAATTTTAGGATACCATACCGTATGAACTTATCCAGATAAGATTGGATGTTCTTCTTAGCCTTCTGCGGGATGTGGTATTGTCTTAGGCTCACTGGATAAACCCCAAGTTTTAGTTAAATTTTTATAGGTGGAATATTGCGGGCCTGGTGGGTTGTTCTCTGCCCAAACTCCTGGTATGTTGAATAATGACTCATCACTCCTAGGGTTTTGGCTAGTCAACGCTGTATAAAGTCGCCACTCTTCTTCCTTTGGTACGGATAATGTCATGATACCTGAAGGTCCATTAAACTTTAAGGATGTTGTTCCATTTGGTAGGAACGTAATCTGCGCTTGTAATTTTGATAGCATATCACGTCCCAGCAATTGGACTGGACATTCAGGCATATAAAGGAATTGATGTTTTACTACGTGGCCTCCCAATGTACAGAGTCGACTTTTAAGAACCGGTTTTTCAGCACTTCTTCCAGTTGCTCCTATTACAGTAATAGTCCTTCCAGATGGAGGAGCAACTAGATTAGTCACCACTGAATGTTCAGCACCAGTGTCGATCATGAACGCACTCCTTTTTCCCCCTATTGATACATCGACCATAGGCTCCACTCTACCAAGGGGGATGGAGCCCGGTCGGTATCAATAGTCCTCCATGACCGTGTCAGCCAATCCTCAGAGGCGGCCCTCTAATTAGGCGGTTTAGGCGGCCGCCTAAGGCCTCGCGCTGGCTGGGGCCTCGCGGCCGCCTAAACCGCCTGTTGGCAGAGTGTGTCAGGTCCTCGGTCAGTGACCGAGGACCTGACACCAGGAGGGGGCCCGGCGGGTTGCCCGGTATGCCGCCGGGTGCGAGGCCCCTCCTGGCTGCCCGGCCACCGCAGACACCGGTCTGCAGCTCCGCAGTCAGCAGGGCTGCAGACCATGTGTCTCGCGAGAACCGGCCAATCAGAGCGTTGCCGCGGGTTACCACGGCAACGCTCTGACATCTCGCGAGATTACATGGTCTGCAGCTCTGTGGAGCTGCAGACCGGAAGGCAGCAATGGCCACCAGACCACCAGGGAGCCCACACTGGACCACCAGGGAAGGGTGACCACCAGGAAAGGTAGGCTCTCACCCCCCTCAGCCTTACCCTCAGCCTCACCACCCACACCACCCTCAGCCTCACTACCCCTCAGCCTCACTACCCCTCAGCCTCACTACCCCCCACCCTCAGCCTCACCCTCCCACCACCCTCAGTCTCACTACCCCCACCACCCTCAGTCTCACTACCCCCACCACCCTCAGCCTCACTACCCCCACCACCCTCAGCCTTACTAACCCCACCAGCCTCAGCCTCACTACCCCCACCCTCAGCCTCACCATCCCCCACCCTCAGCCTCACTACCCCCACCACCCTCAGCCTCACTACCACCCTCAGCCTCACTACCCCCCACACCACCCTCAGCCTCACTACCCCCCACACCACCCTCAGCCTCACTACCCCCCACACCACCCTCAGCCTCACTACCCCCCACACCACCCTCAGCCTCACTACCACCCTCAGCCTCACTACCCCCCACACCACCCTCAGCCTCACTACCCCCCACACCACCCTCAGCCTCACTGCCCCCCACACCACCCTCAGCATCAGGCACCACCATCCCCCACCACCCTCAGCATCACCCCTCACCACCCTCAGCATCAACCCCCCTCACCATCAACCCTCACATCACCCCCCTCCCTCTCACATCACCCCCTCCCTCACACATCACCCCCCTCCCTCTCACATCACCCCCCTCCCTCTCACATCACCCCCCTCCCTCTCACATCACCCCCCTCCCTCTCACATCACCCCCTCCCTCTCACATCACCCCCCTCCCTCTCACATCACCCCCCTCCCTCTCACATCACCTCCCTCCCTCTCACATCACCTCCCTCCCTCTCACATCACCCCCCTCCCTCTCACATCACCCCCCTCCCTCTCACATCACCCCCTCCCTCTCACATCACCCCCTCCCTCTCACATCACCCCCTCCCTCTCACATCACCCCCCTCCCTCTCACATCACCCCCCCTCCTTCTCACATCACCCCCCTCCCTCTCACATCACCCCCCTCCCTCTCACGTCACCCCCCTCCTCTCACATCACCCCCTCCTTCTCAAATCACCCCCTCCTTCTCACATCACCCCCCCCTCCTTCTCACATCACCCCCCCTCCTTCTCACATCACCCCCTCCTTCTGACATCACCCCCCCTCCTTCTGACATCACCCCCCTCCTTCTGACATCACCCCTCCTCCTTCTGACATCACCCCCCCCTCCTTCTGACATCACCCCCTCCTTCTCACATCACCCCCCCTCCTTCTCACATCACCCCCCCTCCTTCTCACATCACCCCCCCTCCTTCTCACATCACCCCCCCTCCTTCTCACATCACCCCCCCTCCTTCTCACATCACCCCCCCTCCTTCTCACATCACATCACCCCCCCCTCCTTCTCACATCACCCCCCCCTCCTTCTCACATCACCATCACCCCTCTCACATTACAATCACCCCCCACACCATCACCTTCCTGTCACCATCACCCCCTCTCACCATCACCCGCCTCTCCTTCTCACCATCACCCTCCTATACACACACAACACACTTCAAGCAGCTACCCCATACACATAGGGTCTCAGACAAAAATGCAAACATGCTCACAGAGACATACATTCACACACAAGGATACTCCGTCAGACACACTCTCAGGCACATACACAGGTAAACTGTGCATCAATGTGTATATGTGACACTTTTTTGTTAGTGGGGCCTCATGTTTGAGTTTCGCCTAAGGCCTCATAAAGTCTAGAGCCGCCTCTGCCAATCCTACAAAGTCCCTGCCTTCTCTATCGCAGGACCTTTGCGCTGCTGGGATATACCTATCTTCCCTAACACTTCCTCTGTTCCCATTGCTCCCTCTATTACCATTACTCCCTCCGGGGCCTCCTCTACCTCTCGCTCTGCCTCTAAAGTTTCCATAACCTGTCCTAGGTCTGTCTCTCTCGCACTGTTCTCTTCGAGGACACTAATTTCTCCAATGCCCTTCTTCCCTACAGTATGCGCACTGATTTCTACTTAGAGGTTCCTCATTCCACTTACTATCGCCTCTATCTGGGCCCCGTCTATCTACGCCTGCGATCGCTACCGCTAGCATGTCTGCCTTTCTACGCATCTTGCGCTCTTCCTCTTTCTTACTTTCTGTTTCCCTATTCATATATACCTTATTCGCTACCTCCATTAGTTGGGTGATGGACATACCTGCAAACCCTTCTAACTTTTGTAGCTTGCGCTTAATATCTCCATAAGCTTGGCTGACAAAGGCGGAGTTCACCATTCGGGAATTGTCTGCGTCTTCCGGATTAAAGGGGGTATACAAGCGGTATGCCTCCAATAATCGGTCATAAAAGACACTGGGCGCTTCATCACTTTTCTGAATCACCTCAACTGTCTTCGACATATTAATGGCTTTCTTTCCTCCGGCTTTCATGCCAGCAATTATAGCGTCTCTATAGGCTCTGAGTTGAACCATATCAGCACCATTTACATTCCAATCGGGATCGGTGTTGGGATAATGTGTTGCGGCCCATGCTGATGGATTGGCTTGGTTTAAAGTACGGGCTTTATCCTCTAGTGCTTTAATGGCCGCTTGATTAATTCTTGTCCTTTCCTCATTGTTGAATAAAGTCATTAATAACTGCTGGCAATCAGCCCATGTCGGGTTATGTGTCTGTACTATTGAGGTGAACAGATCAGTCATAGCTTGTGGTTTCTCAGTATACGAGGAATTGTGGGTCTTCCAATTTAAGAGATCGGTCGTCGTGAACGGGACATATACAAAGACCGGGTCAGCATGTGCCATTTGGCCTGCGGCATCGATATAGGCTGACCCAGGATTCAGACGAAGAGGCACCTGATAGTGTTTTAATTGTTGGGCACCGGTCAGTTGTCGGGTCTGTATGGGGCTACGTGGAGGGGCGTCAGTCATAGGTTCCAGTCGGGGAGAAATAGGGTATGGGGATATGGGAGCTTGGTTTTGGGAAAAGGTTGTAAATAAAACACTTCGAGCCGAGCTAGAAGAAGCTTGACCGGAAGTCTGAAGTGGCGCCAAATCAGGATATTCGGTTTTAATGGGGGTTGGTTCTGATTCCGGAAGGGGAGATTTAGTACGAGGGGGGGTGGATCCTGTACTGGAGGAGGAAGCGGAAGTGGATGAGGGTAATGAGGGGAGGGTTGCAGGACTTCCTGCATTTGCGTCACTTCCTCTTAACGGAAAGTAAGGGGGCGGCAAAGGGATCTCGGACTCAGGGGGCGTGTCCAAAATGGGCCTAACACCAGTCCTAGTGGACAAACAAGTCCTAGCTACCCTGAGGCGACATTGCTCCTCGTGGCATGTCTGGAGCCATTTTGGCGAGTCATTTACGGCCTGTCTCCAACAATCAATATAAGGAAACTGGCCGTAAAGTTCAGGCCTACCCGATACAGCTACGTGTAAGCGCTGTACCAGAGTTGGATCCAAACTGCCACGTGGCGGCCATGCCGCAACCAAAGTAGGCCACTCCCTAGTACACAAAGTGACCAAACGTACAGGAGACCTTTTAACCCCAAAATCACATGTCTTGAATCCCTTTTTAAAATTCTTCACCATACAACCTAAGGGATCCGGAATCGTTGACTGCGACGCACCCATACTTAACAATGGAACGTCGTCGACAACGAATACTATACACGCGTACTATTCAACAGTCACACCCGTTTCCTCTGGCAACAGCACCACGTGGTACAGTTATCAAGTGAAACGTATACAATAACACAATAAACACTCAGGGAATTCCCGTACACACACAGCTGTTACACCAGTCACTAAATAATCAATATTATGCCCTTTGGCGTAACTATACAGTCACCCACGCTATAATTCTCTATATACGAATTACCCGTCTATAACACACCCCAGTAACATCGTCTTTTACAAATAGCGGTTACAGTACGGTTAGCATAGGTCAAAGCACAAGTTAAGGTCACAATACAATTATTAGTGGTTATGGTGTTAAACATGCAATGGACGACAATGATTAGTACTTATATACAGTGTCAGTAAATATACAGGGTTATGGTACCGTGCACTATAATACAGCAATACACTATTAACACTCTCGCTAGACGGCTGAGCTCGCGCTATCTAACAAGATATACACTTTACTAAACAATCTTTATCACATTTACAATTCCCAACTAAACTATTGGCCAGTACCTTGATGGACTACCTAAAAACAATCTACATACGTTTTGGTTAGCCACACTGCCCAAGCACCACATATAGCGAGCTAGAGGACCGAATTTACACAGACGCCTCTTAGTCGATAACTATCAAAAATCTAGTGGGTTCCAAATTTACACGCCTTCCCACTTAGCCAAGATAGGTTGAGAGCTAGCGAACCGAATTTACACAGACGCCGCTTAGTCTCCCGGTCCCTCCGACCTAGCGAACAAAATATACACCCTAGAACGCTAGTCTAGACAAGACACCGGTGTCCGGCTAGGGCTATTTACACCAGAGCCCCGCCTGACTAACAAAATCAAACGGTCTGACTAAAGAGCGTTCGATCGAGCGGTGCGCCTTCGCTCCTTCCCTCCGACAGAGGGGGCAGATTCCATACACAGATTTAAACCCCTTTTGGGCCTACCGCACAATCGGTATACCCCTAGTGGGTCTGCCGTCTAAAACAGCAGTTGTCTTACCTCCTCGTTCCTGAACCTGAGTTCACACTCATCGACGGGGACACCCCAGCACTTCTCACGTAGAGGCCGATGATCTCCTGGACAACAGACCAGTGGCGCCGAGACGAAGGGAGGTCCACGCAGAAGTTCAGGGGTGCAGCCATGGAGAACGTGGGCAAAGATAGACCGTCTCACGCCTCTGCCTCTCAGCTACCGTTGAACGATGAGCTTCCCGGCCAATGCACCAAATGATACCGGAGAAACTGACGGAAGCAAAGCACAGAGAGATGGACACAGGTTTCTTCAGGAAGGAAGAGATTCTTTATTGGATCACCGATCGGGACTCAGAGGGACTAGCGTCACCAAAATACCACAAGTTCTGAGCCCCGGACAATAGTGCAGGCTCCTTATATAGGCACATAACTCCTCCCATATTAAGCTCCACCCGCACATTCTCTTGACCAATCAATACAAATAAGAATTAACTTCCTGCTTGACCGCATGGCTTGTCCAGCACAATGGAGGAGGGTAATACTACATCCTGTATTCTTGCACATGCTCCATACACTACTGATCGTATCTTGCCTCGTGCAACCAACTGATCGATACGTCAGCATATGCACGTACACATGCCACGTGGTAATCTCGGCCTACTAAATTTATTTTTACCGAGATTCCACCACACTACTAGTATAAAATCCTAAAAAAAAATTAAGTTAAAGTGAATAAAAAAAATATATCATATATATAATGTCATACTAACTGTATTTTTATATTAATATGTACATATATTAATATAAAAATACACTTATAATTAAATTACACATTTATATATATAATATATATAATAACTATATATATATTATTATAAAATACAAATAAAAAGTAATTTTAATTAAATTAAACATGTAAAAATAATAATAAAAATTTTAAAAAAATTATATATCTATACGAAATTTTATTCTAACTGTATTTTGATATTAATATATATATATTCATATCAAAATACACTTAGAATGAAATTGTATATATATCTATGTATATATAAATAAATAAAAAGAATACAAACTATTCATATGTCCATATACAAAATTACATAAATAATTATATAAATATACACGTAGACTTCAAATATATAAATATGCATATATATTTAAATTCTACGTGCGTATTTATGTAATATTTTTACATAATTAAGTTATTTTATTGATTGCAATTTAAGGGACCTGCCTGCCAACCCAGGCCGAAAGACCAGAGAATTTAATTTGCTATCACTGTATTTTACCCTGTAACGTTCTACGACACCCTAAAACCTGTACATGGGGGGTACTGTTTTACTTGGGAGACTTTGCTGAACACAAATATTAGTGATTCAAAACAGTAAAACATATCACAGCGATGATATTGTCAGTGAAAGTGACTTTTTTTGCATTTTTCACACACAAACAGCACTTTTACTGATGATATAATTGTTGTGATACATTTTCCAGTTTTAAACACTAATATTTGTGTTCAGCAAAGTCTCCTGAGTATAACAGTACCCCCCATGTACAGGTTTTATAGCGTTTTTGAAAGTTACAGGGTCAAATATATGGGTCAAATATTTTTACATTGAAAATGGCCAGGTTAGTTACGTTGCCTTTGAGAGCGTATGGTAGCCCAGGAATGAGAATTACCCCCATGATGGCATACCATTTGCAAAAGAAGACAACCCAAGGTATTGCAAATGGGGTACGTCCAGTCTTTTTTAGTAACCACTTAGTCACAAACACTGGCCAAAATTCAATTTAGTTTTTTACTTTTTTCACACACAAACAAATATGAACGCTATCTTTGGCCAGTGTTTGCGACTAAGTGGCTACTAAAAAAGTCTGGACATACCCCACATTGAATACCCTACTTTAAAAAAAATATGTACATGTGGGGTGTTATTCAGCGATTTATGACAGATAATAGTGTTACAATGTCACTATTGATACATTTTAAAAATGTATGTTTTGAAACCGCAATATCCTACTTGTACTTATAGCCCTATAACATGCAAAAAAATAGCAAAAAGCATGTAAACACTGGGTATTTTTAAACTCAGGACAACATTTTTAATCTATTTAGCAGTTTTTTTCATTCGCTTTTGTAGATGAGTAAAAGATTTTTCACATAAAAGTCAAAAAACATGTATTTTTTTCAATTTTTCATCATATTTTTTCCTTTTTTAAAAATTTAATTACATGAGATTATATAAATAATGGTATGTAAAGAAAGCCCCTTTTGTCCTGAAAAAAACTATATATAATTTGTATGGGAACAGTAAACGAGAGAGCGGAAAATTACAGCTAAACACAAACACCACAAAAGTGTAAAAAGATGCCTGGTCGCAAATGTACAACATCGCAAAAACAGTCCGGTCCTTAAGGGGTTAACCCCTTAACACCGCAGCCAAATGTACAAGTTGTGAACGAAACAAAATGTAAACAAAACCTGGCATTTGCGCTATATGTCTGTCAAACCGTAATTCACCTCTTTCATATTAAATGCACCCCCCCTTATTATATATCATTTTATTCAGGGGAAACAGGGCTTTCATTTAATATCAAATATTTAGCTATGAAACATAATTTAATATGAAAAACATGGGAGAAAATAAGATTTTTTTTATTTTTTTAGTTCTACATGACATTTGTAACTGTCAATGTCATAATACTGTTTGCTTTAACTGCAATAAAATACACATATTTGTATTCAGCAAAGTCTCACGTGTAAAACAGTACCCCCTATGTACAGGTTTTATGGTGTTTTGGGAAGTTACAGGGTCAAATATAGCGTGTTACATTTGAAATTGAAATTTGTCAGATTGGTTACGTTGCTTTTGAGACTGTATAGTAGCCCAGGAAATAAATTTACACCCATAATGGCATACCATTTGCAATAGTAGACGACCCAAGGTATTGCAAATGGGGTATGTCCAGTCTTTTTTAGTAGCCATTTGGTCACAAACACTGGCCAAAGTTAGCGTTAGTATTTGTTTGTGTGTGAAAAATGCAAAAAACGCCAATTTTGGCCAGTGTTTGTGACTAAGTGGCTACTAAAAAAGACTGGACATACCCCATTTGCAATACCTTGGGTTGTCTACTATTGCAAATAGTATGTCATCATAGGGGTAATCTTCATTCTTGGGCTACCATAGGGTCATAAAGGCAACGTAAGCAATCTGGCGAATTTTAATGTGAAAAAAATGAAACACAAGCCTTATATTTGACGCTGTAATTTTTGAAAACACCATAAAACCTGTACATGAGGGGTACTGTTGTACTCGGGAGACTTCGCTGAACACAAATATTTGTGTTTCAAAACAGTAAAAAGTATTGCAGCAGTAATATCGTCCGTGTAAGTGCTGTTTGTGCGTGAAAAATGCAAAAAACGTCACTTTTACTGGCGATATCATCGTTGTAATACATTTTACTGTTTTGAAACACTAATATTTGTGTTCAGCGAAGTCTCCCGAGTAAAACAGTACCCCCCATGTACAGGTTTTATGGTGTCTTGGAAAGTTATAGGGTTAAATATAGTGCTAGCAAATTAAATTCCTTATACTTTCGGCATGGGTTGTCAGGCAGGTCCCGCTAATTGTAATTAATTAGGATACCTAATTATGTAAAATTATTACATAAATATATGTGTAGAATTAATATATGTATATATATACATATGTGTATATATACGTATATATATATATATTTTTTTAAATATTTTTATTTATATAATGGTATATATATAGTGATATATACGTATATATTTATGTACCGTATATACTCGAGTATAAGCCGAGTTTTTCAGCCCATTTTTTGGGCTGAAAAACCCCAACTCGGCTTATACTCGAGTCAAGGTCTGTATTATGGCAATTTGCATTGCCATAATACAGACCGGGGGAGAGGGGGGCTGGCAGAGCTGTAACTTACCTTTCCTGCAGCTCCTGTCAACTCTCTGCTCCTCTGCGCCGTCCGGTCAGCACCTCGGTCAGCTCCCAGTGTAAATCTCGCGAGAGCCGCGGCTCTCGCGAGACTTACAGTGTAAGCTGACAGAAGAGCTGACCGGACGGCGCAGAGGAGGAGAGAGCTGACAGGAGCTGCAGGAAAGGTAAGTTACAGCTCTGCCAGCCCCCCTCTCCCCCCCACTGAACTGCCACTGGACCACCAGGGAAGGAGAGCCCCCCTCCCTGCCATATATCAAGCAGGGAGGGGGGACGAAAAAAAAAAATAAATAAATAAAATAAGAAATAATAATAAAAAAATAATAAATAATAAAAAAAAAATTAATAACAAAAAAAAGGGGTATAAGGTCCACTATGGGAGGGGAGGGGGGGGTATAAGGACCACTATGGGAGGGTGGGGGTGGGTTAAGGACCACTATGGGAGGGAGGGGGGTATAAGGACCACTATGGGAGGGAGGGGGGGGATAAGGACCACTATGGGAGGGGGTGGGATAAGGACCACTATGGGAGGGATGGGGGGTATAAGGACCACTATGGGAGGGATGGGGGGGATAAGGAACACTATGGGAGGGAGAAGGGGGATAAGGACCACTATGAGAGGGAGGGGGTGGGATAAGGACCACTATGGGAGGGGAGGGGGAAGTAAGGACCACTAGGGGAGGGAAGGGTAAGGACCACTAGGGGAGGGGTGAGTCAGGACCACTGGGGGGGGTGAAGGAACACGGGGGTGGGGAGGTAAGGACCACTGAGGGAGGAGGAGGGGAAGTCAGGACATATGGGGGGGGAGGGGGCGGCAAAATTTTTTTTGCCTACGGCGGCAAATATCCTTGCACCGGCCCTGCACACACTGCATTCACACACTGCATTCATACACACACACACTGCATTCATGCACACACACACTGCATTCATGCACACACACACTGCACTCATACACACACACACTGCACTCATACACACACGCTGCACTCATACACACACGCTGCACTCATACACACACACATACGCACACACTGCATTCATTATACACACACTGTAAATAAATATTCAATTAATATATTTTTTTTAGGATCTAATTTTATTTAGAAATTTACCAGTAGCTGCTGCATTTCCCACCCTAGTCTTATACTCGAGTCAATAAGTTTTCCCAGTTTTTTGGGATAAAATTAGGGGCCTCGGCTTATATTCGGGTCGGCTTATACTCGAGTATATACGGTATATAGATATATATATTATTTCGTTCTACGTGTATTTTGATATAAATATATATATATTAATATCACAATACAGTTAGAACGAAATAAAACACATCTATATATTTTTTAATATTTTATTTTTAATTATTTTTTTTATTTAATTTTTTACGTATTTACGGGGGCGGGGCTTAGCGGGCGCTCAGCACAGGCGCCATTTCTGGAGCTCCACGAGCCGCGCACCGAAAAACGGGACTTACCCGCTAACCCACCGGGCAAACACCGACGGGCATATCTCCATCGGCTGCAGGAACCCGAGAGGCACGCTCCGATGCCTTTTTTTCACCCGACGGGCACAAAATCAAAACGACGGCCTCCCAAGGCCTTTCACACAGTCGGCCTGAGAGCCACGCCGCACACTTCCGCAGCCTGGTGGGACCCGGACTGGCTCACACCCGACCTCCAACAAACAGAGGTACAAGGGACAGGAGAGATGGGCAGAAAATCCCATAAATCACAGGCACATGCCCCCCAAGATACACAGGACATAGGCATGCTGCTCCAACGTCCACGGACACGCAGAGAGCAGGAACAGGCTGAAACAGAGGCCTGTGCCCACCAGGGGCAGGAAGGGGTGAGTGACACTGCACAAAAGTCACCCCTAGCGGAGACCCAAACCACGCATACCCCGACTACCTCAGAACCTGCGACCAGGCAGGACATAGACAACTTGTTTGACTGCATCCAAAAGCTCTTTGCTGCCGACATAGCCGCAGTGCGGACTGAAGTACAGGCAGTAACTGCCCGGGTCCAAGCAACAGACGCAACTATAGCCGACTTACAACGCCAAATTGCGGCAGTAGGAGACTCTGTCACTCTGCAGACACAGCACTCTGACACCTCCCACAGAATAGATGCACTTGACGAAAGGACACGCCAGAAAAATATAAAGATCAGGGGAGTAGCAGAAACCGTGTCAAACGAGGAACTACCACATCTCATCAGGAGAATGGTGACTAAGTTACTCCCAGCGAAACTAGCCAAGCAATTCACACAAGATGGGGCATACCGCATCGCCAAGTCCCCTAGGGCACCACCCACAGCTCCAAGAGACATAATACTGCGCTGTGGCACGAGACAAGACAAACAAGCCTTACTAAGAGCTATGCATAAGCAGTCACCTCTGGACTTTGAGAACCACAAGATCTCACTGTTTCAGGATCTCCACCGCTCCACCCTACTATGGAGAAATTCTATGAAACCCATCACCCAACGGCTACAAGAGGCTGGCATACAGTACCGCTGGACTACGCCCAGAACCCTTACAGCACTCACAGAAGGAGGACAACACAAGGCCACAGACGTGGCAGAGGCGGCCACCTTCCTGGCAGCGGTCGGTATCAGCGATGACCCGCAGGAGCGGAGGGCCCGAACCACTTCTGGGACTTGGGACGTGGACAATATAACCCCTTTTACTCCCCGGAATGGACAGGGAGCAGTTACATAATGTGACACCTTACTCTACTTTACACTTTGTTACAAATTGCTAAGTTCAGATTTCTGTTCCTTTTGTTTTATACTCGCCACCCCGTTCTCACCTGTTCCCAACACCTTGACTGCACTGACCTGACTGGAGCTCCAGAATAACCTGTGCTAAAGATAGTCCAAACCCTAGCGACGACACTCATGGTGTTCACCGCAAAATGATCTCACACTTTCCTCCCCCCCAGACATCCCCTGTGGTGGGGCATTATGCAAAAGCCTAAGCACACTGGGACACAATCTAATGCCTTTACACTCTGACAGCAACCATTGCACACTACCGGTGGATATAGGCTTTGGGTTCCCACGCACTCACTAGGTCTCACTAAATACATGCATCCCCCACAGCAGGAGACGTAGACCATAGGATACACACTGGCCCTAAACAGACCGGTCTGGCTCCCAATAGCCGACTATAACACCCCCTCGAGGGCACTACACCTAGTCGCCATACAACCACGGGAGCCCCTCACGCTAGACTTTAATTTAGATAAATAATTTGACTGTTAGTCCAACGGTTAGTTACTCCTGACTCCTCTATTACGCCTAATTACTATTTAAAAATGTGCAATGTTTATACAAGCCATGCTTTGTTCTACTATGTATGTCAATAATTGACTTGCCCGTGCTGTCGTGGCATTGCAAGTGCGCATGTTACTGAGTTGATGCACAAAAAATAAAGAATTATAAAAACATTTTTTTTTTTTACGTATTTACATATTTATTTATTTTATATTATTTATAAATATATATATAACAATAATTATATATATATTTAATCAGTATCAGTCTACGTGTAATTTGATATTAATATATATATATATAATTATATATATATTAATATTAAAATACACCTAGACGGTGTATGTGTATGTGTGTATGTGTGTATATGTGTATATATATATACTTAGATCATATATATATAATATATATATATGATCTAAGTATATATATATATTTTTTTTTTACACTTTTAACTTTATTTTATTTTATTTTCAGCCAGCAGGGGGACCAACTGTCATTACAGTTGGTCCCCCTGCTGGCAATGCCTGAGCCAGCTATACCGGCCATGTGATTGTGAGGTCCTCGCAAGGACCTCACTCTCACATGACCGGGAGGGACCGGAGGAGGCAGATCTGCCGCGGGGGGGCTCCCTGGGAGTCCCCCCAACCGCGATCGCCGGCGTGGGACCACCGGCAACCGGGTAAGTTAAAAAAAAACGGCGGGCGTATATTTACGTCCTGCGGCGTTTAGAGCCGCTTTTAAAAGGACGTAAATATACGTCCGCCGGACTTAAGGGGTTAAAAAAAAAAAAAAACATATTTCCCTTGATACAGTCCATACACACAGACTGCTGAGTCCTTACACACAGAGACACATAGACTGCTGACCATACACACACAGACACACAGACTGCTGACCATACTCACACAGACTGCTGAGTCCATACACACACACACATAGACACACAGACTGCTGAGTCCATACAACCACAGACTGCTGAGTCCACACACACACAGATTTCTGAGTCCATACACACACACACATACTTCTGAGTCCATACACACAGACTGCTGAGTTCATACACACAGACACACAGAGACTGCTGAGTCCATACACACACACACAGACAGACTGCTGAGTCCATACATACACACACACACACACATACAGAGACTGCTGCTGAGTCCTTACACACACACAGACTGCTGAGTCCATACAAACACAGACACATAGACTGCTGAGTCCATACACACACACACACAGAGAGAGACTGCTGAGTTCATACACACACACACACAGACTGCTGAGTCCATGCACACACACAGACTGCTGATTCCATACACACACACTGCTGAGTCCACACACACACACAAACACACAGACTGCTGAGTCCATACATACATACACAGACTGCTGAGTCCATACATACAGACACACTGCTGAGTCCATGCACACAGACAGACTGCTGAGTCTATACACACAGACAGACTGCTGAGTCCATACACACACAGACAGACTGCTGAGTCCATACACACACACACACACACACATACAGAAAGCTGAATCCATACACACACAGAGGCTGCTGAGTCCAAACACACACACACACACAGAGACTGTTGAGTCACACACACACACACATACACACACAGACTGCTGAGTCCACACACACACACACACACAAACACACAGACTGCTGAGTCCATACACACATACAGACTGCTGAGTCCATACACACATACAGACTGCTGAGTCCATACACACATACAGACTGCTGAGTCCATACACACATACAGACTGCTGAGTTCATTCACACATGCAGGCTGGCTGCTGAGTCCATACACACATACAGACTGCTGAGTCCATACACACAGACAGACTGCTGAGTTCATACACACACACTGCTGAGTCCATACACACAGACAGAATGCTGAGTCCATACACACAGACACACTGCTTAGTCCATACACATACACTGCTGAGTTCATACACACATACAGACTGCTGAGTCCATACACACATACACACACACACACACAGACTGCTGAGTCCATACACACACAGACTGCTGAGTCCATACACACACATACACAAGCTGGGTCCCACATACATACTGGGTCCCAGCTACGACCGGGCCCATCACTCCAAGGGGCACGGCCACCCTGCAGACCCCCTGCAACCGGGTGCCCGCCCTCATCATTTGCCGCGTGGGCCGGGGCCGCATGTTAAGGTGCCAATCGGGTGGCCCATGCTGTCAGGGCCACCCGATGTGTATGGATTTTCAAGGGGCCCAGTCAGCGCTGCGGCGCTTTAACAGCATGACCAGGCCCCCTCGATGAGATCATCACACTCCGCGTCACTCCTCCCAGCTATCACTGAGAGCCCGCGCAGGAGGAAGCAGAGGGAGTCAGAGTGGGATCTCTGACTCCCATCAACCTGAGCCACTACTGGACCCCAGGGAAAGTCACCCTCCTGCACCTAAAAGGTAGGAAACAGGAGGTTGACAAATATTATGTGTGTTTGTATGTATGTGTCTTTGTTTGTATGTCTTGTGTCTGTCTGTCTGTATGTATGTGTGCCTGTCTGTGTCTTTGTATGTATGTGTGTGTGTGTCTGTATGTGTGTCTGTTTGTATGTGTGTGCCTGTGTCTGTCTGTATGTGTCTGTGTCTATCTGTATGTATGTGTCCGTGTCTATCTGTTTTTATGTATGTATGTGTCTTTGTATGTATGTGTGTCTTGTGTGTCTGTCTGTCTGTGTGTGTGTGTGTCTGTATGAATGTGTGCCTGTCTGTTTGTATGTATGTGTCTTTGTATGTGTGTGACGTGTGTGTATGTGTCTGTATGTATCTGTCTGTCTGTGTCTGTGTGTGTGTCTCTGTATGTGTAGCGGTACTTACGCTCTCCAGGGGCCAGGCGAGGCCACGTGACGCGCCTGGTACTGGGAGCGCGCCGCACATAGCGGGCGCACATTTAAAGGGACAGTGGGAGAAAAAAGGTCTCCCATTGGCCCATGTCATTCCACATTCCCCATACTCTCACGTTTTGGGGGCGTGGATATGACAAGGGCCAATCAAATTAAACTAATAGTTATTTATACTCACCTTTCCCTTAGCTCCCTGCCCTATCGTGGTTTCTGATTCAGTTCCCTTTAGTGCTTGTATCGTTCAGTTGTGTTTTTTTCGTGCTTGCCCTTGGCTTTGTACCTGACTCAGTTTTTCTCTTTATCCCTGCTTTGTCTTGTTCGGCGGTTTCCTCTCCTGTGTACCAGTCCTTGTCTTGTTCTAGTTTACGCTGTCTCTCTGTTCCCTTGACCTCGGCTCGTTCTTGACTCTGTCTTTTCCTGTCCTTGTCAAGTCCGGCCATTCTAAGGCCCGGTAAGACGTATCTTGTTGTCTTGCCTCTAGCTGTATACTATACAGCACCCCTACCCACTATACAGCCCCCTACCCACCTCACAGTCCCCCTACCCACCTCACAGCCCCTCTACCCACTATACAGCCCCCTACCCACTATACAGCCCCCCTACCCACCTCACAGTCCCCCCACCCACCTCACAGTCCCCCTACCCAGCTTACAGGACACCTACCCACCTCACAGGCCCCCCATCCACCTCACAGTCACCCATCCCCACCATATTATATATATATATATATATATATATATATATATATATATATATATATATATCACAACAATTTCTGGCACTCATCCCAAACCAAAAATAAATTAAATCAGCAACTACCAGGTGCCTCTCCGTGCGGTAACAAAAAGAAAAATTGAGAGCACTCGATGAATTTTGTAAATCAAATAATATATTATTTGATTTACAAAATCCATCGAGTGCTCTCAATTTTTCTTGTTTTTATATATATATATATATATATATATATATATATACACACACACACACACACCAATAATATGTAAGGCATATATGTATATGTATGCATGTCTTGCCACCCCAGATGATTGAGTAATATACACACATAAAATATATATACCGTGTTTCTCCGAAAATAAGACCGGGTCTTATATTAATTTTAGTCACACAAAACACACTAGGGCTTATTTTCAGGGTAGGGCTTATTTATTTACGGTACCGGTATGTACATTGAACCCCCCCCTTTAATTAATCCACCCCCTCTAATTAATCACCCCCCCTTTAATAAATCCACCCCCCTCTAATTAATCCACCCCCCCTTTAATTAATCCACACCCCCCTCTAATTGATCCACCACCCCTTTAATTAATCCACCCTCCCTTTAATTAATCCACCCCCTCTAATTAATCCACCACCCCTTTAATTAATCCACCACCCCTTTAATTAATCCACCACCCCTTTAATTAATCCACCCTCCCTTTAATTAATCCACCCTCCCTTTAATTAATTCACCCCCCCTTTAATTAATTCACCCCCCCTTTAATTAATTCACCCCCCCTTTAATTAATTCACCCCCCTTTAATTAATTCGCCCCCCCCCCCCCTTTAATTAATTAAGTCCCAGACATAAAATACCGGTATCTACTCACAGTTCAAAGAGTCCGACCACTGGGTGCCTCACCGCCCGGAATGGATCCTTCCGCTGAAGATCCGTGAAGGCAGACTGACGGCGCTGCGCACGTCGTCATCATGCTGCGCACGTCGTCATCACGCTGCGCACGTCGTCATCACGCTGAGCGATGCCGCGGCCCGCAACGCTCCTCCCCCTCCTCATAGAAGAAGGAAGTCCCGCCGGGCCGCAAAGGTAAAATGCCTAGGTCTTATTTTCGGGGTAGGGCTTATATTGCAGCCCACCCCGAAAATTGGTCCTTTTCGTGTCTTGCATAAAGTTAATCCTGTCTCTTATGCCTTGAATCTTCCCAGTAACCTGCGTATTCCTAACGTCTTTCACACCTCCTTGTTGAAGCCGCTCCTGTGTAACCGTTATACCCGATATGTTCCTCCTCCTCCTCCTGTTTCTGTGGAAGGTCATGAGGAATTTGAAGTGGCTGCCGTACTTGACTCTCGTTTTCTCCGGGGTCGCCTCCAGTACCTGGTGCATTGGAAGGGATATGGGCCGGAGGAACACAGTTGGATCTCCGCTGACGCTGTTCACGCTCCTTCTGCACTCCTTCCATTCTCGTTTTCCTGCCAGGCCGGGCCCTCCCCGCCCATTGAACGTGTCTTCGGGGGGGGGGGGGTACTGTAGCGGTACTTACCCTCTCCAGGGGCCGGGCGAGGTCCTCCTGAAGGGGAGGTGTGCACTGACCGCGAGAAGCGGCCATGTGACGCGCCTGGTACTGGGAGCACGCCACACATAGCGGGCGCACATTTAAAGGGACAGTGGGAGCAAAAAATAAAAAAGGTCTCCCATTGGCCCATGTCATTCCACATTCCCCATACTCTCACGTTTTGGGGGCGTGGATATGACAAGGGCCAATCAAATTAAACTAATAGGTATTTATACTCACCTTTCCCTTAGCTCCCTGCCCTATCGTGGTTTCTGATTCAGTTCCCTCCAGTGGTTGTATCGTTCGGTTGCGTTTTTTTCATGCTTGACCTTGGCTTTGTACCTGACTCCGTTTTTCTCTTTATCCCTGCTTTGTCTTGTTCGCCGGTTTCCTCTCCTGTGTACCAGTCCTTGGCTTGTTCTAGTTTACGCTGTCTCTCTGTTCCCTTGACCTCGGCTCGTTCTTGACTCTGTCTTTTCCTGTCCTTGTCAAGTCCGGCCATTCTAAGGCCCGTTAAGACGTATCTTGTTTTCTTGCCTCTAGTTGGACTATTCTTGCGTGTTGGGGTATATCACCGTGACAGTATGTATGTGTGTGTGTCTTTCGAGGAGATCAGGTTCGCACCGGTGCCCCATGGGTTGCGTGTACGCCACTGGGTCGATGGCTACCTTACCCAGGGTGTTTATTCATTATACCCTGAGTTACATTGAGCTGAATTAAAACTGAATTACAATTTAAAGTTCCATGAAAGTAGAGTTAGATTACTTATGATGTAGAATTATTAAAAATCTTTATTGAACTTGTATTGAATTATTGTACTAACCCCATTTTAACCTCACACTGTGACAAACCCTCCATTTTGTCTACATAACCTGACTTCTCCATTTTAAAACTACATTACATGACAGAATTTCCCAGCACATTTAATACAATGAACAGAGACTGTATTTTCTATAAAGACATGACTAACTCAGGAACTGCTGAATTTCCCTATAACTTGCAACAAAGTATAGCCAAGGCCATGAGAACACTGTACTAATGAAATGTTCTATTCATAAGAGAACCTTGCACCTGACCACAAGACCTGACATCACTGACTGTGTAAAATGACGCTCAAGCCCCCCTTTCCACCGAGTAAACCTCATGCTAGGGAAGATGGCGCTTGAGCCCTCTGTCCCCACCCGTGTCCAGAACAATACCACCTATCGGTGGGTGGACACTTAGTTAACCACTTAGTTTTTGAGCCAATTAATTATATTGATAGGTGGACACTAACCCAGACACTTAACAATTAATCCAATTAATAATGTTTATTTACTGATATCTTGATAATCAATGATGACGCAAAATGCCTCTTAAAAGGGACTGCGAGCCCGCTCTTGCGGCACTTGCCAATAAATTTCCTCGAAGTTATTTTAACCTGAACTCCGTGTGTCAGTCTGAATTACTTCAGCGTATATACGCAATTTAATTTTCTCTAATTTGGACAGGAACAGATAGACATTTAAACATCTTTGTTTATTCCTAAATTATACTATAACAAATTTGGCGCCCAACGTGGGGCACCGGGCTATGTCTGGCCGGTGAGCCGTCCTAAGGAAGACGCTGTTGGACGGAGGAATCCGGGGGGAAGGAAAGGAGACTGATCACCTCCAGGTACACGGTAGAGACTTCTGCAGAGCCACCGGTATGTTCCGGCCCCTTTGATTGACCCGTCCACGTGTCTGTGACTGCTTCCCGGGAGGACATCAAAGACAGGTAATATCTTGCCCGGTGTCTCGTTACTCACTTGTTTACCTGCATTTAGTCTATCTGTTGCCTGGGTGTGTTTGAATTGGCCTGTTTTAGCTGAGTGCCCGGGTTGAGTGTTTGTCTGTTTTCCCCTTTTTGGGATAAAGGGGGGTGGACCTGCGGGGGTTTTGCCTGGGGTCCTCTGTTTGCCTGTTTTCCCCTTTTTGGGATAAAAGGGGGGTGGACCTGCGGGGGTTTTGCCTGGGGTCCTCTGTTTGCCTGTTTGCTTGTTTACCCCTTTTGGGTTAAAGGGGGGTGGACCCGGGGGATTTGCCTGGAGTCCTGTTGCCTGTTTACTCCTTTTAGGAGCCACGTGGCTGTGGCTGTAGGGAAAAAGGGGGGTTGACCTGTGGAAGTTTTCCTGGGGGTCTTCTTTGCCTGTTTACCTCTTTTAGGAGCCTCGTGGCTGTGGCTGTATGGAAAAAGAGGGGTGTTGGATCTGTGGAGATTGTGTAGACTCATAGTCTCCTGGGGATCCTTCTGGTGTCACTTTGATAGCCTAGCTAGCCTCATTGTGCACATAGCTCTGCTTGCAGAGAGGTGGTACCCTCCAGCTTTGAGCGCTGAGCTGGAGTCATTCCAATTGTTATTTGTGGTGCGTGGATTCGGGCAGGCATTGCTGTCTTCATCACCACGGGGTAGTGGGACTTATGAGTGGGTTTCATAGGGGCACTACGAGGGTGAGGATAGAGGTGGCCACTCCTAGTGGACTGCTGTAACGAGGGAGGCTTATGGATCTCGGACCGGTGTCAGTTGTTTTCCGTGGCCGCTGGTAGTGAGACTTACGAAAGTCGTTCTCCGAGCGGGGACACTACGAGGTTGAGGGAGGTGACTTCGGTTACGCGAGTAAAGGAAAGGATTACTGTTGATTTTATTTGAACTGTGATGCATGCACTGTATTTCAATTGTATTGTTGTCCTGTTTGTTTAATTAGGAGTCATTCAAACTCCTGTGTCTGTCTCTAAAATTTCTCCTTACCTTTTTTACTTTTCCTACACTTCCTGTATTATTACCCTATCCACTCCTATTTCTCTTGATAGAGAAGTGATTGGTCACACACTTCTCACCTCGCTCCAATCCGTGTCTACCACCCCGGGTAGGCGGATTCAGTGACTAGTCTACGTTTTGGGAAGACGCACTTGAGGGGGACCCACCCTTCTTGAGTGGCAGTCGAGCATTGTAGACGTTCTGTTTCAGTTTTCTTTCCCTATATCTGGGATGCCTGTATAGGGGGGAATATGGGACAGGAATTGAGTAAGCCCGGTAGGGGCTGGCTCGCATGTGATTTAGTTGAAGACAGAGAGGGTGAGGAGATGGTTAAAGGTGTTGAAAAGATTGCTAAAGTGTGTAAAATTGCTGTGCCTTCATGTGGTAGATTGCAGCCAGAAAGCTGGCGTAGATTACTAACAGAGAAGAAAGGCAAGCTTACAGATAACGATTTATTAAAGACTGCTGAAGCGTGGTACAGAGTAGCGAAGGCTATTCAGCAGGACGGTTGGGTTGAGGAAGAAATAAATCACAAAGGTGTGAAATTGTTTGTGTATCATAATAACTGTGTTGCTGGGGCAGCGCCCCCAATGGCGCCCAGGGGATGTCTATCCCCAAGGTTCAGTCAGCAATAGGTGATAGCCAGCTGACTATGTTCCCCACTCCCAATCCTCCCGATGCCCATCCCGTCACCTCCCCTGTCTGCCCGGTCCTGAATTCTGATGGATCTTTCTTTTCTCCTTCCCCGTCCCTAACATTCCCATCATCCTCATCCATCCCCACACTACCTTCTGTACCTAATCCTAATATTTCATCTGCCATTTCTTCTCTACACTCTCTCTCCGTTGATAATCCTACCCTCCCATCTGCATCCGCCCAACTAATTAACCCCTCCTCCCTTGCTGCTACCAATCCCACTACACCCGCTCCGGCTCCTCCTTCTACACCCACCTCTACTAATCCCTCTCCGTCCTCTCCCTTACCCGCCCCTACCACGACCCAATATCCCACCTCCTTCCCAAATCCCCACCCAACTCTCCTGCCCTCCCCAGCCTGGCCATACCCTTTCCCATACCCCATGGCCCTGCCCTATCCAAATTATCCATACCCCCTTCCCCAAGCCACTCCCCAGATTCCGGTCATGCCCAGTCCGGCACAGTCTGCCCCGGATGTGCCCACATCCAACATGGCCGCCACTTCTTCCCTTAACCCCAATGCGGCTTCCTTTCACGCCTCCAATATGGCGGCCCCCAGTCATTCAGCACCCCTGATGCCGGTGCTTCCCGGGGACTACTTATCCCAAGACTATGACCCACTGGCCACCCCCGCATCTGGGACTCCCTCCCATCCCCCGGTTCTGTCACCTCAGGCGGTCCCCTCACGCAGAAGGGCCCAGATCGTAGAAATAGAGGAGGAAGAGGATGACAGGGTATCCCAGGACTCACTGGAGGCTGCGGGGGTCTCGGCCCACCGTTCCATCGATGATCCTTTTGGACATAAAGGTCGGGGAGAACGGGCCCCTCCCAAATATGTTGCTTTTAATCCCACTCAAGCTAGTGCTTTAATGAAATCACTCCCCGACCCAGAAAAGCAGCCCATGCCTTTTTACCGAGGGATAGTTCAGACTCAAAAGACTTATTCCGCAGCATGGCGTGATTTACTGAGCATTTGTGCTATTAAAGCCGGGGATGCATATTGGCCCAGCATGGCCCGCCACCTCAGTACAGATCTGCTTGTAAGTGATGTTGATTACCCCTCCGGAGTAACTTTTTGCAACCAATTGAAAGACTGGGCTAAGGACAAACTTGCAGATCAGGCTGCTGGCCTCACTGATGTTATACAAGATAAAGGAGAATCAGTGGAAAGGTTTCATGCAAGACTGTATCAAATGTTTACAGATTTGGGGTTTGATCTTACTGATAAGATTCATTCACAAATGCTGTCTGGTGCATTTGTCCAAGGTGTTAAAGACTCCATACGCAAGGGAATCATTGCTGCACGCCCTGAATATAAGGTTGTTCCTCTGGATACTTTACTCTTAGTTGCTAGGGGTCTGGAATCTGCCCAGACCCCCAGACGGCCCAGTTCAGCTCCTCTTATGGTGTCCCGCACCACCCCTGTTCCCAAAGGCACCAAACCAGAGGATGGATATTGCTTTAATTGCAAGGCTAAAGGACATTTTAAAAATGATTGCCCAGAACCTAAAAGAGAGCCAAGAAAGCCGTTCAAGCCTGCCCCGGCCCCCAAGGCCGAGACAACGGTTCCAATAGTTGAGGAACCTGATGATTAGGAAATTGGCAAGCCTGTGTCTGTAACCCCTGTCATGGCAGTGTCTACAGGGGATAAGGGGGGGCCACTTGCTGCAGTGACTTTACCCATTGAGGGCCAACCAACCACATTTCTTGTTGACACAGGTGCAGCCCGAAGTGTTCTGCGAGAACAAGACCTGCCAGACCCATCTTTTCTGTCAAATATTGATGTCTCTTGTGTTGGAGTGGATGGCCAGCCAAGACACAGTCCTTTAACAACTCCACTACGAGTTGGCACTAGTCTGCTTGCTCGTTTTGTGGTATCCTCCACATGCCCAATTAACCTGTTAGGCGCTGATGTCCTCTCACGCCTGCAGGCATCTATCACCTTCACTCCAGATGGACAGGTAGAAATGTCTACACCTCTATCTGAATCAGACACCTCAGCCTTGTGCTCCCTACCTCTGATGCTGCATTTAGAAGAACCCCGTGGGGAAGCAGCAGAACAGAGGTCAAACTTTCCAGATGTGTTAAAAACGAAGGTGCCTGCTAAATTATGATCCTCAGGCCCAGAGGACATAGGTCACCTAAATGTCCCACCTGTGGTGGTAAAGCTTATTCCAGGAGCTAAGTTACCAAGAAAACCACAATATCCTTTAAAACCAGCACAGGCTGCAGCCATTTCAATTCAAATCAAAGCACTCTTGGAGAAGGGTGCTCTAGTGAAATGTAAATCAGAATGTAATACTCCATTGTTTCCTGTGAAGAAGAAAACTCCAAAAGGTGAGCCAGAAAAGTACAGGATGGTTCAGGATCTCCGTGCTGTCAATGAAGCAACTGTCCTGGACACCCCTCTTGTACCAAACCCTCACACTCTGCTCTCTGGAGTCCCACCATCTGCAAAGTATTTCACAGTCATTGATCTGGCTAATGCCTTTTTCAGTGTTCCACTGGATCCAACCTGTCAATACCTGTTTGCTTTCACCCATGAAATGCAACAGTATACCTGGACTATCATGCCCCAAGGGGCACAAAATTCTCCAAGTCAATTTGCAAGAGCCATGTGCTCCATCCTTGACCCATGGCAAGCTGAACACCCGGAAGTTGTCTTGCTCCAGTATGTGGATGATTTACTGCTCTGTGGAGATGATATACCCACGGCTGAAGACTGTTCAATTAGTCTCCTTTGCTATTTAGCAGAACAAGGATGCAAAGCTTCACTCCTCAAGCTGCAGTTCTGTCAACCTTCAGTAATTTTCCTTGGTCATTGCCTATCTCAAGGTACCAGACATCTCACTCGGAACCGAGTAAGAGCAGTACTGGATATCCCACCTCCAAGGACTTCAAAATCTCTTCATGCCTTTTTAGGCCTCATTTCCTATTGCAGAGCATGGATCCCAGAAGCCTCTCTGCTTATGCAACCCCTCTATGATGCACTCAAGTCAGACCCATTCTGCCTGACCAATGAAGCCCTGGATAATTTCAACTCTCTAAAACGTGCCATTGCTTCTGCTCCTGCTTTGGGCCTACCAGACTATACCAAACCCTTCAAGTTATTTGTCTCTGAAAGACAAGGCCATGCTACAGGAGTTCTTACCCAAACTAATGACTTAAGAGGCCGCCAAAGGCCTATTGGATATTTTTCCTGCCAGCTGGATATTGTGGCCAGGGGGACTCCTTCCTGCCTTAGGGCTGTTTTTGCTGCAAGAGAACTTATTGAAAGAACTGCAGACCTGGTCCTCGGCCACCCTCTGGTTGTTTTGGCCCCTCATGACATCTCTGCCATTATCAACCAAGTCCAGCTCAAGCACGTGTCTCCTGCCAGACACCTGCGTTTACAATGTCATCTTCTTCTGCCTGACAACATTTCCATACAAAGATGTCAAGTTCTTAATCCTTCCACTCTTCTTCCACTCCCTGAGGGGGGTATCTACTATGGGTTTATCATAGATGAAACCTACATCTACCTTCTCTGCGGGTGCATCAAGAGAATGCATCCAGATTTAACATTTTATGAAGAAAATACACCTCTTTGTGAAGGCCCGGATTACGCCTTCTGTACCATGTGGTACAAGCCAAACATTACTCCTGAACCTTGCTATGAAGATGAGCTTTATCACTGGATAGAGGTGAAGCTCACTGCTCAAGATTTCTATTGTGACTCTGAAGGCAATAGCATGGTCCTGATCCAACTACCTCCAGAACTCAATTACCTGTACCGTCATTGGGATACTGCTATCCCACATGTCCCCGTTACCAAGTTAAAAACAAGGTCATGGGGGGGCGGAGCCTGACCGCAGACGAAGATGGCCGCACACTAGAGAGTCTCCGAGACGGCAGAAACTACATCAGCTAATAACAGCGGCGGATAAGCTCACCACCACGCCACAGACCTCACACCATACCCCCGAACCCCACTACAACTAACCGGGATGGGCGGAGGTAGGAAATCCAAACCGGGCTCGGCCGTGGCCCCGATCTTTAAAACCAGGGCGGACAGAGACGCCACGCAGGCTGCAGAAGAGCAACAGGCCTCAGACTCTGATTCAGACGCCAGCACAACCACCCACAGAAAAGACCCTGCACCCCTAACCAAAAAAGACCTTCAAGAACTCCTGCTAGAAATGAAATCACTGGTAGCATCTGAACTCACCAAACATCTAGCCCCACTCAAAGAGGGCCTGTCAGACCTCGGCAAGCGCACACGCGAGCTGGAAGACAAAATGGACGACATGGCTACCACTACCTCAACCCACGACATGGAGCTAAAAGAAATCAAAGAACAGCTAGCATTTCTTGAAGAAACGCAAGAGGACCTAAATAACAGGTCCAGACGAAATAATATCCGCATCAGAGGACTGCCGGAATCCTCCAACCCGGAGGCGCTCACCACCACCCTCCATGAAGCGCTCAGCAGCCTGCTTCCAGATGCCCCGCCAGCCGACCTCCTCCTGGACAGAGCCCACAGAGCCCTCCGCCCGCCATCCACAAACCCCACACAACCCCGAGACATCATTATACGTTGCCACTACTTCCACGTCAAGGAAGCTATCATGCGAGCGACAAGAGAAACACCGCTGCACATTGAAGGCCACGCGGTCCAATTGTACCACGACCTCGCACCAACAACCCTTCGCAAACGGCGCGAACTGCGCCCCCTAACCCAGGCTCTACAAAACAGACGGATTAGATACTCATGGGGCCATCCTTTCAAATTAATGATACGCCACGACAACCGCACCTACATACTGCGCAAACCATCCGAGGCCCGTGACCTAGCGGAGCAGTTGGGCATCCGAGACGTCAACATAGATGTCACAGCAGCAGATCAACGCCCGGCTCCATCATGGAGACCCGAGCACCAACCAGGGGCGGGCTGGGAAGGGGGGCAGGGAGGCAATTGCCCCCCAGGCCGCCCTAAACCCAGGGCCACCCACACCCAGCAAAAAAATGAAAAATCTGAATCCCCTGCTTCTGGCTGAGGAGTCAGATTTTTCAACTTACCTCACTCTTCCTGCAGTCTGCAGTCAGTGGAGTCGGCCGGCCTCTCCTGATGATGTCAGGAGGGGAGGCGTGACTTCCTCTGCTCTTCTCACAGGACCGCTGGGGAGTCTGGAAGAAGAGCAGAGGAAGCCACGCCCCCTCCTCCTGACATCATCAGGAGAGGCTGACTTCACTGGCTGCTGCTGGTTGCTGCTCCTGTTGGCTGCTGTCCACCCCTCCCTGGCCTAAGGTAAGACTCAGGGAGGGAGGAAATACACTTTTTTTTTCTTTTTTTTTATTCCCCTCCTCAGCCCTGTCCCCTCCTCAGTCCCTGTCCCCTTAGTCAGCTCTTGCCCCCTCCTCAGCCCCTGTCCTCTCCTCAGCCCCTGTCCCCTCCTCAGCCCCTGTCCCCTTAGTCAGCCCCTGTCCCCTTAGTCAGCCCCTGTCCCCTCCCCAGCCCCTGTCCCCATCTCAGCCCCTGTCCCCACCTCAGCCTTAGTCAGGCCCTGTCCCCTTAGTCAGCTCCTACCTCAGCCCCTGTCCCCTACCTCAGCTCCTGTCCCCTACCTCAGCCCCTGTCCCCCTAGTCAGCCCCTGTCCCCCATTCAGCCCCTGTCCCCCTAGTCAGCCCCTGTCCCCTTGGTCAGCCCCTGTCCCCTTGGTCAGCCCCTGTCCCCTTGGTCAGCCCCTGTCCCCTTGGTCAGCCCCTGTCCCCTTGGTCTGCCCCTGTCCCACCCTTTCCCTGCTCCTTTCCCCCCTCTCAGCTCCTGCCCCCTTCCTCAGCCCCATGCCCCCCACCACAGCCCCATGCCCCCCACCACAGCCCCATAACATCCCCACTACAGCTCCTCTCCCCCAATTGCAACCCATATTACCCACACCACAGCTCATTTCCCAAATTGTAGCCATCAACTTGCTTCAGCCCCTATCCCCCCGTACATTTCCTAAACCCCCAATTACAGCTTATACCCTCCACTACCACCCCTGTCCCCCACTACAGCCCCTGTCCACTGGTTTTGAAAGTGTAAAGTTTGGGTGTGTGTGGATGAGTATGTTTATGTGTGTCAGTATGTCTGTGTGTGTCAGTATGTCTGTGTCAGTCAGTATGTCTGTGTCAGTCAGTATGTCTGTGTGTGCGTTAGTATGTCAGTATGTCTGTGTGTGTGCGCATCAGTATGTCTGTCTATGTGTGTGCCAGTATGTCTGTCTGTGTGTGTCAGTATGTCTGTCTGTGTGTGTGCCAGTATGTCTGTCTGTGTGCGTGTCAGTATGTCTGACTGTGTGTGTGTCAGTATGTCTGTCTATGTGTGTGCAAGTATGTCTCTGTGTGTGTGCCAGTTTGTCTGTGTGTGTGTCAGCCAGTATGCCTGTGTGTGTGTGTCAGTATGTCTGTCTGTCTGAGTCAGTATGCCTGTAACAGTGTGTCTTTCTGTGTGTGTCTGTGTGAGTACCAGTATGCATCTCTGTGTGTGTGTCAGTATGTCTGTGTGCAAGTATGTCTCTGTGTGTGTGCCAATTTGTCTGTGTCAGCCAGTATGCCTGTGTGTGTCAGTATGTCTGTCTGTCTGAGTCAGTATGCCTGTAACAATGTGTCTTTCTGTGTGTGTCTGTGTGCCTGTCAGTGAGTGTGTTCGTGTTCCTGTCAGTGAGTGTGTGTTTTTTAGTGTGTGCCAAATCAGCAAGTGTGTGTGCCTGTAATTGATTGTCTGTTTAGGTGACTGCTCTCCCCCCCCCCCCACACACAGACACACACTTTCAATCACATGGGAAAGGTGTTTTTACTCTCCTCTTGGTGCAATGGGCCACCTGACTGGATTTTCCCCCCAGGCCTAAGGCTGCCAGCCCTCCCCTGGCACCAACCACCCCAAAGAGATCGCGACCCTCAACGAAGACAGCACCCGCCCCGGCCCCCACAAGTTTGAAAGACCGAGACGTTCGGGCCTGGGAATCACCTAAACCCTACCCACACTACACCCCCATAACGCCTAGGGGACCGGACCGCCGGAGAAATGAACTGGCCTACACACCTTGCCTTCACCATGCTTAACACACTGGACTCGCAACACAGGCCCAAAGCAACAGAACAGACAACCAGCCCAACCCACTAAATGGACACTCGAACTGAGAGCACCCCGATGACCCAACATTCCGGCGCCCAGGACAGATCAGAACAAACAACTCATCATCCATCTGATAGCAAGCAAGGCTAAACCACCTGAACTGTTTAAAAGCATCGGAAAGGTACTTTAACACAAGAACACTGCCACTAGCACATCTTACGATCGGAAGTACCCACAGCCAAGCAGAGAACGCCGACTCCCACACTGAGCACCAACTACCACCGTGGACTTATCGTAAGACTTTTGAGAATCACCCCACTATAGCAACAAAAGCCCTACGAGCAGCACTAAGGACCCTTGGGAGGGGAGGTGCGACCTGGAGGCCCTTGCGGCCTTCCCTCTCCCCCGCTCCGCTTCTCGGCGGGGCTGGGGGGACGGGAGTCCGCGACGGCCCTAATAGGTAAATGCTTGAGGGGAGAGCGGGAGGGGGGAAATTTCAGACAAATGTGTATACTAGACATGCTTAGGGCCCTGGCGGCCTCCCCCCCCCCCCCCCTCGGGGTCGGGGGGGGCGGGCGGCCGCGACGGCCACTCAGGAAAATTCCGGGACAACACCTAGATGAAACCTGATAAACTTGGGTCAACATCAATGCCAACTAAAAAGAAAAGTTATAGCAAACAAGTGTTAAGGGAATGACCATTGTTGGGCGGGGGAGGGTTTACTGCTGGACCCTCGTGCCCCCCCCCCCCCCCCACGCCTCATCGAGGCTGGCGGGGCGGCGGGGCACGACAGGCCAGGAAGAGGGAGGGAAGAATGAGAATGTCATACTTACCTATAACACATTGTCATGTACCTACCGCAAACCCCACCCAACTAACGAACCTAAAACACATTGTCCTCCAGAGTCCCGGATACCACACCACCCACATGCAACAGTCCGCGAGGACCACACCATAGAAAACATGCCACCCCCCACCCCACTAGACGAGCCCACGACAAAGATGTCCAGCACGAACTCACATCCGAAGAACACCCACGTCAAGTAGACGTAACCCACCGAAATGACCCGAAACCCGATGCGGCCCACCGCACCTAACCATGTACATAGTTTACCAATCCTCACTGTTCCGCAAAAGATACCCTCCCAGGTCCAGAACCGTGGCTACCCCCTCCACCCACCCCATTACTAAACCTAAATCGAATAGTATGGTGTCCAGATCACCCTACACACTCCCCTTTATCCTAGGTCTGACTCTTAACGACTCCCGCCAAAATACACCACATATCTGCCATCCTCTCTCTGGCAAAAAGGCCACTTCTCCCCACACACCCTGATACCTGCCACCCCTGCCTGGAGACACAGGCCAGGGAGGCTACCGGTAATTCAAAATACCCTTGCTGGCACTAGTTATAAGTCCAGCACTCACCCCCCCCTACCCACTCCGAGACTAACCCCCCCTGCTGCCCTCCAGGACCCCCCCGGAGTCCAGATCACGACCCCTGAGTCTACACCATTAAAGAAACGAAACAAACCTACATCAAGCCCCCCTATACCCAGGAATGCCCCTCAAACTACACTGCGTATCCATTAATGCAAAAGGGTTAAACAACCCAAAAAAACGCCACTCCCTACTAAGATGGGCTCACACACAGCACGCAGATGTCCTCCTGGTCCAGGAAACCCACTTCACCCCCCACAAACACTTCCCCCTCAAAAACAAACACTACAACCGAACCTTCCTGGCTAACTCACCAGTAGCAAAAACCAAAGGCATAGCAATAATACTCAAAACTTCCTGCCCCCTCTCAGACATACAAGCCTTCCCCGATAAGCAAGGTAGATACCTGACGATCACGGGCAAAATTGGCCCTACTACTTACTCTATCACCTCTGTATATGCCCCCACATCCCCAGACCCAGCGTTCTGGTCCTTATTCTCAGCGCACATAGCGACACACAAATCCACATTCACCATCATCGGTGGAGACTGCAACGCAGCTCACACACCAGCCTTAGATAGGACCACCAAACACCAGAGTGAACCGAGAACCTCCCCCAACGACACACTCTTCTCACATTTTCTACACACGAACAACCTCCTTGACATATGGAGAGCCCAACACCCCTCGGACCGGGACTATACATTCTACTCCCACCCCCACCACACCTACTCCCGCATAGACTATTTCTTAATCTCCCCAGGCCTCACCCCTCGAATCACACAAACCACCATAGGTAACATCACATGGTCAGACCATGCGGATATATCACTAACACTCACAATCCCCCATATGACCAGACCTTGGACATGGAAACTAAACCCACAACTTCTACACGACAAACAAACAATCGCAACTCTCGCCAAAGACATCGCAGAATACTTTACCCTCAACGACCAGTCAGTTTCATCCCCGATCACACTATGGGCAGCGCATAAACCCGTCATAAGAGGCAAACTAATAGCCATAGCTACAGCACGCAAAAAACAATATAACCGGCAAATTACCGACACCCTGACCAAACTAGACCGCCTAGAAACACTACACAAACAAGACCCAAACCCCTCTTACCTCGAGCAACTCGCAACAACTAGGGCCCTACTCAAGAGTCTCTCCCTAACAGCCACTACTAAAGCGCTAGCCTGGACAAAACAAAAATACTACGAGAAAGGAAACAAGGCAGACTCCATGCTAGCCAAAAGACTCAGGACCCTCACGGAGACAAAACGAATCACTAAAATACGCACCCCCGACGGAACACTCACTGACATCCCACATGAAATTGGCGCAACCTTTCAAAAGTACTTCACAACTCTTTACAACCACTCCCCGGACCCCCCCTCTAAACTCACCCTCTCCCTGACAGACTCCTTCCTCCATCGGCTATCCCTGCCATCCCTCACCGATGAAGCCAGGGCCCACATAGCAGCGGACATCACACCAGAAGAACTACTAGCAGCAATCAAGACCCTAAAACCTAACAAAAGCCCAGGCCCAGACGGCCTAACAGCCCTATACTACAAAACCTTCAGCGACCTCCTAATCCCCAAGCTCTGTAAAGTCTTCAACGCAATGCTCAAAGGAGACCCCTTACCCCAAGACATGACACAAGCAAACATTACCCTGATACCAAAACCAGGCAAACCACACGACGAACCGGGACACTTCCGCCCCATTTCCCTGCTAAATCAAGACCTCAAAATACTGACTAAAGTCATGACAAATAGAATAAACCCCCTACTAAACAAACTCATCAACCCAGATCAGGTCGGCTTCATACCACTGAGACAGGCACAGGACAACACGAGACGAATTATAGACCTGATATGGTTAGCCAACCACAGGCAGACCCCAACAGCAATACTCTCCCTGGACGCGGAGAAAGCATTCGATCGTCTCCTATGGCCCTTTCTCTACAAGGTACTGAACTCATTCGGATTCCCGCCCGAACTAGCCCACTTCCTACAAGCCATGTACCACAACCCAACAGCACAATTACTAATCCCAAACATATCCCCCCCCTCTTTCCCCATCCTAAACGGCACTCGTCAAGGATGCCCACTCTCCCCCCTCCTGTTCGCCCTATCCCTGGAACCCCTCCTGGAAACCATTCGACACAATCAGCAAATAGAAGGACTACACATCAGAGACGAAACATTTACTGTTGCAGCATACGCGGACGACGTCCTCCTGACACTGACCAACCCCTGCTCATCCCTACCCGCACTGCTATCGACACTACAAACATACTCTGAAATCTCGGGCTATCAACTCAATGCCACCAAATCCGAGCTACTACCACTCAACCTTACGGACGACATAATTCAGATCCTAAAAAGCAAATTCCCATTCCGCATCTGCCCAACTGCAATCTCCTACTTAGGGATACAACTCACCAATGACACCAACACACTATACACCACCAACTACTCCCCTCTCTTCCGCAAAGCACAAGCAGACCTCCAACGCTGGAAACCCCTGAACATTTCATGGCTAGGTAGAATCACCTCTATAAAGATGAACCTCTTACCCAAATTCCTCTACGCGTTCCAAGCACTACCCATCCCATGTAAAAAAACTGATCTCAAACACCTACAAACAGCAATAGACCATTTTATATGGAACGGAAGGAAACCCAGGGTCCGCCGAGCAACCTTATATGTCCCCACACCGTCAGGCGGATTAGGCCTACCCAACTTAACACACTACCTACATGCAGCACACCTGACACAAATACAACACTGGCACCTCCCACCAACCCACAAACGATGGGTAGACCTCGAACACCTAATCTTCGGACGCGATCACCCTTCCCAATACATGTGGCTCCCAAGACAACACAGACCATTACCCCCCCCCCACTTCCCCAGCAATCACCTATTCACTTGACCTCTGGGACCGCCTCAGAGAAAAATTTGACTTATCCGTTGGCATATCACCCCTCACTCCAATACTACGCAACAAGATGTTTCCACCAGGCCTAACACCACAACACTATGCCCACTTTGAAGAAAGAGGCATTAACCGAATAAAACATCTCTACCCCGACGGCAAACCCCTACAATTCACAGACATGCCCAACTCCGACACCCTGACAACGTTCGATCACTTCCGATTCCTCCAACTCCGTAGCTTCGCATCCACAGACGAAATCAGACTCGCCGCCACGTCAACCCTTACCGATTTCGAAAAAAAAAGCCTCCACTCACCATCCCGAAAAAGCCAAATATCAGACCTGTACCTCACGCTTACGACTCACCACTCACAAGTAACACTACCATACATCGTAGCATGGGAAAAAGATCTAGGCCCCCTACAAGATCCCACAGAATGGGCAGACATATGGGCGGCCACTAAATCAATCACAATATGCGTCACCCACAAAGAGCAAGCCTATAAAATGCTCTTCCGATGGTACCTCACACCCCAACGCTTGATGGCCATGAAACGGTCCACAACAAACCTCTGCTGGAAAATGTGCGGAGGCACCGGCACCTTTCTCCACTGCTGGTGGACCTGTCCCAAGCTAGTCCCCCTTTGGCAATCCATCACAAACCTCCTCACAAAAATCCTCAGCAGACCAATGCCCCTTGACCCTTGGGCACTTCTACTATCCAAACCCATAGACCCCTTCACCCGAAATGAAAACAAACTAATAGCCAGAATAACCCTAGCCACCCGGAGAGCAATAGCCGAAACGTGGCTCACACCCCACATACCAACCCACAACCGCATCCTCCACAAAATAACGGACAGCATAGACATGGACAGAATAACAGCACTGATACACGACTCCCCAAAATCTTTTCACAAAATCTGGGACCCGTGGCTAGAAAACCACATCCCCACACCATGGTGAACCCATCTTCAAGACACCCACACCCCCAACCCCACCTAGGGCAGCAACAGCACCAACATACAACCCACTACCCACTCAGCACATCCAATGGGGTCCGGGGGAGACCCTGTGAGGGCAGCAACGAACCCCCATACCTCACCACCTGTACCCCACCTCCCCCCTCCTCCCCAACCCCCCAACAGCCGACAACTGATGATAACAAATCATCACCTAACCCCCCCCAGGCACAAGATCAACCCCACCATTATCACGACCAATGGCCACCAAACAAGCACAACCACCCCCTCACATGACCAAAACCGAAGAGCCCTACCAAAGCCTAACCTCTCAGGCAACAACACAACCATCCGCACCTAGAACAAAAACGACCCGAGAGGCCTCACTAACGACCAGGTCACAACCCAAGAGTACAACCTGAATGACCACCATCCGCACCCGATTGTGCCACACCCACACCCAACTGAACAGCTCTAATGTTATAATGTTATAACCACACCCCTAACCCTACCTTTTTCTCTTCTGTGAAAATGTTCCCTCTTATTTCTTTGAAAAATGGAAAATAAAGAATCCTTAAAAATAATAATGAGCAGACAACAAGATGTCCACGGCACGAAGGATGCAGATAGATAACCAGAATGTAAATCGCTCATCCCATCCTGCTTTCCTTCCTCTGCACCCTCACCAACCAACCCCCCCGAACTTGGTTATGTAAATTCATCTGTGTGATAACACCACCTTGATAAATGTAAGACGAGTACTGTATACGATATTGCACCCTATCCCCCTCCCTCTTCCTTTTTGTACCCCACTCCAACCCTAAAACCAAACGATTACAAAAATTGATATAATCATAGAATTTACTTGTATACAAACAACATACGCTGAAACCAAAGACAAAATGCCTGCATTCCTGCTTAAACTGTTTGATTGTCACTATAAGTACATGTATGTTATGCGAAGATTGTATCACAAATCTTAACCCCCATTTTAATTTCTGTACCCCTTCCCCATAAAACAAAATCTTTCAAAATAAAGAATTTATAAAAAAAAAAACAAGGTCATGGAATGATCTTGGGCCCATGGCAAAATTATGGGCCACCATGGATGAATCACAGCTACAGGAAAATGGTATTGCCAAATACCCAACAACTGATCTTCTTGAGGCATGGCCACGCCATTTCCTGGAAAAAGAATTTCAAGATCTGGTCATAGTGAATGATTATGACCCAGAAACACCTCATGACTGTTTTGAACAGATGAAAATGGAGACAATACACTTACCAACTGTGCATGAGAATCCATTACCAAATCCTGATTTTACCCTGTTTGTGGACGGTTCAAGGTATGCTGATGAAGAAGGAAAATACCATACAGGATATGCCGTAACCACAACAGATGAAGTTATCAAGTCATCATCTTTACCACCTGCGATGTCTGCGCAGGAAGCTGAATTACAAGCCCTGACTTCAGCATGCAAAATTTCCGAAGGAAAACGTGCCAACATCTATACAGATTCAAGATATGCTCTGGGTGTGGCACATGACTTCGGCCTCATTTGGAAGACAAGAGGATTTCTTACCACTGCCGGTACACCAGTCAAACACAGCTCTGCAATCAAGGAGCTAATGGATGCCCTCCTACTCCCTGAAGAAGTGGCCGTTTTGAAAGTCAAGGCACATGGGAAGTTGGATACAGATGAAGCAAAGGGCAACCATTTGGCTGACCAGGCTGCTAAGCAAGCAGCCAGAGATTTGCAGGAAGTGGATGAAGAAGTGTCCGGACAAGAAGAAGAAGTTCCTATGTTTACCCTGCAAACCCTTCCTACTGATCTAAGAATTTTGCGAGAGCAGCAAGCTGCAATTACCCCTGAAGAAATCCAGAAATGGAAGAAGAAAGGCGCTATCCTAAAGGACGGAATATACTACAACAACTTCAAATTCTGCCTTCCCAAAAATTTATATCCAGCAGTTGTCCAATGGGCACATGGACCTGCACATTTGTCAAAGGACCTAATGGCCGCCCTCATACAAAAGTATTATGAAGCACCTGGAATCACAACATTGATCAACAGCTTCTGTAGGGCCTGTGTCATTTGTACAAAATGTAATCCAGGAAAACCAATCAAGGTGCCTCCAAAACACCTGGCAAAACCCATGTACCCATTCCAGAGAATTCAGATTGACCATATACAAATGCCCAAGAGTGGGCCTCATGAATATGCACTAGTAATAGTGGACATGTTCTCAGGCTGCCCAGAAGCTTACCCAGTGGCCAATATCACTGCCAAAACAACAGCAAAATGTCTACTTGCAGATATTGTATGTAGATTTGGACTTCCAGAAGTCATTGAAAGTGATCAGGGCCCAGCTTTTACAGCAACAGTGACTAAAGAAATTTGGACTGCTCTGGGGGTGACCCTAGCCTTTCACACCCCTTACCACCCACAAAGTAGTGGTAAAGTAGAGCGCATGAACGGCACTTTAAAAGCCAGAATGTTAAAAATGTCACAAGAAACAAAGATGCCCTGGCCAGAAAGCCTGTCAATAGCTTTATTCAGCGTTAGGCACACACCTAGAGGGAAGCACTCATTATCCCCATATGAGATTCTATTTGGAACAGCACCCAGACTAGGTTGTTATTATCCGCAACAGTTACAGCTTCAATCAGATGTTTTAGTAGACTATGTAACTGAACTTGCAAGTGCCTTAAACAAAATACATGCCCAAGTTTTCTCTTCAATTCCAGATCCCGATTTGGATACAGGTACCCACAACCTGCTTCCCGGAGATTGGGTTCTGGTTAAGAAATTTGTGCGGAAAAGTACCCTGGAACCAAGATTTGACGGTCCATTCCAAGTTCTTCTGATCACCGCAACCTCCGTCAAATTGGCCGGCAGGCCACATTGGATCCACGCTTCCCACTGCAAGAAGTCTTCTGCCCCAGAGGAAGCAGATACCGCACAACCATGTACCTCTGGTACATCATCTCCTTAATTAGCCTAATTAAGGCCCAGCAGGTAGCCATCACCAAAGATGTTAGTGGGTACACCTTCTGGTATAATTCATCATGTACCCATGTGGCTACCTATACCTTTGACTATTGTGATATCGTAGAATGCCCATTCCCTACATCACAAATTCAGAATATCTATAGAGATATCCCTCATGCAAAAGACCCATATGTTTGTGTAGTTGACAAACAATGGGGGCACAATTGTGACCATTGGGGGGCGGCGGGATGGAATGCCGGGCCTGCCTGGGGTTACAAACCAAAAAGTGCCTTATCTAAAGTAGATGATCATGGTAGATCCCTTCTCCAGAGAATGACTTTGAGAAAGCCTGGGGGGGGTACACCAATGAAATGAATCCTCAATATTGAGCATCCAAGTCCAACAGATGCAGACCAATATGTAATGGGAATGTATTGGAAAAAGGGTTCCTACAACAAGTTAGGGCATTTCTACCTCAAAGATATGTGCAACTCTTCTGAGTGGCAAGGGGCCACCCATATGGTCCCTAATCCATTAAAACTACACATCCAGACCTTTCAAGACATGATGGCCATTGCTAACCCCACCTTTGAAGATACCATGGCCGCTGAAACGGGTTTTAATGATGTTAATCTATGGTTAGAATGGATGAAATATAATGCCAATAAGCATAACAAGACCGCATGCTATGTGTGTGGCGGTGCCCGGCCTCATCTGGGCCTTTAACCCTGCCAGTAGATATAGAAGAATGTGTTTTGAGTCTTTTTGCCTATCACTACGATTTCAACAGGTCCATATGTAAAGCATGGACAGTAGAGTATCCTCTTCTAACCAAGGATGTCAAACCCCCAGATGGTATTACAGTATATAAAGGTAATTACACTTGTTATGCTAATTATGATGGAATTGGTAGATTCTTGGGTAACTTCTCTAAGGGGTATTGTGCTACCTACAGAGATGTCTCCATGAACTTGTTGCAGTTTCAAACTAGATCATTAGGGGATATTTACTGGTTGTGTGGGGATTTACAGTTAAGATCCAGGATGGACAAGGAATGGTGGGGGGAGTGTACTTTGGCTAAAGCCATTATGCCCATACACATTATCTCTGACACACACCTCAACACCCATGAGTCCAGTCACACTAAGGTTAAGCGCGAAGCCCCAGTAAAAGGAAGTTTTGATCCTCACATTTATATTGATGCCATTGGGGTGCCTAGGGGGGTGCCCAATGAGTTTAAAGCAAGAGATGAAGTTGCCGCAGGATTTGAATCACTTTTTACCATAGTTACCGCAAACAAGAATTTAAATTGGATAAATTACATTTATTATAACTAGCAGCGCTTTGTTAATTATACCAGAGATGCCCTCCAGGGATTAGCCGAACAGTTGCAGGCTACATCCCAAATGGCCTTCCAGAATAGAATGGCCTTAGATATGATTTTAGCCGAAAAAGGAGGAGTATGTAAAATTTTGCCCGACACCATGACATGTTGTACCTACATCCCAGAAAACACAGGCCCTAATGGTAAAGTTACCTTAGCCATAGAAAAATTGAATGAGCTCTCTGAAGAGTTAAAAAGGAATTCTGGGATAAAAGATCCCTGGGAAAGATGGTTTGGTTGGATGACAGGATGGCAAAATGCTTTAATGCATATTGGTATAGCAATACTAATTTTTCTTTTTATCTTTGCTCTTCTCTTTTGTTGTATCCTCCCTTGTCTGAGAAAATCCCTCATGAAGACTGTTGACCAAGCGGCACCCACTTTCACACATCTCGAAGTTGATGACCAAGATTTCCAAGATCTCAACTCACCCTGTTTACCGCTGCAAACTATCCCTTTTGTTGATAAAGTGCGAGAGTTTTAGGTAGGGACTAGCCTAGGGACAGCATCTGTCAGTGAATGGTAAAGGCCCCGTGTGGAGAAGTGGTGGGCAAGCCACCATGGGCCACCCATGGGAGTGAAGTGTTCGAGAGCCATACTGACGATGAGTTAGCCTATTAGGGTCAGAATTAGGGACAGAATTGCACTTTGCATTAACATCTAGCTAGCGGCCACGGGGTTTCTGTGCCTTTGGGCTAACACGTCTTCTGATATTAACAAATAAAGTTTTTATCTCTTAGAATCTAACATTTCATAGGGGGGACTGATGTAGAATTATTAAAAATATTTATTGAACTTGTATTGAATTATTGTACTAACCCCATTTTAACCTCACACTGTGACAAACCCTCCATTTTGTCTACATAACCTGACTTCTCCATTTTAAAACTACATTACATGACAGAATTTCCCAGCACATTTAATACAATGAACAGAGACTGTATTTTCTATAAAGACATGACTAACTCAGGAACTGCTGAATTTCCCTATAACTTGCAACAAAGTATAGCCAAGGCCATGAGAACACTGTACTAATGAAATGTTCTATTCATAAGAGAACCTTGCACCTGACCACAAGACCTGACATCACTGACTGTGTAAAATGACGCTCAAGCCCCCCTTTCCACCGAGTAAACCTCATGCTAGGGAAGATGGCGCTTGAGCCCTCTGTCCCCACCCGTGTCCAGAACAATACCACCTATCGGTGGGTGGACACTTAGTTAACCACTTAGTTTTTGAGCCAATTAATTATATTGATAGGTGGACACTAACCCAGACACTTAACAATTAATCCAATTAATGATGTTTATTTACTGATATCTTGATAATCAATGATGACGCAAAATGCCTCTTAAAAGGGCCTGCGAGCCCGCTCTTGCAGCACTTGCCAATAAATTTCCTCGAAGTTATTTTAACCTGAACTCCGTGTGTCAGTCTGAATTACTTCAGCGTATATACGCAATTTAATTTTCTCTAATTTGGACAGGAACAGATAGACATTTAAACATCTTTGTTTATTCCTAAATTATACTATAACACTTACACCCCCCTCCCTCCCAGTTCTGCCATTTTGGTTTACGGTTTTAAACACACAATATTATTCACTAAAGTAAGAATTCTAAGTGGATTCCATTAAGGTCTATCTAGGCATACTTTATTACCAAAAAGTGACTTACTGTTGCCGTAACCTTCTCAGATTATGGGAAGGAAAACTAAACATTGCCAGAGTGAACCCTCCACCTCCTCTAAAGATATTGGAAATATGCTCCAACTGACTACACAACCAAGGCCTGTTAAGATGGGGCCCACGCAGGAGTTTTCCGACTACACATCTGGGGAGTGATCCTGATGACTCTATAGCCTCTGACACGCAGAGAGGCAGCAGGCAAGTCCCACCACAGCACAGGAGCACATATCCAGAACTTCCTCATGAAACGTAAAGCTCTTTTTGTGACTTTTTTGCACTAGCCCAGGAGGACATGGACACTACAAACAATCAATTGCAGGCACTGCAAGAGATTGGCATTATGAGTAGGAGGTGGACAGGCTCAAGCAGGCCAATCTTATTATAGAAGGAAAAATGTCAGAATTTGAAGACTGTAAACAGTAATACAACCTCAGGATTAGAGGTATCTCAGAAGACATAACCAATAATGAGGTTCCTCACCACTTTGATGTCTGATCTCCACTTTATTATCGTCATCAAAGGCCAAAAGCATCCTTATGGAGTTCCACTTCAGTGTTCCCAAGTCACCCAATTACCTCTTTGAAAGCTCCTTTCCTTTTTAATGATTTATCTAGCTCTACTATACTACAGAGACAATCTCTGCGACCGGTCCCAGAATTGTGATATATTGCTATATCAGATATTACTATTGTATGTTAATGCTGCACCTATAATGTAGTAAGATGAGCATTTAACTGATTTTATGGTAATTTTATATATTGTATAATGCTTTCCTATGGGGAGGTCTCCCCCACCGCCTGCCGCGCATGCGCGTTAGGTCTCCCCCACCGGCCGACGTTTGCAGGGGAGGAGCATAGGCGGAGCCTGACCCAGTGCTTGGCTTCCGGTAAGCAACTTGGGTTGGGGGGGTGGGAAAGGGGCACTAGAGGGTCCTGCAGTGCCAGGAAACCTAATATGTTTTCCTGGCATTGGAGAATCCCTTTAATAAGCTACTGTTTGTAAATAAGCATAGGCCTACCCAGGTGTTAAACATTCCTAGTGGGTGGTGCTTTTAGGAGTTATTTAAGGGTTGTGGTCATTAGCTTGGTTGCTACATCTAAGTGCTGCTTCAAAGTGTGTGATTGGAGATATTCTAGAGAGTGCTGCTTCAAAATGTGTGATTGGAGATATTCTGGAGAGTGCTGCTTCAAAGTGTGTCATTGGAGATATTCTGGAGATAAACTTGCACTGGGATTGTCTCTAAAACAAATCGTTGAGGAGCCAACTCATAAAGAGGCCATACTAGATTTAGTGTTAACAAGTGGAGATTTAGTATCAGATATTACTGTAGGTGAAAGTTTAGGATCCAGTGATAATCAGTCAGTGTGATTTATTATAAGAACAGTGACTGAGTCACACCACACAAAAACAAAAGTTTTAGACTTTAGAAAAACAAACTTTTCTAAAATTAGAATATGTGTAAATGAGTCATTATCAGATTGGAGCAATTTAAATTGAGTCCAAGAGAAATGGGATTATTTAAAAGTTGCACTGCTGAAGGCAACAGAAAATTGCATTAGTCTTATCTAGAATGCTGTAAGAAGTCTTGAGGATACACCTCCAAGTGTCCAGTTATATCCTACATGTGGGGAGTATTAAATACCACTGTATGCTGTTTTACCTAGAGCTGGGCATAGCTCTTTAAATTGTGAGTTGGCACTTCTCTACTTCTATGTTGTTCGTGATCCAGCTTTCCTAAACGGTTTTGCACTATTGGTCTCTATTTTTGCTTTTGTATTTCATATTTATCACTGAGGATTCAAAGCAAGAACTGAAGAATATACACTCCAGGTCTTTGCTGTACTTTAAGAGACTCTTATATTATTTTTGTTTATTATCTCTCATTGTCCTACTTAGCGCACCCTGTATTTGTTGTATCTTGTTCTCTCCATTATTTAAAGGGTTTGAGGGTTACCCTTCCCCTCAGGTGTGCAGCTCTATTCTCCCCTGTGATCAGTACTGTAGCGCTGTTCCTCTCTTATTATTTTTATTTTTAAATAAGTCAATGGGACCTGATGGAATACACCCACAGTTATTAAAGGAGCTTAGTGGTGTACTAGCAAAACCATTAACATATTTATTTAACTAATCATTATTAACAGGAGTAGTCCCAGAAGATTGGAAGTTAGCGAATGTTGTGCATATTCACAAGAAAGGTAGTAGGGAGGAGTAGTGGGGAAAGTAATGGGAACCATGTTGTGGATATGATTGTTGAAAATCTAAAATCACATGGATTTCAAGATCAGAGACAACATGGGTTTACTTTAGGGAGATCATGCCAAACTAATCTTATTGAACAGGGTAGCTAAAATAACTAACTAATCTTATTGAACAGGGTAACTAAAATAATAGAACAGGGTAGTGCAGTAGATATTGCTTACCTAGATTTCAGTAACGCTTTTGACACTGTTGCACATAGAAGGCTTATCAATAAACTGTAATCTTTATGTTTGGATTCTAATATTGTTGAATGGGTAAGGCAGTGGTTGAGTGACAGGCAATAGAGGGTTGTAGTCAATGGAGTATATTCAAAGCATGGGCATGTCACCAGTGGGGTACCTGAGGGATCTGTACTTGGACCTATTCTCTTTAATGTTTGTATTAGTGATATTGCAGAAGGTCTTGATGGTAAGCTAGGTCTTTTTGCTGATGATACTAAGATACGTAGCAGGGTTGATGTTCCTGGAGGGATAAGCCATATGGCAAATGATTTAGGTAAACTAAAAAAATGGTCAGAGTTGTGGCAACTGACATTTAATGTGGATAGTGCAAGTAATGCATCTTGGATGTAAAAACCCAAGGGCAGAATATTTGATAGAATCCTAACCTCAACATCTGAGGAAAGGGATTTAGGGGTAATTATTTCTGATGACTTAAAGGTAGGCAGAAAATGTAATAGAGCAGCAGGAAATGCTAGCAGAATGCTTGATTGTATAGGGAGAGGTATTAGCAGTAGAAAGAGGGAAGTGCTCATGCCATTGTACAGAACACTGGTAAGACCTCATTTGGAGTATTGTACGCAGTACTGGAGACCGTATCTCCAGAAGAATATTGATACTTTAGAGAGAGTTCAGAGAAGGGCTTCTAAACAGGTTCATGGATTACAGGATAAAACTTACAAGGAAAAGTTAAAGGATCTTAACATGTATAGCTTGGAGGAAAGACGACAGGGGGGATATGATAGAAACATTTAAATACATAAGAGGGAATCAACACAGTAAAGGAGAAGACTATATTTAAAAGAAGAAAAACTACCACAACAAGAGGACATCGTCTTGTATAGTCCAATGTATAGTTTACGTAAAAATATATTTTAAAGAGATGCCATGTCAATGTCCGTTAGCAAAAGAACACTCTAATTAGCTGTTTTCTTCCTTGTCTTAAATTGGGGGCTATACAAGGTGTTCTGATGCTTCCCAAAGAAGTTCAGAGCGGGAGAAGAGGCTACCTCAAATGAAGAAGGGATGTGTTAGGTTTCCTATAGATTTGGAGTGGAACTCAACTGCAGAAATATAGTTAGGAGAACCCTTAGGGTTTTTAGAATAGTAATTAGAATTTAGATGGAACAATTCCTTATTAAGGATTTTTACGAGAAGGAGGATTGCAGAGAACAGTTCTTGTAATTTAAAGGAATACAATACGAAGATAATTTGATAATAACAGTTCATGAATCTTTACTGAACACAATATGAAGATAGTTTGAAGATAACATGTAACCTTAATGAATACAGTATAAAGGTAGATTGATGAGAATAGTTCATGTAGCTTAAGGAATACAATATGAAGATAGATGAGATGAGTCCTGTAACCTTAAGGAACACTACATGTAGATAGTTTGATGAGAAGAGTTCCTGTGGCTTTAATGAAACAATATGAAGAAAGATTGATGAAGAGTTCCTGTAGCTTTAAGGAATACAATAGGTAGATGGTTTGAAAAGAGGATCTCCTGTAGCTTTAAGGAACACAACATGCAGATAGTTTGATGAAAAGAGTTCCTGTAGCTTTAAGGAATACAATATGTAGAGTGTTTGATGAGAAGAGTTCCTGTAGCTTTAAGGAATACAATATGTAGAGAGTTTGATGAGAAGAGTTCCTGTAGCTTTAAGGAATACAATATGTAGAGAGTTTGATGAAAAGAGTTCCTGTAGCTTTAAGGAATACAATATGTAGAGAGTTTGATGAGAAGAGTTCCCGTAGCTTTAAGGAATACAATATGTAGAGAGTTTGATGAAAAGAGTTCCTGTAGCTTTAAGGAATACAATATGTAGAGAGTTTGATGAGAAGAGTTCCTGTAGCTTTAAGGAATACAATATGTAGAGAGTTTGATGAGAAGAGTTCATGTAGCTTTAAGGAATACAATATGTAGATAGCCTGTCCACTAATTGAACTAAGGAGGCACTGAAAATAATTAAGCAGTAAGTATTGAAGTGCCAGTAGGTGGATTAATCCAAATCTATAACTTGCCGTTACTTGGAAGGTTTCACAAAGCAGTAAGTATTCCAAAGGTAATCCAAGGTCAATAGAAGGAGGATGGAGATCCACGGTATGAACAGTCCAGGTTCGGTACACGTTCTGAAGTTTAGCGAGAGATTGTTTGTAGCCGGTCAGAAGTTCAGGAAGCTTCAAAATAACCAAGCCCTTTGAATCTGGCGCGGTTCCTCTAAATAGCTTGAGAAGCTGCGTCAGAGAAGGGGCCGTGTCATTGGTCCTTGAACCCTGAAGTGTCGGATTATCGGAGAAGCCGATAGTTAAGTTCTGACAGGATGATGGTTCTAGATGCGTTGAGTAGGAGGTTAGTATGGAAAATAAAGAGACGCGTTGAAGGTGGATAAAAAAACTGTTTATCTGGATACTAGGCAGGAAAATAAAAAGGATTAACTAAAGTAAAAAAAAAACAATAACTGGTCCACTTGAAACACATCAGTTATCACTATACATATTAGCCTCTTCCCTGCTAGATGGACTACATTCATATTTGAACTGCTAAATCCATGAAGGAAGCATGAGTGAGTGGCCTAACTCAAAATAATGATATATGGTGAGTGGAAAAAGTGAAGAAGAGATGTAAAGGATTGACAAAAGGGGATGGCATGATATATGAAGGTAGCACAGGGAAAGAAGAGATATCGGAACTGGCATACAGAAAGGAGAGCTATACAAGACTGTCATAATGGAAAGGATGAGTATAGAGAATTAGCAGGGGTGACTGAACTATATAGGGACTGGCATAAAGGAAAAGATGGGTATAGGAACTGGCATGAATTAAAAAGAAATATAGGGAATTGGCACAGGGGAAGGAGGTGTTTGGTTATAAGATTCTGAAAGAAAGAAAGAACCTTTGTGGTTTGGTATATAAGAAAGTGGAGAGGGAGGTTTGCAAAAGTCTCGATAAGCTAAGTTGTGTAACAGGAAGAAGAATAAAGAGAAGACAGGTTTAACAGTGCAGTTTATTAGGAACCAAACCATTTATTTCACATTGGGAACACGTGTTTTCCACAGAATGTAGAGCAAGCATCTCAAATTCATTCATGTGAGATGCGTGCTGTAGAGTGGATATGCATGAGTTAAAAAATTGATGATATGGCAACTATATAGACAGATAGACCATTATTTTATTCGTCTGCTGCTTTATATACTGCAAAGGCATGTGTTCCTCTTCTATTGAATAGACCAAACTGGAGAGGAATTAACAAAGTACTACATCATTTTTTATTATAATAATATGTGTGGCGGGACCGCTGCCTAACTGTGAATTGCCCATTTCTATGTGTAGATATGCCCTCTTATAATGTGTGTTCCCCCCTTTTTTAATTTTCCCCTTTCTGTAATTTTGACCGTAAACCCTGCAAAATACCTTTTGACCACCCCGGGGCGCTCCGGCGCACGGAGCCACGTGCATCAGACCACCCCGATACTACATTTAGAACGTTTACTTAGAATGTTCACACCTCACTAACGAGGTGTGAAAACCGCAGACCGCAAGGGAACAAGCGGCCCATGCTTCCCCTGGGTGGCTGCCGGTTCGTATCACCGAACGCCCACCAGGGGGAGCGTTCGGCTCCTGAACCGGCCTGCGCACTGTCTTCGATCCCTGTGTCAGGGATCATCCTATAATCACTTGTCACTCTCAAACCTGGGAGTTACGAGGCTAGGCTCGTAGCTGCCCAGGCGAACACCCTCTCCGGCAGATACCTGAGTGTGGGTATCCACTGGAGAGAGGGACGCCCGCCAGCAGGGATTCCCTGGAGCTGTTAGTCGGTCTCACGGCCGCATAGTTCCCACTGGCTGCATGGAAGTCCATGCCGACCAATAGGAGAAGGAGTGCCCATTCAAACTGGGTTCGCGCCATTCTCCTGGTTGGTCGGCGTGAGTAAAGCGCTCATTGGTCGCCACAGGGAGCAGCCGACCAATCAGAGAAGGAGCGCTTGTTCAAATGGGGTTTTGCGCCCTTTCTTCTAATTGGGTGGTGAAATCCCTCTCGTCCCTGGGCTCTGATTGGGTGCTTTCAGCAGATAGATGCCATCGGGTTTCACTCCCTATCTTCTGATTGGATTTCTTCGGATTCGGCAGCAAAACTCCTACCTCCTCTGAATGCTGATTGGCGCGATTTTGTTCACTCCCTTTCAGCTGATTGGTTGTTGCTTGGTTTAGGCGTGAAGTTTGAATTCGCCGGACTAAACCAAGCAATGCCATGGAACTAATTTCGGGGATGTACAGAGCCTCGAGCCTCAGACTTCCGACGCTGATATCTCGGCTCTGTGCATCCGATCGCCCCGCTTTTTACAGGGATCCCAGGGGGGGGCCCTGGGCTATTCATGGTGTTGGATGGAGACCCCTTGTGGGGGTCTGTGGATAAAAAGCTGTGTGCCCAAATAAAGATTGTCAAAAGTTGTACCCTGGAACTGTGTGCCGTTCAGTTACTGGGGAAATGGGTCTGACCTATTACTAAAGGGAATAACCAGCTGGGATACTCAGGTCCCGCTACAATATGTATCACTGGCAAAAAAAATGTAAAAAATCTTCCTGGGAAAAATTATTTTAATCCCGATGCAGTAACTACGTCTTCACAGATGCAAATTCTAACAATCTCTTTAAGCTAATATCACTGTGTGAAGCTTATTAGCTGTGTATCTTGGACACAAATTGTAAACCTCAAGTACTTCAGCTGCTGTTGATTATGTTCTCCAGAATGTCCAGCCAGTGGGAAACATGGAGTTTATTCAATAAACTTGGAATTGTGAAGAGTAAGCAACGTAGCAGTACTGGTAGAACTTTTTTAAAAGCTGTGGCAGATGGGCCATTATTGACTTATGTTGACCATATCTCAATGCTTTGTAGGCATACTTAGATTGCAGAGCTTAATTAAAATCATTGTTTCCTAGCAAAACACGTTTTACTTATTTCCTAGTTAAATGGACAGTATGGACACCATATTTATATCCACAGATAAAACATTTTCTTTTTACTTACTGAGTTATTCATGAAAGTGGGACTTGTAGTGTAGTGTAGTTCCAAGCTTGTATGCACGCACGCACGCACATATGTCAGTGCTTGAATTACCATGCTAAACTGATATACAGATAAACCTCAATAGCAAGCATTTAACGGAGTGAGTGTATAAAGAGTTGTCACTTTCAGTGAAGTAACATTTTTTTTTAAAGAAGCGCAACACTAAATTCTAAATACTGAGACTGTGAAATGCACGTCTATAAAAAAACTGTTTATTAGAAGCCTTGGACTCCAGACGATGATGAAGCATCCTATCAACAGCTCACTAATGGAAAAACAGATGTGTACATATTGAACAGATTCGTTTTAAAGCACTGAAAATAAAAGTATGGAATTCAGACTTTCTTTAAGTGTTTAAAATTCACAGTTGCAAATGACCTCAAGAAAGGCTAGTGGACTGAAGAATGCTTTGAACATATACTGTTTTTTAAAAAAAATCTATTTATTTTTACTTCTGTATATCACACAAGGAACATATTAAATTATATATGAAATTATAATGTTGAGCATGTGGTGGTAAAAAAGTTGCTTGGTTTACCTTAAAGTGTCACCAAACAATATTTTTACTTTACTTTTCTAATAAATGAAAACATTACAACTACTGTTAATGATGACAGCCGTGATGACTTTAAAGACGATCATATTTATCGTTAGTTTATTGATTACATTACTACTATTAAAGGCTTATGGAAAGCACGAAAATATTGGATGGAGCTCCAGCTCTGATCGATCCCCCCTCAAGCCAGCTTTTGATCTCCCACCACAGCCTTTTAAAAATAACTCCCTAGTAGTCCGTAGTTCCTGCGCTGTTTGAGTCAGAGCTCAGATGCCGGGATTCCCAGGCTGCATTCTAACTCCTTAATACAGCGCCGGAATAGTAGGCTTGCGTACAGCTCTTAGAGTTCTCCACACACACAACACTCAGTCACTACACACACACTCACACACACACCACTTACAGACACATAGCCCAGGGTTCTAGGAGGGGGTTCCAATCTGGCACCATGCCTGGACCCTGGGCAACCTAAATGCGGCTCTGGCAACTCTGAGCAGTGGACAGGTAAGCAATTTGTTTTATTCTTTTAGACTTGCCAGGGGTAAGAAACAGCATAATGTTTGCAACTCCTGTGGGTGCAGACCTCTGTAATGGCACCCTTGTGAGTCGGCAATCTCTAGTGAGTCAGAGCTCAGCTGCCAGATGTTCCCAGTTTGCACTCTGACTTACATAGTTACATAGCTGAAAAGAGACTTGCATCCAGCCTCACATATGTTTTTGCTGTTGATCCAAAAGAAGGCAAAAAACCTAGTCTGAAGCGCTTCCAATTTTGCAACAAACTAGGGGAAAATTCCTTCTTGACCCCAAAATAGCAGTCAGATGTCTCCTTGGATCAAGCAGCTATTACCCCACTAATTAAAAATTATATCCCCGTATGTTGTTTTTTTGGAAGTATTTATCCAATTGCTGTTTAAACATCTGTATGGACTCTGATTAAACCACCTCTTCAGGCAGAGAATTCCATATCCTTTAATTCTTACTGTAAAAAAACCTTTCTTTTGCCTTAGATGAAATCTCCTTTCTTCCAGCCTAAATGTGTGACCTTGTGTCCTATGTATAGCCCTGTTTATGAATAGATTTCTAGATAAAGGTTTGTACTGGCCCGAAATATATCTGTATAATGTTATCATATCCCCTCTCAGGTGCCGTTTTTCCAAACTAAACAGATTTACATTTTTAACCTTTCTTCGTAACTAAAATGCTCCATTACTTTTATCAATTTTGTAGCTCGTCTCTGCACTTTTTCTAGTGCCATGATATCTTTCTTTAGAACAGGTGCCCAAAAATTGCACAGCATATTTAAGGTGTGGTCTTACCAGCGATTTATAGAGAGGCAAAATTATATTTTCATCCCGAGAATTTATGCCCCTATTTATACATGACAAAACCTTACTGGCCTTAGCAACTGCAGATTAACATTGCATATAGCTGCCTAATTTGTTGTCTATAACAATTCCCAAATCCTTCTCGTGTGTGGTTATCCCTAGTTCACTACCATTTAGGGTGTAAATTACTTGTGCATTCTTAACACCGAAGTGCATAACTTTGCATTTCTCTACGTTAAATTTCATCTGCCATTTTTTTTTTTTATTCTTTATTTTTGTTGTGCAGGTTGGTACATAACATTGGCAAACGCCACAACAGCGTACAAAAAACATTCATTCACAAAAGCTTGGCAGTGGCTTGTGTGTGTGCACAATTTTGTAGTGATATAAACAAGCTCAATTACAGGCTAAACCTTGTCGAAGTTTTACTGCATTGTAGTGTAGTTTGTGTGTAACTTGGCGTTGTTTCGCTATATACTACAGCAGTGAGGTAGATGCTGGAACTTACTAGTCTGCTTATAAAACAAGACATTCGATTCAGAGCAATGTATTAGCAGACATGTAGATTGGTAGTGAAATATAATAAGTGAGTGAGTAAATTAGTTAGCTAAACTGGTATAATACCACAATACCGTTGACCCCATGTCTATATTCCTTTAATCATATTAGCAATACGTAGATTACCACAAGACACCCCTTGGTCGCCTTATTAAAGTGAAGACTGTCCTTGGGTTGAGCAGTGCGGCCCTATGGCCTGTGCATAGTATTACATGCAGACATATATAGGAAATGCATTTATCGTATGCCTACAGGCTCATGATGTATTTGCATGCTATGGTTAGTCGTTATTCTAAACAGTAAGCTGTTTCTGCACGGTGCGTTTCAAGGGCTAACATTGGCAGCCTAAAAGAAAAGAAAAACTTAAAACTGGGAAGAAAATAACGTTGTTAACAGAGGTTCGTGGGAGTTCATTTGGGGCATATGAGGCTGGGTTACAGCAAGTACTATGCCTGGTATTGAGTCCAAGTCCCTGCTGGATCAGCCGATGCCGTGTTGGGGCTGAGTGTGTGCCCCCTGCTTTGGTCGGTGCATTTGGCGCAAACTCCCCGGTGTGCGAAAACCTGGCATCCCTGGGTCTCTTAGGTGTGCGCTGGGCGGTGAGTCAGCTCTCTGGTTTGCAGCTGTGCTGTGGAGGGATGGACGCGAGCCTCGCTGGACGTCGGCTCTTGGAGCTGGTTAGTAGCTTGTGTGGGAGGCCGGCTTAGCAGTCTTGTTCTCTTGAGTGTGGGGGTCATTATGTTCGCCCATGCAGTATGGCGCCGCCTTCCCCCCCTTGGGCTCGATGGTGTTTGCGTGGTCTTGTTGCCTTTCTGGGTGATTGTAGTGGATGCCTGTAATGGCGCCTCCTGGTTACTGGACGGATCCATGTGTCCACTAATTTCACTGCCAGATGGCGAGTCATTCCACGGTCGCTCAGCATTGACCAGAAGCTGGCACAGAGTCGGTCGAAGTCCCCCAAGGGGTTCATGGTTGGTTGGGCTTGCATGCTTCGCTGTTGGGGCTTTCGCTGGGTGGCCATCTTAGCTGCTTCCCAGTGACCCGATGATTGCTGGTGCTGTGCTGGCTCAGTAGGACAGTCACCTCTGTGGCTTAGTCGTTGCGTCTTCAGGCTTTAGGTGCCGGGATATCCCTCTCCGGCAGGGGGGGGGGGAGGAAGTATGCCGGGGAGACCTCCAGGTGAGTGGCTGCAGTCCCTTACTTTGTCTGGGTAGGCCTCAGGTCTATCCCCGGGTAGGAGCCTCCGATTTCAGTCGGAATGCTTAGCTCTTGGCTCTTCAGTGTGAGAACTCCCTTCTCCGGGTCGCCCAACCATCGATTTGGCAAGATTTTGCCCTGATTTTGGCTATTTGAGATCGTTTTTGCACGGAGCTCATCTCCAGTGCGACCACTCGGCATGGCCACTTAGCCCCGACCCCCTTCATCTGCCATTTTAGTGCCCAGTCCCCCAATCTATCCAAATCCCTCTGCAGCAAAGCAATATCCTGCTCACATTTTATTACTTTACAAAGTTTTGAGTCATCTGCAAACACTGATACATGGCTTTCAATGCCTATTTGAAGATCATTTATAAATATGTTAAATAGAAGTGGCCCCAAAACAGAACCCTGAGGGACACCACTTACCACTTTTGTCCAGCCTGACAATTTACCATTAATGACAACTTGTTGTACTCTATCCTTAAGCCAATGTTCTACCCAAGAACAAGAATATTCATCTAGACCAATTTTTCATTTAGTTTGAAGACTAACCTATTGCGAGGAACCGTATCAAATGCCTTGGCAAAAGTAGATCACATCCACTGCAACACCCTGATCTATACTTCTACTTACTTCTTCGTAGAATGCAATTAGGTTAGTTTGACATGACCTATGTTTCATAAAACCATGCTGATTATTGCTAATAACAAAGTTTTTTCCAATGAATTCCTGAATATTATCCCTTAATAGCACTTCAAATATTTTCCCAGTCACAGAAGTCAAGCTCACAGGTCTATAATTTCCAGGCAAGGATTTTGAACCCGTTTTAAATATAGGAACAACATCTGCCTTTCTCCAATCTTCCGGTACAATACCTGAAGCAAAAGAATCTTGAAAAATTAAATAGAGAGATTCATTTATTTCCCCACTTAGCTCCTTAAGTACTCGTGGGTGAATACCATCAGGCCCCAGAGCTTTATTTATATTAATTTTCTTTAATAGCTGTAGCACCTTGTCTCGAGTTATCCAATCACAAGTTTTGTAGCACCTTGTCTCGAGTTATCCAATCACAAGTTATGTGCAAGTTTTTTGCAGTAATCATTTGCATATTTCTTGCCATAGGATCCTCATTAATATATACTGAATAAAAATTGTTATTTAAAATTTCTGCTTTTTCCTGGTCTTCATTAGCTAACAAACCCATCTCTGTTTCCAGTGTACCTACACTTTCATTTTTTTGTTTTTTTAGAATTGATGTACTTGAAAAAAAAATTGGGGTTGGTTTTGCATTCTTTGGCTTTTCTTTGGCATTCTTTGGTTTTGAATGTCTCATTTTCTAGTTTAGCCACTTTAATTGTCTTTTTGCAAGCATTATTGGCTTCCTTATATTTTATATAAGATGCCTCTGATTTGTCCGATTTAAATGCCCTTTTTTATTTGTAATCTCTTGTTTTACTTCTCTACTAAGCCACATTGGTTTTAATTTTTTTTTTATATATTTATTAACCAATGGTACATACTGAGAAATTTACCTTTCTAATATTTGTTTGAATAGTTTCCATTTATCCTCAGTGTTTTTATCACTAAGGAGTTTATGCCAGTCGTTATGTTGTAGAGCTGCCCTAATCTTATTGAAATTGGCTTTTTTAAAATTATACGTTTTAGTATACCCCACATGCTTTTGCTTTTTTGAGTTTATTAAAAAAATTACCATATTGTGATCACTATTTCCCAAATGCTCCCCTACTTGAATGTTGGTCAAAAGATCAACATTGTGGGGGCGTGGTCTGCAGCCGGAGCAAGATGGACGTGTCCAAGTGAAGCTCCGCTAGGACCACGAGGCCAATAGCAAACTACAGCAAAAAAAACACTTATTTTACCGAGGTAACGTGCGGGGGAGTCGATATGGACAAGCGAGCCCCGAAGAAGCAGTCCAAAAAGCCGACGGAACAGGGAGCAACGGTGTCCAATATGTTCGCGGCCTCCCGCGACATGCGATCTAGCACTCAAGATGGCGGACGGGAGAGCCCGATGGCGCCACGCTCACCTCCCAGCCCCGGCGCGGCTGCGGCCTCAGAGGTATCAGAGGCCAACACTGCACAAATCCAGGCCAAGTTAGCTGAGGTTCGTAGCTATTTGGCAGCCGAAATCACCAGGAACACCCATGAAGTTAAGGCCGAGATACAGGCCTTGGGAGTGCGGACGGCGGCACTTGAGCAGCGAGTGGAGTCCACGGCCGTGGCCCACAACGCTGCTACAGCCCAGATTAACCGGCTTTCCACTAGATTAGCCACGGCAGAGTCTGCCCTGGACGATCTGGGGAACAGATCCCGGAGGAATAATATCAGGCTTCGGGGCCTACCTGAACAAGAGGGAGAGGGCCCGCTGCTGGAAGTGGTGACCAGGATCCTCAAGCCTCTGCTACCTGAAGTGCCGGACCACCAATGGCATATAGAGAGAGCGCACAGAGCCCTCAGGGCGAAATGGGCAACTGATACCCGCCCGAGGGACGTTATTATCAAATTTTTGTTCTACAGGACGAAGGAAGCCCTCATGAAGCGTGGCAGGGAAGGCCCTATCCGGTATGGTGGGGCGGAACTTACCCTATTCCAAGATTTGACTCCTGCTACCCTACGGCCGGTGACGGAGCTTCTGCAGAAACATGGAGTGAAATACGCATGGGGCTTTCCGTTTAGGTTGCTGGCATTCAAGGATGGTCGCACTAAAACCCTGAACGCTGATGGAGACCCGGTTGAGTTCCTGAGGAGTCTCGGCATACAGGATCCGGTCACGATGGCGGAGCTGCCCCCAGCTGAAGAGGCGCTCTGTCCCCTCCCTCGCGAGTGGTACGCGACGGGAGAATGAGGTCCACGGATGTCTGATGATTCGTTCCAAGGGAAGGCGGCAGGAGGATGATCGCGACGGCTGTAGTACTCGGGGAGGGCATGTAGGATGCGTATGGGATGGCGGGTTTTGGGGCCTGGCTCACCCCAGGGAGCCCTCTTGGGGTGCTCAGATTGGGAGCAGCCATTAGTGCTACGCGGGAAGTACGCGGGAAGACCCCGGGTCTTGGCAGGACTGGGGGGGATCTTCTCCCCTCGTTGGGTGGGCTAGGGTTGTACTATTATGCCGGTTAATTTTTATTGTATGTATTTGTTTTTTCTCCCTCTCTCTTTTTTTGAGGGCAACGGTATTGGGAGGTGTTGTTTCTTTTTATGGGCGGCGGGGTTATCGGGAGGAAGGGGGACCGGGGCCGGCTGCCACCTCTTTGCCCTACGGCCGACATGCAGTGGGTCGCGGAACTCCCGCGTATTGAGGCATTGACTCTCCTTGAGGAAATGTATATTTTGGTATTTACGCTTGAATGGGGGGTGGGGGCGGCGGGTACCCGGTTGTACTTGTATGCATCACACTGTATTTATGATTGTGCAGCGATGGCGCTGTAATTTGGATCGCTTAGGCGACAGTCGGATTCAGGGGGAACATGGGTGGGAGGGATGCGGCTTATGTTGGGTGGGTGGCAGCTTAGGCTGGCACCATCAGCTCGGCTCGGTCCCGAGCGGTACCCTCCACCAGGCCAGCTGGGGGGGTAAGGGGGCTACTTGGTAGAATCCCTTATGGTCGGATCCATGATCGGGGTGGGGGGGGGAGGGTAGACGCGGCGGGGGGCCCGGCAACTGGAGCTTTCTCTTTCATCCACCCGTGGGCTGGGGGAGGGGAACCGGAACAGCTCAACTGTACTAAGGATCCCTTCAATAGCTGGCGTAGCGCATTCCCGATCCCTCCTGCCCCTTGGCTTTTATGTGACCGGCTCACTGCTAGAATATAGCCCCTGGGAATGTCCCTACACCCCGGTGGCCGTCAAACCCCGCTTCGTTGGGTGGTTAGGCTCTCTATGTGCTTGCTCATACAGTTACAGTACAAAAAAAAACAACTTTATAGATATATAGTGAATTATATTTGACAATCTGATTTCAGCTATGAAGATATATACCTAGATAACTCTTTCATGGCTGCCCTATATACTCTGCGTAGAGGCACAGGTTATAATGTGTTTTTTTCTTATCGAGATTCAGATGGCACTCTAGTAGTGCCTGTATTGGCCGGTCCATGTCCCTAACATCCCAGGGATCTCTTGACATTCTGGGGGTGTCGGGACATCTACCCCAACTACGCCTGGCGATAGGTAAGTCCAGGCGATACATGTACAAAGTGCTTGGTTTCATTCTTCTTCTTCTTTCCTTTATACTTTTTCTGCCCTTATTCCCTACTATCCCTTTTCCTCATATTTCTCCTCTGGGGGGGGGGGGGGGGGGGGAGAGAGAGTCGGAGGATCCTCAGAAAAGTTTGATTACAATCAGAGGTGAAGGAAAGCTTAACTACAGAGATATCTTACAGGATAAATCATGCCTGTGAAACTACTATCCCTTAATGTTAAAGGCCTAAACGCCCCTAAAAAGAGACGGCTCATGTTTAGGGAACTAAAACACATGAACCCCGATATTGCCTTCCTGCAGGAGACGCACTTGTCGAAATCAGCGAAGTTCGCCCTTAAGGATCATTTATTCAGGACCACATATGAAGCTAGAGCCCTCAATAAGAGAAATGGGGTCGCCATCCTCATGCATCATAGATGCCCGTTCAGGGTTAGCAAGGTTAGTGCAGACCCGGGTGGGCGCTACATATTAGTGTCGGGGTCCTTGCATTCTCAGGCTATGCATTTCCTCAACATATACGCTCCTAACGATCCATCCAGTGAATTCTGGACGGAGCTGACGCACATAGTGCACACGCTACCACACGGCATAGTTGTTGTAGGGAGGGATTTCAATGCTGCACCGTCCCCGGCGATAGATAGGGGGCCATGTAGGAGAGTCCCTCAGTCTCATAGGAGGGGGGGGGCAAGATAAATTATTGCATATGTCCATATGTCTGATAGACATATGGAGGGCTCAGCATCCTGACGATATAGACTACACACGCCACACGATACATATTCAAGAATAGACCTTTTTCTGGTAAACTCACTAGCTATTCCCAAGGTTTCGGATTCTAGGGTGGGATCCATAACCTGGTCAGATCATGCAGACGTCTCCCTTACTTTGGACAAGCTGAGCGTTGCGTCCCCTTGGTCCTGGAAGCTTAATAGATCCTTACTTCAAGACCCTGAAATCGTCGATATCATTCGTAAGGAACTTAAGGAATACTTTCTCAGGGAAGCGGAGACAGGGATCTCGAAAGCCACGGTACGGGCAGCTCATAAGTCGGTTATTAGGGGGGTACTGATCAGAGAAGCGACACTGAAGAAACAACGCAAGTCTCAACTATTAACATCAGTAAAGACGACTCGGCCCCGGAGAATTATCGCCCTATCTCTCTAATTAACCACGACTCCAAACTTTTAGCTAAAGTTCTAGCAGGCAGATTGAACCCAATCCTTGCAGGTCTGATACACCCGGATCAGGTGGGCTTTATACCAGGCAGACAACTGTTTGAGAACACGAGACGCAATATAGACCTTATAGGGAGACAGGCTACGAAGGGACACTGATGCTGTCACTCAATGCCGAGAAGGCATTCGACAGGGTCAAATGGCCTTATTTATTTGAAGTCTTACGCCACTTCGGCATGCCGGCCAGGTTCGTAACGACTGTTCAGGCTATGTACTCCAACGTTAGGGCACAGATTCAGATCTCGGGAGCGCAAATTACACCGTTTCATTTGAGCAACGGTACGAGACAAGGTTGCCCCCTTTCACCACTGCTGTTCGTCCTCTCGCTGGAACCCTTCCTGCAAGCTATACGGGATGCCCCAGATATCAAGGGTGTTACTGTGGGGGACACGCAATATGTAGTGTTGGGATTCGCAGACGATGTATTGCTGACGCTCACAGACCCGAGGGCCTCCATGGCAGCTCTGACCGAGATTCTGACGGAATACGGAGAGGTAGCTGGCTATAAAGTCAATTTATGCATATCAAGCGCGATCCCCATAGCTATGACGGAAGGGAGGACTTATCACATCCGGATGGAGAGGGACCGGATCAAATACTTAGGCATCTGGTTGACGGCAGACCCCTCCCAACTATATCAGCAAAATTATATCCCGCTGATTAGACAGTTAATAAACGATATGGAGAATTGGATTGACAAACCGATCTTGTGAATACATTCGGAAGAATACATTCAGTGAAAATGAATGTGCTGCCTAGGATACTTTTCTTATTCCAAGCTCTTCCGGTCCACCTGACTAAATCTAACTTGGGTCCGCTTCAACAGGCTATAGGCAGGTTTATCTGGCAGAACAGAAGGCATAGGATATCTCGCAACGTTCTCTATAGAGCTAAGGATAGAGGAGGCCTAGGCCCAAACCTTTACTATTATTACGCGGCGGCCCAGTTGGCCCAAATCGCATTATGGCACTCACCCCCGGATGAGAGGAGTTGGGTGGATCTGGAATCCTCCATGATGGGCCCAGACATGCCCCAGTTCCTTATGTGGACCCCTAAGGAACAAAGACCTATTGATCAGGTGGTATGCCCAGCGATACGCAACTCCCTTAAGATTTGGGATGCCGCCACCATCAAATACGGTCTGACTTCAGCCCTGTCGCCCATGACCCCATTCCTACGAAACAAGGCATTTACGCCGGGCATGCAACCCCGAGACTTCAAAGGTATTGACAGCATGGGGATGTAAAGACTGTGCAAAATTTTGACAACGGCTCCTTCATCACGTTCGATACGCTACAAAGCAGAGCTCCACTACGCCCCTTTGATTATTTTCGGTATCTCCAGCTTAGGGATTTTGCCAGAGACCCCCAGGTCAAAGCGGCCGCGCCGACACAATTGATGTTTTTCGAAAAGATGTGTAAGAGGGAACAATTCCCAACTGGCCTCATTTCCTGTTTGTACTCCCATTTGAGCACACACACACTTGAATGGGGAGATCTCACATATACAGATCAGTGGGAAGCAGACCTCAATGAGGTTTTGGAGGGTATAGAATGGCAAGATATATGGGAGGCTGCTGCAAAATCTTTAGTGTGCGTTTCCTTGCAGGAACAATCCTATAAGACATTATTTAGGTGGTACACCACCCCAGTGAAACTGTGCCGAATGGGTATAAACCCGACGGACCTGTGCTGGAGAGGCTGTGGTCTTAGGGGAAGATATATACACAATGGTGGGAATGTCAGGAGGCACAAACCTATTGGAAACGGATTGCTGCGGCTAGAAGAGCCCTGGCACAGGTGTGGCTGCAGAGGGAGACGCCTACCATAGCGATGGTAAAACAGAAAATTAAAGACACTTTCCTGATGGATAAGCTAACGGCTCAGGTCAGGGGGACACTGAAGAAATTCGATAAAGTTTGGAACCCCTGGACAAATAGCACTGCGAACGTCTGAGATAGGTAGGGTGAGTTAGAGCTCCCACACTCACCTCTGGCGTCATCTAAGAGAGGCGGTGCACTTTATTAACTCGAACCGGCCACGGGGACAGTCGATACAGACTCCTGTGAGGGAAAGCGAGGACAGAATAGCAAAACATTCCATTCACCCTTTTATCGGGCAATATTCCTCGGAATCACCCCCCCTCCCTTACCCCCTCCATCCCCTTTTGTAAGTCCTCGGACTTTCAGGGCACCTCCTCTATTCTACCTATCTCTTTCAATTCTTAAATCTTTATTTTTGGGCCCGATCGCACTTGTTGGAAATACAAATGGGATGCGATAGAATTATGGGAAAGTGTTATGCTCTTGTACTACGCACAGTCGTATTATCCCTATTATTCTCTTTGTAACATAAGAGCGGTCATCACTTATCATTTGTCATCTGTTTACTGTTCTATATACCATTAAAACCCAGGCGGGATATCCAAGCTTCCATTGAGCTGCGGTATACTCTGAGGATCGGAGACATACTGGCACTTAGCAGTGCCTGGATATGGGATATGGGTGAACCTGACTGTTAACTCATTTTGCTAATGTAACATGTTATTATCACAGTATACATGCTTGTTTACTCAAACTAATAAGCTGCTGTATGTGAACTGCTTGTGATGTCTTGTACTGGAATAAAGAATTTAAAAAAAAAAAAACATTGTTTTTTATAACGAGATCCAGACATGCATCCTTTCTAGTTGATGCTTGTACCATTTGTGACATAAAGGTGTCATTTAACACATTCAAAAACCTGATTCCCCTTGCTGAAGTACTAGTCCCTCTATCCCAATTTATGTCCGGGTAATTAAAATCTCCAATAATTAACGTGTTACCCCTATTTGCAGCTTTCCCAATTTGCTCTAACAGCTGTTTTTCCTCATTAATATTTACATTAGGTGGTTTATAACATATCCCAACCAATAATTGATTTCCCTTTGTTTGCCCCAAGCAGATATCTACCCATAAAGCTTCCACATTTTCCTCATCACACTCCACATGCCTAAGATTTGACTTTAACTTATGGTTGACATACAAACATACCCCACTACCCTTCTTGTTTGTCTCTATCCTTCCTAAATAACGTGTACCCATTTAAGTTACCTGCCCAGTCATGTGTCTCATCCCACCATGTTTCTGTTATGCCTATTATATCATGTTGTTTAGTGTATGCTATTGCCTCTAGTTCCCCCATTTTGTTATATAGGCTCCTTGCATTAGTAAGCATATATTTAATATTATCATGAGTCATTTGTACTGTTTGTGAATTTTCATCAATATTACATACGTTATTACGTCACTGTTCTGAGCTTTCCCCTCCCCCCATCTCCACTCCTTTTGTTCTGAGCTAAAGTCAATATACTCCCTATCAATCTACTCCCTATCCTATCTCCATTTTCTAGATTGCTTTGACCCTTCCCCCCCCTACTACTAGTTTAAAATCTCCTCCAACTTTCTAGCCATCCTATCACCCAGCACAGCAGACCCTCTTCCGTTTAGGTGCAATCCATCACGACTATACAGGTTGTACCCAAGTGCAAAATTGGCCCAGTGCTCTAAAAACCCAAAACCCAAAACCCTCTTTCCTGCACCAAGACTTCAGCCACGCATTGACCTCTCTAATCTCCCGCTGCCTTTCTTCTGTAGCGCGCGGCACAGGTACATTTTCCTCTGACTGTCATTGGTACCAATATGGACCATGACAGCTGGGTCATCCCCAGCCCCTCCCAATAATCCCACTCTGTCGGCAATATGCCAGACCCGAGCACCCGGGAGACTACAAACTGTCCGGTTGAGTCGATCAGAGTGGCATATTACACTATCTACTATCTTAATAAAATAGTCCCCTACCACTACAACCTGTCTAGACTTCCTTACCCTCTCAACCCCACCTGTACTAGAGGGGCTGTTCCCACGGCTGTTAGAAGGAACAGCTTACTGCAGTACAGCTACCCCAGAGCTGAAGCTCCCAACATCTTCACTCAAACGGGCAAATCTGTACAAGATCAGGACTAGCTAAACATTTCCTCTTCCCTCCCCCTCTGCTTCCTAGCCCCACTGTTACCCAGCTATGTGCCTGTTCCCCATCTGTCTTATCTCCTTCCTCTCCACTACTTGTCCCCACTAAACACTGCTCAGTGAGCAGCAGACTCCTCTCAAGATTGTAAATCTCCCTCAGTGTTACAATTTGCCTCTCCAGATCTCTAATCTGAGCTTCCAGAAAAGCCACTCGCTCACACCCACCACAGAGGTATGGACCCTGGACAGATTCATCCAGGCATTCAGTGCACTGAGTAAAACTCGCAATCTTGCTAGCACTCACAGGGCCGCCATCAGGGCATGACAACCATAACGGTTGTCATGGGCCCGGCCGTCCTGGGGAGACCGGATTGCTCAGGTCGTCCCGGGCCCCACATTAGCTATGTGCACACATATACAGCTATTATCGTTACATATGTGTGCACTGCAGGCCCCCCCGCTACCTGTATTTTGCAGGGGGCCCAGATGCTCTGCTCTTTCAAAGTCTCGCAAGTGACGCGATCGTCAGAGCGTTGCCACGGGTTACCATGGCAACGCTCCGCACGGCTCGCGAGACTTCGACAGAGCAGAGCATCTGGGCAGTATATTTCAAGTGTGCTGGGCCCCCTGCAAAATACAGGTAGCGGGGGGCTGCACCATTCTTCAGGACCTCCGGCTCCAGTCACTGTGATCTCCCCCCTCCATGGCCACAGGTGAGATACAGGGAGGGGGAATAAAACATTACAATTAATGGAGGGGGAAAAAAAAATACTATAGTAATGACAGTTAGTCCCCCTGCTGGCTGGAAATCAAAAGATAAAAAAAAAAGGGGGGCGGGGCCGGGCCGCCAAGATGGCTGGTCGCAGGGAAGCTCGGCTCCTACAAACTACACACAATTAAGCTGGAAATATAACCTTTAAACGACCACAGATACCTACCACTGCGACCCACGACACACAAAGGCTACCGGATCCGAGGAGAGGCTGGCTCCTGTAGTTTCAGTCCCTCGGAGGTGAAATACCCGTGACTCACAGCGGGAACTTAGCCGGCGGTGAGTGGGGTGGACGGCCGCCACCCCACTATCCTGCCTAACGGAGCTGGAACGGCAATTCATCTCACTGCGGACCCGGCCCTGTTACCTCCCCCCTCTGGACCGGGGGGGTGATCCCGGTCCTCGCCCCACAGCCGCACTCACAGCATGGCAGTGGAGATCCGGCAAGGACGCCCGGCCATTACACAGGCTCAGGGCCCAAACCTAAGATGGCGGAGACCATGTGCGACATCGCTGATCCACGCTGACAGCAGATGAAGACGGAGGAGACTCAACGTTGGCAGCAGACACAACAGACGGCGAAAGGTGACACTGTGAGGGTTTTAACCCCTGGAATGCTGGCAGTCAAGAGAGACCCACGGCAGAGCGACCACGACTTTCCCACAGACTGGGCATTGGAAGAGAGGCCCCGGACTGTCTTTCGGTACAGGCTCAGACGGCATTGCAGACCAGGTTTATCCAGGCGAACTACCGATATGACCCTGCATTCCTATGTGACCCTTACATGCCACCACCTTTACTCTGGGACTGATACCTGGACACATTCCCTGCCTAACAACCAGAGCAATCAACTACTGATTTTTTTTTTATATATATATATATATGTGTTATACATTAGGCCATGACTACCATGCCTCTGCTACACACTACTGTCGCTATAGCCGTCTTCTGACAAAGCCTGATTTGACGCTAATGATGCGATGGCACTAAAAAGTCCCACCTTGTATTGTACAATCACCCTAACTAAGCTACTAATCTCATACAAGCGACTGCACACATGCTTTAGTTAAACACAGCGACTTCACAGCGACACAGGAAATATTTAGATAATAAAGCTATGACACTCAACATAAATACTACTGTTATGCTATGGTTACCAATCGACAAAGTAATTCATTAAGACAAATATAGATACCCAGCCTGTACTTAGCTTGTCTTATAAACCAAAAAATGTGCGTTTAATCTGAATGCTGTACAACAGTTAACCAATATGTGCTTTTTCAACTGTTTGCAAATGCTGTTGTGGCATTGTTGACATACGAATGTTATTTCATGCACAACTAAAATAAAGAATTAAAAAAAAAAAAAGATTAAAAAAAAAAGTTAAATAAGTGTAAAAAAAAAATATATATATATATATTTAGATCATATATATATTATATATATATGATCTAAGTATATATATATACACATATACACACACACACATACACTATCTAGGTGTTTTTTACTATTAATATATATATATATAATTATATATATATTAATATCAAATTACACATAGACTGATACTGATTAAATATATATATATAATTATTGTTATATATATATTTATATATAATATAAAAAATATGTAAATACGTTAAAAAATTAAATTAAAAAAATAATTTAAAATAAATAATTTAAAAATATATAGATGTGTGTTATTTCGTTCTAACTGTATTGTGATATTAATATATATATATATATATTGAGGGGGCGTGGCCTGGATCTGAACGCGAGCAGTCGCATGTTTTGCTAGCTCCGCGGCTTTTTAGGCCCTCACACAGCTTTACAAGACCCAAATCAACGAAAAATCACGGAGTTGGGAACTTGCTGGATCATGTCCCATCACAAAAGCAAGCGGGCATCCGACAAGCAGGATAAACTGCATTTTTTCAGCAGCAAACAGGGGCAATCGAAAGGGGCCCTGATACCAGAGGAATCGCAAGATGGCGCCGAGACGGATGGCGAGCAAGGCGCGCACGTGGAGGCCGGGAGCCTGGTACTAACCGCAGAAAGCCTGCAAGCTATGTTCGACAACATGGAGGCTAAGCTGCAAGGTACACTGCAGAGATCATTTACGGAACTATGCACCGACATTCAAAAACTGGGGTCTCGCACCTCGGAACTGGAAAACATAGTGGAAGCACAAACAGAGGCACACAATCGCCTAAATATAAGAGTGGAGGAAGCATGGGATAAGCTAAATGACTATGAGGCAAAACTTGCCGATATGGAAGATCGCGCAAGTCGCAGCAACTTAAGGCTGAGAAATGTACCTGAACAAGTGGGCCCGCAAGATCTACAGGCCTTTGCTACTGGGCTGTTCCGCCACCTGGTACCAGACCTCCCGCAAGACGTCCTGTTGATGGACCGAATTCATAGAGTTGCAAAACCACAATACTTGCCTGCGGACATCCCGAGAGATGTAGTGCTCAAAATGCATTACTTCCACGCCAAGGAAGCGGTCCTCAAAGCCGGCCGCACACGCACGGACCTGCCTATAGAATATCAGAAAATCAAGGTTTTCGCAGACATCTCCGCCATGACGCTCAAGAAGAGGAAATCCTTCAGCACGATCACGGAACTTCTCAGATCAAATAATATCGCATACAGGTGGGGATACCCGACCAAACTGCTGGTCCACCGCAACGGAACTCTCACGGCTATCATATCCCCAGAAAATGACCTACAAACCCTGAAAGACTGGGGCATCAACCTGCCTGCATCTCAATCTGAACCAACTCCGGACAATCGCTTGCCCTCAACATGGAAGAAAGCAAGGAAATAAATGGCACCATAATACCAAGAACTTTCCCAAGCTCGCAAGTATCAGATGGCAAAGTTTTTTTTTTCTCACTCATAGTTGTGTTATAAGTAATGGTTTTGTTCAGTGTTAACTACGTTAATGGAGGCCTTGGATTAGCCTTAGCAGGTCGTGAGGCATAACAGATATGAAACGATAGGGTGGGGTGTGGGGCGGTAAATGAGAATCACTTGGCACAAGCCCGGATATAGCCGGGTGGGGGCGAGATGCCATTCAACGTCAATCGACCCCGATAGATGTAGTAGAAAGCGCCAACTTTATTTAACGCTGGGAAAGTAAACCCCCGGGCACAACGCCTCAAAACACCCCAAGGCCTCACGGAAAATCCCTCCATAATTGCAGAGAATAGAGAACTAGCAAGTAAATGTAATGTATTGAATAGACAAATATGTATAGGGTCTAAAAAAATGTTATTGAGTCAGCGAGGGCCAGCCTCGCGGTAGCAACATCCACCAGGATCTAAGCTTTTAGCTCCGACCCCCAGGGTTCCCCCCATGGGAACCTAGCCACTGTTTTGGCATTATTGTTTTCACTTGTAATTGTATTGCAAAATAGTGATGTTAATTATTATGTCATTTGTTTTTTCATTGTTATGACACCTTCCCTACCCCTCCTCACCCCTCACATGGGCCTAGTGGGTGGCCCAACCACTTACAACGATTTATATGGTTACAGGTATGCAGCATTCCCAAACCTGGAGCTGGACTCCGGAATGGGCTACACGATAGGTGCCCAAAGGAGAATGAAAAAGGGGATCTGCCTGGCTCGAAATGGCTGGGGAAGGCAGAGCCCTGGTTTAGAACTACTTCCATTTGCAATGTACAGACACTTCCCTTACATGACACCCTGAGGTTATATAGTCATAACGTGAGCGGACTCAACCTCCCAGTACAAAGACATCGCCTGGAGAGGGATATCAGGGCTCAAGACGCAGACATCGTGTGTTTACAAGAGACGCACTTTAGGGGAACGACACACCCACGCCCTCTAACCTCTTTATATCCACACCAGTTCCACTCCACGGCGGCTACCAAATCTAGAGGGGTATCCACCTACATAAGCAGAAAGGTAGCCTTTGATCTAATCTTGGAAGACATAGACAAGGAAGGTAGATATACCATTATAGTAGGGCGCATAAACCACGTTTTATACACGATAGCCAATGTTTACGCTCCTAACACCAATCAGAGAAACTTTCTACATAAAATAATAGGCAAAGTATCGAACATACAGCAGGGAACGACAATTATCTGTGGGGACCTAAACCACGTCCTAAACCCAACTCTCGACACCACCCTTTCCCAGCATAGCCCTCGATATAGGCCACTAAAAAGACAATGTGCGGCCCTGGTAAAATTACTGACCCTGCACCACTATTACGATGCATGGCGAGTAAAACATGCTGAAGACAGAGAATATACCTATCATTCGTCAGTCCATAATACATACTCCAGAATTGATGGGTTTCTGGTGGGGGGGGGCGGACTTGGAGCAGATAATAGACAGCAAGGTGGGACAGATAGTATGGTCTGACCATGCCCCCGTGGAATTAATTCTAAAAGACAAATATGATTTTAAACACAAAAGCCCCTGGCGCCTAAACGAAACCCTCCTCACAGATACCACCTTTTCAAATACGATGCACAACTCTCTTGAAACCTATTTTAGGGAAAACGCAAGCCCCTCGCTGTCACACCACACTATATGGCAGGCTCATAAAGCGGTAGCAAGGGGAATGCTCATAAAACAAGCATCACATATAAAACGCAAAATACATACTAAAGTGCTAGAGTGGCAAAAAGAGATGTACTCCCTGACGGTCCAAAACCAGATTAACCCGACCACACAGCTGAAAAATCAAATAACCCAGATACGACACGACCTGCGCCAACATGCGCTTGACAAAGTGGGATACAATTTAAGAAGAATGAGGGCAACGCAATACTCCCAGGGGAATAGAGCAGGGAGGCTATTGGCATCGAGGTTAAAAAAACAACAGCTGGCACAGAAAATAGCGTACTTAAACACCAGATCAGGAGGGAAAGTTCTAACCACCATAGACATCGGAAATGAGTTTGCACAATATTACTCAGGCCTATATAATCTCAAACATGACCCGTCCACACACAATCCATTGGATACAGAGATTTCAGCTTATCTGGATAGTGTACAGCTCCCCACTCTGACAGCTCAACAACAAGACACACTGGCGAAGCCGATTACCGCAGAGGAGGTTAGAGACACAATTAAGACCCTACCGAGAGCTAAAGCCCCGGGCCCGGACGGCTTCGCAAATTCCTATTATCATAAGTTTGGGGAGGTTCTAGCACCACACTTAGCGGCTGTGTTCAACGAAGCAGTACAAACAGGGGCACTACCTGGAGAGATGCAGGTTGCCCATATTATCACTCTCCCCAAACAAGGCAAACAACCGACATGCCCACAGAACTTCAGACCAATCTCGCTCCTCAACACGGACGTCAAACTCCTCGCCAAACTATTTGCACTGAGACTGGGTCCCATACTTCCCCATATTATACATGACGACCAGGTGGGGTTTATGAGGGGCCGACAGGGAGCAGATAATACAAGAAAGGTCCTTAGCCTCATGTACAGCCTCAGGGCGACAAATTCTGGAGGGGGGGTGTTGTTGTCCTTGGACGCAGAAAAGGCTTTTGACCGGCTGGGATGGGGGTTCCTGGAGGCGACCCTGCGTAGGTTCGGGCTCCCGGGGGGCTTCATCTCGGCGGTCAGGGCCTTGTACTCGGCACCAGCGGCCCAAGTCCTAAATTCAGGGTTTGTATCTAACAAAATCAAAATAACTAATGGGACAAGGCAGGGGTGCCCCCTCTCGCCGCTGTTGTATGTGATGGCACTGGAGCCCTTGGCGTCGGCTATAAGGGCACACCCATCCATTCATGGAGTGCGAGTAGGGGACAGGGAATATACCCTTAACCTCTTTGCGGACGACATACTTCTAACGTTGACGCAACCACAAATTTCTCTACCAAACTTAATTAATGTGTATACAAGACTATAATAGAGTATCATACTACAAGCTTAACCTAACGAAAACACAGGCGCTGGGCATCGATCTTCCGGGTCAACTCTTGCAGACCCTAAAAAACTCCTTCAACTTCGACTGGAGGGATGATTATATAACGTTTCTAGGTATTAAGGTGGCTAGGTCAACACACCTAATGTTTAAGTATAACTATGAAAAGTTGTCGAATGAAATAATACAAACACTTCACCAATGGGGGAGTGACTTCCACTCCTGGCACGGGCGAATAGCGGCATTCAAAATGTCGCTACTCCCCAAATTGCAATATCTGTTTCGAACACTACAGATTCCCATCCCCAAACAATACACACTAGCCCTACAGAAACACGTCACAAGATTCATCTGGGCAAATAAAAAACCCAGAGTGGCACTCCAAGTACTCAAGAAGCCAATACAACAAGGGGGAATGAATCTCCCTGACATAAATTTATACTACAAGGCCGCACTCCTCTCCACAGTAGCAACCACACACAAGACTGCTTCAATACCCCAATGGGTAACTATAGAATCACATTGGGCGTGCAAAGCGGGACTGCACCACCTGTTCTGGGTACCAAAAAGACTACGGCCTGACACACCATACATATTAGAACAGACCAAGCTGCTATTAAATACGTGGGATACACACCGAGTACACCTTAGCGGCCCACTGATACCATCCCTAGCCACAACAATGTATAGCATCCATTTGAGAAACCAGACATTTGATCATAGCATATGGGAGAAAGCGGGATGCACACATGTATACCACCTTTATAACAGAACTTCCCTAAAACAATTCCTAGACCTACAGGAGCAATTCAATCTACCAAATAGAGCAATTTTCCCATACTTACAGCTCAAATCCCTTTTGCAAACGACCACAGCCAACCTCCAGGCGCCAACAATATCCAGATTCGACGCCTGGTGTTTCAAGGGGACACCACACAAAAAAATATTTTCCTTAGTGTACGCAGCACTGTTGGAAAGCAAAAAACTTACGGTAGACAACTTTAAACATGCTTGGCACGAAGATCTAGGATACACTTTCACCGAGGACCAATGGGCTAGGGCTTTCACGATCCACAAGGGTAACACATCCTGTATCACACACTTCGAACAAGTACGGAAACTACAGTACCAACGAGACTTGCACACTTACACCCTGGCACCTCCTCTCGCTGTTGGAGATGCGAGGCAGACAAGGGCTCACTACTTCACATGTGGTGGTCCTGTCAACGTGTCCAACCCTATTGGACCATGGTGAGCGAAATACTCACGCACCTATTGCCGGCACCTATGAGACTAACACCAGAAATCTGTCTCCTGTACATATGGCCAGAAGATCTAACCAGGGCACATACAAAACTACTATTTCATACAATAGTGGCCGCTTGCATTCTCATAGCTAGAACATGGAAAACACAAACGACCCCCACAAAATCTGCACTGCTTAGGCAAATCCAGACAAACTGGGAATATGAATCAATGGCCTATCGACAAATGGGGATAAAGGGGGTGACAGTGGAAGCACGTAGCATATGGGATAACTATTGGGAAAAGATGAAACTTACGGTTGATGGGGTAGAGTAATCACCAGAGAGGATAGGAGCACCGGGAGCTGGATGATATATAGTGATGTACAGATATGTAAAGGGATATAAAATGTCGAAACATGCTTTAGCGTGATCAAAGGACCTATGGATTGAGGTCAAAGTACTCCTTCTTCTTCATCCATCCAAAGTCATCGTATCACTTGGCAGACTAGAACCCTAGATGGTACCTGCAGCACTCACAACACTGTGCTGATAACGCTGTGAAGTCTTGATATATAACCCACTTGTATATAAGTTACACCCCGACCCCCTCCCCACTCATCCCCCTTTAAACCCCCCCCCCCTTCCCAATCACCAATGAGGTACAAAATACATTCATAAGAAACACCTCTGGGTGTATACGGGCATGCTAACCATTGAAAGTTCCAGAGGGTAAAATACCTGTGGGAGCCTTAATAATGAAGCCAAGTACCTTAAACAAAAGGTACCCCTTGGAGAAGGGAGAGGCTAACAAAAAGTCAAGAGGGATATGCAAAGGTACTCACAACCCCCCGTTTGCAACCCTCTCTCCTGGCTTCCATGATATGAACAATGTATACGTATAATGCAATGTATAACTTGAATATTTGTACATATAATGTGATACGAATGTAAACACTCAAAAATTTATGTCCCATCCCATTTCTCTTCTGTACCCCTGAGAAACCTTTGCAACATGCTAAAGAAAATAATAAAAATTGTCAAATTGAAAAAATATATATATATATTTATATCAAAATACACGTAGAACAAAATAATATATATATATCTATATACATAAATATATACGTATATATCACTATATATATATACCTATATATAAATAAAAATATTTGTAAAAATGTTTATATATATATATATATATACATACATACATACATATACACATACGTATATATATATATAGGCCGAAGCTACACGACCAACACTACCCCACGGGGTATTATAGTGACTATCATGGGGGCAAGGCTCGAGGCACGGCAATTCTAATCCACAGGGGAGTCCCCTTCAGGGAACAGGGTACACAGACAGACCGTGAAGGCAGATACGTACTTCTGAAAGGCACGATAGCTGGACAAACTTACACTTTCGCAAATATATATGCCCCCAATCAGAGACACTACAGATTCCTAGCGGGAATTCTCCGCAGGATTCAGAGTTTTACGGAGGGTATATTAATAGTAGGGGGCGATTTCAACCTGGCATTAGACCCGAAATGGGACACGTCCACTGGTACCACTCACATCCCGACTCAACACCTGACCGCACTCAAACAACTTCTATTTAAATACAGGCTGGTAGACTGTTGGAGGGCCCACCACCCAGACGAGAGGGACTACACGTTCTTCTCCCACCCCCACAACTCATACACCAGAATCGACTACTTTATGACAACACACTATCACCTCCCTCTCGCATTACAAATTGAACACGGCACAGCCACGTGGTCGGATCACGCCCCGGTGACACTTACAATCGCATCCCCATTGTACAGACCGAGATCCGCCAAGTGGCGGCTTAATGAGCATCTCCTCACCATACCAGAAGTTAGCTCAGACATAGGAGGTACCCTCCGAGAATATTTTTAACTTAACACGCTGACCCAAACGTCCCCGACGATTAGGTGGGAGGCACACAAGAGTGTGATCAGGGGACATTTTCTGCAAAAAAGCTCCATACTTAAACGTCAGCGAGAGGCAGCCATGGCAAACATACTGACGAAAATACAAGAAACAGACAGCCTAAACAAAACCACTCAGACACCCGAATTGCAATGCCAATTACTAACACTACGCAGAGAACTGACCAAACTCCTCCAGACGAGATACCACAGAGACGCCCTGAGGCACAAGGCGTTCTTCGCATTGCACGGTAACAAGAGCGGGAAACTCTTAGCGAGAATGCTAGCCAAACGCCGACAACTAACGTACATAGACCGAATTAGAGACAGCGCAAACACACTACACAGACTACCCCTAAAAATACAGGAATCCATAAGAGGATACTATGCCAAACTATACGCGCTCCCACGACCACACACAAGACACGCAGACGAACGTCTGACGGACGCGATCGACAAATACTTGCAAACACACTTGACGCCCACACTAGACAAAACCACAGCAGAGCTCCTTGATGAGGAGATAACGATAGCTGAACTGGCGAAAGCGGTGAAGCAGATGAAACCAGGCAAGAGTCCGGGCCCAGATGGCCTGCCACTCAGCTACTATAAGACGTACGCGGACATTCTGTACACCCCACTAGTAGTTACACTAAATGCTATAAAGGAGGGTCACCAATTCCCCAAACAATCCCTGGCGGCGCACATCACGATTATTCCTAAGGAAGGCAAAGACGGCGAACAGTGCGGGAGCTATCGCCCTATATCTCTGATAAATTGCGACCTTAAACTTTTAGCTAAAATACTGGCAAACAGGATACAAACACATCTACCAATGCTGGTACACCCAGACCAGGTGGGATTCGTGCTAGGACGCGAAGCAAAGGAAAACACCATACGCACCCTCACAGTGATGCATAGCGGCAGACGAACCCCGGGAGGCCTTCTCCTGCTATCCACGGACGCGGAGAAGGCCTTCGATCGGGTGGGGTGGAAATACCTATTTCGCACCCTCGCACACATGGGAATGGGACCGGGAATTCGGGGGTGGATAGAAGCGTTATACTCGCAACCCTCAGCACAGGTCATAGTGAACGGCGCCCTGTCGGAGCCGTTTGACATACAAAACGGCACGCGGCAGGGATGCCCCCTGTCCCCGATCCTATTCGTCCTGGCCCTGGAACCGCTTCTAGTGGCCGTCAGGAACAACCCAGACATACAAGGGATGCAATTAGGGACGACACATCACAAAATTGCGGCGTACGCAGATGACCTCTTATTTTACGTGACCAACCCAGAAATATCCCTCCCTAACATACTGCGAGCATTACAGGAATTTGGTCAGCTATCCAACCTTAAAATAAACTTGAGCAAGTCCTACATACTAAACGTTTCCATCCCGGAAGGCAGAGCGGAACCATTACGTCAAAGTTATTCTTTTAACTGGGCGTCCCAAAAAATTAAGTACCTAGGTATCTGGCTAACGAAAAGGGAAGGGGACATGTTCAGGGAAAACTTCACCGCCCTGCAGAAAAAAATGCAAGCGGACATGCAAGAGTGGGCCTTCCCACACATCTCCTGGCTGGGCAGGATACAGGTCGTGAAAATGAACTTCCTCCCACGCCTCCTCTATTTATTCCAAACCATCCCCATAGCAATCCCAGGCCCCTTTTTCGCCTCGCTGCGTTCGGCACTGGGGCATTACGTTTGGGGCGGCAAGCAACCCAGGCTCCGCCATTCACTACTTACACAACCCAAAGACAAGGGTGGACTGGCTCTACCGGATTTCACTCTCTACTATAAGGCATGCCCCTTCCTGCGGATACTGGAGTGGTCGAAGACAGGGAACCATAAATTATGGAAGCAGGCAGAGGAACACGTAGCAGGCATACAGATCGCAGTCTTGCCATGGCTGCCTCCGGAGGCCTCTATAGGGAACGCGAAACAGTCCCCATACACCAGGGCAACCCTAGAGATATGGAACCGTACAAAAGGGAGACACTGTCTAACCACACACCCGACCCCCCTATTACCACTCACACACAACTCGACTTTCCCACCGGGCCTAGACCCAAGAGCATTCAAAGACCTAATACACGACCCAATACCTAGATTACTACACGTACATGCGACAGAAGGCACCAAGACACTAGAGGACCTGCGGGGAACCACAGAACACACCCTTTTGACGCGACTGAAATATAGACAGATTCGCAGCTACATAGCCTCACTCCCCCAAGGGCTGATATTGACCAGGGCGCCCACCACCTTTGAGAAACTCTGTCTAGACCCACAACCACTGGCACACGGGGTTTCCACCCTATATAACCTCCTACTAACACTCACACCTACAGAACAACCGAGATTCTACGGGAAATGGGAGACGGCACTAGGCCTCACACTGGAAAAGGCAGACTGGGAGAAAATATGTTATCTTACTCACCACTGCTCCTGCTTTAGTAAAACACAAGAGACGGCCTATAAGTTGCTGACCCAGTGGTATCGTACACCCGAGAAGCTACACATGAGAATCCCATCGCAGTCCCCCCAGTGCTGGCGATGTGAGGAGAACGAAGGCTCCCTCATACACATATGGTGGGAATGCAAAAAAATAACCCCATACTGGGAGGCCATACACAAAATACTGCAACGATTCACGGACGACCCACCACCATTCAACCCAGCAGCCATGCTGTTACATCACACCACAACCCCCAGATCCGCCTACAAGAAATCGCTCACAATACGCATTCTAAACACAGCCAAAGCACTGATACCACAGTTCTGGAAACAAAGGGACACCCCTCCCCTAAAAACATGGTTTGCACAGATGGAGGAACTGAGGTCCCTAGAAGAACTTCACCACACCGCTAACGACTCATTTCAAAAATACTTAAACACATGGACACATTGGATCATACAGACATCCAAACCAGACTTCACGGTTGCTATACTAGACACACCTCTGACCAACATATAGACGACCCTGTGGAGGTCGCGGCCTCTACACGGGGGGGGTTCCCGGTAACGTGGCTAAACCGGGGCTGGGGCCTCCAACCTTTGCCGGAACACTCATAGGGAGTTCAGACATATGAACAAACAACACAAGCGAACTGACAGAGGACGGACAGGAGGAGGGATTCTAGATAAGCATACAGACAACCCAACAGGGGAACAGGTTAGATAGGGGGGGACGTACGTGAACCAACTCGTCGAGTACCCACTAGCTTGCACGAAGCCTCTGAGAACAAGAGAAGGGCCCCTGCGGAACCCCCAAGCTGCTGGAAGGCGTAGAAACCAGCATACCCTAAAGGGAACTGGATCGGGGGACATTGGGACCGCGGCTGCTGCGGGGCCTTCCCCATACACACATGTACCCTCACACAAAACACGAGCACACACACAACCAGCACCAGGAACTACACCCGAGACACGAGAACACGATTAACGACACATGAGATCGGGGTGTATATCCCAATAGAAATCATGATTATGCGTAAAGAGACTGGGATGTACAATGCAATTGAGGCCTGCGTGCCAAAAAGCTATTCATGAGAACTCGGGCCTGCGAGCCCACATTAATTCAAAAAAGAAGTATCTACTCACACATCTCTCAACATTCTAAACCCTTTATTGTTATTGGATTTGTTTATCTTTATTTCAAATGTCGCTATATATTGAATGTACAAAATGCTGACATGTTAAAGCAGATAAAACTTCAATAAAAACGAAATTTACAAAAAAAAAAAAAAATTAAAACCACCAAGGAGAAAATATATATAAGAAAAGGGGGAAAAGTTACAAAAAATTAAAATAAATCAAAACAGCAAGGAGAAAAATGTTAATTTTTTTTTTTTTTTTTATTAAACCTGCTTTTTTTCACTTGGTATTAACTAATACCAACCACAGTCCACCAGTTCTCCAACAAACTCCTGTTGTTTTTAACTCCTACTTTAAATAGCCTACTTTCAAGCGAACTCTAGTACCAAATTGTGAGGGAGCGATTACTGAGGTCTGCATCTGACAGTGGTACAAACAGATGGGCATTCTGTGTGCCCACTGACCTGCTGGAGCCCTGGTGTAGTTACACCAGATGCTCTAACGGTATTATAACTCATATTCAAGCATCTCAATGTGCATTCAATCTTGGAACGCATACTCTCAGTTCACGGTTGGGTTAGCAATACATCATATAATCTGAGCCTGCCATTCAGCACAGTGAGCCAGTGAGGAGACAATACTGCCTGCTAGCGGTTCTGATGGGTCTTTGCACTATAAAACAAATTGTGGTAAATTGAAAGTAATGCAAAATTTAGAGCATGATAGCTAAATTGTATATTTTCTCAAAATCAGCTCCTTTTTCAACATAAATATTTTTTTTATATCACAAGGAAGTCTGTGGGAGCACAGGGGCTTTATTAGGAATAAAAGAAACAGGAGTTTCCAGAGTAACTTGAACCAGAGTGTCAGAGCCACAATGGGAGAAGCAGAGAATCAGAAATAGTCCAAAGAGAAAGGTTAGGGTAGGCTGCACAGAGTTGAATATTCTAGAGATTAGGTCAATAATCCAGGAGTTCAACATAACTGCAGGGAGGTCAGGAAACAGGGAGTAGAGCAGAGGGGAGCAGGGAATCAAGAGGAGGCATCCGAATTTGGGTCCAAATGGAAATTCGCCAGATCAAATTTGGGTTTGAATGGCAAACTCGTTGGACCGAATTCAGCGCATGAATATGACATTACCAATAAGTCAAATTAAGATTTCTATTGCTCACGAATCACAAGAAATTCAACTAAGACATGCGCCAATAGAGAGGGAGAGGGAGAGGGTGAGCTGGCATGGGGATGTAGGGTCTTGTGAAAATAGAGTTGGTTATTTGGCAGTGACACATAAGGACATTTTGGGGGAATTAGAGATTTGTTGTCTGAAGCAGTAGGGGAACAAAGGGGGCCAAAACAAAATCTTGCACCAGGGCCCTTTGTTCACTCTGATGTTTAAAAGCAGTAGCCTATTAACAGTGGCCTTATGGATGATATCTGTAACATTTAAGAGTGACATTAAACAGAAATGGGCACTGGATGTTTACACCTCTGTATAGATAGTAGAAATCCACTCATCAATAACCAACTCACAAACAACTGTGCAAAGAGAACACTGGTTGCTGACAGAAACAGCCGCATATCCAGTGGTGTATTTGGATCTGTGCTGTCCTAGGCACGATGGCACTGCCTAATTTACATTTCATGTCAATGCCACACCTCTTCCTGTTAAAGACTAACACACTTTGACTGACAGACACACACTCTCAGGTACACTGACACACACACACACTGATTTGACACAATCTGACAGACACACACACTCACTGACATACACACACATTGACAGACACACACATTGACACACACACACACATTGACAGACACACACACACTCACTCACAGACACACTGACAGACACACTCAATCACAGACACACACTCACTCACAGACACACACACTTACTCACAGACACACACTGACAGACACACACAATCACTCACAGACACAAGCAGGCACACAGACAGACAAACACACACAATCACTCAGACACACAGGTGCCCTGACAGACACACTGACAGACATACACACACACTGACAAACACACACACACAATTACTCAGACACAAACACATATTCACTGACAGACACACACACTCTCACTCACAGACACAAACACAATCACTCAGACACACACTGACAGACATACACACATTCACTGACAGACACACACAGAAACCCTGACAGCCATACACACACACACACACACACACACACACACACTGACAGCCAGACACCCACACACAGAAACACACCACACACACACTTCCTTTCCAACACTCACAGATTATTTTTAGATTTTAATTTAAATCCACGCAGCCTCCCTGCCTTTGGGAGAGCAGGGTGAATTTTTTACCTGGGGTCCAGTGGGGCTGCTGGTCAGGCTGTTTGGGCAAGGAGGGAGGCAGGTGTGCAGGCAGTCGGGCGGCCTGTTAAGGTCCAGGCGGGCGGCGAAGAAGCACTGATTTGTGAGCATTCCCTGCACAGCTTCCTCGGGCGCCACAGAGTGATGCCAGGAGCCGGAATATGACGTCCACGAGTTCAGCTAGCCGCCCACTCGCATTTGGGGGCGCCCAAGTCAAATGCCTTTTTTGACTCGCAGCAAATACATTGCTGTACACATCACATTGAATTTATTAACATATTGTTCTCCAAACCTCACCAGGATTAACTTTGAAATCAAACAGGGCTGTTCACTAAAGCGAGAATTGGAGATGAATTTAATGTGAATTTCAAATTAAAGGTTAAAATAGACAAATTAGAAAAAGTATCTAAGCCAGTTATGCTTTGAGTTTGGATGCTTTGACCTGAAATTTGAAATTCACTTTAATTTCACTTGTAAATCTCACTTTGATAAATAACCATGAAAATTATATTACAAGAGGGTTCTAGTGTGTTCTGTCGATTTCCAGCGTTTACATAGTAGGAGGAGACAAGCAGTGGAATGCAACTCTTAAACGGTTACTCCATGCACAGCTCATGGTGCTTGGAATCTGTATGTGCAGTATTTCATTATGTAAAACAGTATTTTAAATAGTATAGTGAGAGCATAAAATTATACACCAAAATATAAAATATATAAAACAGGCAATATTACCATCTGTCTTGAATTTCCTAAAAATATAAAATATAAGACATAGTATAGCCTGTAAAACCAATTTTAAATGAATTAAAATAAAAGGTATATCCACTCACGTGGTGCTGAGCCTTAGATAGCGGCTCAGACTTTAAACGCCTTGTAATAATTTCCTGGAGACCGCAATGCTGGAAAGGCTGGTTAAGTTGTTTCTCTGTCAGGATTCCTTTGTTTTTAAATAATAAAAACCAAGTCCGGAAATACAGGAACAAAAACTTTATTGCACAGCATAAACTTTAAGGCTCAGCACCACGTGAGTGGATATACCTTTTATTTTAATTCATTTAAAATTGGTTTTACAGGCTATACTATGTCTTATATTTTATATTTTTAGGAAATTCAAGACAGATGGTAATATTGCCTGTTTTATATATTTTATATATTGGTGTATAATTTTATGCTCTCACTATACTATTTAAAATACTGTTTTACACTTTCTGTGTGTGATTTGGAGTGATTCACACTTGGTGATTTGAGCACTCTTTTCAATATCCTTCCCTTTTTTATTGTTTGTATTTGGTAGTATTTCATTATGTAACTCCACTCCATGGCAACATTATTCTTATGTCATTACCCAGCTCAGGACATGGGTTCCAGGCTGGCTAATGACAGTTCTGTGTATATTCAATGCACATAGTGTCATTCATGTTGAGGAATGACAGTGGCTGAAGTGGTTACTATGCTTTTAATAACTATCTAAAGGAACACTATAGTGTTAGAAAATATACATGTATTCCTAAAGCTATAGTGTTTGATTCTCGATTTAGATTCAGAGCCTTTCGTAAATCAAAGTAAAGAAATGTACCGCTTTTCAGCACAGAGACTCACTCCATGCAGCTGCCCATGTTGACTCTAATAACATTGTCGCACAGGCTGTCTCATCTTTGTTTTCTCATTAAATCCAATGCTTCTCACAGGGACAGGGAAGCACTGAATGATAAGCATTTGATGACGTTCAACGTCAAAGTTACATAAGTGAGTCAATGAGTCATAAGTCAGTCAAACCAGCAGAAGCATCCTATAGTGGTGCCTATAGTGGTCCTTTCAGCTTGATTAGTATCGTAGGACTTTATCTTTTCAGCCCTTGCATAACATATAGCTAGCTACATGTCTCAAAAATGGATTTCAGACAATGTAGCACACTCTAGTGGACAATCATTTCACAGACAATAAAACAAGTTAACATCTTTGAACTAGAATATACATGTAAAAAGCAAAGTGAGGAAATCCTTATCAAGGAAATTCCTCTAGGGTACTGATGATGTATGAGAGGCTGAAGTAACTAAGTGCAATAATTAAAACATAACGAGGAAAGTATCTATCATGTATATCAAGGCACAAAATTTCATTAAAGTGGATAAACTAATAGGCTTTATTATAATTGCTAAAAATGTATCAGCCACAAATTATTCCAAATATATAAATAAGAAATACAAGCTGATATAGCAGAGGCAGATAGAAAAACTCTCAATTCCAAAAGAGTGGATACAAAAAAGTGTAAAGAGATGAATCTCTAAATAGATACATTGTGGCAATTAATATACCTTAACTTTCACAGATAGACCTTGTTAATAGTAGATGGAATGGGGAGAGATTGACTAAGCAGTGACTTGGTATAAGAGTCTATATGGGGTTGTCCAGGTAGAGACCTAAGTTTTAAATCATAAATGTCAAGATACTAGTACATCATAGAGTGAAAAAACAACAACCATCAAACATTGCTTATAAGTAATAGCATCAAACACCTTCTACAAATGAGCCTAGAGCAGAGGTAGGCAACCTATGGCACGTGTGCCATGCACGGCACTCGGGGTGTCTTTGCATGGCACTCGAGGTTACCAGAGTCCCAGTGAATCAGGAGTCCCAGTGAACTTCACATATCTGCTAATACGAAAAGGTGGTGAAGGGCAATCCTCAATTTATGCATTGCAGCACTTGTGAATGGGAATCCACACTGTAGTAGAGCAGCCTCCAGCTGCTGTTGCAGCTCCTGTCCTTGAGCTGTGCCTCGCCAGCCTGGTCCCCACTGGAACCCAAGGAAGCCACCCACACTGCTAGATATACACAGAAATGCAGAATAACCCTCCCCTCATACAAAAAAATACGAACAGTAGTGATGTCGCGAACATAAAATTTTCTGTTCGCGAACGGCGAACGCGAATTTCCGCAAATGTTCGCGAACAGGCGAACCGGGCGAACCGCCATAGACTTCAATAGGCAGGCGACTTTTAAAACCCACAGGGACTCTTTCTGGCCACAATAGTGATGGAAAAGTTGTTTCAAGGAGACTAACACCTGGACTGTGGCATGCCGGAGGGGGATCCATGGCAAAACTCCCATGGAAAATTAGATAGTTGATGCACAGTCTGGTTTTAATCCATAACGGGCATAAATCACCTAACATTCCTAAATTGTTTGGAATAACATGCTTTAAAACATCAGGTATGATGTTGTATTGATCAGGTAATGTAAGGGTTATGCCCGCTTCACAGTGACAGACCAAACTCCCCGTTTAACGCACCGCAAACAACCGCAAACAGTCCATTTGCACAACCGCAAACTCCCCATTTGCACTAGGTTGGATACCAAGCTAGCCATGTCCCATTCCTTGTCCTCACTGATGTCATTGAAGGTCTCTTCCTCCACCCAGCCACGTCCCCGAAAGGTGACAACAAGCCCCTTGGCCCGCCTGCTGTGTTTGGTCTTCCACCTCCTCAAAGCCACCTTCCTCTTCTGACTCCTCTTCTTCATACTCCTCTCTCTGCGTTGCCTCTCTCTGCGTTATTATAAGGTGTGTTAAGTAGTACTATTCCTTTCAGTTGGTCCTCCTACTTCAAATTTGGGGCACTGCGCGTGTAATCTAATGTGCCACCAGGTAGGAGTGGTGTGTTAAGTAGTCCCCCTCATCAGGCCTTTTTTAGTCGAATGTATTGCCCACTGTCAGTCCCTTCGGGATCCATCCCTCATTCATCTTAATAAAGGTGAGGTAATCTAGACTTTTTTGACCTAGGCGACTTCTCTTCTCAGTGACAATACCTCCTGCTGCACTGAAGGTCCTTTCTGACAGGACACTTGAAGCGGGGCAGGCCAGAAGTTCTATCGCAAATTGGGATAGCTCAGGCCACAGGTCAAGCCTGCACACCCAGTAGACAAGGGGTTCATCGCTCCTCAGAGTGTCAATATCTGCAGTTAAGGCGAGGTAGTCTGCTACCTGTCGGCCGAGTCGTTCTCTGAGGGTGGACCCCAAAGGGCTGTGGCGATGCGTAGGACTTAAAAAGCTCCGCATGTCCTCCATCAACAACATGTCTGTAAAGGGTCCTGTCCTTGCCGGCGTGGTCGTGGGAGGAGGAGGATTACTTTCACCTATTCCCCTATTCCCGTTGTGCTGTGACATCACCCTTATACGCTGTGTAAAGCATACTTTTTAATTTATTTTGGAACTGCTGCATCCTTTCCGAGTTGCGGTAATTTGGTAAAATTTCAGGCACTTTCTGCTTATACCAGGGGTCTAGTAGCGTGGACACCCAGTACAGGTCGTTCTCCTTCAGCTTTTTTATACAAGGGTCCCTCAACAGGCACGACAGCATGAAAGACCCCATTTGCACAAGGTTGGATGCCGAGCTACTCATGTCCCGTTCCTCGTCCTCAGTGATCTCACTGAAGGTATGTTCTTCCCCCCAGCCACGTACAACAGCACGGGTACCAGATAGTTGACAACGAGCACCCTGGGATGCCTGTTGTGGTTGGTCTTCCTCCTCCTCCTCAAAGCCACATTCCTCCTCTGACTCCTCTTCCTCACAATCCTCTTCCAGCGTTGCCGCAGGTCCAGCAAGCGATGCTGATAAGGCTGTTTCTGGTGGTGATGGTGACCACAACTCTTCCTCTTCCTCTTCACGCTCATCTACGGCCTGATCCAGCACTCTTCGCAGGGCACGCTCCAGGAAGAAAACAAATGGTATGATGTCGCTGATGGTGCCTTCGGTGCGACTGACTAGGTTTGTCACCTCCTCAAAAGGACGCATGAGCCTACAGGCATTGCGCATGAGCGTCCAGTAACGTGGCAAAAAAATTCCCAGCTCCGCAGAGGCTGTCCTAGCACCCCGGTCATACAAATACTCGTTAACGGCTTTTTCTTGTTGGAGCAGGCGGTCGAACATTAGGAGTGTTTAATTCCAACGTGTCGGGCTGTCGCAAATCAAGCGCCTCACTGGCATGTTGTTTCGCCGCTGGATATCTGAAAAGTGCGCCATGGCCGTGTAGGAACGCCTGAAATGGCCCCACACCTTCCTGGCCTGCTTCAGGACGTCCTGTAAGCCTGGGTACTTAAGCACAAAGCGTTGTACGATCAGATTACACACATGTGCCATGCACGGCACGTGTCAACTTGCCCAAATTCAATGCCGCCAACAAATTTCTTCCGTTGTTACAAACCACTTGGCCGATCTCCAGTTGGTGCGGAGTCAGCCACTGTTCCACCTGTGCGTTCAGGGCGGACAGGAGTGCTGGTCCGGTGTGACTCTCTGCTTTCAGGCAAGTTAACCCCAAGAAGGCGTGACACTGCCGTATCCGGGATGTGGAATAGTACCTGGGGAGCTGGGGGGGTGCCGTTGATGTGGAGCAAGACGCAGCAGCAGAAGAGGACTCAGCCGAGGAGGTTATGCAAGAGGATGGAGTAGGAGGAGTAGAGGAGGTGGCAGCAGGCCTGCCTGCAAGTCGTGGCGGTGTCACCAACTCCTCTGCAGAGCCACGCATTCCATGCTGGGCAGCCGTCAGCAGGTTTACCCAATGCGCAGTGTAGGTGAAATACCTGCCCTGACCATGCTTTGCAGACCAGGTATCAGTGGTCGGATGGGCCCTTGCCCCAACACTGTGTGCCAGACATGCCATTACTTCCTTTTGCACAATCGAGTACAGGTTGGGGATTGCCTTTTGTGCAAAGAAATTTCGTCCGGGTACCTTCCACTGTGGTGTCCCAATAGCTACACATTTTTTGAACGCCTCAGACTCCACCAGCTTGTATGGTAAAAGCTGGCGGGCTAAGAGTTCAGTCAAGCAAGCTGTCAGACGCTGGGCAAGGGGGTGACTTTGTGACATTGGCTTCTTACGCTCAAACATGTCCTTGACAGACACCTGACTGTGGGCAGATGAGCAGGAACTGCTCAAGGCGAGAGACGGAGTGGCGGATGGTTGAGAGGGGGCAAGGAGGACAGCAGTGGTTGATGTGGCTGAAGATGCTGGACCAGGAGGAGGATGGCGGCTTTGAGTTTGTGTGCTGCTTGTACTCATGTGTTGATCCCATAGGCGTTTGTGATGTGTGATCATGTGCCTTCGCAAAGCAGTTGTACCTAGGTGGGTGTTGGACTTCCCACGATTCAGTTTCTTTTGGCACAGGTCAGAGACTGCAGATCACGGTCACCGGCCACGGGGGGGGTTGCAGCGATCTGCAGCGGGCGATTAGCGCCGGCCATGTGGGCGGCCATTATAGCGAGGGCGTACAATTACGCCCGCCGGTGTTTAGAGCCGGCTCCTGCAGGGCGTAATAGTACGCCCTGCGGATTTAAGGGGTTAAGGACATTACATCAAAGTTGTGTCAGCCTGTAGTGTCTTTTTCCACTTTAATTTTGAGTGTGACTCCCAATCCAGACGTCCATGGGTTGAAAAATGCGATTTCCATTTTTTCATTTTTGTGTTATTTTGTTGTCAGCACATTCAACTATGTAAAGAACAAAATATTTCAGAAGAATATTTAATTGATTCAGATCTAAGATGTGTTATTTTTGTGTTCCCTTTATTTTTTTTGAGCAGTGTATATAGCGCTGCACTCTCACTTCTGTGTTTAGGTGTTGGGGCATATCACCTAAACAATTAGTTTGCCCCCTTTTTTTTATTACAGTTGGTGGTCACTTTTTTGTTCTTCAATAAAAACCGTATCATTAAAAAAAAACTTTTTATTGATCCTTCCTTCTAAGAAAAAGCAGACAGTTGCGTAAAGTGCTTTGTGTGTTGTTGTGATTTGGTTTTTTGTCAATCCCCTCCCTTTTCAGGTTTAACCCCTTAACACCGTTACGGCGTTCCATGCCGTCCCGCATTAAAAGGGCTTTAAAGCCGTTGCGGCGGCATGGAACGCCGTAACGGCTTTGAGCCGCGATCCTCTTCTGGGGGGCTGCCTGAGGCCCAGGCAGCCCCCCTCCGGCAAATGAAAATTAGACAAGTGTAAAAATAAATTAAATATATTTATATATATATATATATATATATATATATATATATATAATATATATACATATTATATATATGTAACGTCATACAAAGTGTATTTTAATATTAATATAAGTATATATAGTAATATTAAAATACACTTAGAATGACGTTACATATATATAATATGTATATATGATATATATATAATAGATGTACATATATATATTATATATAAATACGTATAATTAAAATAATAAAATAAATAAATAAAATATTGAAACAAAATTTAATATAAATTATATATGCATATGTAATTTCATTCTAACTGTATTTTGTTATTAATATATATATATCGGTAACAAAATACACTTAGAATGACATTCTATATATATCTATATATATATAAAATACAAATAACCGCAAATATATATATATAGATAAATACATATACCGTATATACTCGAGTATAAGCCGACCCGAATATAAGCCGAGGCCCCTAATTTTACCCCCAAAAACTGGGAAAACGTATTGACTCGAGTATAAGACTAGGGTGGGAAATGCAGTAGCTACTGGTAAATTTCTAAATAAAATTAGATCCTAAAAAATTTATATTAATTGAATATTTATTTACAGTGTGTGTATTTAATGAATGCAGTGTGTGTGTATGAATGCAGTGTGTGTATGAGTGCAGTGTGTGTATATGTGATGTGTGTGTATGTATGAATGCAGTGTGTGTGTATATGAGTGCAGTGTGTGTATGAGTGATGTGTGTGTATGTATGAATGCAGTGTGTGTGTATATGAGTGCAGTGTGTGTGTATGAGTGCAGTGTGTGTGTGTAGCTGAGCCTTGGTGGGGGTGGGCAATTTTATTATTTTTTTTAATTATTTTAATAATTTTGTATTATTAATTATTTTTACATTTTATTATTTTATTTAATTTTTGTCTCCCCTCCCTGCTTGATACATGGCAGGGAGGGGGGCTCTCCTTCCCTGATGGTCCAGTGGCATTGGCGGGGGGAGGGGCTGTCAGAAAGCACTTACCTCTCTTGCAGCTCCTGTCAGCTCCCTTCTCCTCCGCGCCGGTCTGTGCAGCTCCTCTGTCAGCTCACACTGTAAGTCTCGCGAGAGCCGCACTATGACCCCGCGGCTCTCGCGAGATTTACACTGGGAGCTGACCGAGGTGCTGAACGGACCAGCGCGGAGGAGAAGGGAGCTGACAGGAGCTGCAGGAGAGGTAATTAACCGCTCTGCAGCCACCACAGCCCCCAGTCTGTATTATGGCAATGCAAATTGCCATAATACAGACAATGACTCGAGTATAAGCCGAGTTGGGTTTTTTCAGCACAAAAAATGTGCTGAAAAACTCGGCTTATACTCAAGTATATATGGTAATTACATAAAAGATTACATTAGTATACACGTAGAATTTAAATACCTATAAATGCATATATATTAAAATTCTACGTGTATATTTAAATAATCTTTTAACATAATTATGTGATTTGATTAATTAAAATTTGATTGACATGCCTGACAACACAGGGAGAAAATGCAGAGAATTTAATTTGTAAGCACTATATTTGACCCTGTAACTCTCCAAGACACCATAAAACCTGTACATAGGGGGTACTGTTTTACTCGGGAGACTTCGCTGAACTCAAATATTAGTGTTTCAAACTGGTAAATTGTATTACAATGATGATATTTTAAGTAAAAGTTAAGTTTTTCGCATTTTTTACAAACGAACTGCACTTTTATGGTCTATATTATTGTTGTAATATGTTTTACTGTTTTAAAACACTAATATTTGTGTTTAGTGAAGTCTCCCGTGAATAACAGTACCCCCCATGTACAGGTTTTATGGTGTTTTGGAAAGTTAGAGAGTCACATATAAGGCTTGCATTTCATTTTTTTCACATTGAAATTTGCCAGATTGGTTATGTTGCCTTTGAGAGCGTATGGTAGCCCAGGAATGAGAATTACCCCCATGATGGCATACCATTTGCAAAAGTAGACAACCCGAGGTATTGCAAGTGGGGTATGTCCAGTCTTTCTTAGTAGCCACTTAGTCACAAACACTGGCCAAATATTAGTTTTTTGCTTTTTTCACACAAAAACAAATATGAACACTAACTTTGGCCAGTGTTTGTGACTAAGTGGCTACTAAAAAAGACTAAACATACCCCACTTTCAATACCTTGGCTTGTCTACTTTTTCAAATGGTATGCCATTATGCGGGTAATTCTCATTCCTGGGCTACCACACCGTCTCAAAGGTAACATTACTAATCTGGAAAATTTCAATTTGAAAATGGAATGTTCTATATTTGACCCTGTAACTTTCCAAAACAACATAAAACCTGTTAATGGGGGGTACTGTTGTACTGTTGTACTCCTGAGACATCTTTGATTACAAATATGTGCATTTTTTTTGCAGTAAAAAAACAGTATTATGACATTCACAGTTAAAATGTCAGAAAAATCTTATTTTCTCACTTTTTTTTTAATTTTATTCATAATAAATTATGTTCCTTATATGAATAGTTAATGATAAATTAAAGCCCTGTTTCTCCTGAACAAAATGATATATAATAAGTGTGGGTGCATATAATATGAAAGAGGGGAACTACGGGTGAACAGACATATAGCGCAAATTCCAGTTTTTGTTTACGTTTTGTTTTGATCAGAACGTGCACTATTGACTCCGTCCTGAAGGGGTTGATTGCAGTGTTGACACACTGAGATAAACAAGTTGGTTTCTGTTGCAGTTCTAGCCCTTGCGATCAAAAAAATTCCATCACTGCCCTGGTCTTCTGTTTACAAAACTGACTTGGGTGTATCACGTGACCAGTCCTGTCACATGACCAGCTGCTGATGAAGCGGGTTCAGCGCGATATTTTTTTTAATTTTTTTTATTTGTTGCCAGATGAGAACTAGACGTTGATTGGCGGAGCGAATCTGTCGTCATCGTGCTGCGCCGAGTTGTTTTTGACAGTTACCAGTAGAGGATGGAAACATGGCGCACTGGACCCGCTTCGAAAAGGAGCAAGAGGCAGATATCAAGCGGCTGATCTCCTGTCTGAGCGGGCTGCATGACGAGCAGGACAACAACTTTCAGCTGGCCCTGCAGTTTGCCTGGTCTAACTTCAGGTGTAATCCTTTACCAGAACACATATCACTCTAACAGTAACCCTCTCTCCATACATTAATATGAGTATATCCCCATTATAAGCCTGGCTAGCGGCAAAGCGGCTGGAGATGTCCTGAGGTTACAGAGATTGATGCTTTATAGCAGTAATTAGCGGTCAGTGCAACATTGTGATGCTCCAGTTGTGTTCTGAGTTCCAAGGGATGCACTAGAATAGAAGTAGAATGCAGACACAACAGCCAGTTTGTCAAAATGTAATCATCACTGATCTCTCAGAATTAAAGCCCACATTTATGCTCTGCATACATTCATCGGTAAAGTCTTCACGCAGTTGGTCATTCACGCAGAACCTATAACTCAGTGTTTAGGTGATATACTTTGTTTTCCTACATCTACATGGCTGCTTTATTTTGGCTTGTGTTTATGACCACTATGGGATCTCTCTGTATTTCAGAATCATTGTAGTAGGAGTGTAGTACGGTAGTTTAATAAAGCATTATATACATCACTAGTATTATATTTGGGGAATGAGTGATGATATCTAAAGAAAAGTACAAAAAGTACATCTTGACTTAAAATAATTCTGTTCTCTCTCTTTTTTTTTTTTTTTTTACCATTGCCTACATTGCTTTGTTTGATATTTTTTCTCCATATGGCTTTGATTCAATATTGTTGGATACGTTTTTCAGAGGATTTAATATTTTTGGATAAACATTTGAAATGTTTAAATATTATTATTAAACTATTTTAGTTTTGAAATGTTTTTTATATATTGATATAAAAATATATATATATTTTTAATATTCTGATATTTTGAAAATATAATTTGAGAAGGTTATCCAAAAATGTGAAATCATTTGAACAGCTTAACCAACATTATTCAATTGTGGCCTATATTAGGCGCTGTTATCTACGATACTCTGTAAATTTCAACGTTAACTTATATATTTGTGTTTTACAGATTTCATCGATATCTTGATGTTAATAGCCACAATGTTCACAGGACTTTGGAAGGGTAATGTTTTATATTGTATTAAATTTGGTTATTTTTACAACAGTCAGTTATAAGATTCTATTCGCTATCGTATATACTTAGAAATAGAATTGTCTGGAATTCAAAGTGCATTTGAAGTGAATGTCGAATTTTAAACATTATCCAAGTCATTCTTACAATTGTGCTACTTTGATCTAAAATTTCAAATTCACTTTGCATTCCAGATAGTCTTCACTTTTGTGAATAACGCTGTATGTGTTGTGTTTTTATTTACATGTAGTATATATGAGAAACTAGTAATTCATTCGGACTTGAGTAAAGCAGAAAGCTGGAAGAGACTGACAGAAGAATTCTTAAACCTGCCTCTGCCAAACACTGAGGGATCCAAGGTATATAGCCCTACAATGTCTACCCCAGCTGTGAATTTTAGATGAATAGAGCAAATGCTAATTCAGATATACCTGAAATTGCTTTATGCAAACAGTCTATATTTTATGCTTGGGTTATCATAAACATATGCAGCTCATTTTAAGATATATTTATTCTTAGAGTTCAACCTGGTTTCCAACCAAATGTATAAATACTTTTCACACCGTTTACATTCCAGTGTACTTTGTGTGCCAAACTCCTTGAAACAGAAAAATCTACTAAGCCCTAGGAGATTATAGGCCATGTACACCATTTGTGGATGGATTTGTGGCAACTATATCATCAACAGCTCTCATCCACTTCAAGCAGCCATCTTGATGGAAATGTACTCAAAATGTATTTTATAATGTATCTGTGTGTTGCCAGAAATTTGCCCAAACAATAGAATTTCATTATATATAAGCAGTGTGTAGCTTTCTTGTGCTCTGGATGCAGTGACCCTGTTTTAGTCCTGCAATGTAAAACAGTGCTGTTTTGTAGTTGTGGCAATGTGTACATTGCAGAGCTTAACATACCTCTGTCATATAATTATATGACATGATACAAGTAATGGTATGTAAACATTGCCACATCTACAAAACAGCACTGTTTACATTGCGGAGCTAAACATGCCTCTATTTTTTTTCTGCGTGGGAAGCATTTGATGGAATGAGTGTGGCTTTCCCCTAATGCTTCTCTAATCACTGGGTTAGATAAGAGAAGACAGGGTGAGTGGTTGGCAGCACAGAGTGAGTCTCAGCGTTTGGAAAAAAGGGTACATAAAACGACTTTTTAAAATAAAATATCTATATATATATATATATATATATATTAGATTTAAGGGGGACCTGAAACTAAATAGTGAGTATCACACTGTAGTGTTAGAAATACATGTCTATTCGTAACACAATAGTGTTCTTTAAAAAAAAAAAAAAAAAAATATATATTCTAATGAAGGACAAAGTCCTTAGTCCTTTCTGTAAACACACATTAGTGTTATGTTATTCACCACAAGTGATCTGGCAACATTTGAAAATGTTGTATGTCACTTGTGATGTTTGAAACCCAGGTCGTTGAAATTTACAGAATAGAAGTTTTTCTGCTTTGGAGAAATTGAGGTGGAGATCTCTTACAAACACCTCACGGTAGTGCATTGCTGAATAATTACATGAACATCCTTTATGCTGTGGTAGTTGTTGTTATTATTATTGCCATTTATATAGCGCAAACAGATTCCGTAGCTCTTTACAATATTATGAGAGGGGGGATGTAACTATAAATAGGACAATTACAAGAAAACTTACAGCAACGATAGGTTGAAGAGGGCCCTGCTCAAACGAGCTTACAGTCTATAGGAGGTGGTGTATAAAACACATTAGGACAGGAAATAGCAATCAAATAAGGTGGTAGTGAAGCAGAGCTGGAGGAAAGAGTAGTGTGTTGCCCTTTAGGAGAGAGCAAGGGACAGGTATGTAAGGTAGAGGTTACTCTGGGTAATAGTTTCCTGAATGTGTCTGATTTAGAACAATGGGAAATGTTTACCAATAATATACAGTAGGCTGAAGTTGAATTCCGAAAATATTGCATGTTGCCTGGGAGATCTTGGGTATACATGGATATATGAACCAAAGAGGGTGCATACGAAAACTGATAGAGACACATTTGTTTGAAGGGGTTACACATTTAGAAAACTCATTGTTTTTGTTTTTCTAGACCGATGCACATTATGCTATTTTGGGCCTCCTACTCACTTTGTCTGATTCACCTTCTAACAATGACTATGTTGAAAAGGAAAGGAAAAAACAAACAGGTAATCAGTAGAGCATACGTGGTTAATCAATTTATGGTTTTTAAAGTAACAGTGTACTCAGACCAATATCCCACCAGTGTATCCTGGACTTCTTAGTCCTAGGATCACTTTCTTCTCTCTTCTTTGCAGTACGTAATGGATATGGTCTGGACACACTACATAGTCCCTGTTTAAGGGATATTTTCTTTTTTCTTTCTTTGTTCATGTATAAGGTTACATTCTGGTGTAATTGTTTTTTTTTTTTTTAATAACCATACACTGTCTGATTGGGAGAGGGCCAACACTCGAACTTCTTGCACTGACTACTTTCTTTAGCACACACAGTGGAAAACCTTATTCTTATTAAAATATATATTTTTAGATAATATAATTTAAGATGATGGAAAACTTTGACCATATCTCTAAATTGGCATACGCATTGCAGTTAGGAATACATCCAAGGTATTTGCAGACTACACTTCCGATGATGCTTAGCCGGCTCAAATGTTTGAGGATAACAACAATGTATTTCACAAGCAAATGGAATGCAATGGGTTGCTGGCCCATTACTGATAGATGTATGTAAAAAAAAAATTTCTAGATATTAACTGTTAACCATTTGTATTTTAGAAGAAAAGGAGCCATTTGACTGGGGAAAATATCTAAGGGAAGGTGAAGATTTTGGACTAAGTCTTGATGCAGACACCCCAGTATGTATTGTTGATATCACCTAAACACCTGATGGTCTTGGAGTCAGGGAATATACATTGTACAAATACAGTTAGGCCTGGAAATATTTGGACACTGATACAATTTTCCTAATCTTGGTTCTGTACGCTACCACAATGGATTTGGTAGGAAAAGGATAGCTATAGGTACAGGAAAACAAGTTTGTTTTCCTGGCACTGTAGTTCCCTTTAAGTTATGTCTTCAGCAAGTGAAAAGCATGCTCGATCGGGTTAAGATCCGGAGATTGAGTAGGCCATTGCAGAATATTCCACTTCTTTGCCTTAAACTCCTGGGTTACATCGCGGTATGTTTTGGGTCATTGTCCATCTGTAAAGTTGAAGCACTGTCCAGTCAACTTCACTGAATGTGGCTAAATCTGAGCAGACAAGATATACACCAGAATTCATCTGGCTGTTTCTGTTTTTTGTTACATCATCAATAAACACTAGTGACCCAGTGCCATTGGGATCCATGCATGCCCATGCCATCACACTCTCTCCACCATGTTTTACAGATTACGTGGCATGCTTCGGATCATCAGCTGTTCCAAGCTTTCTCCATACTTTTTGTTTCTTACTATTATTCTGGAACAGGTTAATTCATTTGCCCAAAGAATGCTGTTCCAGAACTGGGCTGGCTTTTTTTTTTTAGATGTTCTTGGCAAAGTCTAATCTGACCTTTGTATTCTTAAGGCTTATAAATGGTATGTACCTTGTGGTGAACTATTTGTATTTGCTCTTGTGAAGTCTTCTCTTTCTGGTAGACTTGGATAATGATGTGCCTACTAAATGGAGGGTGTGCTTCACTTGGCTGGATGTTGTTAACAGGATTTTGTTGATCATGGAAAGGATCCTACAATCATCCACCACTGTTGTTTTCTGTGGACATCTAGGACTTTTTGTGTTGCAGAGCTTTCTTTTTTTTTCACCTCAGAATGTACCAAACTGTTGATTTGGCCACTCCTAATGTTTTTGCTATCGGTGTGGTGTTTAATTTTGTTTTGCTGCTTAAGAATGGTCTGTTTCACTTGCATTGAGAGCCCCTTTGACCGCATTTTGTGGATTCACAGCAACCACTTCCAAATGCCAATGCAACACATGGAATCAACTCCAGACCTTTTACCGGCTTGATTGATGAAGAAATAACAAAGGAATAGCCCACGCCTGTCCATGAAACCGCTTTTGAGTCAATTGTACAATTACTTTTGGTCCCTTTGAAAAAGAAGGGGTTACATATTAAAGTGCTGTAATTCCTAAACCCTTCCTCCAATTTGGATGTGAATACCCTCAAATTAAAGCTGAGAGACTGCCCATATCCATTATTTAATTGTAACTTGTATTTATTTGGGTAAACAGCAGAAATAACAAAACTTGTGTCATTGTTCAAATATTTCCAGAACTAACCGAATATGGCTGCTATGCAGATAATCTTACAAAGAAATGAACCAATTTTCTTTATTTTAAATATTACCCTTTAACCCCTTAAGGACCAAACTTCTGGAATAAAAGGGAATCATGACGTGTCAGACATGTCATGTGTCCTTAAGGGGTTAATTCAGTATTAAAGTAATTTTGTCATTTTGTGTTTAATATGATAACTTGTTTGAAGCACTGGGAGTATTAGAATTGGGGTATATATTGTACTTTATATATTTTACAAATTTAAATATCACACTATATTGTAAGCTTCACTTTTTGTTTCCATCTCCTTGTCTTTGCTCAGACATCTCTCCCGCATTTTGTTTTGCCTTCTTATTCATTGTGCCTATTCATTTGCATATGTGACCCACATCTGTATCTTAGAATGCCAGTCCACTCGCCTCTCAAAAATGTAAACCAGTGTATAGGATATGACTGTAAGCTCATTGTACACCTGGATATTTTTACAATTAAATAATTTATTTTGTTCTTGAGATTGAGAATGGGCTGATTATTTACATGCTGTTCAATGTCTCATTACTGAGACCTCATGAATGGACTCTCCATATTGGTGCAAGAATTGTTAAGCATTTGTTTTATTTTAATTTTACGTTTTTTTTGGCAGTGCATAGCAAGCATATGATTCGTACAATACAGGTGTGTCCGACATTAGCAGTTTTTTGAAATACAATAACTGGATATAACAATTTGAGCACATCTGAGAGGAGTTGTGGGTGTTAGGTGTTTCAAGAGGGTAAGCCTTCATGTGTTCCCGTGTGGTGGGTAGGAGATATGTTCGAGTATCTGTGTTGAGGGCAGTAGTGGCATATCGTGTGTGTATTCCTGTGGTGAGATGTGTGATTTCTCCTGGTGTGTGGGTGAGATATTTTTGCCTAGTGGCTGAGATATTGGATTGCGTGGGTGAGATTCACTAGGCGCTCTACCATATTGCCCAAGGGGAGATGTGCGTCCTCCTCTCTATGTGATACCCCCTGACCAAGGGGGCAGCGGAGGGGGGAGGGGTGGTGATGTGTCGAGACTCATGTCTCTGCGGATTCTAATGCTCTTGTAGGGCGGTAACTTGAACGTGTGTAGGAGAGATCAAAGAAAAAACAACCAAATATACAAATGTAACTTAAAGCATAACAGCTTCTCAGTGAGTTTGCCCCAGGGACTTCTGCTCAAGTGCCATGGCCGTGTGTATTGGCTCAGTCCCCAAGTGTTGTCAGGTGTCAGCTGCCTGTGAGCCTCCGGCTCTCTGGACGAAGGGGGTGACGCAGGCAGGGTTGGCGTTCTGCTAGTCCCAGTGCTTGTAGGAAGGCCGGTGCCCCATCGATCGACATGAGTGTATGATTAGTTCCGTTGTTGTGTACCACAAGAGTTCCTGGGGGTCCCCAGTGGTAGGGTATGGCTGCAGATCTTAGTTGAGAGGTGACTGGCCCCTGTGATATCCGCCAGACCAGAGTGTTTTTTGTGAGGTCTTGATAAAATGTTAGCGAGGTGCCTTATTCCTCAGTGCCATCTGGTTTTTGTCTTGTTAAGTTAAGCAGCGAAGAATGACGTCTTGTGCTCCTCCAGTTGGTGTTTTAAGTGCACTCGTAATGCGATACACTCCGTCCATGACCATTTTTTTTGGCAGTTGTGTGGGGTAGTATGGATGCAAGTAATCTGCGAGTATAATGGTGGGAGTTCGTCCGCTGTCACAGCAGCAGGGATGCCACGTATTTTAATGTGGTTCCTGCACTGTCTGTCTTCCAGGGCTGAGATTTTTGGGAGCGACGTTCCATTGGGTAGGCTCCGTTCCCAGCAGGGGTTGTGTGGTGATGCTGCGTATAGTGCCTCCAGGCTCAGGGTTGTGCAGTAGGCCGCAGATTTGCGCCGCGGTTTGGAGTGTTTCGGTGTGAGGAAGAAAGGCATCTATCGATGCGTTGTGGCTCGGGGGGACCAGCTGGAACGGTAAAGAGGTCGGATGGGTTATAGTTTTCGTGATATTTGGTTAGATTTAGTCAAGTGTTTGGGAGCTCTTAGAGATGGCGTCCGCTCATCAGGCTTGGAGGCTTCGCCCCCAATTTTAAGCTTTTTGCTTGGTATGCATTTACGTTTAAGTTTCTATTCCCTCAATAACAAATCAAGGCTTGTTTTAAAAAATATAAATATATTTTATTCTTTTGTAACAAAGTTAAATGTCCTATATTTTGTGGAATACAATAGGGCTAATAAGAATAAAGCTGTGGATTGTATAAACCTTTAGGAATGGTTGAGTGAGGAAGAAGATGACCAGGATCCCCTCAGCAGGGAAGATTCGGGAATACAGGTTGATAGGACACCTCTAGAGGACCAAGAAAAGAAATCCGCTGCTCCTATAGTATCATGGAAAGGTATATGAGATTAAAGGTGAAAAGTATGATGGAATTTTAATGCAGTACAAATGCAAAAAAACTAATTCTCCCATAGAATGTCCCTCAAAGGGGGGGGAAATTCATACATTCCAGTCCTTTAAAAGTGACATTCAGAAAGACCAGACCGTGGCTAAAATGTATCAGCCTGTCCTGGATCTTCCAAACAATAATGTAGTATAACTCTCAGCTTTTTTTATTTTATTTTTTGTATTCATTTTGTAATTTACATGAATTAAACTGTAGGCTGTTTGTCTATGCATTGTGCTGAAAAAGTGTATATATATTTGTGCAATTTTTTAATTTCTGTGACACATTTTGGCTTGTAGTCTTGCGTGTTTTTTGTCAATGTAGTTAACTGTGCTTCTTCATTTACTCCACACTGTGGAGCGCTGAAAGACACTGTCTCTGTCCAGCAGTGCTAATTCCAGGCAGACGGCAACATAGAGTGGACAGAGCTGCTATACGGTAAGGTACTCAAGCAGCCACAGTCCACAATATGTAATCTCTCCATTGTATATGATAGAAGAACAAAGAAGGGAGTAGAGCTGCTAAAGTCTCCAAGTACTCCAAATGGTTGCCATTCCATTCATAACAGAACTAGGCTACTCCAACTTCACATTGTAGTTGTTCTGCGTGACCGATTGCATGTATTCAGGTTGTCTTTTTCTATTAATGCAGTGGGAGAGCCAGATGCACGGACTTGGCTGGAGCAGCATGTAGTACATCAATACTGGACATCCAGAGCGCACAGATTTTCTCACAGCTCACACTTGCACTCTAATTTGGCAGCTATCTGGTAAGATATATTTTTTAAAATTCTTTATCCACAGATGTTTTCTGTTCTACAGATCAGCTGTCCAGGACTGATAAGAGTTTTCATTTTCCCCGCTTGGAGCTTGATTAAGTTACATGAGAACTAGTATTGATTTCTCTCACTCCCACTTTTCCTTTAATGCCTAACTTAATGGTCCACTGTGAGAAATGCATTTATAATATACTCTTAAGTCTTCTACCGTGCATTTACATTTGTTATATAGTGCATAGACCGTTTCCTTTATTATTATTTTTTATATTCTGGAGATATACAGAGTTATTCACTAAAGTGAGAGTACAAGGTGAATTCAGAGTGAATTTCAAATTTAAGGTCAATATATCTGAAATGAAAAGCAGCTATTCTTTCAGTTCAGCTACTCTGGCATTAAAGGGACACTATAGTCACCTGAACAGCTTTTGCTTAATGAAGCAGTTTTGGTGTATTGAACATGCCCCTGCAGCCTCACTGCTCAATTCTCTGCCATTTAGGAGTTAAATCCCTTTGTTTATGAACCCTAGTCACACCTCCCTGCATGTGACTTGCACAGCCTTCAATAAACACTTCCTGTAAAGAGAGCCCTATTTAAGCTTTCTTTATTGCAAGTTCTGTTTAATTAAGATTTTCTTATCCCCTGCTATGTTAATAGCTTGCTAGACCCTGCAAGAGCCTCCTGTATGTGATTTTAACCCCTTAAGGACACATGACATGTGTGACATGTCATGATTCCCTTTTATTCCAGAAGTTTGGTCCTTAAGGGGTTAAAGTTCAATTTAGAGATTGAGATACAATTATTTAAGGTAAATTACATCTGTTTGAAAGTGAAACCTGTTTTTTTTTTTTCTTGCAGGCTCTGTCAATCATAGCCAGGGGAGGTGTGGCTAGGGCTGCATAAACAGAAAAGTGATTTAACTCCTAAATGACAGTGAATTGAGCAGTGAAATTGCAGGGGAATGATCTGTACACTAAAACTGCTTTATTTAGCTAAAGTAATTTAGGTGACTATAGTGTTCTTTTAAATATAAAAATTAACTTTAAATTCTCACCTTAGTAAATGACCCTCATAGTATTCACATCTGGATTTCTGTTCAAATATAGGAGCTTTATTCACCAAACTCTTGTAGTGAGTTGAGAGCTAATGTGTAAAATTTAAGGTAAAATGGATTAAATCTCCAGTTCAGCCAAACTGTTCTTTTATTTATTTATTGCAAATCTGCTACCTTCATTTTTAAATTCTTATTAAAATCACCCCAGCTCGCGGTATTCTAAATAGACTACATAGCCGGCCCTTTCCTAAGTAATGCTACTGCTCCCTTACAGACATTATGGACTATTTTTGAAAGCCAGTGAAGTTAATATTGACTACATGAAGTTGGCCTCTAAAATGTATATATTCTATATTTATTTTTTTATATATATATATATATATATATATATATATATATATATATATATATATATATATATATAAATTTTTTTTTAGGGACCAGCACTTATACTCCACAGATCCTCTTTATACACCTGATGAGAAAACAGTTGTTACTGAAACCCAGGTGATTCGAGAAACTCTTTGGTAAGTCGATATTCTGAGCAAGTCAAAATGGTATGGTATATACGCTGTTTATTTTTTTTCTGTTGCAATTCTGTTTGGAGGCTCTTTCTACAAATAAATGAACCCTATTGATAAAAAAAAATAAAGCCACAGTAAATCATTATAATATTTTTACATATATGTCTGTGATTGTTACAAAAAAATATTTAGACATAGAACCAAATTATTAAAATGCATAGCATTAACAAAGTGTAATAATCATAGTCAAATATGATAATGAAGCATTATTCATAAGACAGAATATTAGCAAGTAAATAAATACTTGATATGTCAACTGAATTCATGTTGGAACTAGGCACAGTTCAGATGGATGGAACATGAATCCATTTCGCAAAAAAATAAAATACATCTGTCCGAATTTGAAAAGAATAGGTCTGTGCAGTGTTTCTTAGAAAAACTTTAGATTCATGGGTATAAGGAAAAGTTAATAGGAATATTTATTTCATTTATTATTTTGATTTATTGTCTGTTCCTTAAAGATGGATAGTAATTTTTCGTTAGAAACCGTAAACAAATGTTAATGTTGTATTACTTGTTACTCTATATTCTAGGTTACTGTCTGGTGTAAAAAAGCTGTTAATTTTTCATCTGAATGATGGGAAAGTGACAGTGAGGAATGACATTGTTGTGACTCACATGACTCAGGTATGTTGTTTTCAAATGAGTAATTTGTGTGTGGATAAATGACATTTGTTGTGTTATGATGAAAGCAGATTTCCATGTTCGAAAATTGCTAACTCTGCAATGGAATGTAATTAATTGATACATCCACCCATAGCAGCCTCTTTGAAATAAGACACCACGTTTTTTTTTTTATTGTTTTATTTTTGTATTTAAAGAATTGTCTGAGGTCAGTGCTTGAGCAGTTAGCAGCGTATGGACAAGTGGTTTTCAGGCTGCAGAAATTCATTGATGAGGTCACTGGGCATGGATCTGAGAGTACACTGCCAGGGACCCTTCCAACTGCCAAGAAGAATACTGAAGCTCAATTTCGTACATACCAGGCTTTTGTGTGGGTTTTGTACAAATATTTTACCAGTTTTAAAGAAGAACTAACAGAGATTGAAAAGTGTATCATCAATAAAGGTATAATATAAACTGTGTACTGAGCAATGTTTATATATCCAGATCTCCAAAACATGTTGTGTTTTCTTTTTGTTTTGTTTTTATTATTCTTGTTTTGATCTTTTCTCCTTTTTTTGTTTAAATCTTTGTATTAGATCAAACCATGACTTTGTCAATGGTGATTGACAAGTTGGCACCTCGACTTGCACAGCTTAAAGTACTACACAAGGTTTTCAGCACTGGGATAGCAGAGGTACCACCAGACACAAGGAATGTGGTGAGAGCCTCTCATCTTCTAAACACTTTATACAAAGCAATTCTGGAATATGACAACGTAGGAGAAGCTTCAGAGCAAACGGTAAGTACTATCCACACTCATGATAATTTATAGATGTTTTCTTTATTGGCAAAAGATTAAGAAGAAATTAGCTGATTCTGTTTGACAGAAGTTAGTTTAAGTATAATCTGTTTTGTGTAACTGAAATTTTTCATACTAAGAAAACTACTACAACCCTCATAACTATGAATAAAATCCTTAAAAGAGCATTTCCCCATTGTACAGCGCTGCAGAATGTGTTGGCACTTTATAAATAACAATAATAGTAATTTATTGTACTTAAAATAGAGATAAATATCATGAACTTCAGTGAACTCTATTAATGAATATATTCTGTATTGTAGGTATCTCTACTTTTTTTCCTTTGGGTTGAAACTGTGAGACCATATTTAGAAATTGTGGATGAATGGATTGTTCATGGCAATCTCTTCGACCCAGCAAAAGAATTCATTATTCAGAGGTAAATACAGGCAAGTCACAGTGGAAATTTGTATTTTGCAGTAAATGCACATATGGCTGTAGATCAAATATCACCATCCTTTCTATGTTGTTTCTGTTTGCGTATGTAACATGAATCCGCTTTTGGTAAATCAGTTGTTCATCTTTTTGTACCATATATGGGAGCTGTTTGGGCCACACTTACTAGATCTAAAGGTTATCAGCCTTCCTGTATGGTTGTGGTGGAAATGTAATTGACCAGGATCTTGGCTTAACGAAAACTTGCTAAATCAAACCAATTGGCAAGGAACATTAAAACTTCTGCTTGGACAAGCTGTCTGTCATCATGTTTGCCATATTAAATGTTATACTGTATGTTAGTGTATATACCAACCTTTGCAATTGGTATTGGCATTCTAGAATTATCACAGCTAGTGATCGCTTGGGCCGTAGTGAATTTTTAGGCGCACATTGTTCATTTGCAAGAACGTTTCTTTCACTAATTAAAGTGCATTTTGGTATTTTTAGTTCAGGATAGAGTTGGTCACTTACACTGCAAGGTCAGTATTGCATTTCCAATCCTCTAAATAAATAGCAGTTTAACAGGCATCCCTGGTTTTGCAGCATGTTGAAGAAAAGCGGATGTGTTATTTTGCATTGCTGAGTCTATAACTGTAATGTCAGCCTACTGAAAAGATTTTTTTTTTTTTTTTTTTTTTAAAGAATGGAAGGCATTCACCATTATAAATAGTTTACAGAACTGCACAATACAATAGATTTAGAGATTTATTTGGAAAACAATGAAGACTCTTGCCTTGACTCCTCAACATTTTATTGTAGCACAGAGTAATCATTGAAACATTGTCACTATCTTCTCTTTAGAAATTTTATACTGTCATTTCTAAACATTCAAAAACCCATTTTCAGTGCTGTTTTTTGGGTTCTCTATACACACGTATGTAATTGGATTATGAATTGGTCTAAAATGTTGAGCCATGTTCACAAACATTCCATTGCAACCACATGATTCCTTGTCTTGTTACTTGTCTTGTTACTTATACTGTTTAGGGCATGAATGCTGAACCTCCAACCTTTCAAATAAAAGCAGTGTCTTTTCTGGGAAAAGGCATTGTTTACATTTTACAATTTCCTCTCCTATAGTGGCTGTCACACAGGCTTCAGACTAAAAATCTGTATCTATTTTACAACTTGCCTCTATATGCAAAGTAGGCTGATGACGGATGCTAGGTATGCTTCCGAGAATGTCTGAGATTGCTGCACATGCTCATTCTGACCACAATGCTCTCTGAGAAGCATCTAATTGAACAAAAGTCAAAAAGTCATCAAGATTGATGACTTCACAGAAGTAGGATTGGGCTGCAATTAGAAGACTGTCCCAGTGATGAAACAAAGGCAAATGAACTAGCAAGTTTAAAGGTGTGTAGTTTAAAAAAAAAAAATAATAATAATTATTGCAAAGTGACACTATAGTTGCCAGAAGCACTACATCTTGACGTAGCTTAACTACAGTTTTTGTTTGTAAACACTGCCTAGTAAAACCTCTAGTGACAGTCACTCAGTTGGCCACGAGAGGTGCTTCCTATCTCAGTGCTGCACAGTGTTCAGCACCTACGTACAGCGTCTATACGGTTTGCATGGAGACGCTGAATGTTCCCCATAGAGATGCAATGATTCAGTGCATCTCTATGAGGACATGCTGATTGGCGCAGCGATTTGCCACTCATGCGCAATAGCCTCTCAATGCTTTCCTATAGGTACGCATCCCAGCCATTGAGGCTGGGTCAGCCAGGGGGAGACCGTCATGATTTAAAAAACGTTAAAAATATGGACGAAATGTATATTGGTAATATGGAGGAAGAGGAACAGCTGCCAATCAGGGAGCCGGTCACCAGGATCTCTGTTTATGCAGTTTAGGCAACTATAACCAGTACATAGCAATACAGTGGCGACAGTGTCATTGGGCTGCAGATGCCAACATGTGGATGGAGCCTACAGCCTAATGACACTATCGCTACTGTATTGCTGTGTACTGGTTATGGTTGCATAGCCTGTTCCTAGAAGTGAGATATGTATTCCAGACATATTTGTTTTCCCCTTGTAAACTAATGTTTATTTTTTGGTGATACACCAAGTTGTTTCTTTGTTTTATCTTTATTTCTTTTTTTCTTTTTTTTTCTGTAGAAATAAAGATGTTCCTGTTAATCATCGTGATTTTTGGTATGCTACATACACATTATACAGTATCTCAGAAAAGACTGAGAATGAGGATAAAATGAGCGACAATGCTAGTGCCAGTTCAGGCAGTGACCAGGCCCCAGCAAGCAGGCAGCACACCATGGTCTCCTTCCTGAAACCTGTGCTAAAGCAGATCATAATGGCTGGAAAGTCTATGCAACTACTGAAGAATTTAAAGTGCAAAGTGACGTCACACCAGAATTCCAGAAGAGGTTAGTTATATTTCCACAAAGGGAAACGAATGGAGGGGGCTATCTGTTTTTGTTATTTATAACGTTTAAACAGACCATTGTAACCAAACCAGAAGAAATCTTTATTAAGTCTCTGAGCATTGATTAGAAAACCAAATTTTTAAATCTAGGTTAAAATCTGGAAAGATTCTACTACAGCTTGGCTATTTTAGCCTTGATTTAAATTAAATATTGATTTGGTCCTCAACTCACTGTTTACATCTTTAGAGCGGCATACATACTTATGTGTCCCCAAAATATACATACATGCACACAAATTGGCCTCTGGACGTTGTCAGAGGCCTTTTAAATGCTAGCTTCCACCTCTAGACCACTTGACGGGGTAATTATAACGTCTGTTTTAGACACTTCAACTTAATCCCTTACCAGCCTAAATTTACTCCATAGATGGAAGGAATCTCACTAGCCTCAATTTCCTCCATATTTCTTCCATAGATAAATGTAGGTGCACTTTTTCATCTCACCACATCTTAGAACTTTATCAGAGATTTCCAATATCAACCAAAGCCAGTGCAATGATGATGAACCCTGACTGGGTGAAAATCCACTGTCCATACTTTGAGTAGTCAGAGTGCCAGGGCATAAGATCACATAAATAACAGTCTGTGTTTGAAGTGATGAGTCTGCCCAAACAACTACTTCAGCTCTTTGTGACAAGAGCCTATTCCTTTCCTCCTTTCACTTATTGCTGTGATTTGAACAATGAGCAGTGAGTGGAAGGCGTCTGCAATGTATAATATGAGATACATTTCAACAGGTTTTTATTTAAATTGTATTTTCTCTACCATTTTTAAAAAATATTATGTAATAATGTTCAGTTTTTTTTTGTTTTTTTTTTAATATAGTTCTGTTTTTGCATTGTGCTAAACCCAAACAGGGAATAGAGATGGGATTTGATTGTGACGTATACAATGTGTCTTGTCAGCACAAGTAAAAATGAAAGGTTATATTCAAAATCTAAAAGTACCCACAAATACAAACCTTTTTCTTGTAAAAACAAATGAGGAAATTGCAAACTAACTTATTGTTTGTTTGTTTATATTTTTATTTGCTTCTCTTTTTCTTTAGATGCCGATAGGAAAAGCCTGTATACATTATTTTTAGAATCTGTGCAATCCCGTCTTCGTCATGGGAATGATTCCGCTCCTGACATCATCACAGAACAGCAAGTTAACAAGCAGAGTCTGATAAAAATGCAGTCTATAGTGGCCAGACATCTAGAATTAGATGATGTTCATGATCCCCTCCTGGCAATAAACTTTGCAAGGTGATTACATAGTAGAGTTGAAGAAAAATCTATTACCAAGTTCAACATGATTTTGTACCATATTGAATAATCTTTCTAGTGCCTGTGTATGATGAGAATGAGCCAAGGTGCTAATAAATGATTCTGGTACTTGCATGAAATGCAGGCAATTTGTAATCAATGTGTTGCAACACAAAATACCACAGTTTGAAAAGGCTGTTATATTTAAAAGCTGTGTCCATCTGAAATGGGACCCAGGCTTGCCCTGCTTTTATAGGGAGCTTATATACTTTGTAGTCTGTAATATAGATTTATTTTCTTTAACCCCTTTCATACCAAATACTACACCACTTTAGATTGTGAAAACTGTATCCCTTCCATGGGACTTACAAATGGATCAGTGGAGACACCAATGTTTATTAGCCCATATATAGACAGAGGGCACATGAGGGGCACAGAAGTTATTAAAGACATTCTAGTCGCTAGGGCACTGCCTTAGAGAGCTCTGAATTTTATGGGATTATACGGTCTTGTCTGTGCCATGTATAAGGCAGTTTTTTTGCTGTGTAAAGTTATGTTTGCAGGATGAGAGCGTGTCTGGACAAGTGAATTCATACCTGGTCAGATGTATAAAAATCATTACAACATTTTAGAGTTCTCTTGATGTTTAAATAGACACTTCAACATGCAACAGTGCTCTATTGAGAAAGCAGATTGAAAAATATAAATGCTTATGTTGTCCATATTTCCAATTTTGTCTCCAGGCTGTATTTGGAACAGAGTGACTTTCTGGAGACGTTTACCTGTGGAGATGTCAGTGTTGACAGGTCTTCAGAATCTGTAACATGCCAGTCGTTTGAATTGACCCTTCGCTCTTGTCTGTATCCTCATATTGATAAGCAGTATCTACAGTGCTGTGGCAACCTCATGCAAACCTTAAAGGAGGATTATAGGTGAGAAACGGTAATGTTTACTCACCTGGAAATGTGCTTAAGCTCCCCAGGATTTAAATGGGTAGTTTAAACACCATTAGCACAACAGCTCTCTGTATTTATTCTCCAAAACAGTCTTAGTGCATTGCCCCACCAATTTGTGTTTTTGAATAGTCTCAGCTGCTCAGAGTGCTGGGCTATCATGGCTCCAATCCATCACTCACAGCCTTTCAGTGCCATTTAAAATTGGATGGATGATATTGACGTTTAAACTTGCATGTTAGCCAAGTGGCAGCAGAGGCCTGGGCTTTATGTGCAAGGGTGAAGCACACTCTTTCAAACCACTTGAAAACTGACTCAAATTAGAGAGAAGGCATCAAAAGAATTGTTACACCCCCAAACTATAATGGGCTGCTATTGTTTTGGTGTTCAGTGTCCCTTTAAGGCCACCTTGAAGTTTTGTAGACTTTTCTTTCCAGCTGCCATTATTCTTCAGTTTAAAATAAATGTAATAAAACTTGTTAGGAAAAAAGTAGAAGAATGCATTGTTGTTGCAGCACTAATTTTAAATCACCAGTCTTTAAAAAAATTGTATAAAAATATTGAGAATGGTGGTAATTTTTTTTTAATTGAATAATATTTTATCTATTTTATTAATTATTTTTATAAATCCCTTTCACATAACTCTTTTTATAATTTGTTTTATTATTATTTACTTTAGGCTCGTAGAATATTTGCAAGCCATGAGGAATTTTTTTCTTCTTGAAGCTGGAGACACCATGTATGATTTTTACACTTCCATTTTTGATAAAATAAGAGAAAAAGAACCGTGGCAAAATGTAGCTTTTCTGAATGTTCAGCTCCAGGAAGCAGTTGGTCAGCGATACCCTGAGGACAGCACACGGTAAAGAGTGCAACCCAAAGACCATTTAATCTTGTATTTAACTCACAAATCCAGTGTAATTTTGTATAATTTAGCAGTGGCAACTATTAAAGCGTTGTTCACTAAAGTATGAATTGTCAAGAATAAAAAGTGAATTTTACATATTTGTCCAAAATAGCTTAACTGAAACAGTTGACTTGGAGAATTGTTCCTTTTGTTCAGTATGGCTACTGTGTAATAAAATTTGGAAACATACATACAGGATTATTTACTAAATTGGGAATGGTCTTGAATCCAAAGTAAATTTCAAATTCCAGTTCAGCTACTTTGGCCTTAAATTTGAAACTCATTTGAAACTCAAATTTGAAAATCCTACCTCAATAAGTAATCATTTTAGAATACACTTTGAAATCCTTGCATTTCGCAACTTAGTGAATGGCCTCTTCTGTACAATTATTTATTTATTTATTTGTTTATAAAATATTTTACCAGGAAAGATACATTGAGATTTCTCTAATTTTCAAGTATGTCCTGGGTCCACAAAACATTGCATTGATACAATAGGGTACAATAAAATACAAAAACAATATTAATACACAACATATACAAAATTTAACATAGAACAGGTAGGAAATATATAATCAACCATAACACGTGCATTCTGTTTTGAGGTATGTAGAGAGGAATCTCTTAAAGGACTTTAGGCTTGGGGAAGATTTGAAAGTGTGCGGAGGTCGTTTCATAATTGTGGTGATCCGGTACTGGATCGGAGGTGGGAGCTTCCCAGAAAAGCTCTTAAACACAAGGCTGGAAAGATGAAGAGTGCGTCGGGATTCCAGCGACAGCCAGTTTAGTTCTTTAGCATGTCACAATGGTGGGTCATGTAATTATATTGTAGCACAAATCGGCAGAACGAGTTATACAATGTTTTAAGTTTATTAAGGTGGGTTTGCAGTGCAGGTGCATATACTACATTCCCATAATCAATGATTGGCATCAGCATTTGCTGTATAATCTTTTCCTTTACATACTGTAGGGCTTAGGCAGGATTTGTTTCTGTACAGAGCACCTAGCTTTGCCGTGTTTAATGTAATATTTCTAATCACATTTGTGGTAGCTGTAATTTTAACATGTGCTTTCTGTGACCTTCCAGTGCTATTAAGAAACAGTTTGAAATGTAAAATAAAAGTTATAGCGCCGTTGAGCTTGGCCGGTTAGAGCAGTGATAACATTACTGCATTAGAACTATGAAACCCTGGTTCTAATTCCTCGCCCCTTTCTCTAATTGTAAAGCACTGCAAAATGTTGGCACAATATAAATCCGAATAATCATAATAAGGTGTATCTTTGTATGTACATCAGCAAATACCGATGGGGTTTGTTTCATCGACATGCACATATCACTTACGGTAGCACATAACATTTATTTTTATCCTGGTGTATTCTACTTTCAGTGTTGGGGGTACACATATACAGAAATACACAACACAATGACTGGCTTGAGTGATGTATGCCTACACCTATTTACATGGTGAGATAAATGTCCTTTTAAATATAGAAGTTTAAATCTATTTTTAGCTTCTGAGGCATCTGGAAGGAGCGTTCATAAACGTGGCATAAAATGGTTATTTCAGATTGAAAAATCTAGTCTTAAATGACTGATCAAAACCTACAATCTGTGATTTACATTATATCGTTTCTTCATCTTTAACATAAAATGATGAATACCTATGGTATGCAGCCTCTCACTTGCGTGATGTTTTTACTCCATAGCAAGTGTGTGGTCCAGCAGGCATTTTGGATATATGTATTAATACTTGCATTTTTATCTCTGCAGGTTATCCATTTCTTTTGAAAGTGTTGACTTGGCAAAAAAGAAGCTTCCTGTACATACATTAGATGGTCTGATACTTAGCTACAAGGTAAATAAGAGAATGGGTTAATAAAGATTGCATATTGATCTCTATTTATTGTGACAATACTGTTTTCTTTCTTTTTACATTAGGTTCCGTGGCCAGTTGATATTGTAATAAGTTTAGAGTGTCAAAAGATTTATAATCAGATCTTTCTTCTCCTGCTGTTGATTAAGTGGGCTAAATACAGCTTGGATGTCTTGCAATTCAATGGTAAGAATAAATTAAATGTAACTAAAATAGCCACACAAGTCTATACAAAGGGATAAGAGGTGACAAAGGTCCACATTAATAAAAGTTATTCACTAAAAAGGGGTTTGTGGAGGACTGACATGGGAGTTGCGGACTTTATGCCAAACTAGTTGGATAACCTCAATTCAGCTGTTTTGGTCTAAATTTTGTTGATTTCATTCTTCCACAAGTCTCAATTTAATTAATAAACTTAAATGTATTTCAGTTTTGTTAGGTTTTTGTTTTCTGAAACCTTCTATAAAAGGTAACATGTATGCTGCATTGTTTTAAAAGCTAAATTAATGTAACTTTTATGGACACAGGAAAAAAAAAGTTACAGAATAGACAATTCAATGTTGGTGAATATTGTGACATTGAGTGTATATGTTGGTAAATTTTGTGACATTGAGTGTATATATTGGTGAACATTGTGACATTGATTGTATATGTAATAAGTATTAATATGCTCTGTCCCAGCATACCCTTGTGTTTGAAAGGGGCACTAAAAGCAATTTCTACAATTTTGCAATAACACAAGGGTTATTCATTAACCCCTTAAGGACACATGATGGAAATATTCTGTCATGATTCCCTTTTATTCCAGAAGTTGTGTCCAGAATTTGCCACTCTAGTGATAGGATACAACCTTCTTTTTATATTATGGGTTTTTTTTTAGAACTGGTTAAGGCTGAGGAAAAGGAATCTCCACAGGGAGGTGCTGAACCACCCCCTCCAATTTCTGTAACCTCAACAGAAGAACCCAAAGGGCAACAGATTCACCGCATGTTTCTTCTTCGTGTCAAGCTGATGCACTTTGTTAACAGCTTACATAACTACATGATGACAAGGGTTTGTTACTGATTGCTTACTTTTCACTGGATTTTACTTTATGAGCATACAAATATTCAGACAAGATCTATACCTCTGCTTCAGACAAGAGCCACTATCTATGCTTTGAGTCTAATACCATATCTTATTAATCAAAATAACTTTAAATTAGGTAGCAGAATAGTATATTGATTAATCTCAATTTGCATAAAACTAATTCTGATTATTGTTCATTGTGTAAATTGTCTGTTTTGTAACTTTCACCTTGTCAAAGCACCAGTGTTTATTCATAAAGTTGCATTTTCAAGGGGTACGACTTTTTAAATCTACCTAGGTTACAGTGGAATAGTTCTGATTTAAGAGCAGAGTCTCTCTGTCCTGCGGTAGGACTCCAGTATTGCTGTTATCTAGGAAGATATTCTGCAAAATTAATAAATTGTGAACATTTTAAAAGTGACTCATGCCAAGTTGCACATATCTTGCTAGTTAATCAGTGCATGTCTACCCAACTGTGCATTTGTAGGGGAAGAAAAAATGGATATTCAGCAGACCTATAAGGAACAGAGATTTCATAGAGTAGTATTGCAATGGTACAGGGTAAAGAGTAATGAAGTATGAAGTGCACTCGCAAAACATAAAAGCCTTGAATAAAACCATGGCAGATGATCAATTTGGTACATGATATCCCAGATAACTGAAAATAATAAGAGGAATAGTGCAGAATGCTTCATAATACAGAAAGTATAAAATATTTGCTGCATGTAACTCCATAAAAACAAATCACAGCATATACGAGTTAAACGTCAATGCGAGTCCAGTGAGAAACAGCACTGACATCCAACTGTGCATTTGCAGCTGGGTGATACATCCTTTAAGGAATTGGAAGCATCTCTCAATGCTTGTTTGTACAAAACTACACTGCATCTCTATACACCTCTTAGTACAGGAATGTTATTGCCTTTTATCATCTATGGAGAGGTGTACATAGTCCACAAGGTTAGCATGGGGGGGTGGGGGAATGTTTTAAACTAGGGGGGAATGTACTGCATGGCACTAGTTTGTGTTCTCAGTAAGAATTTGTTAAAGTTACAAGAAAAGTTTCAGTGAGAATTTTGATCAGTGGAATTCTTGCCAAATCTAGTGTTCCTTCTAGATCTGTTTCTTTTTCTATTTTAAATATAATTTTTATAGTTTTTTTTTTTTTTTTTAAATTGGTTTACATAATGATTATACAATAATTTTAGAAATCAATTCGGATTGGAATGTAAATGGCATTTTTTCGCTTTGTGAAACAGATACTGCACAGTACTGGTTTAGAGTTTCAGCATCAAGTGGAGGACGCAAAAGATCTAGATCAACTTATCAAAATTCACTACAGATACCTTTCTACCATTCACGACCGGTGTCTTTTAAGAGAGAAGGTATGCCAGTATGAATTTGTAGCCGGATTATCAACAGTTCAGAATGTATTCACTAAACTGTGCACTTTGCTAAGCTAAGAACCACATTTATATATGTAATTTAAAGTGGCCTAGTTTGGAAATGTCTCCATTTAAATGGTTTACACTTGGGTGTTTTGGTTTAATTTGTTTCTTTGTCTGTATCACAGTCATAATAATCCCCTAATAATGTTTCAAGGCAGATTGTTACTTTGCACCTATTTTTAGCCTATTGGTGAGTTTGCTGTATAAAGAAAATAGTGTTTTGTTTTTTTTGTTCTATTTTCTATTCTTAATAAATATAATTCCTTTTTTTTTTTTTTTTTGACAAACAAGAGAAAAGTCAGGGACTATCCAAACATCTAGAAGTTGCATCTTGTTTAATTATCATGTCATTATGTAATAGACCAGTAGGTGGATATATGACATACATCACGTCTAATATGCCATCTTGAATGCATCATCAGTACACATCCAGGTATTCACCTTCATTTAATTGTCTGAAAACAAGCAACCTGCTGAACTGTAGAGTAGGCGTACTATGTCAACTAACATGGTTGTTTATTGACGGAGAAATATAAACCATGTCCCATGTCCTTGAGAAAAAATATATTCTATACAATATATAGTTTGACTGGAAACTTGAATTGCAAAATGGGGGTTAAAATAGTGTGACATGGACGCATGACGAAAGGAGAGAGACAAAGCTTGTTTGTTAGTGCCTTCGTGAAGATGTCTGGATGTGAAGAAAGGGATCACTGGGGCAGCCAGATGAGAAGGGGATAATGAGAACTGGAGCTAGGAAGTAGGATAAAATAGTGAGAAAGGATAATATTTAATGTAGGGGGAGGAAAAGCTGTGTTAGGGAGAGATCAGTCTTCTGCTAGTGAGTAGTTATTGAAGGTTAATGTAGGGGATTATAATAGGAATGTTTTAGAATGTATTCAGGGAAATAGTACCGTACACATTTATTTATCCTTATTTGGTTTTCTCAAAATTCTTTATTCTTAATTTTGAGCGTTTCAATGGTTTTTCAGAAAGAACAAAAATTAAAACAATGTACATACATCAATAAGGACACAGTTTGTATGTTCTCATCATGCTTATAGTAAAGGGAGAGGTTTACATGCACTGCAAACAGTTAATTAGCCTTGTAATAGCTAACTAAATAACAAAGTTCTGCAAGTTGTCTTGGTTGCTTTCCTTTTAGTATTTGTGATGTAATCCTTTAACTGTAACTTTTTAGGTGAGTTCTGTTAAGGAAGCCATAATGAAAGTGATGAATGTTGTACTGATGTTTGCTGAACGCTGGCATGCTGGTTTAGGAGCATGGAAGTAAGTAAAACACTGAAAATTTCAATTCTATTCACTCCCAAGTTTGCATGTCCGTGCGTGTATTGTTTAATTTAGTTTGGTTTTGTGGTTATAGTTAACTGACTGGGTCCTGTGTCGATGGGGAAGGAATGTGGTTCAGTAGCTGAAGGTTTACCAGAAGCAGGCTTTGCTTCACAAAAACGAAAAGAGGATCCGGACTCTAAGAAAATCATATTAAATTTTGTTTTAAAAGGAACTGCAACTATGATTCAGTAGCCTTGTCTCTAAAAGTTGACCTTGACAAATCCTTGTGTGAGAGAGCCACTTGAAGATCTTAGTTACAAAAACACTCGCACACGCAAAAATGATACTAATATATGCATTGTGACATAGTTTTACATTTTCACCATCAGCATTTTACTAATATATCTCTTGATAACTTGCTTTTCTTCGTGTTTAACTATGCTATGTGATTCTAATATATGTATTATATGCTGTAATGCAATAAGAGTACCAACCTGATTAAATCCCTGCTACTACTAAGGAGCCCCAGGTATCTTTAAATACCCGAGGGTATGCTTTGTCAGGTGAGGCCACAATTAAATAACATAATAATAATTAATTATTATTAGCTAAGCTATGTATAGCACTCTAAGTGAGCACTACACATGCTGTTTAAATGTCGAGCTTAGCTATCACTCACAGCCGCGGTAATTCTGAGTCTCCTTCAAGCCAAAGAAAAGCGAGCCCCAGGTGTTTTTGATACATGAGCGTCCTCACTGCCGGCCGTGCCAACTGTTAATGGCCCCTGACTTACAAATGAGTTAAGTGCAGCCCTCTAAGTGAGTGCTGCACATGGCCATTTAAATTAATTGAAATACCGCGGCTGAGCACGTACTTTGATTTTAAATTGCACCCAGCATCAGGGTCTGAAAAGACCTTGATGAAGATGCTTGCCCCCTTCTAAGTGATCTCTCTCTCATGCTGCAATCACACAGTACAGAGTGCTTACAGAGTCCTCTACTGTGTGAGCTGGAAAATCCCTCTGCTGATGTCAGTAGAGGTAATCCCTCTGGGTGGGTTTTTGGGGCAGGATTGGAAGTAGGATTACGGGAGTAGTGTGGGTTTGATTAGGGGAATGATTATACATGTGGGCTATCATTGTAATAGAGAACAGTACCAGAATACAAATATGTTGCGCTTACAGTAGTGGGACACGTGATCTGTGAATTTACCCAAAATAAAACGTCTGGGGGAAAAAATACAAAAACTGAACTATTTTGTCCTGGTTCATGACAAAATGGTTAAATGAAATGTCAATATGTTCTTTGTTAAATAGCCTGGCTGATGTACCTTCTACAAATGTATACTTTTGTGGAGCAGGTTTGGATTATGTGACTACTATACAAGTTGTAATGTCATCATTCAAATTTCACATAGTTTTAGCTTTAAAACTGTAATTCACTGTCTGTAATATTTATTTTAGAAATTTTAAGTATGAATTGTAGTAGCTTGCCCTTCAGTTAGTCCCTGTTCAGGTTTCAAACATGTTTTTGCTCACTTGTCCCATTACAAAGAACTTATACCATTTGCACATCATACTGATCCCACCATTAAAGAAAGACCAGAACAGAAATACCGGCAAGTTCTCTGCACGAGAGCTACTGCAAGGATGAAAATCTAGTTTTGTTCTACAAGAAGGAGAATGCAGTTGTGAGGATGTGATTGGGGAACGAACAGGTTTTACAGTTTGTGTGTTACTGAGCTGTTAAAGTAGCCATAATGAAAAATATGGCCTATTCATTTACTTCTTATTTGATCCCAGTACTACTACTACTAATAATAACTTTGGGGATTTTGTGTACGCTGTCCCTTTGCAATAATTTTAGTAAAGTTCCAATCTGTGAAAAGTATCTGTGATCCAAAAGCTTTAGAAATATTCTGCATACTCTAACAAATAAAGGATTACTTACTGTTAGTGAGCTTCCTAACAAAGCGTTCTTTATAGATACTGTTATGAAATGAGAAACGCATGGCCAGACTGAGCTCCCAAAACCAATCCATGCTGACATAATGCAGCCCTCAGTGACCATTTTTTGGTGGCTGCAAAGTGTAACATTTGAAGTGTATGGAGTTAATACTGTTATGTTTTCTTTTTTGAGCAGGTTTATATATGTGTTTGTTTACTTGCAGATTGGAATCTATTGTAAAGATGGAATCTGACTTCACAAATTGTCACAAATTTCTTGTGAAAGTACTAAACAAAGCTGTGTGCAGGGGATCTTTCCCACACTGTAAGTACATTCTGTTACCTTATTTTCTAAAATGCTAAGTTTTGTTGCTTTATCAGTTGCTGCCATGTGCAGAGTCAGCATTGCAAACATTAGGTGAAAACTTCACACAGAATAGATCCACAGAGTCCTAGAAATAGGAAATGGCCAATCTCTCCAACCACAAGAGGTACTGAAACAACATCATTCTAGACTGAGTGGGTGTGCATTGTGTTGGCATAACAATGGGATCTTCACCTGAACTGGGTTATTCACCAAAGTATAAATTCATACCAATTCAGTGAATTGGAAACATTATTCTAGTCCTCTATATTTTCAGTTCTGATACTTTGGTATAAAATCATTGTTACTGTTTGCAGATTGAGCCCCTAGGTTAAATAATTCCCAGCCTCTCTTCATCTCTCATTTTTAGAACTATACTCTGCTATGTACAACCTTCGATTCTCCCTTTCTCGAGTTATAAGTGATATACTGACTGAAGCTACAAATGGTAGATTCCAATATATTGATCGACATTGCTTAAGTCCTGAAGAAGAAAGGAAACTCTCAAATTATTTTTTTAAAACCTGTTTTATTAGTCCAATAAAATAATCTAATAAAAAGGTATTGCTGCATTTCCCCTGTAATTAGGGGATGGGAGGAGTGAAGGAGAGCGAATAATAAAGGGGCAGGGTTTAGTTGGGAATAGTGAACTGACTAGCAGATTACACCACTAAGCCCACTACTCGTCAATTCAATATTCCCACTTAAACATGTTTATTCTATCTCCTTCCTTCACTTCCGTTTCCATATTCAGTCAAGTGAGCCCTCTTTTAAGCTGGTTAACATTTTAGTTTTTTGGCACCCTTCACCCGAGTCTCTCACCATCCCAATTCTCCTCCTTTTTAGCTATCTTTTTAACATAGACAATTACCACAAATATTTTCCGAGAATTCTCATTGTTTCACATGCCTTATTCTGGTTGTGAAGTAGATATCCTGAAATTAGGTTAAATACCAATAGAATGTCCATGTCTCAAAGATGGATATTATTGTCCTCAAACTAGAGAAAGATTTGCACAGCATGCATCGTATTTCATTATATATTACTGAAGGAACTGCAGATCCCTTGCCCTTAAAGTAGTAGTCTAGGCACCATAAGCACCGCAGTGTGCTTTAGTGGCTTAGATGCCAGGAATTTGTCATGACTTCTCCCCACTGTTAAAAGTCCAATTCTTTTTGGATGGTTTGACACTTCCCTTGGTGCCATGCTCTGGCCATTCTTCACAGATAATGTGAAAGTGGAACATTTTCAATTCTGGTTTTCTTTGGATTGAATTCATTGACTGACACTCCTGGTGTAGTGATATCTGTGAATACGGCTCGAGAGTGTACACCCAGGGGACCCAGATAAATGTCAAACTGTTTGAAAACGGTTTGATTCTTAAAAGTGGGATGGTGCCTACTGACATCATGACCATTATAGCACACAATAGTGCTTAGGATGGCCTTAATCATTGAACTAAACTTTCTAGATTTCACACTACATTAGAAACCTTCAACAACTTTTTTCTTATTATGTGGAAATTAACGACTACTTCTTTTACCCAAGTATTTCTTTTTTTTATGCTTTCCCCACAGTGGAGTCACTGGCTTTATCACTAATGGCTGGCATGGAGCAGAGCTAGCAATAGCACGCTAGATGTTTCTTCCAGGATTACATCTAAAGGAAAATACCCTGGATGAAATGAAGCTTTTTTTTTTTTTTACTTGAAATATGTACTTGAGGATGTTCTATGAAATACACCGGATAAAATTTACTTTTTTATGCACTATATTAACTTTCACTGTACCTCTGCGTGTACATATGTATGCATAGTTTTTTTGTTTTTTTTTTTACTAATTTTGTAAAGTGCTGTGTTCTAAGAAATTACTAGTAACTGCAGCATCCTTTTCGTTTTATGAAGATCTATGTAGATGTGCCTGTGCAGACAGCTAATTACCATGTACAGTTGTATTAAACTCATACCATATATACTTTTAGTGTCTTTATTATACGGGGTGGTTTGAGTCATATACATGCTGCAGCATGCAGACATTGAATGTATCATTTTAATCCATATTGGCACAGGGGATTGAAGTTTGGTTTTGGACTAGATCCAAGTGCAGAAAAAGTATTGCCTATATTGAGCGTTAATTTGCCAGGAGATGTGCTCATAGCAGAATCGCTTTGCATTTTTAAAAAGTTATTTTATTTTTAGTCTTTTTCAGGAAACCAAGCATAAGCTTCTGAAAAAGAACATTAGTCTTCCGCTTAGTAACTCAGAGCACAGACTGAGAATAGCAGTAAATGCTCCCTGACTCATTAATTAGCATGAGGGCTAAAGGAAATAAATAAACTTCCCCAAAAATGGTTCTGGCAAAATAAGCAGTGCCGTGTTGAACTCTGTACTACTAGAGTCTCCATTAACATAAATATTAGAACAGAATACTGAACAGTACAAGCTGAGTGGCAGGGTATTACCCTTTGTTTCTATAGTTATGGTTCAAGCACATAGCATTTACTGTCACAGGGAGCACAAGGACCACTATTTCCTGGGCCACGAGAGTATCATTACAGTGGTTTCACTGGCACAGTAGAATGCCTTCCTTGACTGGTACAGTCTTCTATGTGTATAATGAATGTACATGAAACAAAATTGGCCAGGAGCCATGAGTGTTTTGCAGTAAGGTATGTGCCTTGCTCTCTAAGATCCACGAGTTGGTGTTTAACAATCACACAATGGGACCCGTTTACCCATATACTGGGAATCCCAGTGTCTGTGCTCTAACTTGCTGTGCGGAGGACCATAAGGGACAAGATCACATGCTTCCTGCCCCAACTTTGCACCATCCCCCCAGCCTATATATATATATTTGAGAAAATTAACTGCTGGCGCTCAGAACTATATGTCCATACATGTGTCAGGTGATATGAACTCCACTTCCTTGTTAATCATAAATGTATTATACATATCTTTTATGAACTGACAGCCAAACATGTTCAAACTAGAGGTTTCCTTATGCACCCCATGAGCCATTATCATCTCTCTTTTGAGGGAGAGTTTAGGACAGTGGTCCACCTAGGAAGTTACCTCTGTATAGGTGCTGTTTACTGGGTCTTCAGGGTCAAAAGGATGAACAGGGGCCAGGCCTGCAAAAATGGAGAAAAACAAAGAGAATGTGGAACGGACAATTGTTTAGAGGAACTCCGTAGCTTGCCCTACGGTAAATCCTTGCTCAGGTCTCAAAATAGTTTTTGCTCACTTGTGCCATGACAGAGAGAACCTGTTCCATTACATATCAGACTAATCCTACACATAAGAGCAGTCCAGAACCAAAAATATTGGTCTGGTGAGCATTAAATAAAATCTAAAGCAAGCTCTTCAACATGAAAAAACAGTCTAACATGGAATGGGCTCTACTATTTATACTAATTTCACAGTTCTATTTCCTCTACTTTCTTTTGCAAGGGGAGGAATTAACCTATAAGTCAATGCTGCCATGACTTGATCAGGAAGATATTATTTGAAACCGGCCAACATGACGTCATGGTCCAGAGCGTTTTATGGATCCCTGAAAAAAAAAAAAATATATATATATATATATATATATATAAATCATCTCCATTTCAGAGAAACCAACAAACACCGGCCAAGTCAATCAGCATCTCCTCATAAAGATGCTTTGAATCAATGCATCTCTTTGAGGAAAGTTTAGTATCTCCATGCAGAGGGTGGAGACATTGAATGTCTGTGCAATACTGCCCCTGGAAGCACTTTTAGTAGCCATCTGAGGAGTGGCCACTGGAGGTTTCCTAGGCTTTAATGTAAACACTGCATTTTCTCTGAAAATACAGTGTTTACTACAAAAAGCCTGCACGGACAGTTTATACTCCCCAGAAGAACTATAATGAGTTGTAGTTCTGGTTACTATAGTGTCCTTTTAATATGAAATTAACCCGCGGAAGAAGGAGTGAGAAAAGAAAGAGTGGTGGGATTAGGGAAGCAGCGAGGGATACAATCAGCGTGGGAGGGAGGGAGGGCAGACAAGAGTTTCCCGGGAGATGCTGTTATGTTTGTTGCAGCATGCAATGCGTGCTGATGACTGACAAATTATGCTCAGAATTGACATTAGAAAGCCCGGAACTGACTTGAGCTATGCTAAGTTTTTAAAAGGAGGATTTGCAAAGGCTGCAGATTTAGTTAGCTGTTTTTAGCTTTGAAATTTTTTTTATAATTAAATGCATGCATGTTTTCACTGGAGATATAACTACTAAACAGTATTTTTTATTAAAAAATTTTTTTTTGGGGGGGGGGCAGGGGAGTGTCCCTTTAAATAATGCTTAAGGTGATTTAAAGGTACCTGTCATGACATATCCAACAATCTTAAATGATAGAGAATTACATTTAATCTATACATTGTGCTAACAGGACCTCTAGCAAATGTCTAGATTTCTTTAATATGGATTTACAATAAAACCTAGGAAACCTAGAGAACCAATGGCACAAGATCTGCGACCTGCTGCACCACTGCGCCATAGGTAGTAAAACCCAGGAAACTGCCTATAAGGTCCTCACGCAATGGTGCTTGACACCCGTACATCCTGATACTGATGGTCTGTGCTTTAGGTGTGGGTGGAAAACAAGATCTTTTCTACACATATGATGGGAATACCCAATCATAGTACCATTCTGGAAAAAGATAGCATCCATAGTGGACTTGTTTACAGACAACTGACCACCTTTCCGACCAGCCCCCTACCTACTACATCACACGACCTCCCCATCCTTCAGATACAACCATTATAGAACCAGCTCCCACCCCAAATTTATTCTCTTTCCCATTCACTCTTTCCTTTTTTTCCTCTTGGAATGTGGCCAAATCTGTAACCCAAGTGTGGCATACCTACCTGCTCAACAAATAACAAACCAGACACATGCTCTATCAGGTGCAGAGTGGCGTGGGACACATTGTTCCAACTTATTCCATATTTTTATATACATTTTTGGTTATTGAAAAATTGCAGAATGCACATGAACATATATGTATACTGGGACCTGCGCATCCATAATTATGACACTGTGGGTCCGGCAAGTTCTATATTACTATTTCACACATAAACAAAAAAAATCTCAATAAAACAAAATTTACAGCACTATTTATTTGTTTCCCAAGTTAAAATTAGTATAAAATTAGTATTACTATTTATTTTTCTTCCGCGAGGCAAACAATGCGCCTACCTTGGGCAGCACTTTGCAGGGGGTGGCAAAAAAGCCTCCCCCAAACACCCAGGCAGATCTCATTTGCCTAGTGTCCTGGGGGGCTCAAGATCTGGCCGGTAGGCCACTTTTGAGGGCCCCCCCCCTAGGTGGGCAGCGAGGGAGCATACTCACCTGAGCTCTTCCTGCTCAGCTCCCTCCGTGCTGCTTAATTAAGCCGGGAGCCAGAATATGACGTCACTCCGGCTCCCAGCATTACTAAGCAGCAATCAGAGCTCCCTCTGAATGCCCGCCCAGCAGCCCCATTGGACGCAGGTAAGGAATCCACTCCAGCTCTCCTAGGGAGGCTGGGTGGATTTAAAATAAAATGTAAAAAATAATATGATGTGAGTGTTGGGAGAAATGTATATGTTTGTATGTGTCTGTAAGTGTATGTGTGTGTCTGTCTGTCTATGTGAGTGAATGTGTGTGTGCGTCTGTCAGTGTGTGCGTCTGTCAGTGTGTGTCCAAGTAATAGTGTGTGTGTATGTCATTGTTTGTCAGCGTATATGAGAGTGTGTTTCTGTCAATGAGTGTATGCGTCTGTCAGTGAGTGAGCGTCTCTCAGTCAAAGTACGGCCTTGACAGGAAGGGGTGGGCAAAATTTTAATTGGGGGGTGGGGGGATGCCCGAGCACCGTCCTGCCTAGCAGGGCCGGACTGGCCCACCGGGACACCGGGAAATTTCCCGGTGGGCCGGCACACTAGGTGGCTGGTGCGCGGCCGCCTAGTGTGCACCAGCCCGGGCCGCAATTACAGGGTGACCGGCAGGAGGGGATGCGCTCCCCTCCTGCCGGTCACAGAATGTAGCGTGGCCGGGCTGGCAGACCGGGTAGGGGCAGTGGCACTGGGCCAGCCTCTTCTCCTGGGGGGCCCCCCGAGGCTGGCCCTGCTTACACCCAGCGGGCAGGCAGGCTGGCCGGTGCGCGAGGGAGCACTCTCCCCTGAGTGCTTCCTCTTCAGCTCCCTCGCGCACCGCAATGATACCGGAGCCGGAAGATGACGTCATCTTCCGGCGCCGGTATCAGTACGCGGCGCGCGAGGGAGCTGAAGAGGAAGCACTCAGGGGAGAGTGCTCCCTCGTGCACCGGCCAGCCTGCCTGCCCGCCGGGTGACCGGCCCCCCTGGAGCCCAGCAACACCACTGGACCCCAGGGAATCCCCTCAGCACTCCAAAAGGTAAGGAGGCTGGGGGGATTAAAAAAAAAAAAAAACATGTGTTAGTGTGAGTGTTAGTGTGTGTGTGTGTGTGTTACTGTGAGTGTTAGTGTTACTGTGAGTGTTAGTGTGTGTGTGTGTGTGTTAGTGTTACTGTGAGTGTTAGTGTGTGTGTGTGTGTTAGTGTTACTGTGAGTGTTAGTGTGTGTGTGTTAGTGTTACTGTGAGTGTTACTGTGAGTGTTAGTGTGTGTGTGTGTTAGTGTTACTGTGAGTGTTAGTGTTACTGTGAGTGTTAGTGTGTGTGTGTTACTGTCACTGTGAGTGTTAGTGTGTTAGTGTTACTCTGAATGTTAGTGTGTGTGTGTGTGTGTTACTGTGAGTGTTAGTGTGTTAGTGTTACTGTGAGTGTTAGTGTGTGTGTTAGTGTTACTGTGAGTGTTACTATGAGTGTTAGTGTCAGTGAGTGTGTGTCTGCTAGTGAGTGTCAGTGAGTCTGTTACTGAGTGTGTTTGTGTTAGTGAGTCTGTTTGATGTCTGTTAGTGAGTGTGTGTTTGTCAGTGAGAGTGTATGTTTTGTAAGTGAGTGTGTATGTATGTCTGTCGCTGAGTGTGTCTCTGTCAGTAAATGTGTGTGTCTGTTAGCTAGTGTGTATGCGTCTGTTCGTGAGAGTGTGAGTGTGTGTGTGTCTTCAGCACTTACCTTTCTCCAGCGCCGGACTCCCTTGGCGCTGGGGATCCCTCCGCCGCTCAGCTCCGAATGCGCATGCACGGCAAGAGCTGTGCGCGCATTCAAACCGCCCATAGGAAAGCATTACTCAATGCTTTCCTATGGACGTTCAGTGTCTTTAAATCGCGGAAGCTCCTCTAGCGGCTGTCAGTGAGACAGCCGCTAGAGGCTGGATTAACCCTCAGTGAAACATAGCAGTTTCTCTGAAACTGCTATGCTTTTAGCTGCAGGGTTAAAACTAGAGGGGCCTGACACCCATACCACTTCATTGAGCTGATGTGATCTGGGTGTCTGTAGTGGTCCTTTAACCCCTTAAGGACATGTCATGATTCCCTTTTATTACAGAAGTTTGGTCCTTAAGGGGTTAAGTGTGTGTGTGTGCATCTGCATGCACTGGTGTACATACCAGGTGCCCACCGCCATGTGTTGCGGCCCCGGCCTGCGCAGAGTAAGCGTGCGCGGGGGGGTGGGGGGGGGCAGGGATCAATTTTCGCACCGGGGCCCCATAGGTCATGTGTATGCCACTGGGTAGGGGAGGTCTGACAGGAACCTGCAAGCGAGAACGCTCCTCCCGCGAGCAGGCAGGTTGGAGCGTTGACGTGCGTTACCATGGCAACGCTACGACCTGCCTGCCGTTCTCGCGGGAGAAGAGCGAAGTCAGCCTGCAGCCAGAGGATCTGCAGGCAGAACAGCACGCACCACCACTGGACCACCAGGGATTGAAAAGTTCCCCCTCTCCCCTGGGCCCTGACCAAAGGTAAAGGAAGAGGGGGATTAAAAAAAGGTTTTTTTTTAATATAAATATATCAATGCTATAACCCCCCCATACACACACTACACTCCTCCCCCCCACCAACAGCACCCCCCCCACACACACACACAGAACACCTTCATGCACGCAGAACCCCTCCACACATAAAAAGCTCCCCTTCACGCACACAGCACCCCTTCACGCACACAGCACCCCTCCATGCACAAACGATTTCTTTCATGTTTGAGTGCTAGTTTTCAGTTTTTTTTCCCACTTGCATATCTGCGCACTATGCTGGCGCGATGGAGAGAGAGAGAGAGAGAGAGAGAGAGAGAGAGAGAGAGAGATATGTTTTTAGTACTTCACACCCCTAAAGCTGAAGTGCTTTGTGTGGGAAGAGTGTGTACTCTTTATTTCATTTTACAAAAAGTGCAGATTACAATAGAAATTGTTACTTTTTGAAATTAGCCTTGTTACAACCTCTTGGCTGGCAATCAATCAGTTCTGTTACTTCTAGTAGTTTAGCTCAGTGGATCAAAACTCAAGAGGTAGACACTTTCTCAAAACTCCTGCCTTGCAAAGACTTCTTATGGATCTACATTGGATTTTTGATTGGACTGCCACAGAAAGGGGAAGGCTGCTGACGAGATATGTGTCACTGTATATCTGAGAGTATGTGCCAGTGTGTGTAACTAGGGGCCCTGAGGGAAGAAGGACAGTATAGTGTTAGCAGTACAGTTTTGTGTTCCTAAAAATTTAGTGTTCATTTAAATGGTTACTGTAATCCTTCTCAGATATTAAGTTAAAATGTCCTATTGGGCATTACTAAGAGGTCCTTCAAGTACAGAGGCAATTGTACAAGTTCTGATCAAAACAAAATGTAAACAAACCCTAGAATTTGCACTGTCTGTTCAACCATAATTCACCTCTTTCATTTTAAATGCACCCACACTTATTATATATAATTTTGTTTAGGAGAAACAGGGCTTTCATGTCACATCAGAAATTTATATATAAAACATAATGTAATATGAATATCTAAAAAGGTTTGAGGAATTAAGAAATGTGTATATTTTTCAAGTTCTGCATGGCATTTTAACTGTGAATATTATAATATTGTTAGCGTTTACTTTAATATATTACACATATTTGTGTTCAGGGATGTCTTACGGGTACAACAGTACCCCCCATGTACAGGTTTTATGGGATTTTTGGAAAGTTACAGGGTCAAATATAGTGCTTTCCCCCTTTTTAGTTTTTACACATTGAAATTTGCCAGATTGGTTTGCAAGGCCTAAGTAGCCCTTCAAGCCGTATGACAGCCAAGAAATAAAAACGTACCCCATCATGGCATACCATTTGCAAAAGTGCACAACCCAGGATATTCAAATGGGTTATGACCAGTCTTTTTTAGTAGCCACTTTGTGGCACTCTGTGTCCAATGTTAGCTTTCATGTTTTATTTTTGCATGTTTCACACAAAAACAGCACTTTCACTAATGATATCATGGTCATTATACATTTGACTGCTCTAAAACAATTATATTTGCGGTCAGCGATGTCTCAAGGCTGTGAGCCAGCCTGGTATCATCGTGCCAGGCAGTGGGGCCCCTGACAGCCAGCCTAGTATTACCGTACTCGGCAGTGGGGCCCCTGGGAGCCAACTTAGTATTATGCTTAGGTGTTCTCTTTGACTCCGACCTCTCCTTCAAGCCTCATGTTCAATCTATCGCCAAATCCTGTCATTTCCATCTCAAAAACACTGCGCGCATCCGCCCCTACTTAACGCCAGATTCGACTGAGGTGTTGGACCATTCCACTGTCCTTTCTCGCCTTGACTACTGTAATCCGCTTCTCAGTGGTCTTACGTGCTCCCAACTTGCGCCGTTACAGACCATAATGAATGCGGCGGCGAGGCTCATCTTCCTGTCCGCCCGCACCTCCCTGTCACGACTAGTAATGTGGTCCAGCACGCAGAAACTATGTAAACATATACATAAGTCAGAAAAGGAAAAATAACAGGACAGAGCGTAAACCGGACCTTAGAATGGCCGGACTAATACGCTAGAGACAGAGAATGGTCAAAGGGAAAGCCGAGGTCAAGGAAGCCAGAAAATACTCAATACCGATAAAACAAGCCAAGTCAGGGAAACCAGAGATCAGAATAACCAGGGAAACGCCAAGGATCAGGATACCAGGAAATCAGAAACACGAAACTAGCACTTTCAGGAAACCAGGGAACTGAAACCACGACATGGCAAAGTACTAGGGTGAATTAGGGGTTTAAATACCCCTCTCTAAGCTATGATTGGTCAGAGGGCGACCTCTGACCCCAGAACGTGCGTGTGCGTTGACGTCGTGACGTCACGCACACGTTAGTATAATTCTCGGGGGCGGGGCTATCCATAGACGCGACCACGTGGTCGGCGCCATATTGGATTCGGGCGTGATGCCCGGAAGAACTACACGCACGGTTCCCGGCTCGCCGACGAGCAGGTAAGCTCGTGTAGTCGGAGCGGTCGTGCCGGTCGGGCACGACCGTGAGGCTCGGCGGGCCGGTGACCGCAACACTCCCATGCCTCACCCTTCTGTCAGTCCCTACATTGGCTTCCTATAAAATATAGAGAGAGCTCAATTTAAAATTCTGGTTCTTGCTTTCAAATCTCTACATAATGCTGCTCGCACCTATCTATCCTCCCTTATACACAAGTATGTCCCGTCTAGGCCCTTACGATCTGCTGAAGACTCTATCTTCTGTCCGTACTCCCACCTCTGATGCTCGCCTTCAAGATTTCTCGAGGGCTGTACCGTTCCTGTGGAACTCGCTTCACTCCTCCGTTAGATGCTCACCCAGTCTTCACTCCTTCAAAAAATCATTAAAAACCCATTTCTTCATAAAAGCGTATCAATTAAACTGTTAATAGCTCCTGACTGATTCCTCTCTTGCAACTGTCACTAGTCTAATACTATCCTTACCTTTTTGTGTCATTTTACCCCACTCCCTCTAGCATGTAAGCTCATTGAGCAGGCCCCTCAACCCCTCTGTTCCTGTGTGTCCAACTTGTCTGGTTACAACTACATGTCTGTTCATACACCCATTGTAAAGCGCTGCAGAATTTGATGGCGCTATATAAATATAATAATAATTATAATAATAATAATAATAATGCTCCAGCAGTGGGGCCCTTGGTAGCAAGCCTGGTATTACTTTGCTCGGCATTGGGGCCTTGAGAGCCAGCCTGGTATTACCGTGCTCCAGCAGTGGGGCCCTTGGGAGCCAGGCTGGTATTGTACTCGGCAGTGGGGCCCCTGGGAGCCAGCCTGGTATTACCGTGCTAGGCAATGGGGCCCCTGGGAGCTACACTATTACTCCATCATAGTGATTGAGCAGGGATGTTGTCCTGGTTGGGAGGGAAGATGTGAGGTTACATGGCCGGGTAGGAGTGGTCTGTGCTCGGCTGGATCTGGAGGAGGGGCCCCTGTTGGAGCTTGGTTCCTGCCTCCTCTCTGGCCTGGGAGGAAGGGTGTTTCCTCTTGACTTTTTCCCTGCTCTCAGTAGGAAGTTGCAGCCCCGGATTTGTGGCTGTGTTGGCCGTGAAGGGTTACAGCCAGCCCGGTGCCCGCTGTGGCCAATGCCAGGGACAGGCTGTGTGTGAGCGGAGAACGGAGACACCGAGAGCTCTCGCTGCTGGCCGGGCCGGATAAACCTCATACATCCCGGGTGAGAGAGACACTCCAGGGCTTAGCAATCTGCTTCCCTTGGGCTGGACTGGGCCGCAGCTCCCCGCCCTCTAATCTGTCTGAGGATAGTGGGGGTTGCAGTCCAGTGGTGGCTGTGTGCTGTAGGATAGTTAGACATTCTCTAATCACAGCTTTCAACTTTGTCCCCCTGTCCTCTGCTCCCAATACCCCTCCACCCCCCAGCTTGGCCATCACAACCCCAGGGTCTAAATGTAGGGGAAGTAAGCAGCAAATGGGCTCTAATTAGCCACACTTTGTATGGAAAAGCCCCTTTATTACCCTGCAGCCTTGTGACTGCTTGCATGTAGGGAGCTGGATCCAGATTTACCCATACACACAAGCCTTATAGGGTTATTCACTACAGTGAGAATTCAACGTGAATTTTAAATTATGTACTTTAGCCATGCTTCCAGCTCAGCTACTCGGTCCTAAAAAAATAAAATTCACTTTGAATTCTGACTGTAGTGTATAACCCTGGGAGTCATTGCTTTATTTGTAGGCACACATTTTCTGTTTACATGCGATGACACGTTTTCCCCTGTATAGTGTTATTGTATGGTGCCACTACCTCCAGTATTACTGTCTGTTTGGGTTATGCTGCCAAAAATAAGTGTTAATTTCTGCAAATGCACACAATGATTTTGTGACCATATGCATATTTCACACTTTTCTGTAATCGGTTGTAATTTGTTTTGAAACTGACAGACTTCCTTATCCAGGAGTTGCCTTGGCAAAAGAGCAAGCTAAAATGTACTGGGAGTTCATCACATTGATTTCTAGGTGGTGATGAGTTGTATACGTTGGGGAGCTCCACCCAAAAATCTGTGAACCCCCACCCATCAAAATGAAATCCCAGCATGATGGGGCATAATAAAGTTATTAACGCATTCATATTTCAATTACTGATTTCCTGTAAAGTCATGTTTTTAACTGATTTCTTTACAAAAGTGTTTTCCTTTGGGAAATTGTCCTGGACAGATGGGCTATTGCTAGTTTTCATCCCAGTATTCTGTAATGGTTATAAGTTGTGCTAAAAGATGACCTCAGCACAGCTGGGTATGGGTTAAATACTCTACTCATGTGCGAAATCTGTTCTTTAAATCAGTTTGACACAAAGAGTCACACATGGCTGGTTTATACAACCCTCAATTGCATATTTATTTTAATGTATTACTTTAATTGTATAGTGCAAAATAATTCCCAACAGTATATAAACTGAAGCAGAAAAAATATAAATGGAGACCAGACTCCATCTCCTACAAGTATCTAATTTATACCAGCCCCTTATCCCCATCCATTATGGGTGTTTGAAATATTTAAGGTAAAATGCCCTTGTTTAACCCCTTAAGGACCAAACTTCTAGAATAAAAGGGAATCATGACGTCACACATGTCATGTGTCCTTAAGGGGTTAATAAGTTCAGATCTTGATAAGATTTGATATGGTGCTAGGTGCAATAGGTGAACCAACACAGCAGATCAAGCAGGTCATCCACATTTGGACACTTTTATGCTGTCCGATGTTTATCCTCTGGAGAAAAAAGAAGTTCAGACCAAGCTTATATTTAAACAGCTCACCCAGTTCAATACTTTTCTGCCCATGCCAGAGTGAATCAGCAGTACAATGTATGTCAGCAGGCCTTGTTACCTTGTCTGCAGGAATACCTAGCATAAGTACACTCCTGTACCCTTTCTAGCCGTCTCTCATCCTAATCTGTTCTGATTTCATACAATCAATGTTGGGAGACATGTTACAATTCCATATATCTTTGTAACTGTGTAATAACAAGTATAGAGCATGGCAAATTTGATCTATTATGCACGTTTCAGTGTTCCACTCAGCAGAGCTTTGTTTTGTTTTTGAGAAATCCTCAGGTAGAACTTATTCTTGTTGCACTTCAGTGTTGGATTGAGAATTTTGGAAAGCTTAATTTGCCCCTCCTCTATGTTTATGCATTCTTTGTATTGTCACAATGATTACCTGCACCTGACATCAAATTTAAAGGACCAGCAGCTCTGGGATGGAATATAATCAAAATCTCTTCAGCTTGAAACAGTGATTTTGGGACATACGGTAGATGCTGCCCCTGCTCAGTCACTGTTGCAAACAGTGCACTCCTTTAGGGGCATCAGGCTAAAATCTATTCAATAATTGAATCTGATGTCCAGCATTAGCATGCTAATTAAGTGCGTGTCCCAAACCATTGGAATGGGGGGATCACTGCGATAGCCTTGTGTGCGCCATATTAGAAGCATTGATTGGATAAAAGTTATCAGTGCATGTAGTGTAGTGTGGAGCCTGCTTCAGTGCTGGGTTACAGGTAAATTTAAATATGATTTAAAAAGAAATGCATCCTCTGTGACATTCATTCAGGCCATGCTCCTCCATGATTTTGCTGGATGTGGAGCGGTTAGCATGCCGAAGGAGCCTTGGTGCTGGAAAAGGTAAGTAAAATCATTATTTTTATTATTTTATATGGCAAACGCTAGAGGGACCTGAAAAAGAGTAGCGACAGGGACACTATATAGCATTAGAAATACGGATTTGTATTCCTAACACTATAGTATTCTTTTAGTTTAACCCCTTAAGGACCAAGCTTCTGGAATAAAAGGGAATCATGACGTGTCCCACACGTCATGTGTCCTTAAGGGGTTAAAGGGACACTGTAGGCAACCAGACCACTTCAGCTCATTTCAGTACCGCTGTCTGTTTAACCCTGCAATTGTAATTATTGCAGTTATTGATAAACTGCAATATTTATTTTGCCGGGTTAACTCCACCTATAGTGGCTGTTTACCAGACCGCTACTGCTTCCGGGTCAGTAGGTCGCCTAACTGTCGCAGGACGTCCTCGCGCTCTGCATGAGGACATCCAGCGTCGCCTAAGACCTTTTCTATGTACTTGTCCTAATGCGATTGTGGCGTTCGGAAGAGGAGTGGAGGGACAATCAACGCTGAAATCTGATGACAAGTGTTTTTAACCATTTCTGCACTGCAGGATAGTTTTGTGGTCCTAGCACTATAGTTTCCCTTTAAGTGTGCCCTCAAAAGCCAGGCATGATTGTGACTTAGTAAATATGTACAAAAGAAAGGGTTTCTAGAACCCAGGCTGTAGGAACATCTAACAGAAAATGTTTTGATAGTGTGGTGATAGGCTTAAAACTATTCAAAAGTTTTATTTCATTTGGGTTTAATTAACACTCTGTAGTATTTACCATTCATCTGTAGTATTTATCTTTTTGTACTGCATACTAAAACTTTGCTATATGTGCTAGATGCTATTTCTATTAAATCTTATTCACAAGCCGCCGAATGTTTTGATGCTCATCATAATGATTTTATGTAAATAAATGTAGCAGTTTTTAGAAAAAACAAATAAACCAGAAACATACTCGAAAACTGCAACCTGCCCCCCACAAAACATTTCGGGTCAACTGTTTAGATTATGCCTTTTGATGCCACCAGATAGGCCTATTGTTTAACCCCTTAAGGACACATGACGTGCCTGACATGTCATGATTCCCTTTTATTCCAGAAGTTTGGTCCTTAAGGGGTTAAAGTAACATTTCAAGCACCATAACTACATCACACTGTAGTGGTTATGGTTCTTGAAGTTCCCCCTCGCAATTGTTAGGAGTCAAACTGCTTTAGAATGGTTTGATTTCTTACCTGGGATCCCACAGGCACCACTCTCTGCCTCCTCTACTTTCAAATGGAAGACATAAGCTCCTTGTCTAAATCCTCACGAAAGAGAGCTCTAGTCTGTTGTATATTACGCTAACAAATAGGCTAGCATAAATGGTTTGTACTGACCCTGTTTATATATGTATTGTGTTATCACATCCCTCCCTAAATGCAGTTTTTCCAACATTTCTTCCTGTTTTCTATCCCTTTTATTTAAGGGTTTTTCCAACCACCATGACACTGGCATCGAATACTGTTGCCGAGTTTGTGATCTATAATTACCAAGTCCTTTTCATTTGATGGTATCCCTAACTCAACCACATTTAAGTAGCTTGTGGGTTCCTGTATATCTTATCTACCATCTATCTGCCCAGTCCCTCAATTTATCCGAATCCTTATTGATAAATCATATAGAATGCAGAGAAGTAAAAACAAAAAAGAACAGGATGAGCTTTTGGTTGATTGGCACTGTTGTCAATAGCTACAAATACAGCTGCTGACCTTTATCGAATGTACAGTGCCAACACTGTGTTTGTGCAGTGAACCGTGAGTCCATTTTACATGTCCTGTCAGCACGGACTAATGTTAAACTCACTTGTTCTCTGAAATTGCAATTTATTTGCTTTTTGTGTTGATAGCGTGCAGTGGGATGATACATTTCTGAAGAATTATATACTTTATGTAACATTTTAAAGGGGAACAATAATTTTTCTGGAATTTTTCACCATTGAATAAATGATGTAAAAGCACATATAGCTTACACCAACCTTTTTCAAATGCTGATCTGTTTTATTTTAAATGTGTATAATAATACTGTATTTACCAGACCAGGTCAGACGTAGCCAGGCCCCACACAGTGCGTTGTGGTAGGAGAAACTGAAAATTTGTGGTTATGTATAATTATGGGGCAGTATTTTAACAGTGAACCCGGAAGCAGGAAAATTCCATTGGTTTCCATGGTAATAACTCCACTTTTTAGAACCTTGCCCCAGAATTGTTCTTTATACATAAACCTACTGTTACTGTTTCTCTTTCTCGTTATGATTACCCACATGCGTAGGACAGAGCATATAACAAATATTGCTAGGGAGTCAAGATGGAGGCACTTATTTCCAGACTAGAGGTAAAAACAACAGTTTATATTTTTAAGACCTCCGAAACACATATATGTGTGTGTGTGGGTATGTGGGGGATGGGACTAGGGTGCAAAATATACAATTAAATGTATAAAGTATAAGCATTCTGGGAAAGCACAGTTCCTCATTTGCTTTTCCGTGAAGTCATTCTGTTGTGGAAGCTCCATGAAGCATATTAAAGTGACCCTGTCATTCCTGGATAGGTTCACTTTAACTGACGTTTGTCTCCCCCCCAATAGACATTAAATACAGCACTCTTCATAGCTGTAAATTATGTGTTCAATATAAATGTTAGAGCTCTAGCAACTACAAACCATGGCCATAATACTGTAACATCTGCTGCCGGTCACTCCTGCATTTCCCAGGCAGGGCAATTCAGCCTTCATGATGCCCACATGTAGGCTTTGTTGGAGCTACCCTGTTTCTATACTCTCTAGCCAATGCTTCTAGCTCTGTGTATGATATGCCTGGAGAGCTCGCTAAATGCCTTTAGGAGATTAGTCAGATCTTTGGCATTGAGGGCTGGCAGGTGAGAGATCTATTTTTTAATATATTTATTTCCCCCCCTTCCAATGTGTACATCTGGTCCATTCTGCTAGCACAGTGTATTGGTGAAGTATTTTCATTTGTACCATGTGTACCATCCCAGGTATACTTTACATTTGATGATAAACTTATATTTACACTTTGGGAGTGAGATGTTTTACTTACCTTGTCTAAAGGTTAGTGTGCTGTATCACATCCTGTCATGCCAAAAGCATGAGTTCTTGTTTGATGTGTGTTTATATATGTTAAGAGTTGTTTTTTTGTAAACCTTGGGATGGCATTTATTGTGGTCTTTGATCTTGCACCAGGCCTAGACCATAAAACATCTAGATAGCCATCACCAGAGCTGGACACAAGGAATTTCATAGAGTGGGCAATAGACTGCCAGACCAACCCCCTCTGATTCCCCCAGGGGTCTGCCCACTGAGAAATAACTAGTTTTAGATATATAATGAGGGTGCTGGACTATCCAGAGTCAGTATTCATTTTTCTTTTTGTCAGTAACTTCTAGGAGATCAATACCATCTAAGACTCCCACAAGAATTCTATATAGGGTAAATATATGTAAGGAATTTCTTGTGTTTTCTCCTATTTTATTTTATGTACTGTTTTGCAATTTGTTATCTGTATGTCATTTATTTCTGTATTTTGTACTCAGCACTGTGAATCTTTTTTGTCAGATTAAATGTTTAATTAATCAGCTTGGGTCTCTGTTTTCTACGAGCTTTACTCTCCAGAGAGCTCAGGTAAAAACGTTACCAAAAAGGGTTAATTATAAGTGTTTGATTAGTAAAAGTAGAACTGTGATTCTAGAATTCTCCTGTGTGTGGGGTAACCTAAGACTCCCGGGTTTAAAAGTCTTGGTGGTGGCAGTAAAGTGTGTACTAGGGGGTTAGTGTAGAAGGGATTGCAGGGGTTAATTGAGTGGTTGCTGGGACTAGCAACAGGTAACCAGGGGTCTGGTGTCATTAACCCTGTCACTTCCACACTCTTCCCCACTGTCTCGGCTGGGCCTATAGCCCACGCTCGTGACACATTCCTTTTAGTATTTTTTTAAGCAGCCAGTTTTACATCGCTGTTAATTTAGAATTTTGTGGCATTACAAAGACTAATGATGTTTCAGGTGCTTTTTGGAGTACTTCACTGGATAAAAATTGCTTGTGGAGTGCTTTCAAGATAGTTCCCTTGTTTTGATCCATATCGATATCTCTCTTCTACTTGAGATCACCCTTGTAGGTATGTTTGTATTAGTGTAGCACAGAGCTTTACAGAATAATATGGTGTATTTTGGATTTATGGCGTATGCTAAACTACACTAAACTTGTTGGTCAGCTAGCATTTGTGAATTGCTTTTCCCCCCCTTTGTTGTATGTCTTATTCAGTTCTAGATGGTAACAATAACACAAAAATACTTGTTGGTCATAAAACTGACAAAAAAAAATCTGAGAACAGTCCTCCTATTCCTTAAGTTATACCTTTTACATGGGTGTCCCTCATTGGCCATGACTGGTTGTTAGAACACACTCCTGTTCTAGAGGCTGAAAAAATATTACCTCACAACTCTAATTCTTCACTTATTATTATTTTTTTCAATATCCAAAAATTGGACCTGGTCTCTGACAATTCTAGGTCTACACAGGTGTACAAGGTCTTTTATAAGGCACCAAATGATCACGTGACAAGACAACTGAATGCAGTTGCCAACTGGTCTTACATGGAGAAAAGTGCTAGTGTAAGAAACACACCAAATATATTTCAGAACAAATTAAAATGAACCATATATAAATCAATTGCATTTAAAGCAACTGATACATTTTTACTGTTAACATATTTTTTTTGTTGCTACTCTAAAAATGTTTAGAAACCATACAAAACTGTTCTAGATTCTGATGTAAATGTTTAGGTGGCCAATAGTGCCCTACCAGGCATACACAGAAGTAATGGGTGCCTTTCCATAGATGTGCACACATAATTTTTATGACTGGATTAATTAAATTAAATTGAATCAATGATATTGCCTAAACAAACTTGTTTTCCTGGCACTATAGCTTCCCCCACTGTCAAGGCCCTCTCCCGCGGTGCTGAAGAGGTTAATAACCCCTCCAGTCACTTACCTGGGTCCAGCGCCGATGTCCCCAAGGCTCAGCTCTGCCCACGCTCCTCAATGCTTTCCTATAGGGTAAATCTGACGCTGCAAGTCTTCATGCAGAGCGTGAGGATGTCCAGCGTCAGATAACGGACCAAAAGCCAGTTTCAGTTCCGGAACTCCCTCTAGTGGCTGTCTTGTAGACAGCCACTAGTGGAGGAGTTACCCTCAGAGGTAATTATTGCAATTGATAAAACGGCAATAATTACCACTGCAGAATTAAGGGTGAGTGGAGTTTGCACCCAGACCACTTCAATGAGCTGAAGTGATCTGGGTGCCTACAGTGTCCCTTTAATCTCAATGAAGTGGTCAGGGTTCCAAGTCCCCTGGAGTTGAAAATATTGCCATTCTACGGAAACAATGGTTTTTTTGCAGGGTTAAACTGCCTCTAGTGGCAGTCATATTGACAGCTGTAAGCGGGGCTTGTGTGAAATAGCAGAAAGACCATCTGATTGGCACAGTGCTGCTTTTTTTTTTTTTTTTTTTTCCATACATGCACACTAGCCTGTCAATGCTTTCCTATGAGAAAGGTTTTGGATTGGCTGATGTTGATAATCTGAGCCAAAGAAGCAAAGCTTCTCAGAGGAGACCTGCTCAGAGAGGGCTGAAAAGTAAGTAAACACAATAGGGCCATAATGTGTATTTGTATTCCTAATGCTATAATGTTCCTTCTAGCAAAACGTATGTTTGTACTAAATTGAAATTGACTTCTTTGTATTCAGCAATTAACGCTTTAGTGACTAGTACTATTTGTTAAAAATCAGCAATGTAGTTTCTGTATGCCATTATTTTTACCTTGCGCAAGACTTTAAAATTTGAAGTCCTATGCCATGGCGTTCACATTACGGATACATTTCTACTCGCCAGTGCTACATTTTTATTCTCCAGAGATTTAGAGGCTAGTGTAAAATGTAAACCTTGCCTTATGCATGTGTTTGCAATATATTATTTCCCGTATTATATACACTCATAGTATTATAATTTTTATTTTAGTAACTGTATTTACTCTGCCAATATGTTTTTCACAGAGCTGCATGCTGGGCAACTGTAATATATACATTGTTGGTGACATGTCAAATTTAAACATATAGAAAGAAAAAAGGCCATTTTAAAAATAATCTTGCCATTAATTAGGCCGTGTTGTATTTTTAGTATACTTTTTGTAATATATTGTAAAAGTTCACCGTGAGGCAACTTAGAGTTTCAAACCTGCGGCAAGTACCAGAACCCAAGATACCATTAATGTGATTGCCATTTGTTTGAGGCCTCGTGTTCAACTACCACAGTTTCCTTTCCATGGCTGCACTCTGTACGACATGCGGTTTGTGCTTACCTTCTCAGAGTGATTTTTGACCACACTATCATTTTCACCACACATAGTGTCATTTTTAAGATTTACTTTATTAGCTTTTCCCCCACCTGTCTTTTCGTTGTGTGTGTGTGTATATAAGCATTAAAAGAGCCATGTTGATGTATATTGTTGGTATTATCCTGTGTGTGACTGCTAGATGGTAATCTTCAAAATCTTCATTGGGTTTTCTTCATCAAATTATTTTGCATTAAAAAGTGCAATGCAAAATTTAGGCAAAAATGGTTGATTTGGAAAGTTTAATCAGATCTAATATGTTTTATAGCTTGTCTAGTGCAGCCTGACTTTGCAGTTCTGTTTTCAGTTCACTACATGTTTTACTTAGTTTTTCTCCCTTGCAGCTCTCTGTCCTTCTGGCATGCCTTCTTGGCTGAGATCACAGAGATCGATGATCTCAGCCAATCAGTAGTGCACATGTACATGTTTTACTCTAGTTGGAAGCACCTCCAGTGACTATCTGAATGACAGCCACTATAGACATGTCACCTCTGCAGAACGGCAATGTTTTCAGCTTCAGAGTTAAACTGGGTCATGTGGCATTCCTCCCCAGACCAGTAAACTGAGATAAAGTGGTTCTATGCAGGATCCCCCTCAGTCTTGCTGAATCTCCCATAGACCTCTGGTTTTTACTCTGCATGCGCAAGATTACAAAAGTGAGCTGAAGTTAGAGCTTGAAATTAAGATGGCGGTTTCTAATTAGGGATAGCTTTAAGTAAAAATCTCACTTTTATGTGTTGTAATGCCAAAGATAAAAACAGTGTAGTATATTTGAAACTTGGCAGGGCTTAGCTTGGGAGAGCTTAGAAACTTTACTTATTATTAAATCAGTTTTACAAAATTGACATTCTTTATACAATATTTGAAGTAAAGTATTACCCAAACATGAGAATTTTACATTGTAGCTTCACCTTCTACATTTAAACGCAGCAAGCGCTCCCAATTACAACCCTGGCACACCAAGCTGACTAGATATCTCAAAAAATGTCCCAGAACTGCTCAATGCTGTTGGAGAAAGTCTCATTATGCACCTGACTTCCTCCACTAAAAATGTATGCTGCGCTCGTACATTCTGGCTCTTTCCTTTGCAAAAGTAAATTACTTCAACACCCTCATATGCACACTGTCCCGCCAACCCAAATGCCTATTTCAAACTTTTAATGCTCTCTTTCGCCCTGATGCTCCCCTTCCTCCTACCACCATGTCTGCCTCAAACTTTGCAACTCACTTCACTGAGAAGATTTTTACAATCAGGGAAAATATCTCTAACCTCTCTCTTCCAATACATCACCCAACCCCACTCACTCCACTGTTCTATGCTCATTCGCACCTACTACAACGGAAGAGGTCTCTGCTCTGCTCCTACTACCTGTCCCCTCGATCCTATTCCCTCATATCTCATCCACCCCCTGGCTCCCTCTCTTGCTCTTCCTCTCACTAAAATTTTCAATCTCTCCCTTTCCTCTGGCACATTTCCTTCAAGCATGCAACCATAACGCCAATTCTGGAAAAGCCCAACTTTAAACCCCAACTCCCCATCCAATTACCGCCCTATATTGCTAGTGCCGTTTGCCAACAAGATCCTTGAGAGAGTTGTGTATGCAAGATTGACAGACTTCCTCGAATCCAACTCTCTGCTTGACCCACTTAAGTTTGGATTCCACGCTCTTCACTCTGTTGAAACAGCTGTGACCAAAGTATCCAACGATTTTATGTATGTATTAAATAAAATAACAAAAGCTGAATAGATGGAATAAAAGTAACACATTCACACGCAACACAGTTTGTAAAGAATTATATGCTGGCGTGTAGACTGTTTCTGATTACAGAGCAATTTTAATATACTTTCTTGAAGAGATGAACTAATAAGGCTGATATATGTAGTTGGTCAGCTGAACCCAGAAAGTTCATACAGTTAATTGCTTCCGCGTCAGTAAAGAGAGCTGAAGATTAGCATGCTGTGTATAAATAGTAAACATATGTAACAGGAAGCTTCTGGTTCCGTTTTTGGTTTCTTCTGCACAGGGTGTGAACTTGATGTATTAGTGCCAAAACACTTGAGTTGTTGTTTGGAGTGTAACTCTCCCATCGTGATATTAAAAAAATAAAATAAAAAAAAATATGTTTTTAAAAGTGTACCTGCCTACATGATACTTTCTCGATTTAGAACTCACATGTGGCAAAATGATCTTAAGTAAATAGAAGTCTAGCATCTTAATATACGGGCAACACCTGCAGTACGTGCCACTTTAAGCATTGTTTTTGCCAGAGCATAGTATGGGGTTCAGCGCACAAACATTTGTATATTCCTTTTCGTATCTTGCACTGCAGTTGTAACTATGTGTACGTATGGGAGAAAACCTTGTTTCATGGTATACTGCAACTTTTAAAATGTGAGCTGATGATCATGTATCATTTTAAAGGCCATTGTTTTTGGTGCTGTCTAAAATATATCAGGGATTTGGTATAAAGGGCAATACAGGGAAAATGTATTATGGTGTAGCCGTCACTGTGAACAATGGAATGTTCTGCTGTTTGTTCTGCCTTTAGAACTTTGACCGCAGTTGCTCATTACAGTTATCCCCTGTAGTAGAATTCCTGTGCCTTTTGCTAATAGTTAAAGTACCCTCTTGCTAAGATTAGACTTGGTGAAATGGTTTCTTTTATTTTTGCTTTTTTAATCTCCCTGATCCGAAATGTACTATTGGGTTGACACCTGTTTAGCTTTGCCAATTACTTTGTTACAGTTAATGCAGTCTTTGAAGGGAACCTGTGTTACAGAGAATTACACCTATAAACATTTCAGCTCAATAACTGGCTTTCATTCACAGGTTCACAATGACGACTCAAGTGACGCTGGAGGATGCTTTGTCCAATGTAGATCTTTTGGAGGAGTTGCCATTACCTGACCAACAGCCTTGTATTGAACCCCCTCCATCTTCACTTTTGTACCAGGTATATATTGTATGCCCATTTATTTGGCGGGATAAAAAAAAAGTACTTAAACTTTTAATTTGACATTTCCAATGATGGTGAAATTAAATGCAGCCTACCTCATCAGCTTTCACTCAAGACTGTTTATATCGTATATAAGACTGCATACAAAATACACATATTTAGGTAACACTATCCTTCTATCCAGCACAGATTTTTAAGGATCACCAAATAAACTCTCTGGTTTCATGTAGCACGTTTAAGAATATATATATATATATATATATATATATATATATATATATATATTTTATTTTTTATTTTTTTAAGTAAGAATTTCCAGTGTGACTGTTTTGGCCTTAAAGGACCACTATAAGCACCCAAACCTCTTCCACTCAATTAAGTGGTCTGGGTGCCAGGTCCCCCTAGTTTTAACCCTGCAGCTGTAAATATAGCAGTTTCAGAGAAAGTTCTATGTTTACATTGAGGGTTAATCCAGCCTCTAGTGGCTTTCTCCCAGACAGCCACTAGAGGCACTTCCGCGATCCTCAGTGCTAAAAATCGCATTGAGGACATGCTGGGCGTCCATAGCAAAGCCGTGAGTTATGCTTTCCTATGGGCGGTTTGAATGCACAGAGGGAGCGAGGTGCTGAATTAAGTGGCTGAAGGGGTTTTAAGGGAGGGGGAGGACCTAATAACCCTATAGTGCCAGGAAAACGAGTTTGTTTTCCTGGCACTATAGTGCTCCTTTAAATATGCAATTCCCTGTCATATTCAAGAATTTTCACCTTGTCCTGAGTAGCCCTAGTCTTTTTCAGAAGAATATATGATTATTATTGTGTTTTCCACATTTCTCCCACAGCCTAATTTTAACACTAATTTTGAAGATCGAAATGCATTTGTCACGGGCATTGCAAGATACATTGAACAAGCAGACGATCATTCCAAGATGGTAAGTTAACATTGTATGCAATCTTTACATTGGAGTTGTACCATACAGTTACATATGGTTGCCTTACTTTATTATTTACTTTATTATGGAATGCACTTTAACTTACTATGCATTTATATGCTTTTCAAATTCTGACGTGTTTTTATTAATATTTTATTGTAATACTAATTACACACATTACTACATAAAGATAATGCACATGTAACATTTCCTACTAGAGGTGCTTCCTGGGCACTGACATTCAGTGTCTCCACCGTGTGCATGGACACACTGAACTGTCCTCATAGAGATGCGTTGATTCAATGCATCTCAATGAGGAAATGCTGATGGCAGGGTGGAGTTTTACTCCGCTTCCTTGGCTGAGATCATCAGAAATGACAATCTCAGCCAATCCAATGCTTTCCTATAGGAAAACATTGTGATTGGCTAAGATCATCACTTCTGAAGTCAGCCAACAAGGCAGATCAGGGGAAGAGCCAGCACAAGAACACTACGATAAACATAAGATTCTACTAAATTTAGGGAGACCAGGGTGCTAGTTAGTGTTTTTAACACTATAGTGTCAGGAATCCATATTTGTGTTCCTAGCCCAGAGGCGGAACTACTGTGGTTGCAAGGGTCACAGCTGCGACCGGCCTGTCTCTCCAGGGGGCCTGGCCGACCTGCGGACTCCTGGGACTGTGGGTCCCGCCAGCTAAGTAATGCGGCCCTGGCCCGCGCGGTGAAACTGTCGGGCCGCATTGAAGGGGCCCATGCTGATAGGACCACCCACTGCTATGTATTTCCAGCGCGACCCGGCCCCCGGCACGACCGGGCCCCCTCTGATGATGTCAGAAGCTGGGAGGCAGTGACTGCCTGGTCACTTACTTCCAGCAACTGCACAGGAGGAAGGAGAGGAGGGAGTCAGAGTCATCAGGCTGAGCCACTGGACCCCAGGGAAAGGTATGTGTGTCTGCATTTAGAGGAACAGTGAACAGGGCAGGGAGGTCTGTTAGTACAGACTCCCCTACTTTGAAACCGAAACACCAAAAAGACACTCCAGTGATGTCTTGGGGCTTGACCCCTAATTGTTAACAAAGTGATGGCAACTACCTAATTACAGGGCAATTTATACACTATATATTTATCTGAGTAGATAGAGGTATAGCCATTTGGCTTTGGATTACTTTTCTGACCATTTACACATGTGGTGTGAGGTGTAGTGTACAATTGATGAACATTAATTTATTCTGTGTTATTCTCCAGTTAACACCTTCTCACAGAGCTTTTGCCCTGTAATTAGGTAGTTGCCATCAATGTGTGTGTGTTTGTTTGTATGTGTGTGTCTGTGTGTGTTTCTAGTTACACCTGTGGTTTCTATTAACGCCTCTGTCCTGGCCCTATAATGTTTCTTTGAGAAAAGCATTTTGCAAGTAACAGCGAGAAAGAAGTAAAACTGCAGGACAACAAAATATCAGTAATTTTGAAAACAAAAAGGATGGACCAAGAAAAACAGAACGCAACATCCCAGAGTGACAGAGTAGACATTATCTGTGAGAATAAGTACAGTATTTTAGGTTTCACATCATAATACTCATATTGAAATAGGAAAGTGAAGGTTGACAGAAACTACATTTGGAAATGGGTCCAGCAAGGGAGTCCTTATGTGTGGATAAAGTGTACTTTTTTATTGACTCTCCTCTCATGCAACTGTCAAAAATAACCCAAGTTCTCAGTGAATACTTTTCTACCAACCTATTTCATTACCAGAAAGTATCATATTTTGGGCTGAGAAGTACTATTAGCCGTCTCCTGAAATATAAAGGCAGTATACAACTCTATGTAAGCTGCCTTATTGATATTAGGATTTGCAATCAAATGTCCTAACTTAAACCTTTTCTTATTTAAAACAGAATGTGATGCTGGAAGAGGGACATGAATATGCAGTCATGCTGTACACATGGAGAAGCTGCTCCAGAGCCATTCCGCAGGTTATGTAATTAGGTTTACTCCACGCTTAAGTGGTTTTCAGTTAAAGTTGCTGTCCATAAAGACTGCATCTCCATGCTGGTTTCCTTGTGGCTGTCTATAAAATTGCCACTTCCTCTTTCTGACACATTTTCTAACAGCACGATGTGATAGACCGTCTACAGACAACTTTAAAAGCAGAAAATAACAGATGAATCATGCAAAACAGCTTTTTATTATAGTTATTAGTAACCTTTTGCATTTTCCACGGAAGTAAATGAACAATCCAGGCACCATAACCACTACAGCACACTGTAGTCGTTATGGTTCCACTGTAGTGGTTATGGTGCTCTCGACCAGTGAGCTGGGCCCTGCACAAATGGGCTTACCTCAAGCACCAGACGGACCGCCACTAGAAAGACATCTGACTGATCTAAATTGGTTTGACTAGTTTTGGGGAACTGGCACCATAACCACTGCAACGCTGTAGTGCTTATGATGCTTCTAGTGATCCTTTACATTTTGCTGGGTTGATGCCTTATATATTAACAATGAATTGTGATAATTGCTTTCTTTTCTGTCTCTCTCTGCTGTGTTGTAAATGAGCTAATGTTGGTGCTTCAAGGGCTGGCGATGAGAATTGCAGTGTTTTTCATATACTTATGGCACATCATCATCCTTGTTGTAATCTTCATAGAAACTGCCATGTCAACTGCTTTCTTAGCGACTTTCTTGGACCTGAATGAGCTTCTGCTTTCAGAAAAGCTGACTTTGCTGTAACAACCAGAAATTTGAGTTTCAGAACATATATGTACTTCTGTTTAGGAAAAGGGCTGGCACTGCTGCTAAAAGGTCTTTTCTTGTAACTGCTAAGAGTAGAACATTTAAACTTTAGTCTGATTTTCTCCAGTAGTGTTAACCTTTAAAATAAAAGGCTTAAAAAGCATTGAATATGGTTTTAATAACCGCTGAGATCTTCTGTTTAGCTAGAAAAAATATTCCACAGGCATTAAACCATTGTGGCAAAGAAGCAAATATACAACGTTTCAGCTTCTGGGCCGTAGTTATGTACACGATTCGCAGCCGAAGCATTCTATATTTATCCTTATGGTTTAATAAACATTTGTTTCATTTCACACTACACTGTGAGGCTTGTGGAATATTTTTTTTTCTACCTCGAGGACTACGGATGTCTGCCACAGAACCTCTAGTATCTCCCCTTTGTTGTCCTGTGTTCAACACTGCTTTATGCTTCTGTTTACCTCTTTGCAGGTTAAATGCAATGAGCAACCAAATCGGGTGGAAATCTATGAGAAGACAGTAGAAGTACTGGAACCAGAAGTTACAAAGCTGATGAACTTCATGTACTTTCAGGTACTTGGCACAATGTTTTTGGTAGCCCCACAGGAAAGAATAATGCACATGCATGGCAAAACACCACCTTGTACCAATCAACTGCTCTCTATGTGAAGCATTTGATTGAATAACAATCTGATTCCATAATTGCAGCAGAAATGCCTGCTAGTTTTCCTGGTTGGCTGCTAGTAAGATATGATCCACTGACTGGGTGCAGACTCCTCTGAATGCCCCCTTCCAGTCTCTTACCGGTCGGGAGCCTCTACAGAGGAGGTATATATTGTATATTTATTCCTTACAGAGGAGTGCCACTGAACGGTTCTGCACAGAAGTGAAGCGACTGTGCCATGCAGAGCGAAGGAAGGACTTTGTATCTGAAGCCTATCTTCTGACTCTTGGCAAATTCATCAATATGTTTGCGGTCTTGGATGAGCTAAAAAACATGAAGTGCAGCGTGAAGAATGACCATTCAGCCTATAAAAGGTAGGATTTTTATTTCTCCTTGAGTAGTATGGTTTAGAAATTAAAGTATAAAGATCTAAAACCAAAGGAAAAAAAATATGAGAAGTGAACGTTGGCTTATATTACATGGGCTTACTCATAGACTGATGATTAGAACACTGCTGACAAACCCCGGTTAGCTTTTACAGGATAAAGGGGGCAATTGAACTACATCTCCCAAAACCCTTGTTTTGCCTATAAAGCAGTGCTTGAGAGGGGTAAAGAAACACGCACAGCAGCATAACCAGTACAGCAAGTTGTATTGGTTATGTTTTATACAGTGTCCTGGCACCATACTAGATTATTTAGGAACCTTTTGACATAAACAGTGCCCCTTCCTGGAGACTGCTCCCTCCTTGGCACATTATAAATGTTAATGTCATACATGGCATTAATTAGTTGTGACAACACTTTGTCAACCACTGTCATCCAGGTTATTTAAGTTGACATTGATAATGTGGATGTATTAATTATGTATTATTATTGTGGCCAAGGAGATGGTAGGCTTTGGACTAAGGACTACATATGATTTCCCTTACCTGTTCCACCCACCTCTAAATCACGAATGATCAATATTTATTAACACAGCTCAACATCTCCAACCAAATTTTATTGGCTATTAAGATTTTTCTTTGTTTCATCCTGTAATTTTAGTGTAATTTGTTTGATTTCTATAACATAGAGCGGCGCAGTTTTTACGAAAAATGGCAGACCCGCAGTCTATTCAGGAATCTCAGAACCTCTCCATGTTTCTTGCCAATCACAACAAGATCACTCAGGTTTGTTTTTTGGCTTATTGTGTTTTCTATGTGTGGTGTTTTTTTTTTGTTTTGTTTTTTATATAATTTTTTTTTTTTTATTTTGAATATCTTTTTTTTTTCTTTTCACACTGCATGTGTGGTATTCAATATATATTGGCATAACAAACACGATACAATGGTATGTCCCTGCGGGACGGTATAACATCAAAAAGAACATTAGGACATAGCACATGCAGCATGAATTTTGTAACTTAATTACATTATAAGAGATATAAGTGAAAAACAACCAGTGTGCCCTATGTGGATGTAATAAGGTTGTCAATCGCCAGATTAAGTTATGTCCACTGAGGGGTGTACCCCTTGCCACAAAAGTAGGTGTATTTATAAGTGAAGCCATTCATTATCTGGCCAGGGGGGCAGGGGGTAGTATGAAAAGATCAATCGAGTGTGGCTGATCGGCATTTAGATGCGTTGGGTATGTGTCGCAGTGTGTTATGGCTTTCTGCTTGTAGTGAGCCTCTGTATTCGTGTTACTTGCATAAGAGAAAGTATGAATAAATGAGACTGTATTCTAATAAACATTGAAAGGAAAGTAAGTGAACGAGAAAATAAAATAAAACGGAAAAACAAAGCAATTTCTAACTGTGGTGTTATGGTAAGTGATAATGGTGGAGTCCCCTTTAGAGGATCAGCCTCGGTTTCCTCAGGTGGGTGGTCTGGTAGTCGAGGCTCGCTAAAGTGCTCTAGGAGTAAATTCCCAAATGGTGGCGGGCTCAGCTGGGACACCATAGGATAACATTGATTCCATGCTTTTCTATGACTTGGTTTAATACGCGTGCTGCATTTGCTGCGCATGCGCATTAGCACCAGCTCGTCCGAGGGACATTGGTGCTGGGTAAGGTAAGTAAGTAAAGGGTTTGAACGGGGGGGTGGTGGAACGGGGGGGGGGGGGGGGAGGAGGGAGGAGACAGAGGGAGCCAGGGCCGAACTGGCCCACCGGGATACCGGGAAAATTCCCGGTGGGCCGCTGCACTTGGGGCCAGTCTGACAGCCCTGATCAGCCCTGTCAGTCTCCCAGCACAATTTACCTTAATTTCGTCCGCATGCCCTGCCTCCTCACACAAGCCCCGCCTCCTGAACATAGCGCCGCCTCCCTTGCGTAAGCCCCGCCCCCACACACATTGCTCGCCGGAAGGAAGAGGCTACAAAATGGAAACTTCACCTACCAGGTAAGCTTCAGCCTTGACAGTGATTGTATGTGTCTGCTAGTGAGTGAGCTTGTGTGTGTGTGTGCCTGCTAGTGAGTGAGCTTGTCTCTATATGTGTGTGTGTGTGTATGCCTGCTAGTGAATGAGCTTGTCTGTGTGCAGGGTCGTTGCAAGGATTTCTGCCGTCATAAGCAAAGATCCATTTTGCCGCCCCTTCATGTCACTCACTGACAGACACACACATGCTGACACACACTCACTTACTGACACACAGAAACCCGCCGACAGACATACACTCAATCACTGACAGACACTCACTGACAGACATACACACAGACACTCACTGACAGACATACACACAGACACTCACTGACAGACATACACACAGACACTCACTGACAGACATACACACAGACACTCACTGACAGACATACACACAGACACTCACTGACAGACATACACACAGACACTCACTGACAGACATAAACACAGACACTCACTGACAGACATACACACAGACACTCACTGACAGACATACACACAGACACTCACTGACAGACATACACACAGACACTCACTGACAGACATACACACAGACACTCACTGACAGACATACACACAGACACTCACTGACAGACATACACACAGACACTCACTGACAGACAGACACACAGACACTCACTGACACACAGACACACAGACACTCACTGACACACAGACACACAGACACTCACTGACACACAGACACACAGACACTCACTGACAGACAGACACACAGACACTCACTGACAGACAGACACACAGACACTCACTGACAGACAGACACACAGACACTCACTGACAGACAGACACACAGACACTCACTGACAGACAGACACACAGACACTCACTGACAGACAGACACACAGACACTCACTGACAGACAGACACACAGACACTCACTGACAGACAGACACACAGACACTCACTGACAGACAGACACACAGACACTCACTGACACACAGACACTCACTGACACACAGACACTCACTGACACACAGACACTCACTGACACACAGACACTCACTGACACACAGACACTCACTGACACACAGACACTCACTGACACACAGACACTCACTGACAGACAGACACTCACTGACAGACAGACACACAGACACTCACTGACAGACAGACACACAGACACTCACTGACAGACAGACACACAGACACTCACTGACAGACAGACACACAGACACTCACTGACTGACAGACTGACAGACACTCACTGACTGACAGACTGACAGACACTCACTGACTGACAGACTGACAGACACTCACTGACTGACAGACACACAGACACTCACTGACAGACAGACACACAGACACTCACTGACAGACAGACACACAGACACTCACTGACAGACAGACACACAGACACTCACTGACAGACAGACACACAGACACTCACTGACAGACAGACACTCACTGACAGACAGACACTCACTGACAGACAGACACTCACTGACACACAGACACTCACTGACACACAGACACTCACTGACACACAGACACTCACTGACACACAGACACTCACTGACACACAGACACTCACTGACACACAGACACTCACTGACACACAGACACTCACTGACACACAGACACTCACTGACACACAGACACTCACTGACAGACAGACACACAGACACTCACTGACAGACAGACACACAGACACTCACTGACAGACAGACACACAGACACTCACTGACAGACAGACACACAGACACTCACTGACACATACACACAGACACTCACTGACACACAGACACTCACTGACACACAGACACTCACTGACAGACAGACACTCACTGACAGACAGACACTCACTGACACACAGACACTCACTGACAGACAGACACAGACACTCACTGACAGACAGACACACAGACACTCACTGACAGACAGACACACAGACACTCACTGACAGACAGACACACAGACACTCACTGACAGACAGACACACAGACACTCACTGACAGACAGACACACAGACACTCACTGACAGACAGACACACAGACACTCACTGACAGACAGACACACAGACACTCACTGACAGACAGACACACAGACACTCACTGACAGACATACACACAGACACTCACTGACAGACATACACACAGACACTCACTGACAGACATACACACAGACACTCACTGACAGACATACACACAGACACTCACTGACAGACATACACACAGACACTCACTGACAGACATACACAGACACTCACTGACACACTCACACAGACACTCACTGACACACAGACACTCACTGACACACAGACACTCACTGACAGACAGACACTCACTGACAGACATACACACACACTCACTGACAGACATACACACAGACACTCACTGACACATACACACAGACACTCACTGACACACTCACACAGACACTCACTGACACATACACACAGACACTCACTGACACACTCACACAGACACTCACTGACACACTCACACAGACACTCACTGACACACAGACACTCACTGACAGACTGACACACAGACACTCACTGACACACAGACACTCACTGACAGACTGACACACAGACACTCACTGACAGACTGACACACAGACACTCACTGACACACAGACACTCACTGACACACAGACACTCACTGACACACAGACACTCACTGACAGACTGACACACAGACACTCACTGACACATACACACAGACACTCACTGACACATACACACAGACACTCACTGACACACTCACACAGACACTCACTGACACACAGACACTCACTGACACACAGACACTCACTGACAGACTGACACACAGACACTCACTGACAGACTGACACACAGACACTCACTGACACACAGACACTCACTGACACACAGACACTCACTGACACACAGACACTCACTGACAGACATACACACAGACACTCACTGACAGACATACACACAGACACTCACTGACAGACATACACACAGACACTCACTGACAGACATACACACAGACACTCACTGACAGACATACACACAGACACTCACTGACAGACATACACACAGACACTCACTGACAGACATACACACAGACACTCACTGACAGACATACACACAGACACTCACTGACAGACATACACACAGACACTCACTGACAGACATACACACAGACACTCACTGACAGACATACACACAGACACTCACTGACAGACATACACACAGACACTCACTGACAGACATACACACAGACACTCACTGACAGACATACACACAGACACTCACTGACAGACATACACACAGACACTCACTGACAGACATACACACAGACACTCACTGACAGACATACACACAGACACTCACTGACAGACATACACACAGACACTCACTGACACATACACACAGACACTCACTGACAAACACACTCACACAGACACTCACTGACAAACACACTCACACAGACACTCACTGACAGACAGACACACAGTCACTGACACACATTCACTGACAGACATATACATATACTCACTCACTGAGAGACAGACACAGACAGACATATACATATACTCACTCACTGAGAGACAGACACAGACAGACATATACATATACTCACTCACTGAGAGACGGACACAGACAGACATATACATATACTCACTCACTGAGAGACGGACACAGACAGACAGACACTCACTGACAAACACTTAAACACTCACCTCCCTAGGATCCAGTGTGGGGCAGCTCCTCACTCCTCCTGCCCGCCGTTTAGTATGCCGGGGCCGGAATTACGTCATATTCCAGCTCACGGCATCACAGAGCGCGCGTGAGGGAGGAGTGAGAGGCTGCAAGAACAGCCTCCCTTGCCGCCTTCTCCTTCCCTTCTCTCCTCCGATCACCGGGATTTGATGGCAGAGCAGGCACATGTCATCAAGGTAAGAAGGTGCCTCCTCTGCCATACTGTGACAGGGCACGCCCAGCGCTGCGGCCCAAGACAGGGTGAGCCCACCAGGAAATTCCCGATGGGCGCCCCCAGCAGGCCGGTGTCCTAGGCGAATGCCTAGTTCACCTAACGGTGGCGCCAGCCCTGTCTGTGTGTGTGTGTGCCGGCTAGTGAGTGAGTTAGTCTGTGTGTGTGTGTTTGCTAGTGAAAGAGCTTGTGTGTGTGTGTGTGCCTGCAAGTGAGAGAGCGTGTGTGTGTGTGTGTGTTTGTGTGTCTGCTAGTGAGTGAGCTTGTCTGTGTGTATGTCTGCTAGTGAGATAGCTTTGTGTGTGTGTGCCTGCTAGTGAGAGCTTGTGTGTGTGCCTGCTAGTGAGTGAGCTTGTGTGTGTGTGTGTGTGTGTGTGTGTGTGCGTGCATTCTAGTGAGTGAGCTTGAGTGTGTGAGCTTGTCTGTAGTAAGCTTGTGCATGTCAGAGTTTGTCTGTACTACATTTGTGTGTGTGTGTGTGTACGCCAATAAGCTTGTCTGTGCATGTCAGTGAGATTGTCTGCCAGTGAGCCTATTTGTGTGCATCTGTAAACTTGTGTATTTGTCAATGAGCTTATATATATCAGTGAGATTGTTTGTCTATGACGCTGTGTATCAATGAGCTTGCGTATGTCAGTGAGATTGTCTGTGTCTGCATGTGAGTATGCCTACTGTATAATTAAATGTTTGACTCTGAAAGGAATATTTTATATTAGAAAAACCAAATATATATATATTGACCAATAATATGTAAGGGGCTATGTCTTGCCACCCCAGATGATTGGGTCATATATAAATACATATATTATATATATAAAATATTAAATGTATTTATATATGACTCAATCATCTGGGGTGGCAAGACATAGCCGTACGTATTACATGTGACAAAACGTGGCGCAATGACTTATGGGGCTGGCATGTATTTTTTTTTTATTTTTTTTTCAGGGCTACTTTGTATCCCCAGTCCGGCCCTGGAGGGAGCTATAGTGCCAGGAATGCAGCTTTGCATGCTTGGCACTTATGGTGTCCCTTTAAACAAAATCCCCAAAAGACCCACTTTTTTCCTTTTAGTACATGTGCTATATTGGTGTTAACAAAACATCCTAATTTTCTTTTACAATCGTATCTAGTCATTGCAGCAACAGCTGGAAGTCATTCCAGGCTATGAAGAGCTTCTTGCTGACATAGTGAACTTGTGTGTTGACTACTATGACAATAAAATGTACCTGACGCCTGGAGAGAAACACATGCTTCTGAAGGTAAGGGACCATATGGCTTCTTATTATTGTGGGGGTAATTAGGGAAAGGGTTTGTTTTTCTTTTCTAGAACTGTGACTTTATTCATTGTGTGCTATAGTACTTACAGAGAGCCTTGGGTATTGATTCCAGCTTGCATTGCTCTACTTAGATAACTGAATATTACAGAAGATGAAACATATTAGTTGATTTGTACTGCACTGAAGGGAAAGTTATGCCAAACACTTTTATTTTACAGCGCTGTTTTTAAAGCCGGTTTAGAGCATTTATTTCAAGGGTTTTTTTTTGGTTTTTTTTAGTCTCCGACTCCACATGTATAGGAAAATGTCTAGATCAGGGTACAGTTCCATTATACTAGATACAGTTTTCTTAGGGGCAGTCTTAGCACCATAGCCACTACAATCCATGGCACTTCTGCACTTGTAATACATATAGAAACATAGAATGTGACGGCAGATAAGAACCATTCGGCCCATCTAGTCTGCCCAGTTTTCAAAATACTTTCATTAGTCCCTGGCCTTATCTTATAGTTAGGATAGCCTTATGCCTATCCCACGCATGCTTAAACTCCTTCACTGGGTTAACCTCTACCACTTCAGCTGGAAGGCTATTCCATGCATCCACAACCCTCTCAGTAAAGTAATACTTCCGGATATTATTTTTAAACCTTTGCCCCTCTATCCTCTCTTTGTGCTAGTTTTTCTTCTTTTAAATATAGTCTCCTCTTTTACTGTGTTGATTCCCTTTATGTATTTAAATGTTTCTATCATATCCCCCCTGTCTCGTCTTTCCTCCAAGCTATGCATGGTAAGATCCTTTAACCTTTCCTGGTAAGTTTTATCCTGCAATCCATGAACCAGTTTAGTAGCCCTTCTCTGAACTCTCTCTAAGGTATCAATATCCTTCTGAAGATACGGTCTCCAGTACTGCGTACAATACTCCAATTGAGGTCTCACCAGTGTTCTGTACAATGGCATGAGCACTTCCCTCTTTTTACTGCGAATAACTCTCCCTATACAACCAATCATTCTGCTAGCATTTCCTGCTGCTCTATTACATTGTTATTCACATTTGTACAGGGATGATAAGCTAGCAGTGAATGTGCATATACCCCCTTTTTTATTTGCTGTATTTGCCTAGAATTGTCTCTCTTAACTGTGTGAATCCTGTCTGTAAATCAACCACTATGCACGTCTCATGCATCAGTAATAAAATGTGCATATACAAAGATGTCCGTTTAATCCAAATGTCCCCATCCAACACCGAGACTGATGACACACACTATAGTTTTTGTAAAACATAGTTATTGATTTCACAAGCTAATAATAATAATAATACAAACAAGTACATTTGTTTTGTATGTCTACTTTAACCCCTTAAGGACACATGACATGTGTGACATGTCATGATTCCCTTTTATTCCAGAAGTTTGGTCCTTAAGGGGTTAAAACCTTTCCATCCACTGTTAGCGGTTTAGCATGGACACCTTGTTAGTGTAATTGAGTTATTTAACTCTGCAGATATAAAGCACATGCAGAGGGGATTCTTAAATACACAGCAAGATTCTTTAATTTCACGCTGATCTGCAGCTAGTTAAACTATTAATGTAATAACATCTAAAGCAGCTTTTGTGAGAATGAACAGGTTTGCCTTAGTACAAAGACCTTAGCAGACCCATGTTTATTTTGAAAGGGATCTGTATTACCGTATTTTTCGCTCCATAAGACGCACTTTTTTTCCCCTCAAAAGTGAGGGGAAATGTCTGTGCGTCTTATGGAGCGAATATGAAGCTTTACTTACCTGTCTTGCAGCATTGGCCGGCAGCACAGGGCGCACCGCGGTAGTGGAACTTGAATTTCATGTTTCGGTTTCCGGCGGGACTGAAAGGAAGTGTGCACAAGCTGAGTGCACACTTCCTTTCAGTCCCGCCGGAAACCGGAACATGAAATTCAAGTTCCACTACCGCGGTGCGCCCTGTGCTGCCGGCCAACGCTACAAGACAGGTAAGTAATTATGGGACAAGGGGAGGGGGACAGTAAGGGGGAGGGGGACAGTAAGGGGGAGGGGGACAGTAAGGGGGAGGGGGACAGTAAGGGGGGGGGATGAAGTCTATGGGGGGGGGGGATGAAGTCTATGGGGGGGGGGATGAAGTCTAGGGGGGGGGATGAAGTCATAGGGGGGGGGGATGAAGTCTATGGGGGGGGGGGATGAAGTCTATGGGGGGGGGGATGAAGTCTATGGGGGGGGATGAAGTCTATGGGGGGGGGGATGAAGTCTATGGGGGGGGATGAAGTCTATGGGGGGGGGATGAAGTCTATGGGGGGGGGGATGAAGTCTATGGGGGGGGGGATGAAGTCTATGGGGGGGGGGATGAAGTCTATGGGGGGGGGATGAAGTCTATGGGGGGGGGATGAAGTCTATGGGGGGGGGATGAAGTCTATGGGGGGGAGATAAGGTCTATTGGGAGGGGGTGAGTGAAGACTATGGGAGGGGGGGACACTATGGGACAGGGGAGAAAAAAAATATTCTGTACAAACTGTCCCATAGTAAGAAACACTATGGGACAGTTTGTTCAGAATATTTTTTTTCTGGGTTTCTTCCTCTAAAAACTAGGTGCGTCTTATGGTGAGGTGCGTCTTATGGAGCGAAAAATACGGTATATATTTTTTTTTTGTCCCTACTATTGTCTCCAACAGATACAATTCTTAGAATAGTTGCCAGATGGTAATGCTCAGATCTCACTTTTTTCTTTGTACATATTTGTATACTAGTTTCTGAATTTTCATTCTTTTGACATTATTTAATATTGCTTTGTTCTAGGTGATGGGCTTCGGATTGTACCTTATGGATGGGAGTGTGAGCAACATCTATAAACTGGATGCCAAGAAAAGAATAAACCTGACCAAGATAGACAAGTTCTTCAAGGTAGCTGGGCTGAGTGATAACTTAGTTGTGTTCAAACATGATGCTGTATTACTTATACAATGAGTGGGATGGATCACAGGCGACACTCTAAGCAACTGTATTAAAACAACAATATATAAATAGAATTAAGATTTTTTACACGTGCATAGAATTTCAAATGCTGTGGATTATGTTTCCGTTGCCAAAATAAGACTAACTGGGGGCCTGTACTGGTTCTTATTTGGAAACCATCTCCTATCTCAGTGGGTAGGAGTATATGGATGTAAAGTCTACTAGTTAATGTATTCATTTAGTATCAAAAGTGTATGATGAAAAAAACTCCATCATAAATAGTGAAGTATCTTGAAATGTATTGACATCTGTTTAACAAACATTAACGTTGTTGATGGTATTGAAGACTTTGGTCCTTCGATACCGTTTGTGTCTGTGCACCAATACCATAGAGCAATCTTGTTATTCATTTTAATGATGCCTAGATTTAACATGGACACAAATTACAAACCGTTAAAACACAGCATTATAGTCTCAATCTTCCCAGGCTGTAGTTTGATCAATGCCCTAGTGAAAATGGAAACTCCCTGTTCCTGTCAACATTTTTGCAAATACAATAACTGCTGTTCATGACCATTATTTCCACTAACTCCTAATTAGTCAGACAGACTTAGGGTACAGCGAGTTTTACCATAGAATCCAATTTAGTCAGGTATGTAGGCTATTCTCATGTGATACAAATACACAAAAATAAGTCCTGCGCTGTGACTCCCACTACTCCTGATCAGCAGCAATAACCATAGTGCAAATCAGCCCAAATACATGCAATAAAAACCAAAGAAAAAAAAGTTACTTGCGCACTGTTCCAAATCCCTATCCTATTTATGTAAACGGAGGTTTTTAGTTCCACTCCAATGGCCATTAGATGTAAGCTCATCTGCCACATCAAGGCAAATCTCTGGTCCTACAATAACAATTCACCTTGCTTCCTTCAGCTTCAGGCAAAACAAAATCTCTAATGATCTAACCTGTTTTTATCCTGTCTTTTTACACAGCAATTGCAGGTGGTCCCACTGTTTGGAGACATGCAAATAGAACTGGCGAGATACATTAAAACCAGTGCACATTATGAGGAGAACAAGTCCAGGTGAGTGTAGCTTTTATTCTCTGTTTAAAAATATTTTGATGCAGGTGTATGAACGAATGCTTGTGTGCAACCAGGGATGATATTTTATTGGAAGGTTTAATTGACCCCATGTTTGACATTCCTGAGATTAAAATAAACTGCTGCTTTTATTATTCAGTCCCTTGGCATGGATTGAGAGACGAATTGACCACTCTATTGGCATTAAAGGTTGAGACCAGTAGATGTATTTCAGCCTTTTTAATTTATATGTCATGATGTGCTCTTCCCCATAGAAGTTCCCTAAAGATATTTAAATGTCAAAAATTATGCAAAGAAATGGGGATTGAGCATTGAAGATCATTTTACATTTGATATGACATCCTTGAGGTTGATGTAAAAATTAATTTTATTGTAGAAGGAGAATTGGCCTTGGACAGTCATTTTCAGAGATAGTAAAAAATTCTGTCCCTAAAATGTGTTTTAGCAAATGTTCTATTATTTTATGTAATAGGGTTAGTAGCCTGAGTTACAGCTCCCATGATTTCACCTTCTGACTTTGATACGAAAAGTTCTCGATAAACCTCTGTGTATGGGTATATGGTGGGTTGTGGTTGTTTTGGGTGGCCTTCCTTTTAGAAAAAAAAATAAATTATGCTAGTATGCTGGCTAATCTATAGATCATTGTCCTATAAGGGACTAAAGATTTGTGTAATAAAAACCTGGTGTTTGAACCATTGTGCATGCTCATGGCAATTGCTCTACCAAAACCAAAATCATTGTGAAAAGATGTGTGAAAGAGATTACAAGAAATAATTAGTCTGCATTGCCTAAATATTGTTCTCATGGGTATTCTGAAACAGGTGGACCTGTACCTCATCCAGCAGCAGTCCACAGTACAACATCTGTGAGCAAATGGTCCCGATAAGGGACGACCACATGCGCTTCATCTCAGAGCTGGCACGTTACAGCAATAATGAAGTGAGTTCAGCTTGACTTTCTCCTTTGCTTTTCTCTCTGTTTTACTGAATGATAGACTTACAACAGAAATTACAGTACATGTGAATACAATGAGATCAATTAAGTCTAGGGTTAATAAAAACCTATATCAAAGATTTCAAAGAGGTCTACTTAATTGTAAGGTTGAAGGGAGAGTAAATGATGTTGTGTCCCTTGCTTGACATTTTAGGAGTTGTGTATAGTTTAGGACTTAAGAAAAACTTGTTTTGATTCTTAATATTAATTTTGCCTAAGGTGGTGACTGGATCTGGCCGCCAGGAAGCCCAGAAGACAGATGGAGAATATAGGAAGCTATTTGATTTGGCCTTGCAAGGACTGCAGCTTTTGTCTCAGTGGAGTGCTCACGTCATGGAAGTGGTATGTCTCTTTGCAGAAGTAATGTTTGAAAGTAATAGTTGCTCAGGAACACTGGAAATTACTGGTAAGCTGCTACCAACAAACCAACAGTTCTCTAAGGTGGCTGTGAAGGGTGTCACACTCTATTAGAGCTCTATTAGGATTAAGTCCTGAAATATTCTGCAAAATATTCTGAATTATTCTGCAAATTACTATATCAGAGTAATCATGTTCTTGAAAACAATATCGTTATGTACAAACTGTCATATTTCAGTATTGACAAGCAGGCTTGGAGGCCATCATTTGATCAGTAATCTTCCCTCCACAAGTAAATTTAGAATGTTCCTCATCTGTCAGATCCATTCATTGCATATATCCCGTGTATTCATGTATATACTATCTATTTATAGTGCTCGGTTATAAAAAGGTCATGACATTTTTTTGTTTGATTTTGTTAAATAGTACTCTTGGAAGCTCGTGCATCCAACGGATAAATATTCCAACAAAGATTGTCCAGACAATGCCGAAGAATACGAGAGAGCCACGCGGTACAACTACACAAGCGAGGAGAAGTTTGCTCTGGTTGAAGTATGTATTTTTCTTGTCTTTATTAACGTGAACAGAATAACCTGCCGGCTAAAATAATTGCAACTGTTGCCAATTGTATGACATGGAAGGTGCTTTCTATACGTTGCGTTGTACCAAATAAAAAAAATGATGACTGTGAGGTTTATTTGGGAAGGAAAAGTTGTCATTGGCATAAAAAAAAAAAAAAAAAACCCAAATGTATCTCTAAAAACCAGATAATTCCCCTGTTTGGTTTATAAGCCGAGAAAATAAACCTAGTTTTATCAAGTAGATAAAAGGTAGTTAGTCCATCTAGATTGCCCAAAATTGGGATTCTTTTTGTCTGAATGTGTCTATTCACCTCTGCCAGTTGACGACGCTGTGCATTTACAACACTTCTATGCAAACACAAACTCCAGACCTTACAGATACATTTTAATCCATCTAACCTCAGATTATCTTGTTCTTTGTAGAGAAAATTACACCTTCTAGTCACTTGAGATGTTTGTAACGTTTTACTGTGTAACCCCTAATGCTTCTCCATCAGTCTATATATATATATATATATATATATATATATAGGGGTTTTTGTTTTCTTTTGTTGTACTTTATTATGTATACTTTATGCAAAGAATAGTCTTATGATATAGTATTTTAACTTCATGCAACCTATGTATATGAAGCTTACTCTGTTTATTGAATAGTCTTCTATTAATTGCAGCAAAATAAAGAATACTTGTAGAGTTTCCAGTGTAATTATAATCAAGTGCTAGTGAGAACTGTACAGGTGGAAGATGAAAGGGGAAAGTTATGATGGTGTACAATTACATTATGCATTTGTTTTTGTGTGTTTTACATCTTCCTTCATCCACTTAGGTGATTGCCATGATTAAAGGTCTTCAAGTCCTTATGGGTAGGATGGAAAGTGTGTTTAACCATGCCATTCGCCATACTATATATGCTGCTCTTCAAGACTTTGCTCAAATTACCTTGCGAGAGCCATTGAGACAAGCCATCAAGAAAAAGAAGAATGTAATTCATAGGTAAGAGGAACAAACCCATTTTGATTATATTGCTTGTGTTTTATTTGTTTGTCAAAAGAATAGCTGGCTATAGTTCATCTAAAATGCAAATAAGAAATCATATGGAAAATATTGTGTGTGTGTGTGTTTGTGTATATGTAATATATATATGTATATATGTATGTGTGTATATATATATATATATTATAATATAATCCAAAAGAAAGCAAAAAACCTAGTCTGAAACACTTTCAATTTTGCAACAAACTAGAAAAAAAATCAAATGTAAAAAATAATAATAATAAAGTAAAAAAAATATATATATATCTTTGAGACAGTGCAGCACCTAGTAGCCGGATTCAAGATGTTAGCAGGAACAGCATACACAGAGATGGGATTGTGTACTGAAACATCTGCACAGAATATGGATTGGACCTGCTTAAGTCCAGATGGGAGATACCACAAAGGGTAGTTGAGAATGACAGGGCTAAGATCCTGTGGGACTTCAAGATCCAGACAGACAAGCAAGTGCTGGCCAACCAACCCGACATTGTGGTGGTAGACCAGGAACGTAAGACTGGGGTCATGGTGAACATGGCAATACCCAGTGACTATAACATCAGGAAGAAGGAACATGAGAAGGTGGAGTAATACCAAGGACTGAAAGAAGAACTAGAAAGGATGTGGAAAGTGAAGGCAGTAGTAGTCCCAGTTGTTATGGGAGCACTCGGGGCCGTGACTCCCAAGTTGGGGGAGTGGCTTCAACAGATTCCAGGTGGGACATCTGAGATCGCTGTCCAGAAGAGTGCAGTTCTAGGAATAGCTAAGATACTGCTCAGTATTCTCAAACGCCTAGGCCTCTGGTAGAGGACCTGAGCATGAGGAATCAACATACCACCTAGGAAGGGTGAGAAAATAAATAAATAAATATATATATATATATATATATATATATATATATATAAAATACCTTGTTGGAAGTGCACTCACAGGACTCGATACTGTTTCCAAAAATTTGCCATTTATTCAAGCTTCAAAAAGTTGATTACATAGTGTCAACGTTTCAGTCCACTAGGGACTTTTTTTTTTTTTTTTTATCTTTATTTTTGCAATGGCAGATCGTATGGTAAGGTAACATTTTTAGGCTTATGCAAAAGCCATATGATAGTACATATGTCAATTATATATTACAGAAAGGAAAAGACAGTAGAGAGTTATTTTATTGAGGTTTTTATTTCTGTTGTTGTGGTTGACATGGTGGCTCTCTGCCAGTTTAGTTTTTTTGTAGGGACTTTTTTTTTATATATATAAAAATATTTTTCCTAGTTTGTTGAAAATGTTAAGTTTTTCAGACTATTTTTTTTTTTTTTTGGATCAAAGGCAAAAATAAATGTGAGAGAGGCTGGACTTAATTAATGCATGTCTCTTTTCAGCTATGTAACTATGTCATATATGAGTGTCAAAGTGTTATTAATGTAAAAGGTCCACAAACAAATCATATAGTGTATTAAAATTGACAATTTGTAGGTTATGTGTTCACGATATTAAGGTAACTTTTCAATACATTGATATTTATATGTCAATAAACAGCTGTAGAGTGTCTTAAATGCAGCAAATCTGAGCCGACACATTTTATCCCTGCAACAGTGTGCTCCAAGCAATTAGAAAGACAGTTTGTGACTGGGAGGAAGGACACGAACCATTCAATGATCCTGCCCTTAAAGGGGAGAAAGACCCTAAAACTGGATTTGATATCAAGGTTCCAAGACGTGCTGTGGGGCCATCCAGCACTCAGGTACTTCTGAGCTAACCTTCCCATAAGTTTCTTAGCAACTGGTTTACGTTAAGATTCTTAGTAAGGAATGCAAGCAAATCAAAACATTATATACCAGGTTTATTATAGCCCAGGAACTGTGAATCCAGGCTGAAATTCTATTTTTATATGCTGCTCTTTCTTTGTGACTCTGCAAGTTTCTAGCTCCCTGTACTTAGTAAGATTTCAGCATATATATATATATATAGGACTTTAGTATAATCTATATGTGAACGTTCAAATGTTAGGTCTTCAGAGAATTTATTTGATGATTTAGATAGAAGATGAATTTTGTGGAAATTAGGATGGCATAGGGTATTTTTGTAAATAATGCAGCAGGAACCCATAGGTGAATCATGGCTATCCATGGCAATCTAGATGTGTGGGAACTACATTTCCCTGTTACTTGGCCTGCCTAAATTAAAGTGGTTTAAAATATCTTAGATGCAGTCCATCACCATGCTGAATTAATAGTCATGCTTGCACTTTATTTTATTTTTTAATTTTTATATTGCATAATTGTTTCTTAATCAAATGTGATTTTGTTGTAATTAATGTTATATAATTGCATTAATTTGAAAATGCAGGGAGGTGGGAGTAAGATGATTTTAGTTCCTTTGGTAAATCTTAAAAAAAAATAAAAATAAAAATACAAAAATTGAATGTTTTAATCTGGATACAAAATCGATTACCACCAATGTTTTCTCTTTCTCTGTCTTTCTTTGGCTTGCTGTTGGTTGCTAGGAGGGGTGTGTTACGTCTTCTGTAATCCTTGGTACAGTTCTACAGTCGTCAATATATTGCTTTCCTGTTAAGGACACATAAGCTCTTGTTTGTCTCTGGTAACTATAGTAAGCAACCCTGTGCATGTCAGTGCATCATTAATATCCACTACAGCAGTTCTATATGAAATCTCTAATCAAAGCTGTGGCGTGATTGCCACTAACAAGATGTATTGCCATTACAAAACAATGTCTCATGCTACTAGGTTTTCCTTTGTCTACAGTAGACTCCTTTTGAACCATTTGAAAGTTTTTATAACAATGGATCAAGTTGAAGAACATCTTCCAGACTAAATCCAAACCACAAAAAACATTCCAGAAGTTAAAAAAAAAAAAAAAAAAGCCACTAAGCTCTGTCCATAAAATATATCCCAAACCATATATATTCTGTTGATACCCTTGTTTGTGATAGACGTGTTAACGATCTAAGCTGCTCCTGTCTGAAAAAAAAAAGTTTTAAGCTAAATTTTATCAAATAAATATCTGTATAGCAAAAAGGAAGGATGGTAGTGGAAATAAATGTCGCTTGGCCTTCCTAACATACTAATGTTTTCTTTCTGTCTGTTTTTTTTTTTTTCCTTCCTTCCTTTTACCAACACTTTCTCCTCCTTGTCTTTGGCCGCTCTCCCTCTCCTGCCTATCTCTCTTTCACGTTGGTTTTCAGCTGTTCATGGTGCGCACAATGGCGGAGTCCTTGAACTCTGCAGAGCTGTTCAAGCAGCTCAAGTCTCTGGGAATGGAAAAGTTATTGCATGTGATAAAGCGATTTCTGAGGGAGTCCTACTCCTATCCAACTCTTTTAAACTTTGGTGGTAAGACGATACTCCCGTTTGCACTGCTTTGATACGCTCAAGACGCCGCTGTTTCCATCCTAAATGAAACGGCTGTTTGTGTACATAAACAATGCATGCACGTGTTGCAACACATCCCTGCAGAGTCTTTGTACATTTGTGGGAATGTAGTTTATACGTTTCACAGATCTCATCCATGTGAATTTAATTTTGAACAGTGCAGCTAGTGTTTTTGATACCAATCTCTGTACATTAATGTGCTGTATGTTGTTTTTTTTCCCCCCCTTACTTGCACCTGCCCTCCTGTGAATGCCTCTCCCTTTTAATGACACAGCTTTACATGGTGAGAACCATGCTAGAGTCACTCATTGCTGAAAAAAGCGGTTCCAAGAAAACACTACGGAGTAGCCTAGAAGGTCCCACCATATTGGACATAGAAAAATTCCACCGAGAATCTTTCTTCTACATACATTTGCTTAATTTCAGTGGTAAGATTGTGGTGTGATCAGTGTGCTGCTGGTATGTCCTAACACATCTAACCACACAGCCAAAAATAATGTCACTGCTGCTTTTAATTTACTCATGGGACTTGGACTTCAGTGTCCCCTTTTCAGACCTTTTTTTTTTTTTCTCATCTGAAACATTATGTAGTGTAATGTCTGTGAACAAAAATGAAACTAATGGGGGCTGCTGCTCAACTTTGGATATAAAGGCCGTGATCTCATGGGACAGAGGGACAAACTAATCTGTGAATATGCTGCCATATATCTGAAAGAGCATCATGCATTAATAAATATGTTTTTTTTTTTTTTTTTGCTTTATGCCATATGCTAGTTTTTGTTTTCTTTTTTAATTGAATTTTACTGTAGTGGTTGTCATTTTAATTGACACCACTGTAGGTATATCAGTATATCATCCCAAAAAAGTGTGTGACTGTGTAAATGCATGTAAACACATGAATGCAAATTACTGGCCATGACCTTGGGCTAGTAGTTGCACCCATATTTTTCATGAATCAACATGCTTGCAGTAATTAGCCATACACCCTCAGAACTAAGTGCTCCACAAAATATCCCAGAAAACCCCTGCTGGGCTAGGACCGGGATTGACTGCTCATTGCAGAAGCAGTACATTGGTGGCAGAATCCTAGATTTTCTGTAAACAGAGTTATTCTAGAAAACGGTGTTTATTACTCTCACTAATTTTGTATATGTTCTTTCCATGATGCATTCGTAAAGGATGTAAATGTCTGATTGTAGTGTTCCTTTACCTGCTTTGTATGTTTATTTAATGTTTAGCATCTTCTAAAGTACTGCAAAAAACACTGGTCTACGTAAGGTCACACTGTAGAAAAAAAGGGTATCATTTTGAAAACATTTCCAATGATTTGTATGGTTCTGCCATGTATCCATGGCTAAAACAGTTAAAATTACAGCTAATACCATTTTAAATTAGACATACGGTACTATAATTTTTTTTTGCTTGTTAATATAGGTAAGTTTGCATGTAAATATTGGTGAGAATTCTACCTCCACAAGAGAGACTAATAATGATATAAAAAAATCGGGGGGGGGGTGCACTGGAGCTGACAAGATATGCCACAAGTGAGCTCCGGCTTACTGGTTTCCAAAAGCCTTTTCTTATTGAAGTAGTGGCAACTTAATTTTTACAATCCGATACTTACCATCAAGGGTAGACATTCTTAGAAGTTGCGGGACCCACCAGCTGCATGTTCTTGTGATATTGGAGACTATTTGGCCAAAGACCTGAGCAGGCACGCTCCTAAGATGGAGTCCGTGCCTGCCCAAGACTCTTTGTACTCTGACTTCTTTTCATTTGCTTATACCATCATTACTGAGACGAGGAAGATACAATCCCCTTTATGAAGAGAGACATTAAGGCTCTACTTAGGGAACTGAAGCAACTATTAGCGGTGGAAACCGTCCGGGAAGAGCTACACAACCTTGGAAGCAGTGTGACAGCAGTGAAGAAGGAAGTGGTGGATCTTAATTGGTACCTCACTGAAACGACTGACACCCTAACTGGCCTTCAGGGGACAAGTGAGGCTGTGCAATTCAGAATGGTAGCCTTGGATGATGGCAGTCGCCACAAACACATTTAGATCTGTGGCGTTCCTGACTCAATCACAGTGGCCAACTTGCCAGCTTATATCAACTGTTTATTCACTGCAATGCCGTTGCACAAAGCCTCTGCCACCATTCTGATAGATGGGCTCTTCAGAGTCTCTAGCTTACTTGGAGCGAAGTCCTAAGGCTCCTATGATGTGATCGCCCAGATAAGTTAGCCATAATGAAAGCTGCCAGAAGTATACCCTCTTATAACTTTGAGGGCAACTCCTTGTCCTTTTACCAGGATCTATCTCAAGCTATCCTGAGATGGAGGATCTCGAAGAGACATGTCACCCAGCTACTCCTTGACCAGGTAATCTCATATCAGTTGTAAAACCCTGGTTCCTATTAGTGGAATGTAACCGAGTGATACTGAAGATGGTCTTTACAGTGGAAGCACCAGCGTTAGAGTTGGGATTCTCTTTGCATCCTACCACAACAAGTACCGATCCAAGTCAGATGACCTGGGATGTGGCCGCAGTCCCTACCTTTGTGCTGGCTGGCATTCTATCTCTAACTGCATGTTCACCTATCATGCCACAGGTGGTTTGGCCTATTATCACACTGTGTTACCCAATATCTCCATATATTCCTTATTTACTTTTATAGTATCTCCCCCAAAATTTTAATGTATGTTTTTGTATCCGGCTTTACCAAAAAGGGGGCTAAAGCTATAATAATTCACATTAACTAAACTAATACTGACCAACATTTTAAATTACAGCTATTGATGAACCATTCTCAAAAATGCTATGATAGCTGAACAGCAGATATGGGATGATATTATTTGATTAGAATACCAAAAGAACAAAATATTAATATTCTTGCTCTAACATATCTGTATTAAGTGTGGTCTGATTCAGTCAAGAATTCAACTTCATTTTTGGAAGTGACATGCTGCATCAGTAAAATTATCATAAAGCAATCCCTTGCATGCCATGTTCACCATTATGTTGAAAATTAAATAAGAGTTGTAGATCAGTGTTTTCCTTATGCAGTAAAAAAGTAATTCACATAGCTATTTAACTGAAGGTCCTGGTTGTCCTCTGCATATTGTTTTTCGGTGCCTTAGGCATGGTCTGCTTGTGCTTGCTTATATTTTCATATTGTATGTGTCTGCGTCTTTGTCACTGTCTTGTTTCCTCTTAAAGAAACCTTACAGCAGTGCTGTGACCTCTCCCAGCTGTGGTTCAGGGAGTTCTTTTTGGAGTTGACTATGGGCCGCAGAATTCAGTTTCCTATTGATATGTCTATGCCCTGGATTCTGACTGACCATATTCTGGAGACCAAGGAAGCATCCATGATGGAGTAAGCATGCTCATGACTCTTTTGGCTTTTCTAGTTATGTGTGCAGTGCTATAATGTTTATCAAATGGAACAGTTGATCTACACTCATTTATAATTTTAACAATTCCTTTAGCTGCCTACACCAGGGATAGGCAACCTTCGGCACTCCAGATGTTTTGGACTACATCCCCCATAATGCACTGTCACCCATGGTGCTGGCAAAGCCTCATGGGATGTGAAGTCCAAAACACCTGGAGAGCCGAAGGTTGCCTATGCCTGGCCTACAAGCCTACAAGCATTGTGTATTTTTCTACACTCACAAACTTAATGCATGCATAACAATCTGAACTATATGAAATCATTGCTTTGTATATTTTCTTTTGCTCATTGGAAGTTTTACCAAGGTAGAAAGTGTGTGAGCGTTTGGCTCTGTAGAAAGAACCTTAGCATGTAGTGGAAGTTTGGGAGGTGCGTGCTGATGGGCAGTAAAAAAGAGGGAATTAAAACTATAGAGTAAACAAATCATCTTTTGGTACAAAGCAAGCAGACACAGGACACACCGTTAAATGGGACATGGGTAAGAAATCTATATCTCCAACACAAGCATTGCTTTGTGAGTCTCTGTACAGCTGTATGTGACCTTTCAGCACTGCCTATATTTTGTGTTTAGATGTAATCTTGACTCATGAAACTTCCCTAATGGTCTACATTTCTATTAGTTCCTCTTATTTAGTATTATTATGTCAGTTATCCTACTAATATACAAATTGTATGTAGCACGGTTGGAGCTATAATCAGATTGATAATGCATTATTTTTGGTGTCTATTACTATTCTAGGTATGTGCTGTATTCTCTGGATCTGTACAATGATAGTGCACATTATGCTCTTACAAAGTTCAAGAAGCAGTTCCTTTATGATGAAATTGAGGCTGAGGTAAGTCTGATTTCATTACAGACAGAGTTATTCACTAAAGTTGGCACACTTGGGATTTCAAAGTGAATTTCAAATTTAAGGCCAAAGTAGGCAACTCATTATCAAACGTGGCCCACTGTGGGGATATTTATGGGATAATAATGTAAACAGATGAGAAATTGCCCACGATTTTCAATTCTCAGATCCCTAATCGTTATCGTGTTAAATGAAATGTATAACCATATACCGGTAATTAAAAATCACAAATTGTTATAAAAATAGATATTTATTTCTTAACAATTTAAATAATAATGATGAGTAACATGCATGATAATAATCAATGGAATTTCAGTATAACATGATGCAATACAATATGGTAATAATCAATGAATATGCAATATAAAAACAATATGCAATACAAAGTGGCAGTTTACTTCCTGGTTAGTATAACATTGAATCTACAAGCTGTCAAGATAAGATTTACGACCCTTTCACAGAGACAAAGAATGTGAAGTTTCAGTGTGCAGAGATGGTAAAGAAACTTTCAGCTGGCAGTTTAGAAATAACCCTTTCAATGCTGGTTAAACCTCTTCTAGGGATTTAAGATCTATTCCTATGTAATATTAAATAAAAATAATATTTAAATAGTCAATAACCACTCCTTGATCCATCCAATGAGAAATCTACATGTTACATAAGCTGATATTTTAATTAATTTGTCTAAATAGATATTTTATCTTATTTTAGAGCCAATCAATACAGCTGGATAAATGGTCATGATATGCTAACGTGATATTAATCACACAAATACATTAATGGCTATATTAATCCCAGCTGCAGATAGGATGCTATAACCATATATATATTCTTTAATGATTAAGATTTCTAAATATGAAATCAAACATGATTTATCCAGTCATATATCATGCTATTAATTTTAATTAATTTAAATTAATTAATTAACTGCCTGTATATTTACCAGTTATGTAGATATTTTCTCATCAGATATCCTCAGGTAGCTAAATGTCATAGATCTCTTTCTCTGCATGGAGTGTGAGAGTTTCTTGGTTACTCTGGTCACCCGATTCTGCCTGGACCTCTCTGAATCCCCAGAGTGTCGTAATGTCTCTCTCTTCAATCTTTGAATTTTCGCATTTCTGAATCTCCCTCTCTTCCCTTGTCTTAACTTTTTAAAGGGAAAAATTCCTTAGGTGATAGCCAATCACAAATGTGGGGTGTGGTTGCCTTCTAGGTAATCATTTTAATATTCGAACTCAAGAGGGCAGCCTTGTTCCACTAGACATACCTATCCAGGAAAGAGTTAACTTTTCCTGGTGGCTATTTTTGATGTCATTTACGTTATCTTTATGTATCCAATAACTCAAATCTTCTGTCAGATCAAAGGGTTTTCTTCGGATTTATCCAGACTATGCGTCTCCATTTTCTGTAGTAATTCCTAAAATTGATAGTTTGTGAACTAAGTTTCACCTTAAACTATAATGGGACGTTGTACAATATCGAAAGTAAAATTTAATTATTTAATCTCCTCTGTCACCTAAGTCTGGGAATAGAATTTATACAGTCTGTCCATCCCCCTTATCTCTTTGGTTTGTTTATATACACGTTCCATTCAGCTCTGGCTAAGCGGTCAGCAATAGAGAAAGGAAAGAAATGTTGTGTCTTTGTTAACTTGAGAATAACAAAATGGAGTCTGGTCTGTTCAGCAATGACTTCAGAATATACACTTTGTATTTCTATCATAGCACAAATGTCTGCCGATATAAATACCCTGACACCACTGGGCACCTCTCCCCACCTCCACCTCTCCCCACCTCAATGAGTTAAGAGGTACGAGTGGTGTCCATTGGACGTCGGGTAAGAAATCAAACTGTACTAAAACAGCCTAGTTCTTTCCATAGGGAAAGGAGGTACACAGGGACACTCCTCACACCACTATAGCACTTGGCAGTGGTTATGGTGCTTGTAGTGTTCATTTCATGTGTAGGGTAAAAGCTTGTTAAATTACGTAGAAATCTGAGTGCCATATTGTCATGAAGGATTTTTTCATATTTTGTGATCTTCAAATTATATATATATATATATATATATTTTTTTTTTTTTTTAAAGCAGTAGAAACAAAGATACATGAAATATGAACCTGATAGACCTTTGTAAATGGAGGAAGCTTAACATTAATTGGAGATCCAAAAGTAAATATCAGATTGGTAGAGGCTATTTTTGTCTGGCTTAGCACTTGGATAATCAGATTATACGTCTTTGGTAAACCAGCGGTTAAAGGGTTCCTCCATGCATCATGTCCACTTCAGTGATTTGAAGTGGTCCTGGTGTCTGCCGTTTGTATGTGCAGCATTTTGCTATGAAACGCTGCACATACACAGAATTTAACCCCTCTGCTGTCAGAGGTGTAACTCATCGTCCAGCAGAATCATTACACAGCCTCGGAATAACAGTCCAAAACTGGTCAATGTCCATTTTGTGCATATTTGATGTCTGACATCAGCACCCACAATATGCTCGCGGTAAGCGTCCTGTGGTGGCACAGCAGGATTGTCCTGAGTTGATAACTTGACCAGAGGTAAGCGATGCTTTATTTATTTATTTTTAAAGTTTGAGGGGGGAAACCAGAATAGCAAGGGTTAGTCTAACAAAAACACTTTTTTGGTTGGAGTAACTCTTTGACTATTCCTTTACCAGATCAGACAATCCATTCTACCTCGTGGCATTTAATCTCTGGTTTCTGTCTTCTGCAGGTCAACCTGTGCTTTGACCAGTTTGTCTACAAACTAGCGGACCAAATATTTGCTCAGTATAAAATTGTAGCCGGAAGGTATGTATTAAAACAGTGAAATGTATTCATAAATGTGTAAATAAGTTTGGCGGAATGTGTGCTTATGTACCTCATGTCTTGCAGTCTTCTTTTAGAGAAACGATTACGAACAGATTGTAAAAACCTAGGAGCTAATATTTCTCCACCAACATCCAACCGGTACGACACTTTGCTGAAACAGCGGCATGTCCAGGTGAGAACATACAGGCTTTGGAGTGGACTGTGAAAACGTAATTTAACAAATGGAAGGATACTTTCTCTGTTTTGAGCTACTTTCTTTTGTGACTTTAAGTGCATCAGTTATTATCAAACTGCTTTGTCTTTAACCTAAGTGAAATCATGAATTGGCACTCTGTTGGCATACTTCAAAACATAAAGGCATCATTTTCTTCCATATTCTATTACAGAGAATACATCTTTTATCCATGGACATTTATTTCTTAGGGCAGATATAATCTTCAATTGATGGGAGAAAAATATCATATGCTCAACCTGTCATTAATTGGTAACAAAATAATAGTTTTTGGTGCCTGCAGATAACTCGTATCTTACTTTTACCACTTTCTTTTTATTTATTGTTATCTTGTGGTTGACCAGGACACTTATTCACCTCTTATTATGTGGTGTTGGGGGGGAACAACTAAAATAGCTCAGCTCTCCTAACAGATTTATTTCCTTATTATTAGACTGCCCTTTTACACTGGAAATGTCAAACTGTTCCCTCAGCTAAAGCAAGTAACCCAGATTTTAAAATACAATATAATAGGTAAGAATCTGCACACACATTTAACTAGAATATAGCTATGTTTTAATTGTGAACATTTAAATTTTTAGTAATTGCTGCAAAAATTAGCGAGCAAGGGATGATTCTACTTAATAGCCAGAAAAACAGCTGTATGAGAAACAAATAACCAATGTTGGGTAAGAAACAAAACAGAAATTACTGACGTAGTGCTGAGAGAACCACAAAAAAAAAATTACACAGAGCTGTATTTTCACAATCTATGATCAGCCAGGTGGGCATTGCTAGAGCCAATCTCAGGATCCTTTGCACACAGTACTTCGTCCAATAACACAATTGCAAGACTGGGTAGCAAATTGAGGACATACTGGTAATTGTGTGCATTTTATGTGTGGTCTCTGTCCTATGACAGTAATTTCTGTTTTGTTTCTTACTCCACATTGGTTATACAGATGTTTAATTATTATTAACGGGACACTATAGACACCAGAACAACTACAGCTTATTGTATTCTGAGTAGAATCATTCCCTTCAGTCTTTTTGAAGAAAACACTGTCTTTTCAGGGAAAATGCGGTGTTTATATTCCAGCCTAGTGATAACTCCACTGGCCACTATTCAGATGGCCACTAGAGTTACTTCCTGGAGTAACCTCTGCATGCAGACACTGAACTTTCCTCATAGAGATTAATTGATTCAATTAATCTCTATGAGAAGATGCTGATTGGCCAGGGCTGTGTTTGACTTGTGCTGGCTCTGCCCCTGGTCTGCCTCCTTCACGTCACTGGCCACTCCTCAGATAGCTGTTAGAGATCCTTCCTGGGTCATGGCTGCCTAAAATGCACCCAAACATTCTCCACCCTCTGCATGCAGGCACTGAACTTTCCTCATAGATATGTATTGATTCAATTAATCTCTATGAGAAGATGCTGATTGGCCAGGGCTGTGTTTGACTTGTGCTGGCTCTGCCCCTGATCTGCCTCCTTCACAGACTTGGCCAATCCTATGGGGAAGCACTGTTATTGGCTCAGACCACCACTTCTGATGTCTGCAGACAGAAGGTGAGTCAGGGGCAGAGGCAGCAGCTGCAGACTTGAATACAAGTAAGATTTTACTATATTAACGGGGCAAAATGGGACAGAGAGGGGGGGGAGCTAGTTGGTGGTTTTAACACTATAGGGTGAGGAATACATGTTTGTGTGTGCTAATTCTTACCTTGTATATTGTATTTTATGACAATTGGTTAATCTGTGCAGGGTGGTTAACAGCACCTCATACCTTTCTTTATACCCATGGGAAGTGCGGTCTAGTATATATACTTTTGTACCTATATTTTTAAATTCAAGTTGCTAGAATGTGCATAGTCTAAAACTAGAAGACATTTCCACCATCTGTTATATACTTGCAGTAGGGAAGCTTTCAGTGTTCCTACACCCCACCTTTTTATTGGTTTTATAGAATGGTACTTCTGTAAGTTGCTTTTATGAAACAACCTGGAAGATTTTGAGAATGGTAGCTTCTCAAGTCTAACTTTTCTTTTTCCTGTATCTTTCTCTTTTTTTTTTCTTTTTGATACAATATTATTGATAAAGAAACACTCCAAGCACCATAACCACTACATCCCTCTATAGTGGTTATAGTGTACTGATGCCGTTCTAATGGTAGCCTGCAGGACCCAGGTAAGTTGTCCAACCATAAAAAACTGGTTTGATAGCACATGGACACTACCGCGGGCCGAAGCGGTCATGGTGCTTTGAGTGTTCCTTTACACATATAACTATGTCGTCATGTTTTTATTTTGTTTATTTGGGACCAAAGCCAAAAAAGCAGACAATGAGAAATTAGAAAATGAACAAAAATAAGATTATGGATAGGTGCTAAATAACTGAACAAACAAATAGAAACAACAGTGGCCGCAAACATAGAGCTAGGACACCCCCTCAAAGGCCCCTAAAGGAAATGTGTAGCACATAAAATGGAAAACAGGTTGCACCTAATGACAAACAAAATGGCATACTGCCTTACTGGATCCTTCCTGTCATCTGTTTTTTTTTTGTATTTTGTATTTTGTTTTATGTTCTCACAGACACCTTAAGCAACTTTAAGAAGCTTGATCTTTTTCCCCCAAAAAAGAAAGAAAAGTACACATAGGACTGTACTTTATTATTTTTATTGCACTGTTCTCTGGCCTAGACTGTAACCTATTATTTATACGATTTGTATTTTTGTCTTTGTTACATCTGGTTAATTATAGCGAATATTTTGTCATTTGGTGCGACACGTTTTTCATTGTATTTGTGATATGTTAGAAAATGTGTGACGGACTATATGTTCATGTCTAGTAGCATTACACAATAAAAGAAACCCATGTGCCATTGGATTGACAGATAACACAACTGTCAAGAGAAACATTTTATTTTTCAAATTTGCTCTGTTTGGCTATAAACTTGTATGTTTATTTTTGAATTATTTTGGAAAACACTTTGCTAAACACTTTTAAAATGTTTTACTTGTAACATATTTGTACAATTTCTAAAAAAAAAATCAAAAAAAAAAATCCACAGAACTATAAATGAAAATTTTACTTCTCTCCTCTTACTACTTCAGCTTCTGGGAAGATCAATTGATCTAAACCGTTTGATCACTCAGAGAATTACAGCAGCCATGTACAAGTCACTGGAACTGGCCATTGGACGATTTGAAAGTGAAGATCTGACCTCTATTGTTGTAAGTTTCAACACGTGACCGTTTTTAACTGCACTCAAAGTTACATCATTCTCCACAAGGACAGGATGTGATATAGAAACATAGAAACATAGAATGTGACGGCAGATAAGAACCATTCGGCCCATCTAGTCTGCCCAGTTTTCTAAATACTTTCATTAGTCCCTGGCCTTATCTTATAGTTAGGATAGCCTTATGCCTATCCCACGCATGCTTAAACTCCTTTACTGTGTTAACCTCTACCACTTCAGCTGGAAGGCTATTCCATGCATCCACTACCCTCTCAGTAAAGTAATACTTCCTGATATTATTTTTAAACCTTTGTCCCTCTAATTTAAGACTATGTCCTCTTGTTGTGGTAGTTTTTCTTCTTTTAAATATAGTCTCCTCCTTTACTGTGTTGATTCCCTTTATGTATTTAAATGTTTCTATCATATCCCCCCTGTCTCGCCTTTCCTCCATGCTATACATGTTAAGATCCTTCAACCTTTCCTGGTAAGTTTTATCCTTCAATCCACGAACCAGTTTAGTAGCCCTTCTTTGAACTCTCTCTAAGGTATCAATATCCTTCTGAAGATAGGGTCTCCAGTACTGTGTACAGTACTCCAAGTGAGGTCTCACCAGTGTTCTGTACAATGGCATGAGCACTTCCCTCTTTCTACTGCTAATACCTCTCCCTATACAACCAAGCATTCTGCTAGCATTTCCTGCTGCTCTATTACATTGTCTGCCTACCTTTAAGTCATCAGAAATAATCACCCCTAAATCCCTTTCCTCAGATGTTGAGGTTAGGACTCTATCAAATATTCTGTACTCTGCCCTTGGGTTTTTACGTCCAAGATGCATTATCTTGCACTTATCCACATTAAATGTCAGTTGCCACAACTCTGACCATTTTTCTAGTTTACCTAAATCATTTTCCATTTGGCTTATCCCTCCTGGAACATCAACCCTGTTACATATCTTAGTATCATCCGCAAAAAGACACACCTTACCATCAAGACCTTCTGCAATATCACTAATAAAAATATTAAAGAGAATGGGTCCAAGTACAGATCCCTGAGGTACCCCACTGGTGACAAGCCCAAGCTTTGAATATACTCCATTGACTACAACCCTCTGTTGCCTGTCACTCAGCCACTGCCTTACCCATTCAACAATATTGGAATCCAAACTCAAAGATTGTAGTTTGTTGATAAGCCTTCTATGTGCAACAGTGTCAAAAGCCTTACTGAAATCGAGGTAAGCAATGTCTACTGCACCACCCTGATCTATAATTTTAGTTACCCAATCAAAAAAATCAATAAGATTAGTTTGGCATGATCTCCCTGAAGTAAACCCATGTTGTCTCTGATCTTGAAATCCATGTGTTTTTAGATGTTCAACAATCCTATCCTTTAACATGGTTTCCATCACTTTCCCCACTACTGAAGTTAGGCTTACTGGCCTATAGTTGCCCGACTCCTCCCTATTACCTTTCTTGTGAATGGGCACAACATTCGCTAACTTCCAATCTTCTGGGACTACTCCTGTTATCAATGATTGGTTAAATAAATCTGTTAATGGTTTTGCTAGTACACCACTAAGCTCTTTTAATAGCTTTGGGTGTATTCCATCAGGTCCCATTGACTTATTTGTCTTTACTTTTGACAGTTGAAATAGAACCTCTTCCTCTGTAAACTCACGTGTAATAAATGACTCATTTATCCTTTTTCTTAACTGAGGTCCCTTTCCTTCATTTTCATCTGTAAATACCGAACAAAAATATTCATTGAGGCAGTCAGCTAGACCTTTATCCTCATCTACATACCTTCCTTCTTTTGTTTTTAATCTAACTAATCCTTGTTTTACTTTTCTTTTCTCATTAATGTATCTAAAAAAGGTTTTGTCCCCCTTTTTTTACTGACTGTGCTATTTTCTCTTCTGTGTGTGATTTGGAAGCTCTTATAACTTGCTTAGCCTCTTTCTGCCTAATCTTATAGGTCATTCTGTCTTCCTCACTCTGGGTTTTTTTATAATTACTAAATGCTAACTTTTTGTTTTTTACTATTTTGGCTACATCTGTGGAGTACCACAGTGGTTTCTTGAATTTTTTGCTTTTACTGACAAGCCTAATGCTATTTTCTGTTGCCTTCAGTAGTGCAACTTTTAAATAATCCCATTTCTTTTGGACTCCATTTAAATTGCTCCAGTCTGATAATGACTCCTTTACACATATTCTAATTTTGGAAAAGTCTGTTTTTCTAAAGTCTAAAACTTTTGTTTTTGTGTGGTGTGACTCAGTCACTGTTCTTATATTAAACCACACTGACTGATGATCACTGGATCCTAAACTTTCACCTACAGTAATATCTGATACCAAATCTCCATTTGTTAACACTAAATCTAGTATGGCCTCTTTACGAGTTGGCTCCTCAACGACTTGTTTTAGAGACAATCCCAGTAGGGAGTTTAGAATATGTGTGCTCCTGGCACAAGTAGCTATTTTTGTTTTCCAATTTATATCAGGAAGATTAAAGTCACCCATGATGATAACTTCCCCCTTCATTGTCATTTTAGCTATTTCTTCAACTAGTAGATTATCTAACTCTTCAATTTGTCCCGGGGGCCTATAAATCACACCTACACGAGTTACTGTGTGATTACCAAATTCTAACGTAACCCAAACAGACTCTATGTTCGCCTCACTAACCTTTATTAGGCTAGATTTTATGCTATTCTTTACATACAGGGCCACCCCTCCCCCTTTCTTGCCTTCCCTGTCTTTTCTATATAAAGAGTACCCTGGTATTGCTATGTCCCAGTCATTTTTCTCATTATACCATGTCTCAGTAACAGCGACTAAATCTACACTATCAGTTGATAATTTTGCAATAAGCATCTACCCCATAAACTAATTGGCTTTCTTTAAATTAGCAACTTTTTATTTTGTATGTCTGACGGCTGTACAATTTACAGCATTTTCTGCAAGATACAGAAACTATGGTCTTAAAGGCACTAAATAGTACATTAAAGGCCATGAGGTTAAATTTCAAATGCAAGGGGCTAATGATCAGGTGCTTCTGACATTAAAATGTACTGTTGTAGAGAACCGTGGCTAAAACACATCTGCTGGAGCTAGATAGTTTTATAAATTTCAAGGATAAATTGGTCTGTGTTCCCGTAAAAGGAAATAAAATATTACAGTATTAAAGCAGCCATGGGTTACATTATCGTCTATTAAAAACCAGTTTATCCTGGTTAGACATACTCGCAATCAGAACTATTAGGCATTGATGTTTGTCTGTAATTGTACTTGGTCTTCTAAGGCAAAAATGCAGAGTGCCCTTTTTATTTTACATGATTTTGGAGGTTGGGTTACAGAGCAGTTGTTCTTCAGCTACATTCACTGAAATGTAATCCTGTTTGTTAGAAGGCTTTAACTGAGAATAGTACAAAAACAAAAATATACACACTCCAAAAAGCGGAAGTATAAAAATCGGGGGGTTATAGGATACCCAAAGTGAAACGGGAGAAATACAACCTGGCAATCAGGATATTATTATGATGGTGTAGCATCTAGAAGTAAATAACTAAATGTGGTGAAATACGTATAAATGAGACCGTAGCTCCAGGAGGTAGAGAACTTACAAGATATTAAATGGTTTGCGCTTGTATCCCCTCAGGGGTATCAGGAGATGGTAGGAATCTTCCTAGGAAAGCAGACCCTCAAAGGACAAAAAAGTGCAGATAGTGTGATATTGTATTAAAATATAACAAATGTAATTCAAGTTTGCACTTACATGTATAAAAGAACAGCAAACTTGTCTGCACTAACAAGTGGACCAAATAGGAAATCCTCCGATCCTTGGATATAGTTTGCTGAGCAAAAATACAAAAACACAGAAGACTATTCAATATTTATATTGAACGGTTAAACACACCTCTATGAAGTGCATTGGATTGGACAAGCGATGGAGAAATTGATGCCTCCTCAATGAAGACAAGGGAGGCGGAGAGGTGAGCAGCACTAAGGGAGTCTCTGTGCTGGAAAAAGTTTTACAAGTTTTTACACAGGAAAAGGGGGTCAGTGAATCTAACTAGGGACCAAGTTACTATTACATTAAGAATACAAGTTTTTATTCCTAATGGTATAGTGTTCCTTTGAGACAATTGTCGCTTTAGTGAAAAGCTTTGATGGCCAATAAGAACTAAAGGGCCCATGAAGTCTGCCCTTTTTATATGTAAATGGAAAGGTTAATTTGTTCTTATGATAACTTTATGCATTCCAGGTATTCTTGAATTCATTTACAGTATTTGTTTTGCTACCTCCTTTGGAAGTATATTCTATGGATCATCTACGCTTTTTGCAGAGTGCTTATATGCACTCTTTTCCTGAAGGTTGGAATCTTGACCCCTTGCTCTGGTGTTGATGTTTCTTTGAAAAATGTTTTTGGCCTTACCTTTTTTAGTTATTTTATAGATCTAAACAAAGGTTGGGCACGGACTCAGGCAAATTTCTAGAATACCTTATTAACCGTTTATGTCTAGCTAGCTCCCACAAATTACAACCAGATATTCAGAAATGAAGAAATGGCGATTCTGGGACAGTAGGTCAATGTAGGTCCTGTACATTTGGAACATAATGGCATCTGTGACTTTATTGTTTATTTTACATTTTTAAATGTATCATCTTTATTAACGTTTTCAGCAAAGTACAGTGTTAACATTACAGTTTGTCAAAGTATTAATTACAGTTGATGTTTGAGAAAGCAGCGCATACACATCAATACAACAAGGACTTTGATAGCGTCACAGGAGAAACAACATAAATATTGAATGTTAAGGGGGCAAAAGTGCGGTGGAGGAAGGGGCCGAGTGGGGAGGGAATTGAAATTGGGGCTCCCTGGGCCTCACTGCCCCAATTGACAAAGCTCTTCTAATATTCATCCAAGTTTGACCAGACCTTGGTGAATTTTGGTAGGGTGCCTGTTTTTAGGAGCCATCTCTTCATGTAGCCTTGTGGTTTGCGTCAGAATGGAACAGCCGTGAATTTCCAGTTTATTGCAATGTTTTTTGTTTGTTTTTTCTGTGAAAGTGTTAGAATGTGTAATCTTAAGGATTAATGCGGCATTGGTAATGTCTCTGGGAGCATATCTAATAAGTACATCTGGAGTTCGAAAGGCAGGAGCATGCCTGAAACTTGGCGGAGAAGGGACTAGATTCCCAACCAAAAGCCATGGAGATTTTTACGCAACCAAAATATGTGAATCATAGAGCCTTTTTCCAACCTGCAGTGCCACCAAGTGTCTGATATGGTTGGACAAATGTGTTTTAGACTTTAAGTACCATCAGGGCCAAACTTTTCGACTGGTTTCCCAGTGGGACATGCATTTAGGTACTCATCTCATAGTGGTCAATGCCTTCTCCCACTCTGGTATTGGAAATGTTTGTTTGAGTTCTTCCTCCCAGTTGCATATGAAGTTGGGTTTAATGTTTAGATTCAAGGGCCACAATGCTTGGTAACTGGTAGTTAAAGGTTTCATGCTTTTCGTATTGCTGAGGCGTAGTTCGTAGAGCAATGAGAGTCTAAGATTATCAGGTGTTGACATTTTTGTGTGTTTTGATTTATTTGTTTGATTCTTAGATAAGTGAAACATTCTTTACTGGTTAGTAAAAAATAGGAGCTTAGGCCTTGAAAGGAGAGTTTGTCTTTTTGGTGAAGCAAGCTCCACACTGTTGTGATGAGTGAAGCAAAGTATAACTGGGAGCAAGGTAAGAGTATTTTAAACATCCATGATCTTCATGTATGTAATGTTAAGCATGTTAGAGTGAAGGCAGTATGCAGGCATTGGCTGGGGTGTTTTATTTGTGTAGGGTGCTACATAGGCTTGTTACAGTTTGCACCATATTGGTGTCTTGCTGGGGTTTAATATTGCTGTTGATTAAGCTAGGAGAGTTGCTGCATGGTAGTATGTGATATCTGGTACTCCAAATTGCTTTTTTTTTGTGTCTTCTGAAAGTACCTCTTGCAATGCACGGAGGAAGTTTTTTCCAAACATGAAAGTTCAGAGTTGGAAGTGCTCTAAGAACATTGTGAATAGCTGGACTGCTAAGGTGCGGAACAAGTATGGTAACAGTGGAAGAGCACTCATTTTGATATTCTAAAATTGGTAGTATAAGCAGCGAATAGTTAGGAACCTGGAGCATACAAGCATCATTACTATGTGCATATCATGGTGACCGTGACATGGAGATAATCATTTTAAGTGCATGCTTTGATACTCTGAGCTAGATCGCTAATTTAGGGCCATTTCTATCTTTAAACAACATATATATAGGAAGTTACTAACTCTATAGATAGAGCTATTTAGGGCAAGTGAATGCAGCAGGGGAACACACCTGAGCCAGATCTAATAGTCCCAAACCTCACCAACATAAGTATAGTTGTAGCAACTCTGTGTTCACATCAGGTCGAAGAGCCTGTTTTCTTCCACATTGGTGCGATCTTCATATGTTATGGGGCTGGAGATGTGTTTGCAGTTCATCAGGGGTGTAATAGCTTTAGACCTTTCTGAGATGAATTGATGGCTGTACTGGCTTCAGTTTCTCCAGGTGGAGGTCAGCAGTAATCATGTGGAAATCTGTTGTTTAGGTCCTGTAGCCAATGGCTGCACCATGTCTGATGAAGGCAACGGTGCTTCATATTACCCGCCATCATGACTCACGCAATATTTCTCCTTACGCATCGTTCCACGTGTCGTTTACATCTCGGATGCTCTGGTTTGCTTGGAGGGAGACAACCAAGTTGAGGTTGTGGTATTTTGATACTAAATTGGGCTTTTTTATCTCCGTAAAAGCTGCTGCAGTTTAGTCCTCTGTGGGAGGTCAGGAAACACACCATGGGACTTTCTTTTTTTCTTTTTAATGCGTAAAGTGCTTATTTTACATTCACTGGTAGTTCTTAAGTAAGACTTTTTTTTTAAGTATTTTTTTTTTCTGTGTTGGCTTTAACATTAAAAAGTGAGAGGTCAAACTATTGTTCACGTTCTTGTTTGTTTTTTGTTTGCAGGAGCTCGACGGCCTTATTGAAGTCAACCGAATGACACATAAACTATTGAGCAAATACCTGACCCTAGACAGCTTTGACGCAATGTTTCGAGAGGCTAATCATAACGTGTCTGCTCCTTATGGCAGGATCACTCTCCATGTCTTCTGGGAGCTCAACTATGATTTTCTTCCCAATTACTGCTACAATGGTTCCACCTACAGGTAGGATGCTCCTTTCTTGTAACATACAGAGCAGCGGTTTCCAGCTAAATCTTCAACGCACACTAGTAGTCTATGTTTTGTTAGCAAATTGAAGGATGCCATGCTTTTAAAATGATACCTGTAATAAAATTTCACTATGGTTTTGTGTTGTGCTTTCCACTTACCGTATATACTCGAGTATAAGCCGAGTTTTTCAGCCCATTTTTTGGGCTGAAAAACCCCAACTCGGCTTATACTCGAGTCAATAGTCTGTATTATGGCAATTTGCATTGCCATAATACAGACTGGGGGGAGAGGGGGGCTGGCAGAGCTGTAACTTACCTGTTCTGCAGCTCCTGTCAGCTCTCTCCTCCTCTGCGCCGTCCGGTCAGCACCTCGGTCAGCTCCCAGTGTAAATCTCGCGAGAGCCGCGGCTCTCGCGAGACTTACAGTGTAGGCTGACAGAAGAGCAGAACGGACGGCGCAGAGGAGGAGAGAGCTGACAGGAGCTGCAGGACAGGTAAGTTACAGCTCTGCCAGCCCCCCTCTCCCCCCCACTGAACTGCCACTGGACCACCAGGGAAGGAGAGCCCCCCTCCCTGCCATATATCAAGCAGGGAGGGGGACGAAAAAAAATATATATATAAATAAAATAAGAAATAATAATAATAAAATAATAATAATAAATTTTTTTTAATAATAACAAAAAAAAGGGGTATAAGGACCACTATGGGAGGGGGGGGTATAAGGACCACTATGGGAGGGAGGGGGTGGGTTAAGGACCACTATGGGAGGGAGGGGGGTATAAGGACCACTATGGGAGGGAGGGGGGGGATAAGGACCGCTATGGGAGGGAGGGGGGGGATAAGGACCACTATGGGAGGGAGGGGGGGATAAGGACCACTATTGGAGGGGGGGGTATATGGACCACTATGGGAGGGATGGGGGGGATAAGGAACACTATGGGAGGGAGAAGGGGGATAAGGACCACTATGAGAGGGAGGGGGTGGGATAAGGACCACTATGGGAGGGGAGGGGGAAGTAAGGACCACTAGGGGAGGGGAGGGTAAGGACCACTAGGGGAGGGGTGAGTCAGGACCACTGGGGGGGGGTGAAGGAACACGGGGGTGGGGAGGTAAGGACCACTGAGGGAGGAGGAGGGGAAGTCAGGACATATGGGGGGGGAGGGGGCGGCAAAAATTATTTTGCCTACGGCGGCAAATATTCTTGCACCGGCCCTGCACACACTGCATTCATACACACACACACTGCATTCATGCACACACACACTGCATTCATGCACACACACACTGCATTCATGCACACACACACTGCATTCATGCACACACACACTGCACTCATACACACACTGCACTCATACACACACACATACGCACACACTGCATTCATTATACACACACTGTAAATAAATATTCAATTAATATATTTTTTTTAGGATCTAATTTTATTTAGAAATTTACCAGTAGCTGCTGCATTTCCCACCCTAGTCTTATACTCGAGTCAATAAGTTTTCCCAGTTTTTTTTGGATAAAATTAGGGGCCTCGGCTTATATTCGGGTCGGCTTATACTCGAGTATATACGGTATGTATATCCCGGAGCAGGAATAGGCAACCAGCAGCCCTCTAGATGTTGTGGACTACATCTCCCCTAATGTTCTTACAGCCATTATGCAGGCAAAGCATCAGGGGAGATGTAGTCCACAACATCTGGAGTGCCAAAGTATGTCTACCACTGTCCCAGAGTCTCCTCCTTCAGTTACCATCTTTATTTGCTTTACAAGTTCCTTCTATTCTCTCCCCCCGCCCCTCCCCCCCTTCTGTTTAATCACAAAAGGAATCTACACATCATGGTGACATAAAATCTACTACTCTTCTGCCAAAGTTAACCACAGGGGAAAATTGTGTTTTCATGGTAGTGAACATATAGCATTCATGCATGGAATTAATTTGTTTTTGTTTTTAAATGATACATTTTTTTTAATGCTGCACTGTGCAGCAGATCATTGTCTCGTCTGTGATATAAGTTCAAGTAACTCTCTGCCAGCGAGTTACATTTTACACCCTATTCTATGTGTTCTATACTGTGCTCATTCCCATAAATGTCAGTGTAAGCAAATTAACGGCTCCAGAACTTTACTTCCTCTTCCTTCTCCAGGTTTGTACGGACTGTGCTGCCTTTCTCTCAGGAATTTCAGCGAGACAAGCAGCCAAATGCCCAGCCGCAGTATTTATTTGGCTCCAAGGTATGTTGGTGTACTCTTTCAGTTTGCCAGCTTTGGTTTGTGCTAGCCTTCCCAAAATCTGTTTTGTTTTTTTTAAACTTAGATTGCAACTATTTACAGACTTGCATTGACACCAAAGGAGATATTCTAGTTGGTTTGTGAATATGGTGTCTATTCTGCCTTACTGGGTACATATCTGTATGGATCACACTTCTTAGTCTCACGGTAGGCATAACTTTACCGCTGAACTGTCACACTTGTGCAAGTGACAGTTACACATTCCCTCTCCTCTGCAAACCCTATTGAAGTGCTTACTAGAGTGAGTACAGCAGCAGGGGCAAGTATAAAACATCTTTCACAGCACTTTTTGTACATGGAGACATCCATACCCTCATGATGGTCCTGGCAATGTCATTCACACTAAAGGTGTGTGCAGGAAATTGCATATAGGAATGGCACGTGTGTGCTTGAATGTTTCTTCTCACAGTGCCATGTGTACACACTACAATTTGGGTATTCATTTATTTTGCCTGGTATGCGATTTAGAATTTAAATATGCTCACTTTGAAATTGTTGTTCCTGGGCACTATTAGAGCACCAAAATAATGGATATCTGCACCAGGTGCCCTGTGTGTTGCGGTACCACAAAATATGTAACTTACCAGGTTCAAGAAGTGGCCATTTTTATTGATTTATTTTTTAGTTGTACCCCAATGTTTCCATCCATGAAACAAAGATGCTGACACCCCTATCTACCCCTATGGACAGACAGAGATACATCTAAAAAGTTAATTTTTTTATATGACTTATCGGTTTTATTGTTTACATATATTTCTGGAAGTATGCTTACACTGTACTTATTTAAAAAAAAAAATTAATAAATAAAATTCTGGCGACAGAAGGCAGCATAAAATAGCTTTAACCTTTCTGGAATATATTTTAGTAGGAGTTAAAACGTGGTGATTTAATTTTCCATTTGCTAGCAATTCATCATTTTATACAATATATGTCTATGCTTCTATGTGACTCTATAATCTCATCATAACTATCTAATCTGTAAAGATCCACTTCTATAATAAAATGGAATGCCCCACGAATTTAGCCACAGATGGGATTTCTGGCGATGTGGTAGATTAACGTAACTGCCAACAGTCCAGGATTGTAAATAACAGGCCTGCTTTGGGCATCTGACCCAGGTGTGTTTCCTGTTGTCTTTAATTCATATCCCCACACCCCTTTCAGTTTTCATTACTGCTCAAGGAAGTACTTAGAACATGCAGTATGGTTTACATAAGGAACTTTGTACAGTTCTTGATACAGTATTTAAAGATTGCTCATTCTGAGGGGCCAAAACACATTCTATAACACGTGCACAGCTCTATTAATTTGTGTTTGTAAAAATGTGTGTGCAGTACCTGATGTTTGTTAAACAAAAAATTATACATGTCCACCTACTGCATTACGGAGAAAAGAAACCCCTGTTATTTTGCCTGTAAAACCCGACTTTAGTTCTTGAAGAACACAAGGCCCTCAGATTCATTGTCTCTAATTAATGGGCTACAAGATGCATTTTAAAGAGATGACTGTGTTTTTGCAGATGACAATGTTTTACAATGTTTATTCAAAGTGCATTTTAGCTTGCCGTGTGCATTACTGAATTGTGCCACAGATTAACAAAAGAGAAAAGCTTGGATGCAGGTTCAAAAAGTAGAGTCAAAATTCACCTCTGTTAAAGGGACACTATAGTCACCAGTGCAGCTACATGTATTCCTGATTCTATAGTGTTAACATCACCATCTAGCCCCCCTCATTCCTCCATAAATCTAGTAAAACTCTTACTGTATTCAAGCCAAAAGCTGTAAATCTGCATGCTGTTAGACTCAGGAAAAAAAAAGCAGTCTGCTGACATGGGACAGCCTGATCAAATCACAGTGCTTCCCCATAGGATTGGCTGAGACTGACAAGGAGGCAGATCAGGAGTAGAGCCAGCATGATTCAAACACAGCCCTGGCCAATCAGCATCTCCTCATAGAGATGAATTGAATCAATGAATCTCTATGAGGAAAGTTCAGTGTCTGCATGCAGAGGGATGAGATACCGAATCACAGGATGCTGTGCACAGTGCTGCCCTGTGCTCTGCTGACAGCAGATCTGAGTGGATGGAGGCATGTTATGCCTCCAACTCAGAAGTCTCTCTGGTTCACTGTGAGTGACTGCAACTGGAGGTGTTCCTAGTTTTCGATGTAAACACTGTATATTCTCAGAAAATACAGTGTTTACATGAGAGAGGCTGCAGGGAGCTATAGTTCTCACCTGAACAACCTCATTAAGCTGAAGTTGTTCAGGTGACTATAATGTCCCTTTAAATATGCCATGGATCCTCCAGACTTGCAGCAACAAGTAACTTTTAAGGCCTTGCTAATAATGTAGGGCTTGAAATATTATGCTCTGATTAAATTATGTTATTCCTTTTTGAGACATAGGAAGTATAGCAATCAATAGGTATTCATGAGATTGTTTATTTGTGTTATTTACATAGTTTGCTGGATTCTGAATTTAGCATTTTTCAGTCTGATATTATTTATTTTATTTACTGCTTTTGGATTATCAACTGTATTTTTGGAATCAAGTTATTTATTTTATTTTTAATTCAAGAAAACATGAGCCCACCCAATACCCTCAAATTAGTTCTTGAACACTGAAATAACCCTCAAAATTAGAAATAAATGTACTGTACGAGAGTAAAAATTTTATCTTTGAGTTGTATTGTCATCCCTTCCATTAATCTAATCGTCCCCCTGATGCAACAGCATTTAATGAGAAAAAAAGTGCATGTTTTTTTTTTGTACACCCCTCTACCTGCTGCACATCCTTTGTGGACTGCACTTCAGTTTTGGTATTCACTTGCTTTTGCTGGGGCTCCGCCGCTCCTAGTATCTACAAAATGGCAGATTTATTTGTTAGAGTTCGGCTCACAGCCACACATAGAAATAAACAGAAATGCACATAATGTTGTGCAAAATTCTCAACTTTTGATGCAGTTTAGGGCAAAATTGCAATATTACTATACTTTTATAGAGTTCAAAGTTTAGCATACACCAGTTTGCTTTGAATGGAATTTGCACAATATTTTTAAAATGAAAGACCACTCCGTTTTTTTTCTAAATTGGCCATATAAGAATCTTGAGTTCATTATTTCCAAATTTTACACTTCAGACACAGATCGATTTCCCCGTAAATAACCTATCAAGCCATTTCAGTTTTATTGACTACCAGTGTCATTTTATTTCTTTTTCTTCCACCCTATTTTTGTTCCTGAAAATGTCATTTTGTAAAACTGCCATTAGCAATTGAATCAAACACATATTTTCTGCAATTGTTAAAGTTCTTTATTCATTCATTTAAAATAATACAAATGTCAAAACACATTGGCCTTAAAATGTTTTCTAAATGATTTAATACTGTTAGAAAGACATTCCAAATGTCAGCAAAAATTCCCTCTGAATTTCATGATGACTTCTGTAGATAAATCATTTGGAAACATTTTCTAACATTATCGAATCATTTTGGAAGCCTATTATATTGAGCACAACCCTATGGGGATAGACATCTGCAGAAAATGCAATTTTCAACCATAGGGCCTCTTCTCTATATCTGCTGGAGACAACGTATGTTTTGTTGGTATTCTTTAAAACACCTTGTCTGGTTGGTGATTGTATGATAGACACACTGCCTCAAGTAATTTTCAGTTTTCAGTACAGGTTCCCGTACCCCCCTCCGCCCCCCGCTCCCTTTTCTTCTGATTTCAAACGCCTACCTGTGTTCAAGTGAGTTAATTTGTGAACATCAATTTTCTCTTGTAATAACCGTAGCCATCAGACCTGCCATAATTTTACTTTGCATTGTCTGATATTGTAATGATGACTATAGGCCTGTCACTTAAAGAACACAATTGTCTTTTTTTTTGTTGCAATCAACAATCTGACATTGATCAGATGTAAACTATTAGCTTGGGGTTTGTGTTGGAAACAATACAATAAGCATTGTAAATTAACAAATAAAATCCAACAAACCAAAAACAACTATTGATTCTACAAGCCAAGTGATGCATAAAGGAAGGTGCAAAATTAATTCACGTTAATTTGATTCTTTGGTTTGAACATCATTTGTGCTATTTACACAGTTGGTTTCGTCTCTAGTTAAAGGATATTGTATGATGGGATCCACCTGACTTTCATCTTCAGTACACTTGTCTTCTGCAAAGTTTTCTTCACATGACTCTGGAGGTTCGATCTTTTCATATTCCTCCATTGGCGCTTCATTTTTTGTCCAGGCTTCTCTCTTGTCTTGTTCAGTGCTTGGATTGCCTGGATTTTGTCTTCTGTTCTGCTCTTGACGTTTCCTCCACCATATGTGCAAACAGCCATAAAGCAAAATGCAGGCGATGATGAGAAGTAATATACTGCTGGTCAGCCAAATGCCTAAAGCCAATTCTTTTTTCTTGCTGTTCACTGATGATGGATCTTGGCCTGGTGTGTGGAAGATCCTGCATTGGTCGCTGGAAGGAATGGCAGACTGGCAAGTCACACACAAGATGTAGGAGGTGAGTGGTGTTAGGTTCTCGATTGTGAAGTACGTCCGACTAGCTGGGATCCTCTCTTCCTTCTGGAAGTTCTTCTTTGAATACTCTGATAGCATTGTGTTCCAGTTAGATTTGTACATGATGCTGTAGAAGCTGTCAGTGCAACCTGCAATTGATGGCCATATGACCACTGCAGTGTTGGCTGTAATGTTCTGGACAGAGATTGCCATTTTTTCTTGTGGGATTAATTTTCCTCTAATTTCGAGGATTTGTCCAAATTAAAAGGCTAAATGTACTTGATCTTTTTGTCTGTCGTTGAAGTTGCACAAAATCTAAAATAGAAACAAATTAGTTAATAGGACCCTTTCATTAAAATACATAATATTTTCCTTTTTCTTAAACACATTCTCTGTTTGAATAATTTGACTAATCAAAATGTAGGTATTTGTCTCCTGCACAAGTTGGACAGCTATGCCAGCATCTAATAGGACATCTTTACAGTTGTGTATCTTAAAATTGTTTGAGTGTCTGGTTAATGTTAAGCTGGTGGTTTTAACAGGCTCTCATGTAATTTAATAATGTATGGATAGATGACATATTGATCATTTGCATAATATTTTAAATAAATAGGAATACTTGTTCTTAGCAAGACCAGTAGGCTGGGGCCTTGTTTTTCTGGAAAACACATTTTCATAGCACACTGAACAGCTTGACAAAGATCTCTTAGCAGGTCGAAACGTTGCTGCTCCTTTTGTTCCATTAAAACTGCCTGCGGCTTGAACACCTTGAGTGCCTGGAGAATTTCTTGTGTTGCCCAAGCACACTGAACCTTAACATCTTAATAGTCTTAAAAAAAATAAAAAAATAAAATCCTTAAAAATATGCTAGTTTTATTGTGTTTGGTCTAACTCCAAATTAATTGGCACCTAGCTACATGCTCACAGAGAGACTTCAACTTCCAGACCATAACCATGTTGACTTACTCAAAGGGCGAACCTGTACTGTCCATGGCGGTTTCTATTGATGCATAGCCCATGCCACAAAAAGCTGTGAAGTCTGAAACATGATTTCTGTGACCTTCTGTTCTCAAAGACCAGCTTGAGATATGCAGGTGATGGACAACAGTATGTTCTTCTATCTGCATCAAATTATGGAGAGGATAGTTTTATTTATTGTTTTAGAATTATTATTATTATAGTATTGTCCGTATGTACTGGATTTTTTTTTAAATATTTTATTTTGGGGGGGACTGGAGAAAAGATATATGTGATGTATCCCAAATAATTTGTGGTAAGACCGAACACTATAAAACTCCTCAAAATGTTATGCAGATAGAAAAATTACTGTGCATCTCCTGCATATCTCATGTTGAACTCAAGTCCCCCTTGATCACAGAAGCTTGAGAAATTGTGAACAACAATGGAGAAGCCATGTGTGGAAAAACTAAATACACCCTTACTGCTTCCATAGGAATTAAGAGGCTAAGTAGCAGACAGGTGATGCTAATCAAATGCCCTTTATTACCTGATAATCAGTAAGTGACCATCTCTATAAAAAGCAAAGTTTTAGCAGTTTGCTGGTCTGGAGCATTTAGGTGTGTACAATTATCTTATGGAAGCAATTATTGCTGCCCATCAAACTGGGAAGGGTTATAAATTAATTTCAAAACAAGTCCATTATTCTACAGTGAGGAAAATTATTCAAAAGTTGTATCCGGAGGATTGGAGGAAGGCAGATGTGGTTCCTATATTCAAAAATGGTTCAAAATCCTTGCCTGGAAATTATAGACCTGTGGGCTTAACTTCTGTGGCTGGGAAAATATTTGAAAGGTTATTAAGGGATAATATTCAAAAATTCCTTGAGAAGAACATGGTTATCAGCAAAAATCAGCACGGTTTTATGAAGCACAGGTCATGTCAAACTAACTTGATTGCGTTCTACGGAAAAGTAAGTAGAAGTATAGATCAGGGTGTTGCAGTGGATGTGATCTATTTGGATTTTGCCAAGGCATTTGATACAGTTCCACACAATAGATTAGTGTTCAAACTCAAGGAAATCGGTATAGATGAAAATGCTTGTTCTTGGTTAGAACATTGGCTTAAAAACAGAGTACAGAGAGTTGTCATTAATGGTACATTTTCAAACTGGACAGAGGTGGCAAGTGGTGTCCCTCAGGGGTCTGTTCTGGGACCCCTTCTATTTAACATAAATGATCTTGAAGACAGCATTGAAAGTCATGTTTCAGTGTTTGCAAATGACACAAAACTCTGTAAAATAATACAATGTGAGCAAGATATTACTTTGCTACAGAGGGATTTAGAGAGACTGGAGGACTGGGCACTCAAATGGCAGATGAAATTTAATGTTGAAAAATGCAAAGTTATACACTTTGGCGTAAAGAATACACAAGCAACGTACACCCTTAATGAAAGCGAATTAGGGATAACCACACACGAAAAGGACTTGGGAATTCTTATAGACAACAAACTATGCAACAATGTGCAATGTCAATCCGCAGTGGCCAAGGCCAGTAAGGTATTGTCATGAATGAAAAAGGGCATTCATTCTCGGGACAAGAATATAATTTTGCCTCTTTATAAATCACTGGTAAGAGGCGAGCTACAAAATTAATACAAGGAATGGAACATATCAGCTATTATTATTATGATGATATTTATATAGCGCCGTCAAATTCGGCAGCGCTTTACAATGGGTGGACGAACAGACATGTAGTTGTAACCAGACAAGTTGGACACACAGGAACAGAGGGGTTGAGGGCCCTGCTCAATGAGCTTACATGCTAGAGGGAGTGGGGTAAAATGACACAAAAAGGTAAGGATAGTATTAGACTAGTGACAGTTGCAGAAGAGGAATCCGTCGGGAGCTATTAATAGTTTAATTGATACGCTTTTATGAAGAAGTGAGTTTTCAATGATTTTCTGAAGGAGTGGAGACTGGGTGAGCATCTAATGGAGGAGGAAAGCGAGTTCCACAGAAGCGGTGCAGCCCACAAGAAATCTTGAAGGCGAGCATCAGAGGTGGAAGTACGGACAGAAGATAGACGTAAGTCTTCAGCAGATCGTAAGGGCCAAGACGGGACATACTTGTGTATAAGGGAGGATAGATAGGTGGGAGCAGCATTATGTAGAGATTTGAAAGCAAGCACCAGAATTTTAAATTGAGCTCTATATTTTATAGGAAGCCAATGTAGGGACTGCCAGAAGGGTGAGGCATGGGAGGTGCGGGCGGACAGGAAGATGAGCCTCGCCGCCGCATTCATTATGGACTGTAACAGCGCAAGTTGGGAGCACGGAAGACCACTGAGAAGCGGATTACAGCTATGAAGAAAGGTTAACAAATTTAAACCTATTTAGTTTAGAAAAACGTCGCCTGAGAGGGGATATGATAACATTATACAAATATATTCTGAGCCAATACAAACCATTGTGTGGAAATATATTCACAAACCGGACTTTACATAGGACACGAGGTCATGCGTTTAGACTGGAAGAAAGAAGATTTAGTCTAAGGCAAAGGAAAGTTTGTTTTTTTTTACTGTAAGAACAATCAGGATGTGGAATTCTCTGCCTGAAGAAGTGGTTTTATCAGAGTCCATACAGATGTTCAAACAGCTACTAGATGCATACTTGCAAAAACAGAATATTCAAGGATATAATCTTTCAATGTAGGGTAATAACTGCTTAATCCAAGGATAAATCTGACTGCCATTCTGGGTTCAAGAAGGAATTTTTTTTCCTAGCTTGTTGCAAAATAGGAAGTGCTTCAAACTGGGTTTTTTGCCTTCTTTGCCTTCTTCTCTGGATCAACAGCAAAAAACAAATGTGAAGAAGGCTGAACTTGATGGACGCAAGTCTCTTTTCAGCCATGTAACTATGTAACCTCAAGACCATTGCCATTCTTCACAGGAGAAGAATTCACTCCAAGGTCAGATCGTGCAATGCTCAGAGAAATTGAAAAAAACAAGTTACATCTTAGACTATACAGACCTCTATTAGCATGTTACTTGTTAAAATGTATGACTGTACAATTAGAAAAATACAATTGTATGGTTTGTTTGGAAGGATTACCAAGAGAGGCTCTTCCCTCTAAAAAGAACATGGCAGTATGGCTTAGGTTTGCAAAATTGTATCTGAACAAAGCATAAAACTTCTGGAACAAAAGTGGAGATATTTGTCCATAGTGGAGATATTTGTCCATAGTGCAAAGCACCACGTTTGGCAAAAAACCAAACAACTCATACTAGCTGTCAAGCATGGGGGTGGACGGGTGATGTCACAGGGTGATGCTTGTTGTACCGCGACAGGACCTGGGAACCTTGCAGTCATTGTGTCAACTATGAACTCCTCTGTAAACCGAAGTGTTCTAGAGTCAAATGTGAGGCCCTCTGTCCTAGAGCTCAAGCTTCACTGAAATTGGATCATGCAACAGGACAATGATCCCAGGACCACTAGCAAATCTAAAACAGAATGGTTTAAAAAAAAAAAAAAAAAAAAAAACAGAATCAAAGTGTTTCATTGTCCTAGTGAAAGTCCAGACCTCAACCAAATTGAAATGCTATAGCGGGACCTTAAGAGAGCTGTGCATAAAAAAGTGCCAAAATTTGTCCACAATAATGTGAGAGGCTGATAAAATCATGCAAAAAATTATTACTTTATTGCTGCTAAAGGTGGTTCTACAAGCTATTGAATCATAAGGTGTACTTGGTTTTTCCCACAAAATGGCTTTTCCATTTTGACTATATTTTTGTTAAATAAATCATTACGTAGTGTAATGTGTCATGTGTTGTTCATCTGAGATCGCATTTACCTAATTTTAAGACCTGCTAAGGAACAGATGATTATTGTGTCCTGAAATGTAATACCTTTTTTATTGGACTAACGGAATTTTGTAATGACAAGCTTTCGGGAGAACATCTGTGTCGTCTTTGCTCAAAGTGCTTTAGACTTGAGAAAGGGAGTTCTCCTTCTGAACACTTGTTGCCCAATGTTCCTTTGAAAACAATTCAATCGCCAGGTGCCAGACTGAGGCAGAAAATTAAATAAAAATAGAAGGAGGTTGTCTGCACTCACGGCATGAAGATTCAACAAGCTTTTATTCCATTAAAGTAGAAGTATCCAAGACTCCTTAACAGCTTGCAAACATTAACAAACAAAAAGAGTTGTCACTTCAGTCACTGTGTGGGACTTTGCGCAGGGCATGGTTACATATATAAATAAATACATTCATATATATTTGTATGTACACATAAAGAATGATTTCAGAACCCATTATACTAGTATTACATTTTGTTTTCCTTGCCATAAGTTCAGTGATTGGAATGGCTCTCTGGGGCCGAAACATTGCCTTTGTTCCAATCATTTTTTTTTACAAAATTTAAATCTGCGTTTGGATTTAACCCTTTGAGTACCCAGACATATTTCAATTCTATACATAGAATGGCTTTTCAGTCATAAATGGTTAACTGTGCCCGACTTAAATTTCAGCATGACACAAATGTGCTTCTCGTGTTTTATATTAATACTATAGCCTTGTATTAGTTCCTGTTGTCATCCCACAGCAGAACTCCAGCTATGTGAAAGACAGCTGCATATTCCTGATATGTCGCTCATCCGAGACTGTGACAAACTTCATAGACTTGTGAATGAACTATTGGCATATTCAGTTATTTGTTTTCTAGACCCTTCTGCTTCAGAATCAGCCCGCCATATTATTACTATTATTTTTTTATCAGCTTCCATCTGTTCTTTCTTTGTATTTATCCGTTTAAAAATTAAAATTTATAACATAACACCATCATTATATACAAAGTATGTTTGTTTTAATGGATACACAAGATATCTTTTTGTTTCTGTTTTGATACAGTAAATTATCAAAATGACTCAAATCTGAAATGAAGGCCATTAGCTGGTCGCAATGACTAGGCATGTAGTGTTTAATACAAGGCTGGCAGACTGTTGAATCTCTCTTGTCCAAGGGAACAATCTACCCGTATACTTAAGCTACAGCTAGATTATTTTATTTTATTTTTAAAAAAATCCCTTCATTTTTACTTTTTATCATATTTGGCCCGAAAATGAGCAAATTAACAATCCGGCAGTGCTCTGCATTTATATCACAATACAACATACCTATAAGGAGACACGAAAAGAGTGCTTACCTTCCTGCAAGTGACTTTTGCCCAAAGTGGATTTGATGGCCCACTAATTAAAGGATTGTGATTTCGGTGTTTGCACTTGGATCTCACTGTCTCTTACATTCTTCAAGCTGGGAGCTCTCTCTGCTGCCACTTGTTTCCGTTCTCCAGGGACGCTGGTGAAATGGTTCCTTTGTCTCTGCTATTTGATTTCACTTGTAAGCGCATACTCCCCAAGTGCTCTGTTGCCTTGGTTTTTAAAAGACATAAAAAGATATTTTTTTTACCCTCCCCCTAATAACCCCCTGGATCTCTCTCTCTCTTCTGTTGCGCCTTCTGTCCTCTCCTTGGGGGGAAAGCAGTGAACTCCAGTGCTGTCTGTCTCTCTGAGATCACTAACACAATCCTCTCTAAGCAGCAAGCAGACGAGAGGAGCTTGCGTGACACTGTCACTGGGATATGGACTTTTTTTTTTTATCCAGAGGGATAGGAGAACTGGGTCTTCATTTTTACATAGTATTGCAATCTGCCTCTGATTCCTGAGACAAATGGGTCGATCAGATACATGTGCTATTTGTAATTCGTTTAGTAATTCACATCACCAGAGACTGCTTTCTGTTGGTCTTATCTACAGATCACAGATATTTCTACGTACAGGTGTCAATAATTCTTTCATGATCTCTCATAATCTCTCTAATTATTTTAGCATATTTTATGTCTTTGTGTAAATATATGCATGATCCGTATCCTTTCTTTACAATGATATTTTTTTTTTTTTATATTGTTTTATTAATGCAGCGTATCAATAATTTCTTCAGGATCCCATGAAGGTGGTTTGATTTATAATATTCATGCTATTACAAATTATAAAAAAACAAGCAGTTGTCTTCTATGTGTTGTGCTTTTTTTATCATGCCATTAGCAAAGCATTTTGTAGAAAGAACAATTGCATTTTATCAATAAGAGCAATGGTAAGACTTAGCAGGCTGTTTCTTGGTAATTTTCTATCTGTTAAGGTTATTCAAGAATGTAAAAATATGGGTAAATCAAAGTGTATTTGACATTTTAGACCAAAAATAGTTGAGTTGTAAACTTGGCTGACTTGGATAATTTTTCCGATATGACACTTTTGTCTGGAAATTTTAAAATAAAGGCATTTTCTTTGAAGTGAAATATAACTGTAGCGTTATTGTTGTATGCACACAGTTCTGCCAATAAGAAATCATTTTGAGCTCGGCCGCTGAAATGACTTCCGCATCCCCAACTATTCACTGCCTTCATTATCTGCTCTGATTCCTATTTACGCTGTGCAGTTTACACTGGACATCCATTGGCTGAGCTGCATATGTTGATCGGCCAATAACCTGATTTCGATTATATGTTTCAGACCGATTACAATATGTGGCCATTTCTCATAGCGCCTCCCTCTCCCAGTCACGTGTGATGTTCCTCAAGGCTCCATACTTTGCCCCCTGCTATTCACATTATTTATAAATGATCTGCCTAACGTCTGCAAATCCTCAACTGTACACATGTATGTCGTGCACCTGCATCGCAAACCTACCATAATAAACTTAATACGTTATATAATTTGTTCTGCCGCTTTGTACTAGAATGTAATTACCATATATACTCGAGTATAAGTCAAGTTTTTCAGCACATTTTTTGTGCTGAAAAAACCCCACTCGACTTATACTCGAGTTAATGTCTGTATTATGGCAACTTACATTCCCATAATACAGACAAGGACCGCCGGGCTCATTACAAGCCCGGCGGTCCTGTTGGGGGCTGTCAGAGAGCTGTTACTTACCTCTCCTGCAGCTCCTGTCAGCTCCCTTCTCCTCCGCGCCGGTCCGGTCAGCTCCTCTGTCAGCTCCCACTGTAAGTCTCGCGGGAGCCGCGACAGACTGCGAGACTTACAGTGGGAGCTGACCGGACCGGCGCGGAGGAGAAGGGAGCTGCAGGAGAGGTAAGTAAATGCTTCCTGCCAGACCCCCTCCTACACAGCCCATCCACTGGACCACCAGGGAATAAGAGCCCCCCTCCCTGGCCAGCAAACAAGCAGGGAGGGGGGACGAAAATAAATAAATAACATTTTTAATAATAAAATAAAATATTATTCCTGGCTAATCATGGCAGCATCACTTATGGGTAGCTCCTCCCTTAGCAGTCACAGGACAGGAATTAATTAGATTAATTAATTAGACTGATAGGTATAAAGCTTCCCTCCTCCCCTTACACCTCAGTCTTTTTTCCTGTCCTTAGCAAGTTCTACAGGACTTTTTACATTTTATTTTATGGCCGCCTTCCTGCGTTTGTCGTGGGTTCGTTCCAAGTGAAGTTCAGCCTCTCTTCATTTGAAGGACCCAGTAAACAGCCTGCATGAGCGGGACTAACTGGGTCAGGTTCAGTGTAAGTACTAAACTGCAGCGTGGGATAATTGTCAGGTGTTCTGAGGGAGACACTGTTCCTGTTTATTTATGGGGTTGGTTATCCTTAAAAATTCCCCTTGTTATCAGCTTGCCCCTAATAATTGGGGTCCAAAATCCCCCCCCCCCCCCATACCTTGATGGAAGTTCTTTGAATCCATACTAAGGGGGTCCTCCTGTGGGGTGATCCTACCTGTTGTGTTTGCTGATGGTATGAAGCTATCTGGTTCCCTGAGGGGTCTCCTGGGATTTCTTATTGTCATGGTGCCTTCGGCGGCTGTGGAGGCACTTCCCCGACTGCCTGTGGCTTCCTGGGGGATCGGGCATCGTGGGCTGGAACTCTGAAGTTCATCCTTTGCTGTTTTTCTTGGCTGCCTGGAGGTTTTTGCTGTCATTATAAGGTAGGATTACCAGTTCTTTTCTATTTTTTTTTTTTCTCTTTTTTGCTTGTCAGTCTGCCTCTAGCTTTTTTTATTGGGAATTGTGTGTTGAATTTCCTTTGATTCTCCTTTGTAGTATGGATTCTCCCTCTGCCTCTGCAAGATCCCTCTCTAGAAAACATAGGTGAGCCATTAATTTTTTCTATGGGGGGTTGTTAAAAGAGTGCCAAACTAAGCCTGTAATATATATCATATATGGCTTTATTTCAGCCCCAGCAAGCATCTGGATTCCCCAGCAAGGAAATCAAAGGAAAAGTCCAATAAATGCATTAATTGTTCATCACCTGCTCCCCATGGAAGGAACCTTTGCAGGGAATGCTTATTGGAAGCGGCGGATGCCCCCAGTGGGGGTTCCCCACAGGATGACCTTAAACGCTGGATTTACCAAGCTATTGCTGAGGGCTTTAAATCTAGTGGCCCGAGTAAGAGACGCAGAGCGTAACCTCAGTCTTCCAGCTCTGGAGAAGACCCTGATGTATGCGAGGTCTCAGATGATGGTGAGGAGGAAGTTGAATATACCTCCAGGTCCCTCGACTCGAAGTCTATTGATAGGCTTATTACCCTTCTCAGAGACACTCTTAGTCTCACGGAAGAAAAGTCTGTAGTGAGAGAGGCTGACAGGTTCTTTGAAGACCTAAAAATAGACCTACCTTCCCAGTGCATTCCTCGATCAGGGACATGATCCTTCAAGAATGGAATAAGCCAGAAAGGAAATCCACCTTGAAAAATAAAATTACGAGGATTTATCCTTTCTCTGCCGTGGACTGCTGCCTGTGGAATTCGGTTCCTAAGATTGACGCTGCGGTGATTCATATGGCAAAGAAAACTACGCTTCCTATTGACTCCATGGCGTATCTTAGAGAGCCTATGGAAAACCGTATGGATGGAGATTTGATTAAAGCCTACTTGGCCCAGGGCTCCGCCCTCCATCCGGCAGTGGCTCTGACAACTCTCTCCAGGGCCTTAAGAGTGTGGCTCGCTAATTTGGAGGAGGACATTGACCGGGGTGTCCGTAGGGAACATCTTTTGGAGAGCCTCAAGGACTTTAGCCTTGCCACGGAATTCTGTTCAGAAGCCTCCCTAGACATCACTCGCATGATTGCCAAGAGTATGGCCCTGTCTGTGGCTTCTAGAAGGGCATTATGGCTTCATTCGTGGGGAGCGGCCTATGCCTCTAAGGCGTCCTTGTGTGGCCTTCCATTCCAGGGGGATCTCCTATTTGGCAAGATTCTGGAGGATGCTATTCAAAAAGCTGCGGATGGGGAAAAAAGCATTTTTGCCTTAAGTAAGCAGAAAGAATAAGTTCGTCAAGGATCGGTCCTTTCGGGACAGCAGAAGCTATAAACCGGGAAGGGAGTATTTCAGAAACTCTTCATGGAAATCCTTCTCACACTCTTCTTCCAATAAGGCTGCCAGAGGAAGAGGAGCTAGAACCTCTGGGAAGAACTTCTGAAGGTCTTCAGGCCCGTTCGGAGACTGTGGGAGGAAGACTGAAGTTCTTCTACCCTGTGTGGGCCAAAAATATTTCGGACGTGTGGGTCGCTTCCATCATAAAGGAAGGTTACAGGATAGAATTTTCCTCTCGCCCAAAATCCGCTTTCTTCAAAAAATCCAAGGTGTTGTCAGGCATCAAACGAAGGGCCATGAGAACCTGCATTTCTACTCTTCTGGAACAAAATGTGGTGGAAGAAGTTCCAAGCCAGGAAAGGTTCCTTGGGGTTTACTCCACAGTGTTCTTGGCCCCAAAACCCCATGGGAAGTGGCGTCTCATCTTGAACTTGAAGGGTGTAAACTCCATGCTCGATGTAAGAACATTCAAAATGGAATCTTTACAGACCATCTTAAAGAGCGTTAAAAGAGGAGACTGGATGACCTCCATAGACTTGAGGGACGCCTACTACCAAATCCCTATAAATCAAGATCATATGCAGTTTCTCAGGTTCTGGGCGCCAGGAGGGCTCTTTCAGTTCCGGGAACTACCGTTTGGCCTCAGCTTGGCACCGAGAACGTTCTCGAAAGTTCTTGTCACCTTGATAGCCTTCATAAGGGAGAAAGGTATCGAGATCTTCCATTACTTGGACGACATCCTTATCTTAGGTCCATCTCAAAGGATGGTAGCTCATCACACGTTGGTGGCAATGAATATTCTTCAAGACCACGGTTGGCTTCTGAACATATCGAAAAGCTCCCTGATTCCTTCTCAGACGATCATATTCCTCGGAGCAGTGATAAACACCGTATCTGCCCATGTGTTCCTGTCTCCGGAAAGGGTCACAAAAATCAGAGACAAAGTAGGGAAGCTACAAGGTCTCAAGACTGCCTCTGCAAGAGAAGTCATGAGTCTCCTGGGTTCTTTAACATCAACTATAGGGTTGGTGAAATGGGCTCAGTGGAAATTTCGTCCAGTCCAGAATTGCTTCCTTCTCCAGTTCGACTGAGTGGGAACAGATTGGGAGCAAAGGATCTCTCTACCCCTGCCCGTGAGGAAAGGGTTGAACTGGTGGAAGAACAAGAGGAATTTGGCAAAAGGCTTCCTGTTGGAAGAACCTCATTGGAAGGTTATTACAACAGATGCCAGTTCTTTTGGATGGGGTGCCCACTTCAATTCCACATGGAATCAAGGAAAGTGGACCCGAGAAGAGAGTCAGCTACACTCAAATCTAAGAGAACTGAGAGCTGTGACCAAGGCCATCTTAGTATTCCCACCACTGATCTTAAATTCTTGGGTACTGATCAAAACAGACAACCGAGCGGTTGCTTCATATGTGAACAACCAAGGGGGCACAAGAAGCAGATTGCTCTTGAAGGAACTGGCTCCCTTGATGACAATCGCCATGTCCAATCTACAGGGTCTGAAGGCGATCTATCTTCCAGGTTCGGAGAACATGACTGCGGACTTCCTCAGCAGAATGGAAATTCTTCCGGGAGAATGGAAACTTCACCCGGCAGTCTTTGCATGGATTGCCCGTCGGTGGGGCATGCCCCAGATCGACCTGATGGCGTCCTCCCAGAATCATCAGGTGGAGAATTACTTCTCTCTCCAACCAGACGGTCAGGCAATGGGCCAGGATGCTCTCTCTCTTCCTTGGTCATTCGATCTGGGGTATGCGTTCCCTCCCCTACCCATGATACCCAGGTTCCTGCGGAAGGTTTGGTCGGAAGGAAAGAAGGTTATTGCCATAATTCCGATTTGGCCTCGGAGGCCGTGGTTCCCCCTATTGTCTATGATGAGCCAGGAACAACCTTGGCCTCTTCCTGGTATGGAGGATCTGCTAACGCAGGGCCCAATATTCCATCCTCATCCGGAACGCCTCAAATTGGAGGTTTGGGTCTTGAAAAAGAAAGACTTCAACAACTAGGTCTCTCCGAAGCTGTAGTCAATACCCTCTTGCAATCAAGGAAAGCTTCTACTTCCTCATGCTACCATAGGATCTGGGATGTGTTCCGGGAATGGGCTTCGGCCAAACACGTTGACTTCCTGTATCTTCGCAATACTGAAATCTTGGAGTTCTTGCAAGAAGGTCTGGAGAAGGGCCTTAGCCTCAGCACTCTTAGGGTTCAGTCTTCGGCCCTTTCAGCTTTATGCAACATCTCATGGACTTCAGATCCTTTGATCTCCAGGTTCTTCAAGGCAGCTTTCAGGTTGAGACCTCCAGATCTACTACCCCTCCTTGGGACCTTCCTCTGGTGCTCGATTACCTGACTGAGGATCTGTTTGTTCCTCTTGAGAGTTTGGATGCTACCCTCCTGACGTATAAAACTTTGTTTTTGGTGGCAATTACTTGCGCAAGGAGAATTTCGGAGATTAAAGCATTTTCTACCTTATCTTCTTGTCTACAATTCTATCATGATAGGGTGTGCCTGAAGCCGAAACCCGAGTTTCTTCCTAAAGTGGTCTCTCAATTTCATCTCTCTCAAGAAGTGGTTCTTCCATCATTCTACCCCAATCCTTCTTCGCAAGAGGAGGTTAGGTGGCAACCTTTGGATGTCATGAACTGCCTGTCTATGTACCTTGAGCGTTCTGAGTCTTACAGAAAAACTGACCAACTCTTCGTTTTACCTTCAGGAGCCAGGAGAGGTGAGGCGGCCTCTTTATCTACATTAAAACGTTGGATTTCGCTAGTGATCAGGAAAGCATATATCTCTAAAGATCGATCTCCGCCAATGAAGATAAAAACTCATTCTACCAGAGCATTGTCGACTTCATGGGCTAGTTGGGCAGAGGTTCCATACGATGATATTTGCAGGGCAGCCACCCGATGACGTTCATAAAACATTACAAGTTGGATGTGGATACTCCTTCCACTTCCTTTGGGAAGAGTGTTCTATCTACGGTTTATTTGTCCCGTTGATATTAAATTTCTTTGCAGCATAGTCTGTTTAGTGTCTTTTCTCGATTTAAGTTTTCCCACCCTATAATTTTGTGTGCTTGGGTATTACCCATAAGTGATGCTATCATGATTAGCCAGGAATAGAGAAAATTTATGACAAACTTACCGTAATTTTCTTTTCCTGGCTATTTCTCATGGCAGCATCAGGGTTCCCGTCCATTCTTTTATTTTTCAGCTTTATAATTGGACTGAGGTGTAAGGGGAGGAGGGACTCTTTATACCTATCAGTATAATTAATCTAATTAATTCCTGTCCTGTGACTGCTAAGGGAGGAGCTACCCATAAGTGATGCTGCCATGAGAAATAGCCAGGAAAAGAAAATTATGGTAAGTTTGTCATAAATTTTCTCTAATAATAATAATAATAAAAAAAAGTAAAAATATTAATATAGCAAAAAATAATAATAATTACAAATAATAATAAAAATGCCCCACCCACCAAGCCACTGCATTCATACACACACACACACTGCACTCATACACACACTGCATTCATACACACTCACACACTGCATTCATACATACACACACTGCATTCATTATATACACACACTGTAAATAAATATTCAATTAATATAATTTATTTGGGATATAATTTTATTTAGAAATTTACCAGTAGCTGCTGCATTTCCCACCCTAGGCTTATACTCGAGTCAATACGTTTTCCCAGTTTTTGGGGGTAAAATTAGGGGTCTCGACTTATATTCGGGTCGACTTATACTCGAGTATATACGGTACTTTACCCACCATTGTGACATGTTAAAAGAGCTAAACTGGCTATCACTAGAATCCCAACGCACTCTTCATCTTTCCAGCCATGTGTATAAGAGCTTTTCTGGGAAGCTCACACCCTACCTGAGTAGAATGCTCTCGCCGGCTGTTCCGACCTCCTATAACCTCCAATCTAGTGCTAGCACGATATTTAGCATGCCGCAATATAAAAATAAAGTGGCTCAATCCTCATTTTCCTACAGAGCACCACAATTATGGAATAACCTCAGGGACACAGTCAAATCTTCATTCAATCTAAAATCTTTATGGCAGAGATTTATGACAAGATACCTCAGCGCAGAATGCACCTGTCATGGTTGAATATATTTATCACCTGTTATAGTTTACATTTATATATATATATATATATATATATATATATATATATATATATATATAGTTTGTATATTGTATTTTTTGTAATATTGTACTCTATTGTAACAATGCAATGTCTTGTGGACCCAGGACATACTTGAAAACGAGAGAAATCTCAATGTATCCATCCTGCTAAAATATTTTATAAATAAATGTGTTGTGTGTAATTCCAAATTGGAAGACATTTTGTGAAAAGTGGGAAGGCATAGTTTATGAATGTATTTATTATGCAGAAAGATGGATATAAGGTCCAAACCATCAAATTTAATTGTGCTGGTGCCCTGGGTGCCCCTTTAAAGTACATAATTTAATTATTATTGTTGCTGACAGAGGGGATCCCTATTTAAAGTGCTGAGTGCAGCTCTCACTTTGAGCATTGGAAGCAGCTCACCGGTTAGCGTGGGTCCACTAATTCTTGCCCCAGCTGACAGAGGGGGGGACCCAAGTATCTAGTTATCAAATTATATCATTCTATCATGGGCCCTTAATGGAAGGAATAATTCCGTCAAGTGCCATTAAGAACTATTAATCCGAAAAATATCATATATTTGAGTCTGTTTCTTTCACTGTGCTTAGTTCACTACGCAACATAATCACTAGAGTTCGTTGTAATGGTTATATTGCTTAGTGTTGCATATTATGTTGCTTAAAATTGCTTTGATTGTCTTTAACTGAAAAATTATTTCAGAAACTGCTAGATTACATCTTAAAAATCCTGTCGTTACTTTTTGGTCAATATATGCTGTTCTACGAAAACATACATATTGTCCAGAGAAAATTCTTCAAAGTCAAACATTGAACCGAATATTATCATTTACTGTCTTACATGGGATAACACAGCTGTTTAATCTCCTGTAAAGCCCTGCGTCTTCCCTCTTTCACTCTTATATGTGGATTATGTTGCTGAGAGTGTCAGGGACGTTGGCACATTCAATGAAGTCAGGGTTAGAAGAATTGGCATTGTTGATATGAAGTGCAAATTCTGTTTGACAACATTGACATTGATAATTGTTAATGCCATAAGATCAATGCAGCCAAATATGGGTGGGCACAAGGACGAACTCTAGTGCTTATGTTGTATGGAGCGTCCCTTTCAAGGGTCTTCATCTCCAGCACAATCCGTGAATTTAATTACGTATGTGCAAACCACAGACCACACAAATTCACACATTTACTAAAAAGAAAAGGTACATTGTCTATCATAAAGTGAGAAAGAGGGCACTCGTGGGGCTTTACAGAAGATTAAACAGCTGGCGTTAACCAATGTAAGACTGAATGACACAGTACTCGGGTTGACGTTTGCCTTCGAATAAATTTCTCTGAACAATATACTGTACATATATGTAATATATTGACATGAAAGGAATGATCAGTTTTATAAGATGTAATCTGAAATCATTGTGTCCTCTCTCCTGTTGGAAGTGGGACAGCTTTGATTTTTAGATGATCATTTTTCAATTAAATACAATCAAAGTACAATTTGCCAAAGCTCTTTTTCAGAACAGGGTCATGCTTAATCTGGCCAGCATCTGCTGTGTTAGGAGTTCATTAAAAGTAAAGAAAGCACAAGCACATGTAACTGCTCACCCTTTATGATGTTACTTTTATTGAAGCTGAGCCTTCTCTTCACCCGGTTTACTAAATGTCCATGATTCTAACTATAAGTTGCCATCTGGTGGCTTGGGCTATAGTTCTGTCCTGTGTTCCATCAGCCAGTGAATCATGGAAATGGGGATAAACAACGTGACACGTTAAGACTGTGCATTCCCGTTTATATTTCAGTTTCTCTCACTGACAATTTTTGTTTATTTTTTTCTTTAAAAGGAAAGATCTCTTGTATTTAATGTAAAGGACATTACTATAGTGTACCAGAATGAGTGTGATAATTCCCATGTGGGTCCTTAGTCCTGGGGAGGGGCTTGCTTCTGAGTACATCCGTGTGATGAAAAAATGAAGTGTGAATGATTGAGACATGCTTGTACTAAACTATTTTGGGCTTTTTGCACATGTACAGATCTGGTTGGTTGGCAGGGGTGGCATTTGCCCTTTTACGGCTATCCCCCATGTTTTAGCTCTGACTCATGCCTGCTGATGGCCCCTTTTGTACCTTCACCATCTTGTCCCACTTTCATGCCTTCTCATGGTAGAAGGGATTTTATCTTCAAGGACCACTATAGGCACCCAGACCACTTCAGCTTAATGAAGTGGTCTGGGTGCCAGGTCCAGCTAGGATTAACCCTTTTTTTCTATAAAAATAGCAGTTTCAGAGAAACTGCTATGTTTATAAATGGGTTAATCCAGCCTCTAGTGGCTGTCTCATTGACAGCCGGTAGAGGGCTTCCGCGCTTCTCACTGTGTAAATGATTTCCTATGAGACTGGCTGAATGCGCGCGTGGCTCTTGCCGCGCATGCACATTCAGCCTGAAGAGGAGGAGAGCTCCCTGCCCGGCGCTGGAATAAGAGGTAAGTTTAACCCCTTCCTCTCCATCCAGCCCGGCGGGAGGGGGACCCTGAGGGTGGGGGCACCCTCAGGGCACTATAGTGCCAGGAAAACAAGTGTTTCCTGGCACTATAGTGGTCCTTTAAAGCATTAATGTTCAATAAATTATGTCTCTCACGTAAACGTGGAATAGTGAACAGAATAAAAACCCACCGATCAAATATATTCCATTTCATAAATCAGGACGAAAAATTACTTGCCGCTACATGCCTAAACGGTCCATGGCTCACTCACCAGGGGTGAATTGGTATTTGCCAGGGCTTACTTTTTACCTGCCAGTAAATTTACACGTTAAAAATGTATGAATTCGTTTTTAAGCCTATTAGTCTTTAGTTCAATTACCTGTGCAGTGAGGTGCAAATCTGGCTTCTGTGGGCAACTGCTCATGGCCACCTGGAATTGTGATATTGTCCATTGGTTCTTTTGGAGACTGCATTCACATCTGTCCTATCCATCAAGATTAGAAGATATATGCCTTTGTCATATTAGTAATCTTTGAATTTGCTGGACATTTCGCTAAGCACAACTTGTAGTTTTTAAATGTCTGTCTCGCAGCTTGTAAGTGACCTTGGGGTTTATTCACTAAGTGAACTGTGCTGAAAATACAGATTATTTTCAGATACATAATTTCTATCTTGACTATTTTGGCCTAAATTATGCAATACATATTTAATTACGGTTTAGTAAATAACCCAATTAAATCCGGCTTGTTTTGTGAATGACTGACTGATTCACAGGAAAGTGCCACAAAATGTATTACCGTAAGCACTTTATCATTTAAGTTACACTACCAGTCACTGGCCCTAGATATCTCTCTCTCTCTCTCTCTCACTCTCTCATCAATGCTTTCCTGTGAGGGCTTCTGTGTCACATGATCAAATTTAATTCTGTCAATTAAGCGGAAACGGCTAATGGCTGTCGGTATCACAGCCATAGAGGTGGACTTAAACCTGCAATGTTTACATTGCAGTTTCTTTAAAAAATACTTCAGTTTTACATTGCAGGAGTAAAAGTACAGGGATACTGCACCCAGACCACTTCATTGAAATTAAGTGGTATGGGTGACTATAGTGTCCCTTTAATATGCTTAAAGGAACACTCTAACGATCAAGAGCAACTCCCTTATAATTTTTAACCAAAAATATACCTGATTTTGACTGCATATTGGTCCTCTCTTTCAATTAAACATATTGATAATCTTATTATTTTGTAAAAAAAAAATTACAAATTCATACCCTTTAACCAATTAAAAGAAAGTAATAATTTAGATAATGCAGATGCCCCAATTCACAAAAAAATTGATTGATTGGATTAGTTTAACATTTGATGTTTCCAACCTGGATCTGAATAAGACATCAATATTATTCTCACCTACAGAAAAATACAAAATTTCGGATCCAGGAAGGAAACATTCCATATCTATTTTATACTCGACTTTTGAAAACCACAACAATGTGAAATCAGACTTCTTGCTACATTGGGAGCAGGAGTTAGGCCTGGCCTTTGATCTGGATGATTGGAATGGTTTTATTTTATCATTGAAAAGTACTACACGCCTCTCATGAATCCCATTATAAATTATTCTTCAGATGGTACCTAACCCCCTCAAAATTACACAAATTCAAATGATTAAATAAAAAAAAATGTTGGAGGCATTGTGGACAAGAGGGGTTCTTGGGCCATATTTTTTGGACGTGCCCTTTAATAAAACAATATTGAAATTCGATTCATAAAATAATTAATACAATTACAGATTCAATTATAATCCTAACCCCTGATATTTGTTTATTTAAAAACCCTTCCTCCAAATTTACCCAAAACAAATCAATAATATTAAAACATGTATTAATTGCAGCCAACACTTTAATACTCAAATATTGGAAATCTACAAATATCCCATCCATTAAAGAAGTCTTACATTTGGTAATTGAAAGTAAAACATGTGAATTGTTTTTTAGACAAAAAAACTATATAAAATAAATATAATTTGCGTGAGTGGGCAATGTGGGAAGAGGACATAGTAAAGAAAAGTAAAGTAAGTAAAAGTAAACAGAAATAAAGAGATGCACTCCAAGGACTTGGTAGATGAAAAAAGGGGTAGTTTATTCCAATAGGTATAGCATTTAAAAAATAGCCGACGTTTCGACCCGTTCGGGTCTTTCTCAAGGTCCAAAGATGCTTGAACTCCTGGTAAAGATACTAATATTGCCCGGTGCTGATCCAGCACAATGATGTAGATATTCCAATAAATGGATAGCACTCCAGGGTCTTTCAGACGAAAATATATCATCCTGAAGAAGGCTCCAGAGGAGAGCCGAAACGTTGATGTATTTTTTTTATTTTTAACATGAATTAAAAGTTACATTTTATTTTCATCTGAAAGACCCTGGAGTGCTATCCATTTATTGGAATATATATATACACTTATATTTATTTTATTTATTATCTTTTCTTTTTAAGTATTATGGATGTAGATATTATTTCCCCCATATTGTAATTTATATTCAAAAACTTTTTTCATTATTTCTGTAACTTATGTCTTTTAAAACTCCATAAAAATAATTTGAAAGGAACACTTTAACGTAAAAAATTACATATGTTTTGTTTTAATGTGAACATTTTCCTTACTGTAGTTAAATTACTGGGATCCTTCCTTGTCATACAAATAAAAAAAAAAAGCTATAAAACATTCTGTATTAAATTGCTGGGATAGTCTTCTCTCGGTAGTTGTTACACCTCTGGTGAAGTTATCAGCTCTGACTTTTGCCCAATACCACTACTTCTCATAAAAAAGCAATGGGGATCAATGGTGCATATGCGTAATCATCACACTCCGCCAGTCCCATGTCATTGGGTCTCTTCAGTAGGGGAAGAGCCTCTAGTGGCTATTAGTCTCAGCCACTTGAGGTATAGTTTCTGAGAAACTGCAGTGTTTTACTTCAATTAAAAGGGATGATTTTTATGCATCAGAATAATAACGGTTTCTAATGGATCCCCCACCACCTTTGTTTCTCCTTTGAGTTTAGTCTTCAGAAAATGCATCTGCAACAGGATATGTATAATTTAATAATGCTAATCCCAGTGTGCCTTTTGTGTTTCACTTGTGACTCATTACATATGTTGGGATGTCTAAATTGATTTATGTGCCTATGTAAAATAATAATTTTCTTGATTCAGCCACAAAAGTAATGATTTATTTTTATACACGTATACACAATGGGTTAGTTGGGGAAAAAGGAAAATTGAAGATTTAAAAAAGGAAAATTTAAAGATTCCATATATCACTGACAACATTCTGATATACAACTCCGCCACCTTTAGTTCACATTTCTATTTTTATGATGCTTTACCTTCTTTTAGTCAAATGTGAATCATTTTGTAGAAACACACAACCATTGGGGGATTTTTCTACATACATCACTAACAAAAAATTGGTGCAAGTTTTAATAGTGGGGCAATAACTATGGTAACCAGTTGGAACAGTTCATTTGTTTCCATGGTAATTGCTTCAGTTTATTTAGAACATTCCACAACTTCCGTGTGAACAACTCTTTTATAAATGTTATGTCTTAATTTTGCTGATTTGGAGCGACGTTATACACATTCCCTTGAACTCACTAGACCTATTGTGTTTTTCTCTGCAGATCTTGAATCTGGCATACAACAGTATATATAGCTACTACAGGAACTTTGTGGGTCCTCCACACTTCAAAGTAATCTGCCGCCTTCTGGGGTACCAAGGCATTGCAGTAGTGATGGAAGAATTGCTGAAAGTTGTGAAGAGCCTGGTGAGTGGAATCTGTACATGATCTTGTATTGTGTCCTCTAAATAATAGTTTAGGTAGAAAGATAAATCTGTGGAATAGCATTTTTGTAAATTCTATAGGGGACCACCCATTCTACTTTGCATAGTTTACCATAAGTGGAATGTGCACAAGATAATGCTTTACTAAATGAACACTATAGTGCTGGATTGCAGCATTAGGTCCATGTTCCCCCTTTTTCTGGCCAATAAAGGCAATTTTACTCCCTTTTCTCCTACACCGCGTTAGTCTCACCTAGTAGACTCTGCCTCAGTGGCTGAGATCAGCAGTTTTGATTATCTCATCCAATCCATTGCTTTCGCTTAGGAAAGCATTGGGCGGCTATTGTGCATATGCAGCAATAGTCGGTATCTCCTCGTAGAGATATTTTGAATCAATGTATCTCTATGGGGAATATTGAGCGCCTCCATGCAGAGCACATTGTTTGGCACTGACACGAGAAGCACCTCTAATGGCTTTCTGAGTTACTGCCACTAGAGTAAACACTGCCTTTTTTCTACAGTGATAAGACTGCAGGACATGCTATAGACACCAAAACCTCTACATTAAGCTGTAGTGATTCTGATGATCCCTTTAAATAAGCCACAATCCTAAAAACTATTTTAATGGGGTGGAGGGAGGGGGGGGGGGGGGGGAGGAGGAGAAACACTTTAGTAAATGTTTATCTGTATAGAGGAAACTTACATTATGATCTATTTTAAATGTGAAGTTCTAAGAAGTTTATTCATGAAAGAGTAAGCTGTTGTAAAGTAAATAATTTAGAAATGTATATTCAGAGTCCATTTTCAATTCACTGTTTTGTGAGCACATACTTCTCTGTTTAACCCCTTAAGGACACATGACATGTGTGACATGTCATGATTCCCTTTTATTCCAGAAGTTTGGTCCTTAGGGGGTTAAAGAGACACTATAGGCACCAAATTAGCTTTTAGCATAATGCAGTGGGTTTGGTGTATAGATCATGTCTCTCCCTGCAGTTTCACATCTCCATTTTCTGCAATCTATGAGTTAAAATCACCTTTTATAAAGCCATAGTCACACCTCTCCGCATGTGACTCACACCGCCTTCCTAAACACGTCCTGTAAAGAGACATCTAATATTTAAACATATTTTATTGCACATTATAGTTGATTTAGAATTTCTTCTCTCTTGGTCTGTTAGTAACCTGCTTGGTCCTGCAGGAACCTCGTGTGTGATTAACCTCCTGTGTGTGATTACAGTTTAATTAACAGAGCAGGATATACCTTGTAAAGTAAATACTGTGCTGTCACATCTGCCAGAGAAGGAATGTCTAGGCTTAATTAAGAGAAACAAAAGTTATTCAACTCTTAAATGGCAGAGAACTGAGCAGTGAGACTGCAGGAACATGATCGATTCACTAAAACTGCTTTATTTAGCAAAAGCCGATTTGATGCTTGGTGTATCACTTTAAATGTGCTTCCATAAAAGCAATTGTTTATTTTCCCTTTCTTATTCTGCTGACCGTCACAGATAGGCACATGGTGTAATAGTAGCAAGCAGTTTTCTAGAAAAACCCTAGCTGTGTCCTTTCCTCATATTTTTGGCAAGCATGTGTTGGCTAGACTGATAGTAGGGAAATGGATTTGTATTGGATGTAGCAAAAATGTTTAACTTGATGGGAAGAAGAGTTTCTTCTATAGATAATTGTTTTTGTTTTTTTTGTTTTTTTTATTTTTTATTTGATTTAATTTTCTTTTTTTATGAAACCTGCCATCTGATTTGCTAACCAAAATAAAGTATGTATGTATGTATTTAAATGTATTTTCGTCTCTTTAATCATTGATTTGTTACCACTGGCCTCTCTAGCTTCAAGGCACAATACTTCAGTATGTGAAAACATTGATGGAAGTCATGCCTAAGATCTGCAGATTGCCCAGACATGAATATGGCTCCCCAGGTTTGTTCATTTTCTATAAATAAAGCTTTATTTAGAGCAAAGTCACAATCCACCCATTTTTATTGATAGTCAAGGGTGATTAATGAAAAGAACGCAAAGAACATTTTTTTTTTTTTTTTTAACCATTTAGAGAAATATTCACCTGCATTCAACTGTTTCCCTTACACCTAAAAAGGATTGTAAGTCCTGTTCTAGGTAAAATCTGAATGAATTCTTATCTTTTTTTTGTGCTGGGAAAGGGTTAAATAGATGAAAAATGAGCAAGCCTTAATATTGGACTTCCTGGGTGATCAGTCCGTAGTTTTTATTTTTATAGATGGGTTAAAAAAAATACATTTACAAAGATTACTTTACTTTCATAAGCTGTATTTTTTTTTTTTTTTCTTCTCCCCTCGCTGTACCATTAACACAATTACCAAAGGTCTAGGGATCTTTTTCTTTGTGCTTTGATGACATCATGACAAAGAGCTCCAGTGTTAAAAACGGGTATTGTCAGTCAGGATAGCTGAAAGGAGAGCCATCTTTGGCAAATTCAGAATAATCCGTATGCCAGTTAATTCCTTCGCTTGCAGGGTCTGCTCGACCTCACAGAATGCAGTTTCATTTTCAAATCGAAGACGTCTTTAGACTGTAGTTTTATGTTTGAGTACTCTATCCCCAGTACTTATCACTCCTTGTACAAAGAGAGGGGAGTACATGTCAAATGAATAATCATGTTCAGCTCAACATCAGCTCAAGAAGTGATTGTTATATTCGGATGATCCCCCATGTCCCCCTCCAATGAGCAGCCTGTCAGTTTATCGAGTTTCTGAAAATAGCACCGTATTAACCTTCATATCTGGGTGATTTTCAGCATTGCATTGAACTGAACAAAATGTCAATGACATAGCTTACTGAGAAGAAGAGTGGGCGATAATGTGTGCACCTTCTTTTAGAATATGAAATGTGTATTTAACTGTAAATGCATGAGTTAGGGTTCCAGGAGCTAATAATGTAGCTGAAGTTTATTGTGGAGTTTGGCTGCATAGAGATTGTTAGGCTTGGTGTTGGACTGGTACTGCCAAATTACTTCTAAGGGCAATACAATAATCTTCTCTCCTTCTCTCATACTCCTCTATGACAAGGTTTAATTCAGATCACATTAAATCATGACCGTTTTTTGCATTTTCTCTATTGAAAAAAGATATTCAGTACTGAGTCAAATTTAGTTTAACAAAATCCATATAAAATAAAAATGAAATTTCAGACTGGATGCATATTCCAGTCTGTGTTGGTTAAACTAGATTAACCGTTAAGTGCTTGGAACACAGCTAATATGCGATCAGTATTGATATGCAAAAATAAATAGAGTTTTAGTATAACTCTGTTAAAGATGTATCCATTTCCACTTCTCTCATCAAACAGGCAGTTAGGACCAATTTCTGCTGGTTCTATTCTTTTAAGCATTCTGCCATCACAATTACAAAGGGGGAAAGACTGCGGTGCAGACACAAGACCTACCTAACTGACATACATGTTTAGCTTTCCTAATGTGAGTGCCTAGGAGCAATCGTGTACTCCATAAATGATGTCACGTGCTTCTGTGTGATATTCATATTGGTATTGCGAAAGTGAAATTCTGCGTGAACAATCTTGTGAGGTGGGGACTGCTGTTTTAGTTAATCGTTCAAAAATGGTTTGATCCAGAAACTGCAGTGAGCAGTACCTTAAAAATCACTGCAGCATGTAGTAAGTATGATGTTTTTACTGACCCTTTAATTGTCTTGATTAGGGAATCAATACATTATTACAGGATCACTTTGGACACCAATACAACTTTAATGAATTAAATTTTTGGTTCTAGGCAGTATACTAAGGCCATCTAGACTGAAACATTTCATATTTTTCTGTATCCTGTGCGTACCAATAAACTTTACTATAGTGCAGCCCATTGATTTTACAGTGATAAAATATGGATCTCTTTTCATGGTGCTGTAACCTGGGTGGTGGTGTTCTTGAACCAACCTACCACATCTACTTGGCTAGCGAGGCAGGTTTATGATGCAGCATTATGCAAAAAAAAATAAAATATTTTTTTATTTTTTTGGTGCAAAAACTATAAAGATTTGGGCATGAAAGAAATTACAGCAAATTAATGAAAATAAAACCAAAATCAAATGCATTAAAGTTTTATTGGTTTTAAGCCAGGTAGGGGTTAGATTTGTTTTTAATTTTTAATTTAACTTGCGATCAATGAAGGCAGCACTACAATAAAAAAGTTCATTATATCTGTTGCCAGCATGCTGTGTGCTGATGACAGATCTAACTTTTGCACAGAATTTACTTTAAGCAGCTCAAAAACGTTTTGAGCTGCCTAAATCACGTGTGCCAGGTGTGTAACTAGCCCACGGCACAAAAGTGCTAATTATTCTGTTTGTGCAGCTCCACATACAGACACTGACCACTTCTAACAGCAGAAGTGGTTATGGTGGCTTGAATAACTAATTCACTTACTGGTGTGTATATGTATGTGTGTGTGACTATATATATATATATATATATATATAATATATCTTTAAAAAATACGGCATCATTATTTTCCATTTTGGCATTCTTTTTTTTGCAATTCCAGAGCAGCAATACACCACTAAAATGTGTCATCTGCCATGTGAGCTCTTCAGAGAGGATTTGTGAGGAGATGGGGCTAAGGTCCTAATCCTTTCTACTAATCCTGTAAATGTTACTGTATATGTTTTGTATACGAGAGAATTGAATGCGGACTGTTAGACAGACTTCGGCAGCTCTCGTGTTCTGTAATTCTTCAGTAGGTGTACGTTTTCTGCGGCTGTTTGCAAGCTACAAGGATTCATGGGAGTTGTCCTCCAGCACTGCTAATTGATCAGTTACATTCAAATAATCTTAAATTTAAGGTTGCCCCTCACTCTATTGTCTAGAACACCAACAGCAGCAGAAATGTATATAGCACAGCACTTTTTATGGGTAGAGTACACCTATACTTCTGAGTCAGAATTGTCAATGCATATCAGCTTATTAGATTTCCTTGCTAAAGGAGGTTAGAAATGAGTGTTCTTAAAAAGATCCACAGTGTTGCAAACTGTCAGAAATGACTCAATGTCATATGTATCCGTGTTCTTCCAATGACCTGCTTTATTTTATTTGAACACTAGGTATATTGGAATTCTTCCACCACCAGCTCAAGGATATTGTGGAGTATGCCGAGTTGAAGACTGTGTGTTTTCAGAATCTTAGAGAAGTAGGAAATGCTCTCCTCTTCTGTCTCCTTATCGAACAGAGCCTGGTAGGTACAAGCCACATGTTTGCATTACTGTTTGCCATTCCAGCAAAGGGGCAGGAATGATATAGTGCCCAGGATGGCCCGATATGTAAATTGACTACAACAATACTGAGCATTCAAACCATATTTGCTCAACTACTCTGGACTTAAAGCAGGATACTCAGAGCACCAATACTGCTAAAAATAAATAAATAATAAAAAAAAAGGGACACTAGAGTCCCCAAAAGAACTTTAGCTTCATGAAGCAGTTTTGGTGTATAGATCATGCCTTGGAAGTTTCACTGCTTAGTGCTGAAGGACCTATGCAAAACACATTTGTGAGACTAAGCATATTCTCTAATTAGCTGTTGTTCTTTTGAGACTTTAAACCTTCTAATTTGTAGCTCACTAGAGCAATTAACAAAGCAACTCCCAATATATTTCCATAGAGACACCTGTAGGCAAGTGATTGGGCAAATAAAATAATGGAAACAATACTATTTAAGTGTCTTAAGGGGCACAACATAGATGTGCTGTTGGACCATATGGGTGTAGTCCTGTAATGTGATTGGAAGTGTCCTTCCATTGCTTTGCTGTCCACTGTATTCAGCTCTCACTGAGTCACAAGCATCTAAGAGCAGTCATGCTGTGGGAACTACAAAAGAAGTCATTTATGATTCACTGACTGAGGGTCCAGCAAAATGAATAGCTAATCATGGGCTTTTCAAATCCCAGAGTAACATAGCAACAGAATTAGCCAAGTAATTGGAGGGCTGCATGTTCAATTCATTTAGCTAAGCTATTAGCCCACTAATTGCTTGAAATGGTTATTTCAGGTCTATCTCAAGCTGCTGTGTGCAGTGCAGCATAAAATCAAAGCCGAGCTTTCATATAGAAGTCTATGAATCTGGGCCTTTGTGTAACAAGGTATAATATGTGTGAAAAACAATTGCAGATTTTTACAGCAGTACATACTCCCCTTTTATATAGTTTTAAGTTGGAAAGCTGATCATTTTTGTATTCTTTTTTTTTTTTTTTCTTCTTTTAGTCATTAGAAGAGGTCTGTGATTTGCTCCATGCGGCTCCATTCCAGAATATTCTACCAAGGGTACACATTAAGGGTAACTACACATGTGTAATACATTTCCAGTGTTAGATAAAGGAAACCATCATTCACCATTTCCCAATATTTTTATTATTTTTACATAGCCCTTATATTTAGCAAACGTGATTTTGAGGACAGAAAAATAACATTTAAATGTAGAAATCCACAGAACTGTATTTTTCTATAGCCTGGAACTGGGTGTCTCCATCTTGGCTATTCCTGATCATACTTGCTATAAGCTCCGCCGTTTTCTGTGTTTCAACATGGTTACTGGAGGAGGAGAATTGGAAACAATCAGTGAGACTTCTTGGTGATGTTTTATTTATTTTCAGAGAAGTAAAAATCCCCTTTTTGTGGCCATTTTAAATTAAAAGCACACATTAAACTTGTCAATTAGCGCTGTTTTTTTCAGTTCTCATTTTCAAAAGAAAAATAGTATTCTTCATTTTCTTTCACTAAAAGCTGCATTGTAATATTGACTGTAATTTACAATGTTATTTCTCTAACATGTTCCCGATGCTCTTGGTGCATACTGACTACCTACTCTTCTGTTATTTGTGTTGTTTCTACATTTTCAGTTTTGGCTATATGTTTGCCAACTGCAATATTTGTTAAATTGCATCTATTAATGCAATGAATCTATTAATTAAACTGTTATCAGATTTGCTGAGTAAAATGCTACATTGTGTAATAGGTTTAAAGGAAGGAAAGGATTAAGGTTCCAGAAGACCAGATATGTACAATTCAATCCTGCAGGTCCATTCTGATTTCCGCACTGGATCATGCTATCTCTATATATTAGAGCAGGGATAGGCAACCTTTGACACTCCAGATGTTGTGGACTACCTCTCCCATAATGCTCTTACAGACGTAATGCTGGCAAAGAATCAAAGAAGATGTTGTTCATGGGATCTAGAGTGCTGAAGTATGCCTACCCCTGAGCGTGACACCGTTTATATTTATGGATTTAGTCCTATTTTTGGAATATTCCACTTTTAATACTTATTGCCATAAATGTCACACATTGCATATTTTTTTGTAAACTTTCAGAAGGTGAACGTCTTGATGCGAAGATGAAGAGACTGGAATCCAAATATGCTCCCCTTCACTTGGTTCCTCTGATAGAGAGACTGGGAACACCCCAGGTATGAACGCACATTGCCGGTGTGTGTTTGTAGGACAGTAACAGTTGGCCAGGAGTATAGTGCTTTAATTGTTTTATTGTGCTCTGTAGCAGGTATTTGTGCACAATTTACACATAGATGACCTAGAGTAAGGGTAAAATTCCTGACCCTATTGTGTTCCTTTAAGTAAAGATAAAGGAAGAAAAATCCCAGTTTTTGTTTTGGTTTTATCCAACCATTAGCAATATTCAATAATAGATAACATGAAGTTCATTAGTTTAAAGGGATACTATAGTCACCAGAACAACTATAGCTTGTTGAATTTGTTCTGGTGAGTAGAATCATTACCTTCAGGCTTTTTTCTATAAACACTGTCTTTTCAGAGAAAATGCAGTGTTTACATTACCGCCTAGTGATAACTTCACTGGCCACTCCTCAGATGACTGTTAGAGATCCTTCCTGGGTCATGGCTGCCTAAAATGCATCCAAACATTCAGTGTCTCCTCCCTCTGCATGCAGACACTGAACTTTCCTCATAGAGATTCATTGATTCAATTCATCTCTATGAGGAGATGCTGATTGGCCAGTGCTGTGTTTGAATCATGCTGGCTCTGCCCCTGATCTGCCTCTTTGTCAGTCTCAGCCAATCCTATGGGGAAGCATTGTGATTGGATCAGGACACCAGTTCTGATGATGTCAGCAGGCAGTTGGCAGGTCAAAAGGAAACCGGGACAAAGTAAGCAGTTTTAGACTTGAATACAAGTAACATTTTACGATATTTAGGGAGGACCAGGGTGGCTAGATGGTGGTTTCAACCCTATAGGGTTTAGAAATACATGTTTGTGTTCCTGACCCTATAGTGCTCCTTTAAATTCAAATAAACCTTATGGAAATGTAATATTATGGAATGACTTTTTTCTTTTTTTTCTTCTTACTCTTAGCAAATTGCTATTGCACGGGAAGGGGATCTACTGACCAAGGAGCGTCTTTGTTGTGGCCTATCAATGTTTGAAGTCATTCTGACTCGGGTTCGGAGCTTTTTGGATGATCCTATCTGGCGTGGGCCTCTTCCTAGTAATGGTGTGATGCACGTGGATGAATGTGTGGAGTTTCATCGACTCTGGAGCGCTATGCAATTTGTCTACTGCATCCCTGTGGGGACCCACGAGTTCACAGTGGAGTAAGTATGGTAACCTAGGCACTTGTGGCATTCTGTGTAAGTGCACATGACTGAGCTTTGTTTAATGACAGTCTTTGTACTGGCAAAATAAGGAATGACTTTTAATGACTGTCATTGTGCCAAAACAATAAAGCATTTCAGTTGTAGTTCAAGTACTAGCACAAAAGGCATTCTTTGTAATGGCGATCCTTTTAGTAATAATACATTGATACCAGATGGGACTATGGATAAAGCATCTGGAATATTGACATTTTCAATCCAAATGAAGCTTGGTTGTGGACAACTGTTTGCTGGGTTCTAATGCCCTTTTTAATTCTGTTCCTATAGGCAGTGTTTTGGAGATGGTCTGCACTGGGCAGGTTGCATGATTATTGTGCTTTTGGGTCAACACCGACGGTTTGATGTGTTGGATTTTTGCTACCATCTCTTGAAAGTGCAAAAACATGACGGCAAGGATGAAGTCATCAAGAATGTGGTATGTACACCACCATAACTGTGCCATTGAGACAATAGAGAACAGGGCTTGATTGCTGTCAGTGCATTGTACGCTCAATTATTATACATGCATAGTCACAATACTTTTAATCTAATATCTGCAACATACTATTTACCTGCAAATTAGTTTGTGCCTGTAAACTATTATCAGGACTTGATATTTCTACACTCCTAGCCAGGCCTTAACAGTAACTCACTTACCACTGCAAGCTTGATGGGTCTATGTCACTATCACACTCGCAAGTGTTACATTTTCACTTGCCAGTGGCCATTGGAAATGTGCCCTGCTATTATTAGTTATGTATATGCTTCTTTCATAATAGATGAATAAAAAATCTAATAGAACTATTTGGAATGAGCAATCATTCCAGTACAATTTGTTCTCAGCAAGAGGACTTTATTGGTATCACATCATACAAACTAAAATAGCATTTTGGTAAACAAACCTTCTTCAGATTTAACGGTTACTATGCTATGCTTTCCTTTTGGATTTATCCATAAAAGTGTCGTATTTATTTAGGATTTATATAAAAAAGTGGTGGACTGATTTTATCCATTTTTTGTCAGTTCCGACGCCTTTAAATTGATTTGACTTAATGCCTACATCAGGGCTCAAAATGTCCGATTGTTAGTGAAAATGTAGCCTTTGAGTGTAGAAATTGACCCCCGGTGAATGTACCACCAACCCTCTAGGCTTGCAGAATATCGGAATATTTTATAAGGCCTGGTATTGATGTAGGACTTTAAATGATAAGTACACATTGGGGTGTAGACATAGCTGTCAAACCTGAAAATGGACTCCTCCCTTCTTTGTGATTTTTTTCCCACCCACAACTTATGTCAAACCATTTGTGACTGATTTTATAGAGCACTCCAAGTAACAATTAGGGTGGCCATCTTGTTGGTGCAGAGAAAATGTCCTTTTAAAAAAAAAAAAAAAAATTAAACCACTCGCAAAGGGATTGAGACAAACTGTGGGGATGGGACCCACATACTCTTTGCACCATAACATTGCAATGAGCAGTAATGGCTATGACACCACTTTAACATCATTTTTTTTTTTTAACATATATAATTGAACTTTATTTATTTATTTTTTGTACATATAGAAATATGTTCGTTTTAGATTTATGGGACATAGGTTTGTCGGTTTGTTGTTTTTTAAGAAAATTCTTTATTTTTCGTGCAGTGAATTACAAACTGGTCTGTGATGCCATGACAGCAAAACAAGTATCCAATGGCATACAATAGAAATGCACATTTTTTTTTTAATATAGTAGTCATGCTTCTACTGTAGATTTATATAGGAGCCCTGAACACTTAGTGATTACAAATTATAACAAGAAAAACTTTATGCAAGAAATGTGTGGTCGGGCTAGCGGTAAGGTATTAGGAGATTGAAAATGGTTCATATTTGACTAGTCTGTGTTGTCAGGGTTAGTGAGATATGCGTACAGTGTGCTAGTGGTGAGATGGGTTCGTTACATTTTTAGTGAAGTAGCTAGGACACAGGTTATTCATGCATGTCTGATGGATATTGTAATACAAATTATGCGGTCTATGTGAGTTGCTCAGACATGTGTGGTTTTAACATCAGTTTTAACACATCCCTGGTATATAATTTTAATGTTTTGGTGTCAATATTCTTTTTGTTACCCCTGTAGCCCTTGAAGAAAATGGGAGAACGCATCCGAAAATTCCAAATCCTAAATGATGAAATATTTGGAATCTTGGACAAGTACTTGAAATCTGGAGACGGAGAGAGTACTCCTGTAGAGCATGTAAGATGCTTTCAGCCTCCCATCCACCAGTCACTGGCTAGCAGCTAGAATGCCTTTACCTACTGTATAGCGTGCCCATTGTAATGCCTCTGTACATGGACTGTATTCTAGATACTGCAAAATGTGCTGCGTTCTATTAACTTTTAACAACTGGGTGATGTGTTGTGTTTTTTTACTATCATAATATACCATTGTACATGTGCTACCTATTTTTCTATCTTACATTTTTTTATCTATCTTTCGGGCCTTTTGGGAAGAGCTATTAACCTGACAGACAAATATATTTTATGACCTTATAATAAACTTTAGTCAAACCAGCAATTTGTGTTTGGACTTGGTGACAAAGAAAAAGCTAAGTTATATTAATTGAATTAGATTTAATGCATCAGAACACTACCAGCCATAGAACATGCCTTTCTTTTTCTTGCAAATCATTCCCATACTTGTGCATCAGGATGGAATTTGTTAGCATTGTATCCCTGTTTTCTTTTCTATGAACAATCATATTTTAGCTTTGTAAAAAAAATAAAAATAGAGAGAGAGAGAATAACATGTCATTTGCAATAACCAAGGGTTGTCTTATTTTCTGTAATAAGTTTGCAATAAAACTTTATATTAACATGACTTTTATTGTAATGTGTGCCTGAACCGAAACCGAGCCATGAGGAGTGAACAAAGAACTAGTTATGTCAAGATTTTCTCTCTGATTCCCTGTATTTGGACCAAAGAAATGATTCTTAGTACACTTTTTGTTCCAACACCTTATAAATATCACATCTTGTTACTATTTCACCTGAGCTATGCATACGTCTGCTTGATTCGACTTGCTAGTTGTAATTGTTTGCAAGATAGGAATCCCAGTTTGATTGCATATTAAAATATTACCTGTGGTATGCCTGGTGCCACTCGGTACCTCCTTTCAGATACCAGAGTTGAGCCAGTGTGCAGAGCCAGCTTCCTGGCTGAGAACATGAACTCAATGAGAATGAGCTAAGCCCTTCACCGTGGATCCCAGGTGGGAATTCAAACGGTATTAAAATAGTGTGGTGGTTATAGTGCTTACAGTGTTTCCTTGTGGATGTAATTTCTTTTATTTCCTTTTTGGATTTTTTTTTTTCTTCATTGATACCTTAAACAGAAAGGAAAAACACGAGAGCTGCTTACCTATCTCCGAACTCCTGGTAACATGTTCCCTAAAGAAACTGCATACTTTTGCACCTCTTTTTACACAGTGAAAGTGAGAAATTTAGAGAAGAAAAAAAGTAACAGGAAAATAAAAAATACGGGAAATGTTAGCCCCTTCATCCAATACGGAAAGGGAAGGGGCTATGAGTAACAGCTGCAACCATACACACCCCTGACTACCAGCGTTCTGATTGGCTGCCGAAGGCGCATGGCGACCAGTCAGATAAGAAATACAGCTATATGAATACAGACTTAACAGGAAACAGACATTCCGATTGATAGATCCGACTGGCAAAACGCGTCCGGAGAGAGAGAAGAGGGTCCACTCCACATCAGATATTTGGGACTGGTATTACTTATATAAGTTTTTATTTCTATTTGTGTGTTGTTAATAAAGTGTTATTTTATGTGATTACCAGTCCAGTGGACCTTTACTGTTTCCTGCTGCTGTATACAAGAAGGGTAGTGCCTCCCTTAAAGACACACACGCTCTGACACTAAGAGCCTAGTTTAATTGCCTCTACTAAAGGTGAGCAGTTTTTTTCACTGACACTTTGGATATATTTTTACCTCAACAATTTTGCACTAGGGCATTTAGTCTCCATATCTGAGAACCACTGGGTCAAGAATTCAGAGAGGGTTTGGTATGACCTAATATACCCCTGCTTCTGAGACCTTAGCCTATTCTTATAGGGCTCTATACCATGTGAATTATGGTCAATATTTCCTGAACGTCATGTTTTGGTCGCATTGATATACTACACTATTTTGTGTTCATTTTTTCTGTTTTAGAGAATACTGTTATCATATATCCCCTCAAGTAGGAGAACATTTGTCATTTTAGACCCCCTCAGTATATAGTGTGGTTAAGTGTGTTTTATATACTAGCGCTCCACTGAGTGAGTCTTTTTGTTAGTTTGTTCCACCGGGTTCACTTTTCTTGGCATGTTTATTTGTGTAAATTTGGGGTATTTACACGTGTGTTGAGCTGCTTTATACCTATATGTGATGTGTATTTACCATTAAGCTCCTTATATATTGCACAGAGCACCTTTTCTTCTTTTACTCACTGACAGACACACATTCACAGATATGCAAACAAAAACAACAATATATGTGAACACAACCCAGTGAAGAAAATTTATAGTTCAAAGCAAACCAGGACTTCCCTTAGTATTCTAGGTGAAGCTTCCCGGTAAATCCCCGAAGACTTCCTCCTGTCTTCAATAGATATATGCACATAGGATAGGGGAAAATCTGCTAAATACAGACATAATAAAGAAACATAGCGTTTAACTGTGTGGGGACTAACACTGGTGTATAATCACAATTGGTCACTCACAAATTTGTAGAATTAAAACAGCCTTGAGTGGCATCTTTTCTTTCAGCATCCAGTGTATTGTTGTCCCTCCTCACATGTTCATCATAAAGCAGATGTGTGTATCTCAAAAGAGAAGGATATATACAAAAATGTAGTTGTCAGGGTACCTGTGGTCTCTACCTCCAAAAGAGGTAGAGACTTAGCTGTTCCACCATCCAGACGGTCTGATGACTCCCTTCCCCGCGGTCTATCCGGTCATGCAAGGCCGGCCGCGAGGGAGTGACTGCCTTTTACACCATCTAGGCAGGAAGTCATCATCAGGACACTCCCCCGGATCGACCTGTCAGTCAATTGCTGCAGGACCAATCAGGACGTCTCGGAGGTGTGGTTACTGCTCTGAACAAGGTATTTAACAGAGCTTCCTTCATTAGCTCATTGCCCTGTCGTGGTTCTAGCTTGTTCTAGTCACTCAGTGCTTGTGTATTCTATTTTCCCTTCTGGTTTTGACCCGGCTTGTTTACCTTACTCTGCTTATCTCTGTTACCCTTGATTCGGCTTGTCTCTCGCTTACCTGTCTTCTGTTACCCTCGACCTCGGCTTGTCTTTGACCATTCTATACGGTACTACTTACGTTAGTCCGGCCATTCTAAGGTCCGGTATACGTATCTGGCTACTGTTTGTACTCTGCGTGTTGGATCCCTGTCCCGATCCTGACATTACGACAGGGCCAATGGATCCTGCAAGTACAAACAGTCAGCTGGCTTCTCCTGATCCTAGGTTTGAAGCCATGGATCACAGAATGGATCAGATGGCGCTTGCGCTACAGGCTCTATTATCTCGTGCCAATAACCCACCAGAGGAGATACGTAATACCCCTGTTTCTCCTGTCAGTTTAGGTCTAGAGGTAGCCACAGTGGGTGCTTCTTCTCGCATTACCCCCCCAGTACGCTATGGTGGGACTCCTGAGAAGTGTCGTGGTTTTTTAAACCAAATTAGTATCCACTTTGAATTGCAACCCCGCTCTTATCCTACAGATAGGGCAAAGGTAGGATTTATTATCACCCTACTTATTGAGAAAGCTCTGAGATGGGCCAACCCACTATGGGAGAACGATAACCCATTAGTGTATAACTATAACGCATTTGTAGCTGCTTTTAGAAGAACATTTGATCCTCCAGGTAGAAAGGTTAATGCAGCCAGATTACTGTTGCGCCTGAGACAGGAGAACCGAACACTGGTGGATTATGCACTAGAGTTCAGGTCTCTGGCGTCAGAAGTCAAGTGGAATGAGCAGGCGTATATGGATGTATTTTTGAATGGCCTATCTGAAGTAATCCTTGATGAGGTTGCTACCAGAACTCCCTGAGAATTTAGAAGATTTAATTTCGTTCATCTCTCGTATAGATGAACGTTTAAGAGAGAGACAGAACACTCGAGAGAGGAACCGGAGACCTTCTTTTAGGTTAGCCCCCGCTTTTCCAAGTCCTGACTCCACGGTATCTTTGCTTCCTGAACCTATGCAGATAGGTTATACCCGCCTCTCTGAGGAGGAAAGACAGTACAGGAGAAGAGAGGGTTTGTGTATGTATTGTGGAGCCAAGGGTCATTTACTCTCGAACTGTCCTAACCGTCCGGGAAACGCTCGCACCTAAGTCTCTCTAGAGGACAAGCCTTGGGTGTTTCTATTTTGTCCTCTACTCCTAATTATAAAGATCACAGGCTTCTGCTACCAGTTTCCTTAACTTGGGAGAAGGAAGTAGTAAGGGCTATGGCATTGATAGATTCCGGTGCTGCTGAGAATTTTATCGACCAAGCCTTTGCTATTAAGAACAATTTCCCATCCCAGCTAAGGGAGACACCCTTGGCCGTTGAGGCCATAGATGGTAGACCACTACTAGACCCTGTTATCTTTCGTGAAACCATACCCATTAGTTTAAATGTTGGTATCCTACACGTGGAGAATTTATCTCTTTTGATCATTTCATCCCCTTCCGTTCCCATAGTTCTGGGGTACCCATGGTTGAAGAAACATAACCCTATTATCGATTGGGAGTTAGGGGAGATACTCTCGTGGGGCCAGGGTTGCCAGGATAGGTGTTTATGCAAGGTTTCTCCATTAGCTAATGTTAACATACCTGAGACTCCTATTCAGTCCACAGAAAGACAGATACCAGACCTTTACCTAGACTTAAAGGCAGTATTTGACAAGAAGAATGCCGATTCTTTGCCGCCACACAGGCCATTTGATTGTAAAATTAAGCTCCTACCTGGGACTATGCCTCCGAGGGGCCATGTATATCCTTTGTCTGTTCAGGAAAACTTGGTTCTAGAGGAGTATATTCGGGAGAACTTAGAAAAGGGATTCATTAGGAGGTCTTCTTCCCCGGCCGGGGCTGGTTTCTTTTTCGTTAAGAAAAAGGATGGCACGCTGAGACCTTGTATCGATTACCGAGGCTTGAATAAAATAACTGTCAGAAATGCCTATCCTATTCCACTTATTACCGAGTTATTTGATCGTCTTAAGGGCTCCAAAATCTTCACCAAGTTAGATCTCAGAGGGGCATATAATTTGGTGAGAGTCCAGCAGGGACACGAGTGGATGACGGCGTTCAATACTCGGTACGGTCACTATGAATACACAGTTATGCCGTTTGGACTTTGCAATGCTCCTGCAGTATTTCAGGATCTGATTAATGAGGTACTTAGGGAGTTTCAACATGATTGTGTCATTGTCTACCTAGACGACATACTGATACACTCTAGGGAGATTGAAATTCACCATAGACAGGTCAGAGCGGTATTACAGAAACTTCTGCAACATGGTCTATACTGTAAATTGGAAAAATGCAGCTTTGATCAGTCTCAGATAGATTTTCTTGGTTACGTGATTTCTGGGGAAGGTTTTAAGATGGACCCTGACAAACTCCAGTCTATTTTAGATTGGCCATTACCTAAGGGACTCAAGGCTATTCAGAGGTTTATTGGTTTCTCCAATTATTATAGGCGCTTCATTAAGGGTTACTCGTCTATTATTGCGCCCATTACCAATATGACCAAACAGGGGGCAGAAACTAAGACGTGGTCTCCTGAAGCTCTCGCTGCTTTCAAGAGGCTCAAAGAACTTTTTGCTTCTGCTCCAATATTAGTCCATCCTGATACGACTTTGCCGTTTCTACTCGAGGTCGATGCCTCTGAGACAGGAGTAGGTGCGGTTCTGTCACAAAGATTAGCGGTAGATAAACCATTACACCCGTGTGGTTTTTTTTCCAGGAAACTTTCTGGGGCTGAGAGCAGATATGACATCGGAGACAGGGAACTGTTAGCAGTCATTAAAGCCTTAAAGGAGTGGAGACATTTGTTGGAGGGGACCCTACACCCTATTACGATTTTGACAGACCACAAAAACTTGTCATATATTGGGGAGGCTAAGCGCTTATCCTCTAGACAAGCTCGTTGGTCCTTATTCCTGACTCACTTCAATTATGTACTGACTTACAGACCTGGTTCTAAAAACTCTAAAGCCGATGCATTATCTCGCCAATATGAACCTTCTACTGTACCTGAACCAGTTCTTTCTTCTATAGTTCCGAAGTGCAATATCATTGCTAATACGAATCTCAGGATTCATTCTCCATTACTGGCCGAGATCATTAAGTTGCAACATCTCGCACCTAAACAGACCCCTGTGGGTCGTCATTTCGTTCCTCCTGCTTTTCAACTGGAACTTTTACAGTGTTTACATAATAGCAAGATGGCGGGACATCCTGGTATTCGCAAAACTTACGCCTTGATCTCTAAGGACTTCTGGTGGTCTACTTTACGGAGGGATGTTGAGGAGTTCATCGCTGCATGTGAAGTTTGTACTAAAACCAAACAACCCCATACGCTTCCATGTGGACTCCTGCAACCCTTGGAGGTTCCAGAGAAACCATGGTCCTGTTTGGCCATGGACTTTATTGTCGATCTACCTATCTCTAAAAGACAGACTGTTATCCTCACCGTGGTTGACAGGTTTACTAGGATGGCACACTTCATTCCCCTGCCTAAACTTCCGTCTTCTCCCGAATTGGCAGAGATATTCGCCAAGGAGATTTTTCGCCTACATGGGATACCCTCTCAAATTGTATCGGACAGAGGCTCCCAATTTGTTTCCCGTTTTTGGAGGTCCTTCTGCTCTCAACTTGGTATTAAATTAAACTTTTCTTCTGCCTATCATCCTCAGTCTAACGGAGCTGCTGAACGTACCAACCAGAAAATTGAACAATATTTACGATGCTTTGTTTCTGAACACCAGGATGATTGGGTCGGTTTGATTCCTTGGGCGGAGTTTGCACACAACAATCTCGTTTGCGATTCTACTCATTCAAGCCCCTTCTTCATGAATTATGGTTTTCATCCGTCTATTCTTCCTTCGGATTCTCCTTCCCAGGGGGTGCCGTCGGTTGATGTTCATGTTGCCAATTTGAGGAAGTTGTGGGATCAAACTCGACAAATCCTTGTGCACAACTCTATGTTGGTCAAGAAACACGCTGATAAACGTAGAAGGGCGGCTCCGGTCTTTGTTCCAGGTGATAGGGTATGGCTGAGCATGAGGAACATCCGTTTAAAAGTGCCCTCCATGAAGTTCGCTCCTCGGTATATTGGACCCTACAGGGTGCTGACCCGTATCAATCCGGTTGCGTATCGTTTAGCTCTTCCTAATACCTTACGCATTCCGAACTCGTTCCACGTTTCATTGCTGAAACCACTCATATGTAACAGATTTTCCTCCACAATAGCCCCTCCTCGCTCCGTTCAGGTGGAGGGTCAGGAGGAGTATGAGGTCAACTCTATTATTGATTCTCGAATCTCCCGGGGGAGAGTACAATATCTGGTTGATTGGAAGGGATATGGTCCTGAGGAGAGGAGTTGGGTACCTCAGGAGGATGTTCATGCTCCCCGTCTCCGCAGGGCGTATCACTCTCGCTTCCCATCTCGTCCCGGTTCATTCCGCCCGGTGGGCATATCTGAGAGGGGGGGTACTGTCAGGGTACCTGTGGTCTCTACCTCCAAAAGAGGTAGAGACTTAGCTGTTCCACCATCCAGACGGTCTGATGACTCCCTTCCCCGCGGTCTATCCGGTCATGCAAGGCCGGCCGCGAGGGAGTGACTGCCTTTTACACCATCTAGGCAGGAAGTCATCATCAGGACACTCCCCCGGATCGACCTGTCAGTCAATTGCTGCAGGACCAATCAGGACGTCTCGGAGGTGTGGTTACTGCTCTGAACAGGGTATTTAACAGAGCTTCCTTCATTAGCTCATTGCCCTGTCGTGGTTCTAGCTTGTTCTAGTCACTCAGTGCTTGTGTATTCTATTTTCCATTCTGGTTTTGACCCGGCTTGTTTACCTTACTCTGCTTATCTCTGTTACCCTTGATTCGGCTTGTCTCTCGCTTACCTGTCTTCTGTTACCCTCGACCTCGGCTTGTCTTTGACCATTCTATACGGTACTACTTACGTTAGTCCGGCCATTCTAAGGTCCGGTATACGTATCTGGCTACTGTTTGTACTCTGCGTGTTGGATCCCTGTCCCAATCCTGACAGTAGTGCACTTCCAGAGTTAAGTAAAAAAAAGTATTTAATGACTTACATTTGAATATAAAAACAAACAGCTTGTCACCATACGTCCTACGCGTTTCGTCCCAAGTATGGACTTCCTCAGGGACTAGGTGCAATAAGGTGCAATGAAGAATAATAATAACAGCATAAATTATGCTGTTATTATTATTCTTCATTGCACCTTATTGCACCTAGTCCCTGAGGAAGTCCATACTTGGGACGAAACGCGTAGGACGTATGGTGACAAGCTGTTTGTTTTTATATTCAAATGTAAGTCATTAAATACTTTTTTTTACTTAACTCTGGAAGTGCACTACATTTTTGTATATATCCTTCTCTTTTGAGATACACACATCTGCTTTATGATGAACATGTGAGGAGGGACAACAATACACTGGATACTGAAAGAAAAGATACCACTCAAGGCTGTTTTAATTCTACAAATTTGTGAGTGACCAATTGTGATTATACACCAGTGTTAGTCCCCACACAGTTAAACGCTATGTTTCTTTATTATGTCTGTATTTAGCAGATTTTCCCCTATCCTATGTGCACACATTCACAGATAGGCAGTTAAGTGATGCCGGCCCGAATGACATTATATTCCAGCACCCGGCATCACTACCGAGAGCGCGCACGAGGAAGCAGTGAGAAGCAGGAAGAACAGACTGAGCTCCCTCTCCTCCCGGCTGGGTACATTTTAGCAGAGTAGGCACCTACAATGTGGGGAGAGCAGGTGTCTACTCTGCCTTAATATGTCAGGCTCGCTGGGCCGCAAAGATATCTATTGTTGGCCGCAAGTTTTACATGCTCGCTTTAGATTGTAAGCTCACCTTTCTAGCTAGTAGTCTGTATAAAAGGACTGTAAAGACTAGACCTCCGCACCCAGACAGGGGCCTCAGTTTGTTTTGTACATTTTCTTTCTTTCTTTTTTTAATATACCGTCATGTCTGTGTAGTTTGTACAGACACCACTTTTAAAATTTCATGTATTTATTTAAGCTAGTTTCCCTCCAGCTATGTTCGTTGCAGGGAAATTATACCATAAATTGGCCACTAGATGGCACTAAAGCTACTTGCTTCATCACTAAGAGACAGCAAAAGCAATGGTCGTAGTCACTAAATGTTTTGTTAGGATGGTTTCCCCTAACCAAATCACTACCTGTAACATCTAAGCAGCCAAGGGGAATGTATAAATGTGGAATTTATAAAGTAATAGGTAGATGCAGTGGCGTACTAAGGGGGGGGCGGGGGGGGCGGCCCGCCCCGGGTGCCACTGACTAGGGGGGTGCCATGATGTCCAGTGTCATGTGTCACCCCCCATCATTACGCTGCGGCGGCTGCGCACAGCCGCAGCACCTTTGCGGCCCGGCAGGACTTACTTCCAGGATGAGAAGGGGGAGGAGTGTTGTGGGCCGCGGCGTCGCGCAACGTGATGACGTCGTGCGCAGCGCCGTCAGCCCGCCTTCACGGAACTATCCAGCGGAAGGATCCAATATCCGGGCGGTGAGGCACCCAGTCGGTCAAGGCATCATCAAAATGTAAGTAGTCATTTTATGTGATGGGGCTAAATTAATTAAAGGGGGGGTGGATAATGGCCATTAAAGAATTAAAGGGGAGGGAGGTTTAATTAAAGGAGTGAGGATTAATTAAGGGGGTGTATTAAGGGGGGTGTGAATTAATTAAGGGGGCTGTATTAATTAAGGGGGAGTGAGGATTAATTAAGGGGGTATTATGAGGGGTATGGATTAATTAAGGGGGTGTATTAATTAAGGGGGTGTGAATTAATTAAGGGGGCTGTATTAATTAAGGGGGAGTGAGGATTAATTAAGGGGGTATTATGAGGGGTATGGATTAATTAAGGGGGTGTATTAATTAAGGGGGTGTGGGTTAATTAAGGGGGCTGTATTAATTAAGGGGGAGTGAGGATTAATTAAGGGGGCTGTATTAATTAAGGGGGCTGTATTAATTAAGGGGGGAGTGAGGATTAATTAAGGGGGGGTGTATTAATTTAGGGGGGTGTATTAATTAAGGGGGTGTATTAATTAAGGGGGTGTGGATTAATTAAAGGGGTGTATAAATTAAAGGGGGTGTGGATTAATTAAGGGGGGTGTATTAATTAAGGGGGGAGTGAGGATTAATTAAGGGGGTGGATTAATTAAGGGCGGTGTGGATTAATTAAGGGGGCTGTATTAATTAAGGGGGAGTGAGGATTAATTAAGGGGGTGTATTAATTAAGGGGGGTGTATTAATTAAGGCAGTTAGGATTAATTAAGGGGGTGTTTTAAGGGGGGTGTGGATTAATTAAGGGGGCTGTATTAATTAAGGGGGGAGTGAGGATTAATTAAGGGGGTGTATTAATTAAGGGGGGTGTGGATTAATTAAGGGGGTGTATTAATTAAGGGGGGTGTGGATTAATTAAGGGGGGTGTATTAATTAAGAGGGGAGTGAGGATTAATTAAGGGGGTGTATTAATTAAGGGGGGTGTGGATTAATTAAGGGGGCTGTATTAATTAAGGGGGTGTTTTAAGGGGGGTGTGGATTAATTAAGGGGGGTGTATTAATTAAGGCAGTTAGGATTAATTAAGGGGGTGTTTTAAGGGGGGTGTGGATTAATTAAGGGGGGTGTATTAATTAAGGGGGGTGTGGATTAATTAAGGGGGGTGTATTAATTAAGGGGGGAGTGAGGATTAATTAAGGGGGTGTATTAATTAAGGGGTGTGTGGATTAATTAAGGGGGGTGTATTAATTAAGGGGGGTGTGGATTAATTAAGGGGGGTGTATTAATTAAGGGGGGAGTGAGGATTAATTAAGGGGGTGTATTAATTAAGGGGGGTGTGGATTAATTAAGGGGGCTGTATTAATTAAGGGGGAGTGAGGATTAATTATGGGGGTGTATTAATTAAGGGGGTGAAGATTAATTAAGGGGGTGTTTTAAGGGTGGTGGATTAATTAAGGGGGTTGTGATAATTAAGGGGGGTGTGGATTAATTAAGGAGGGTGTATTAATTAAGGGGGGAGTGAGGATTTATTAAGGGGGTGTATTAATTAAGGGGGGTGTGGATTAATTAAGGGGGCTGTATTAATTAAGGGGGAGTGAGGATTAATTAAGGGGGGTGTATTTAAGGCAGTGAGGATTAATTAAGGGGGTGTTTTAAGGGTGTGTGGATTAAGGGGCTGTATTAATTAAGGGGGGAGTGAGGATTAATTAAGGGGGTGTATTAATTAAGGGGGGTGTGGATTAATTAAGGGGGTGTATTAATTAAGGGGGGTGTGGATTAATTAAGGGGGCTGTATTAATTAAGGGGGAGTGAGGATTAATTAAGGGGGGGTGTATTAATTAAGGGGGGTGTATTAATTAAGGCAGTTAGGATTAATTAAGGGGGTGTTTTAAGGGGGGTGTGGATTAATTAAGGGGGGTGTATTAATTAAGGGGGGTGTGGATTAATTAAGGGGGGTGTATTAATTAAGGGGGGAGTGAGGATTAATTAAGGGGGTGTATTAATTAAGGGGTGTGTGGATTAATTAAGGGGGGTGTATTAATTAAGGGGGGTGTGGATTAATTAAGGGGGGTGTATTAATTAAGGGGGGAGTGAGGATTAATTAAGGGGGTGTATTAATTAAGGGGGGTGTGGATTAATTAAGGGGGCTGTATTAATTAAGGGGGAGTGAGGATTAATTATGGGGGTGTATTAATTAAGGGGGTGAAGATTAATTAAGGGGGTGTTTTAAGGGTGGTGGATTAATTAAGGGGGTTGTGATAATTAAGGGGGGTGTGGATTAATTAAGGAGGGTGTATTAATTAAGGGGGGAGTGAGGATTTATTAAGGGGGTGTATTAATTAAGGGGGGTGTGGATTAATTAAGGGGGCTGTATTAATTAAGGGGGAGTGAGGATTAATTAAGGGGGGTGTATTTAAGGCAGTGAGGATTAATTAAGGGGGTGTTTTAAGGGTGTGTGGATTAATTAAGGGGCTGTATTAATTAAGGGGGGAGTGAGGATTAATTAAGGGGGTGTATTAATTAAGGGGGGTGTGGATTAATTAAGGGGTGTGTTAATTAAGGGGGGAGTGAGTATTAATTAAGGGGGTGTATTAATTAAGGGGGGTGTGGATTAATTAAGGGGGCTGTATTAATTAAGGGGGGTGTGGATTAATTAAAGGGGGTGTATTAATTAAGGGGCAGTGAGGATTTATTAAGGGGGGTGTATTAATTAAGGGGGGTGTATTAAGGGGTGTGTGGATTAATTAATGGGGGTGTATTAATTAAGGGGGTTGTGGATTAATTAATGGGGGTGTATTAATTAAGGGGGTTGTGGATTAATTAAGGGGGGTGTATTAATTAAGGGGGGTGTGGATTAATTAAAGGGGGCTGTGGATTAAAGAATTAAAGGGGGAGGTTTAAATAATGGGGGTGCAGGGTTTTTTTGATTAAGGGGGTTGCAGTATTCTATTTATTAAGGGAGGATGTGCACTGCAGATTTTTGTTTTTTTGTTAAGGGGGTGTGCAGGGTTTTTATAAGGGGGGTGTGCAGGGTTTTTATAAGGGGGGTGTGCAGTTTTTTTGTTATTAAGAGGGGTTGTGCACGTTTTTGTTTTTTATTAAGGGGGTGTGCAGGGTTTTTTATTAAGGGGTGTGCAGGATTTTTATGTGTAGGGAGTGAATGAAATTTATGTGATCGGGGTGCAGGGTTTTTATGTGTAGGGAGTGTATGAAATGTATGTGATCGGGGTGCAGGGTTTTTATATGAAGGGCGAGACAAGGGGCTTTGTAGAAAGGAGCAGGGCAGTTCTCACCAGCCCCTTTCTACAAAAGCACTGGTCTTCCCCCTTCTACAAAACTGGCGCATTTTACAAATGTTACAAGCAGTTTACAAATTTGTGCAATAAATATTATTGAAAACATTGAAAAAAATGTGGGTGTTTTCTTACATTTTTATTATGGGGGGGGGGGGGGGGGCAGGGGGGTGCCACACTCAGGGTCCGCCCCGGGTGCCAAATGCTCTAGGTACGCCCCTGGGTAGATGGATATATACACATGATGAAACCGCAGAACTGAGCAGGGCCTCAACCCCTCTGTTCCTGTGCGTCCATTTGTCTGGTTACAATTACGTGTCTGTTAGTCCACCCATTGTACAGCGCTACAGAATTTCCTGGTGCTATATTAATAATATAATCATGATAACTGCAGCTCGTGTACTTTGCCATTCACAGCTGCATCTGTGGCTGCCAATGGTCAATGGCAACTGTATTTTGTCATCTAATATTCAAATACACAGGTTCTAAGTATTTTAAGCTTACTTCCAATAAGTGTTCACAGATTTAAGTGAGGGGTTGCCAGCACACAGTAGTTCTGTCAGGCGTATAGTATGGTTTGGGCACCTAAGCAGCATTCACATGGATCTACTCTGCTGTTTAATAGTCTATTTTTAAAATCAAAGGGATAACTATCCATACAAAGCCACTGATGAGTGGCCCTGTTCAGCCACACAGTGTGCAGCTGTAGATGACTTCACTTACAACAATAGCCATAAGGACAATGAAATAATTTAATGGAGGGGTATGGCTTACAAATTGGAGTGGATGGACAGTGAGAGCAAGCTCTCTGGCTTTCATCTGCAAGTACAAGAGGAACTTTACACCTACAGATGAATACTGTGGTAGAGTTTCTCATCCTATACCAATAAAAAGCTAAACTGGGACAGAGCAATGTTCTTTACGCCTTAAGGCTCTCCAAGTGATGACGGAGACTAATGCTCTGAGGAGGTTTGATCAGTTACTCCATCCAACCTGCAAGTGCTGTTAAAATGCATGTTCAACAGGCTCGCTAACTCTTTTAAAGCTTCCATACATCTGAAAGGACATCCAGGATATGGGGGCCAGTACAGACCACATGAAGACAAAATTGCAGAGGTGCACAACAGCCAGGCAGACTATCTGCCACAAATGGAAGCCTAATTGAAGGAATATGAAAATAAGTCCTGCCATAACAATCTATGGTTGGGGGTGTCATAAACCAGATCCAATTCCTCTCAAGAAATGGCTTTGTTTTTATTCAAGGTGCAAGGCCATGGTATAGCATCACATATGTTTAGACTTACAAGTGGAATCTAGAATTCCCTAAATTATTGATAACCAATAGACTTGGGCACTGAGGAAATTTTAATTTTGTCCAAAAATAATCGTCTGTTGAGTCTTTCATTTCAAACAACACTTTTGTTTCGATATTTTCATTTGAGAATTCAATTTGAATGAATGGAATTCCACAAATACAGCCAGCTTTTTTTAACCACCACTAAATGTGTCATATATAACTCTTGGATAACACTAAATTGGTATTTATGTGATCTAGCCAGATGAGGGTACCAAATCCAATACCAAGGTGAAAGAACTGTTTAGTAGATAGCTCCCTTAGCTGGTATCTAATCAATCAATTCATTTTATTGATCATGATTGGATACCAAATATGGGAGCTATATCAATAGCACAGCAACTGTAATAAAGGTAGGTAGTGAGTACTGGTAGAAGGTACCCCTACCTAACCAACCAATCCTGTATGGCACGGACAAATGCCAATTCCAAATTCTAAATTATGAAGTTATCTACTAAGTGCCGAACCATCAAATCTTTAAGATAAAGCCATTTTTAATTCCTAATTTGTCTTTACACTGTTACAGCTGAAAATTCCAAATTAGAAAACACACTTTTCTTACTTTAAGCTCCCGAATTTGGTAGGTACTATAAGGTATCCCTATGTGGGTTTGGCATATTAAAGGGTACCACTATCAGTTAGGGAGAGGGCCGTTTATGAGGTACCTCATCAAACCATTAGGAAATGGCTTAAACTACCTGATGGTTATAGTGCCAGGTTAAAAAAAAAATACTTAAAGTAAAGAAATATCCAACAATACATAAACTTTATTGTACAACAGCAGGAACAGTCTGTCCTACTTGTCTTCTTCTATCTCCATCAGTCTTCTACATGTTCCTGTTTCCAATGGATCAGTCATTTAGTGTGTGATTTTGTGGACTTTGGACTGTGTGGCTCTCTGTGTACAGTGAGTGCATACAGTCTTAAGTCCACAACATCACCCACTCAATGACCAATGTGACCAGCTAGATAATGATGTGTGTGTGTGTGTCATGCTATGTTAATGATTAGGGTGAAATGGATGTGGTGTAGGTTTTGATCAAAAACATATGTTATTTGTGGTATAGCTAACTATTACACTGTCATTTTTTATTTTAATTGTAAGTACTTTTTTGTTAGTGATTGTTGTTTGTGACTGTGTTTTTGTGAAATCTGAATTCTAAGAAAATAGAAATATAAAAAAAAAAAAGATTAAAAAAAGATTTGTCTCCCAGGAAAACATTACCAGTCCTTTGCATGGGGAGCGGACTTCGAGAGTGTCAACAGTGTTCTAACGAGTAAGAGACCTCTTAAGGTTTGGGAAAATGGTGGGGGGTGGGGGGTGGAGGGGGAGATAACTGTGATGGTGGTAGGTAGCAGGTATTGCTACACCATATGGGCCGTCATAGGGAAGGTACAAACCCCACTTTTAAGGAGATTTAGAAATTAGGGATAAAACAAAAGAAGGTAGAAAGTTTACATGGAAAAAGTAGAAGGGGAGAGTGCGTGGATAATTGACAACCCAATCACCTGTTTTAGCCCGAGGCAAAAGCCTTTGCACTCCTTCAGTTCTTAGTTGGCAGAGGACCTACATAATACAATGGGAAATACCAGCTGCACTGGGGGAAGGTAGCAGGAGGTAACTGACCATTTAGGAGTGGTGCTTGCTATTACACTGGGTCCAACTACAGTTCCAAGAACCCAAATCTACATGATCCTCTCACAAAAAATTAGTTCCATTGATTGTTTTTACTTTTTTTTTTTTTTTTTGTGCAGATACATACAGTACCAAACTATTTTGTGCCAGTAACAGGAATGAATGCTGAGAGCTTGGCACAGAAGAATTTACCATAATAGTACACAAGACATAAGTAGGATATACACTAAGACTGGATGGTGGATTTCTTACTACATGCTATAGTAACTCAATTCCTTAGATTACATAACTGCACACATTTTTAAAGGGTATACTAGACTATTTAAGTATCCTGCATGAGAAAGCATAGATCTGAGGCCGTGTCAGAGAGTAATAATGGAAAATAACTGAGGCAGTGTCAGAAGAACTAATAATGGGAATTAGTAACGGAAATATTGATTTGTTTATTATCTTGCTTTGTATGGGAATGTCCCGGACCTGAGAGCCAATATAAACCTGTTTATGTTTTTACTGTAGTCTACTCTCGTGTCCAGGGGGGAGTGCCCCTTGCATGGGGACATGCATATAAGGCCGGTTGTGGCTGCCATTAAAGGTATTCCAGCTTGTACTCCCAGAACTGTGTGTCGTCTGGTTACTGGGAGGGGAAAGGGCTAATCACTGTTCCAGCGTGTAGGATTCAGCGGGGAAAGTCCTTGTAAGGACTAGAGTTCCTAGGACTGAGTGTCTTCAAGTGCCTAATGGTGTCTAGAGCGGATTCCCCATTCGGCTCCAGAAGGGAGCAGTTCCAGGACCCCAGTCAAGCCACGGCGACTGTGGGCAGAAGGGCTGCGGTGTGTGCCCTGTTCCAGCTAGGGAGCGGTTCTTGGTGGAGGTACCCAGGCAGGGGTACAGGGAGCTCCGTTACAATGTTCTTCTTTCTATTACCAATCCGTGTAGATCTTTAATGGAGGACACTAACTAAATAGAATTATTTCGCTTCATTTCAAATTTTTTAATTAATATTGATAAATGCGAAATCTTAGGTCTTTCTATAAGATCTAATCTAATTCTGTTGAGAGATACAACAAAGTTTTGGGTATAGGTGGGCAGATGGGAAAGTAAAATATTTAGGTGTACAACTGACAGAGGAGATAGGTAATCTTCATAAATCGTTCACCTTTATTTGAGGAAATCAAGGTCTGTCTTTATAATGGGAATGTACCATTTTTCAAAAAAAATTGGGCAGGATCAACATTTTAAAAATGATGATTTTGCCAAAATTATTATTTATGTTTCAAGGTTTTCCTATATCAATACCCAATGATTTTTTCCTATGAAGTTAAACGCCCGTTTCTTTCTTTTATTTGGAGTAATAGGAAAGCACGATTATCATATGAAATATTGACAAAAAATAAGGATAGAGGTGGAGTAGGTATGCCTCATATTTACAGATATTATTTAGCTATTTTATTTAACAGAGTGAGGGAGTGGACAGATACTAGAAAATGTGTAAAATTTTAAAAAATACTGCACAATCCTTTGATTACTAATATATTGAAAAAATTGCAACAATATAAAAATATCTGGCAACTTTCAACAGGAGTTCCACCTATATACTCCTTGGGAGACAACCCAGACTTACAAGGAGGATTGGGAGCGAATATAATCAAAAACCTTTAGATAATAGAAACCCCACCCTCTCCTCAATTATAATAGGGAAACATTTACCAACTGTCATAGGATTGATGGAGGATAAACAATGTCACTCATTATTGGATACCATTAGATTCACACAACTAATAGGATTATTGAAGAAAAATGTCATGCCTCAATGGAAATATAGAGATCTAACTCCTTTTGAAAATATATGTGGTACTAAAAAACAGACAAAAGGCTATCTTCTACATATTATCTAATCCAGAGAACAAATGGAGGGAAAATGGCAACTTTTCAGAGGAAGTGGATGAGCATGTTACATATACAACTATTACAGAAAGGTTGGTTAACAATGTTCTGTAAAGCAATGGAGACCCCAATAAGATTGGCAAAAAGAGAGACCTTCTATAAGCGTATAACACGGTGGTATAGAACACCTGTAAATATCCATACTTTTAATTCGTTATATAGTGATCCGTGTTGGAGATGTGGGGAGGAAAAGGGAGCACATATGGTGGCTTTGTAAAAGAATACAGTCTGAGTACAAGTTATGAATTTAATTAAAGAGATACTTCCTTTTAAGTTTTCACTGACACCATCACAGGTGCTTCTCGGTTGGCCTTTTTCTTTTTCGGATATAAACAAAAATTACTATGGCTACTATTAGGGGAAGCCAAAGCATAAATCCCAATTCATTGGAAGCAAACCAGGGTTCCTACAAGAGACAAGTGGATAGCTAAAGTTGAAATAACACGGGATATGCAAGATACACACTGGACAGCAAGGGACGAAATATGGATTATATGCTGGAGATACGATTAATGAATATAAAGAACAGGAATAGTAGAGGATTAGAACGAAAAGTTAATATTACCCCCTAAAGTAATTACAAATAATAAATAGATAAATGGAAAATGTCTTTAAATTAAGGAACTCTCTCTACACACATATTGTAGAATATATTTATTTTGGATATAATATAAGGTAAACCAGTCGTTGCAACTTACAACTTATACAATTTTATTATATTGCTGACTTATTTATGTATGTTTTTTTTTCTTCTTATGTTTTGGTTGATTTGTAAGATATGGAAAATATTGATATGGGATGTGCATTGTATGTGATTATAATTAATTGGAGATAATTATATCCTGTAATGTAATTTTGAAAATACAAATAAAAATCTAATTAAACAAAACAAAACAAAAAATTAGAGGGGCAAAAGTTTTAAAATAATATCAGGAAGTATTACCATTCTGAGAGGGTAGTGGACGCATGGAATAGCCTTCCAGCTAAAGTGGGAGAGGTTAACACAATGAAGGAGTTAACCCCTTAAGGACCAAACTTCTGTAATAAAAGGGAATCAGGACATGTCACACATGTCATGTGTCCTTAAGGGGTTAAAGTATGCTTGGGATGGGAAAAAGGCTATCCTGGCTATACGATTAGGCTAGGGACTACCTAAACTACTTTTAATCCTAATCGGTAAAGTGGAAAAAAGCCAGAAAAGTTACTGGACTTTTACAAAAGCCTGTCAGGAAAGAAGGATTGGGAATACCCAAGATACAACTGTACTATATGATCGCAGTAATCCGCTCCATGTCAACTGGCCCAGCCACAGTGGGCCCTCCATAAATAATGTTATTTCTCCTTAATTTTTTTAATGTTTCTTTTGTTTTTTTTGTTCTAGCTGAGAGGATGGCATGTTGGCAACAAATACTATTTTTATGAAAATTACTTAATATTCCTGGTCTCCATATTTTCAGATTTGGCCTTTCCTTGTCACCAGTAATTTGTTCAAGCCATTCTACTATGTTCCAATATGAGAAACATTGCACAGGCCTTTTAACCAACCGGTAATCCCTTTTAATAGGTTATTCAGTACTGCTCGGGGGATGACCCTGCACAGACCACAAAAAACATGTTTTGTCTTGGGGTGAGACTGGTTGGGACAGAGCTTACAATATACATAGACCTTGTATTCTTTCCACTTCGTGCTATTGAGAAATATACCCAAAATCTACTTATACACCAAATATACACCAAAGACTAAGGTGCTAGTGCAGCACTAAAACCAATGTAAAAAAACACCTTAATTGGAATTTTGTACAGGGGGTTTGTTCAGGAAAAAAAGAAGGAAAAACACAAGAGTGCAATAATGTATGTACACCTAAAGGAACACCATAGTGCAAGGAAAACCAACTCGTTTTCCTGGTACTATAGGGTTATTAGGTCCCCCCTAAAGCCTTTTCAACCACTTGCCTTAATACAGCACCGGTGACCTCTTCACCCCCTGCCGATGTCAGCTCCAGAGTGGAGCCAAATGCAGATGTGCAGCCAGAGGCGCGCGCGCATTCAAACCGCCCCTAGGAAAGCATTACTTAATGCTTTCCTATGGGCGTCCAGCGTAAGTTCAATGGGATTTTCACACTGAGAATCGCGGAAGCGGCCTCTAGTGGCTGTCAGGGAGACAACCACTAGTGGCTGGATTAACCCTTAATGTAAACATCAGCTGCAGGATTAAAACTAGGGGGACCTGGCACCCAGACCACTTCATTGAGCTGAAGTGGTCTGGGTGCCTATAGTGGTCCTTTAACTCAAATAAGTCACATTATGCTCACAATAAAATGAGACTTTTAAATGATCTGGCTCTAAACTTGTACTCCTCTGTTTTGGCAACAGAATCTCTTCTGCTAATAAAACCTGTTTTCATTGAAGTACATATAAGGCAAAAAGAACAATCTGGTACAATACCTCAAAGTAAAGTATGTGAGAGTAATAAAACCAGTTAGTATAGTCACCTTTACCTGAAGTTTATAAAAGATTGGCTCCAAGTGTGTCAATAAATTGCCAAATATGGAGTGGCAAAACCTTTTTCTGATCCAAACCAGGTTCGGGAATATAGGCCAGCAGTCACAACCGATCAAATGAACATTAGAAATAAAAGTAAAAACAACAAATAGAAACAATCAAAAGTAATAAATATAAATTGCAATCCTGAAGGCCCTTAAAAAGGTGTTTCACCCATTTATGGGCTTTTTTCAAATCAATAAACAGGCAAAATGCATTTCTGGAGATTTGATACAGGATGATTTGGTCGGCTCAATTGGTCAGTCGATCTGAATGTGGGCTGATTATGTTGGGACACACTCTTGGGGTGCGCTGAATAATGCAAAAAAAAAAACTAACTTAGCTAAACCCTAACGTCAAACTTTAAATTAAGCCTACAGTTCTAAAGAGTGCTGTAAGGCTTCATTAGGTGATGGTTGTTAGTCCTACTGTCCTTCAGGTAGTGGCCGCTGCATATCATCCCGTAGTCATCCGGCGAGTAGTGAAAGGGATTTTAGTGTATGGATTCCACTGGGGCCGCTTCCTGGTTGGTGTCCCATCCGCTGGAGTTGTCAGGGTGTTTGGAGGTAAGTTGAGTGTGGGCAGTAAGGCTGCTGCTTCCGAGAGGTTGTGGATCAGGTGCTTGGTCTCACCCTTTTGGATCATTAGGGCGCGGGTTAGTCACCACTGGTACGTTATCTTCAGCTGTCTCAGTAGGGTGGTAAGTGGTTTGAGTGATCTCTGCCAGGCTACGGTGCTCCCTGACAGATCTGAGAAAAAAACGTGAGAGACATGTCTTCAAACAAAATGGCATGTGGTCCCTGACAGCCGCCAACACCGCTGCTTTATCTTTACCACTTTGCACCTGGAGGACCAAGTCTCTTGGCACATTGTCTGGGGCACGTGGGGACTTCGGTACTCCAAGAATTCCCACCGTTTTGCCCTGTCTTGGGGTAAGTAAAGCTACCAATAAGCACCTCAGGAAATGTGGGATTTCAGCCATCTATACCTCTTCAGAAATGTCCCTTATTTTAAAGTTTTTCCGCCTCCAGTCTTCAATGGCAGTGAAGCGGCGGTAACTCAGCTCGCTTTGCTGTTGGAGCCCCTTGACTGCTTTAGGCCCTGCAACTCTGCACGGGGTAATGCTACATCCGTCTGGATACTCTTCTGGAGGTCTGCCAGAAGCAGTTTTAGCATTGCAGTAGTCACCGAAGAGTTGTCTTGTCCAGTGTTGTTCGGTGCTGGGCATGGGGTTACAGGAAGATTTTCCACCCCCTCGTCTGGGGACATGTCATCGGAGATTTCAGAGTATGTCTCCTGGTAATTGAGCCATGTGCCTGCCGCAGATCTTTGTTATTTAAGCCCATCCGTGGCTTTTCAGGTTTCAATTTCTTAATTTTGTGTCCCATTGTTTCCTCTCGCTCATGGGTGTTTTCCATGCCATTTTTGTCCCCATTTTAGGGTCTATCAATGGGTTTGTACAGTGTAGTTGTTGAGAGCTCTGGATGTGTGCAGCCATTCAGCCATTCAGCTCGGCTCCACCCTCTAGAAAATGTTAATACATAGCCACTTAGTAAGCTTGATTGCACTGCCTAAATTAGTCAAGCAAACAAGATAGATTACACGGCCCACATCGTCTTACCCCATGGTGATTTCTGGTACATTTCTGTAGGAAAGACCTTGTCTAATATGGTCATGCACACCTAACAAGGTTTAGATAGGTGGGAAATGCAGAGATCATTGAGATGCACCAAAGCCAGAGAGGATAAGGACACATTTTTAGATAACATCGCCATGTGAAATACTGCATTATAGTACTCGAACTGCCTAAATGGAGATGGATAAAGTGAGCACCTGGTGGTTCTTTCTGCCCAGTTATCAGAGGACCTAAATGTGCAGTCAAAACAATGACAGTTATCAATAAATTACTGTCCAGTACCGCAGAATATAATAATGCAGGCAGGTGCCATAATACTTTACTCAAATATAAAAAAATGGGACATCAATATGATTAAATTAATATTTAAACAATAAGGAAAACAGAAATGCTGTCTTTTTGTATTTTTTTTTTATATGCAGCAAAAGTTATCAGTGCGTTTGCTTAATTCTTAAAATTAAATTTAAAAATTATTTACAGTTTTACATGCCTATATTAAGGAACCAGAAAAATTTACATTAAAAGGTTCATTTAGCATCATAGAAATCAAAATTAAACCCCTCCTTTGATACTTAATTGAAATTAAATCAAGCTTAAAGAGATTGTCTACATATCTTTATAAAATCACCTTTCATTACCAAATTAACAATTTTGGTTAACTGCAACTCTGGCAAACAGCCATGACGAGCCAGTTCAATAACATCCTTACCATAGCAGCTCTCTGAATAGCATATTCATTCACATTAACTGCTGTCTACCAGGAGAGAATGGAATATCATTTTCAATCAACAAGCTGATATGGATATATAATGGTTGTTTCGCTGGCCATGAGCCACAACATTTCTTAAATACTGTTCTGGAACTCGTTCTGCCTTCCAGAACTTCTTTGTTTAACACAGTTCCCAATCTCTCTAATCCAGCAATGATTTTTATCAGTGTTGTAAAGACACATATAATCCCAAATATAAGAAAAGTATGCAAAAATATATATCAGTACCAATGAAAAAGTACACATAATTTAGTTAGAAGCAGATAAAGGTACATCATCTAATATCCTTTTGCAGGCACCTTATGGTTTCAGCATGTTCTTTAGAACATCCCATTTAATTATCTCCTGGGCAAACGTGATTTGTTTTTGTTTTTTACATTTAAGAATATGGGATTACATTTTTGCTGCAATGTGAGACACTTATTTTACAGACATTCAGTCTCTGCACCTTTCAAGTGTTTAGAAGCATTGAGGCGTTCAGGTGTAGAAGATGTGGAGCAGTCTGGTTGAGAGAAGCATGTTAGCGTTCTCCTTGTTGGTACTGATGCAACTTGAAGCCATAAAGATAAAGTATCAAAAACCCAATTACAAAGACTTCATGTTTATAAAGTGAGTCATCACAAAAGTTTTATTTTTCTGGCAATGAAGATTGTGCTATTCAAAATGCTGCCAGGCTTCCATTTCTACGAGACGAAAAGCTTTCATTTATTTGTAGTTCATTATCACGAGTTTGGCTTTCTTCATCACCATTAAGGTGCTCATAAACAGTGCTTGACAGGCTTCCATTTAACAATCTGTCATCCTTTCGCAGAGAAACAGGCAAGTTAGATAGTGAGAAGGTAACATCTTTAAAAGCGTGCAATAAGAAGATCCCGATAATAATGGTTAGGAATCCACTGAACGAGCCAATCATGTCAGTAGTGGACATATGTTGCCATTCCTTGAAGAGGATTGCAGAGCATGTGAGCACAGAGGTGGTAAAGAACACATAGTAAATTGGAGTCACTAATGAAGTGTTAAATATGTCCAGAGCTTTGTTTAAATAGTTTATCTGAGTGCTAACGCAAACTATAAGGCTGAAAAGTAGAATCCAGAAAATAGGATGCCTCAGAATCGGCTCTCCATGAAAGAATCCTTTAATAGCAATACCCAATCCTTTAACACATGAGACAGAAAGGGCTCCAATGACAGAACAAATTGCGATGTAAACCAAAATATTAGATTGCCCATGACGAGGACCCACAACAAAGATCAGGATCAAAGACACCATGACCACCGCAGTGGCAAAAATTAAAAAACCTGTAAAGAGTAAGAAAAAAAACATTTAATTTTCAAGATCACAAAACATACTTTTCTATTGTAAATGAACACCAACAACAAAATGTTTCAGAAATTAATAAAATCAGAGCGTGATATATCTTGTAAGAAAAATCATGTTGTCCCGGCGTTTATCCATTCTAATGACACAGGATCTAGGTCTAAAGCTCTTCCATTGGTAGGGTTTTGATGGTTCTGCATGGGTGTAATGTTGAACCTAGCCATCATAGGAATTCAATTGGGACATTCATTCACATTGTGCTCAGTGAGCCTGTAAAATGTATAGGAAGGGTCAGGCATATGCTTTGAAATTTCTCTGTGAAATAATACACAGAACAGCATAAACCTAAGCAGTGAAGCATATCATGATTTTTTTCACTGTACTTACTGTATTTAAAGGACCACTATAGTGCCAGGAAACCATACTTGTTGTCCTGGCACTATAGGGTCTCTAGGTCCCCCCACCCTCTGGGTCCCCCTCCTGCCGGGCTCTAGGGGGTGGAAGGGGTTAATCCCTTACTTTTTTTTTCACCCGCCGGGCTCCCTCCTCCTCCTTTTCGCCGTCATCAGCACGCTTATTGAGCCAGTCCATAGGAAAGCATTCTCAATGCTTTCCTATGGACGGTGGCGTCTTCTCACTGTGAAGCGCCTCTAGCGGCTATCAATGAGACAGCCACTAGAGGCTGAATTAACCCATTTGTAAACATAGCAGTTTCTCTGGACCTGGACCTGGCACCCAGACCACTTCATTAAGCTGAAGTGGTCTGGGTGCCTATAGTGGTCCTTTAAGTTGAAATGGACATAAAGGGGAGAGAGAGATACAATTTTGTCACACATTTCACTGACAATAAAAAGTATTAACATGTAACCCTTCAGCAGTAGCCACTCACTTTTGCATGATACATCACACATTAATTGTACCACCCAATATATGTCCTGGATACATCAAAGCTACAGAATATAGTAACTTGACAAGTGACACAAAATAATGAATGGACTGGCACAGCACGGTTTATTGGTTGACCTTTTTGCTTATTGTGATGTTACAGTTAAGCCCCTATACAATAATTCCACAAAGCCTTATCCTTACCAATAGTAAGTGGTAAGTAGCCAATGCGTGCAATCGCACTGATGGCAAAGCAATTGCACAACTGATATTGTGTAGAATGATTTGTATTATTAAACATTATAAGTGTTTAAGAACATTTACAACCCTGAAAAGTATTGACAATAAGCCATGTAAAGTCCTAGACTTTATGGCACCAGCTCCAAAGTTGACATACATCAGCAGATTATTTCATTGTGCGTTGAACTGTACATTCCATAAACTCAGACAGAGCTACGTCTGCAGCTAAAGTACCACTCTTAACATCATTGGTCTGTATTTTTATAGTGAAATGTTTCTGGATAATCACTGTATGGTATTGTATTCACTTTACATTGCTTCTCCTATTTATTTATTTACATATCAGAAGCTAAACCGGGGTCTTTCTTTGGAGCACAGTACTGCAGGTATTTTTCATTCAGTAATCTCCATTTTGCAGTAAATACAGGAAGGGGGTAGTTTTCTCATTGGAAAATGTTCTTATTTTGTAATTTCCGATTAATACCATTCGTTTGCAGGAATGTGGAATTCCTATTGCCTGACTCCTGGGACATGTAGTTCCAGGGGCCAGGCAGACAAGTTTTTGTGGGCTTTTAGTCCTTCCAAAGGAAGAAGTAGGGCTGCTAAAAGGGAGACGACAGTGGATGTATATTGCTACAGGCTTTTCTTACCCGGAAATCAAAAGGGATTATAACTACAAAAAACACAGATCAAGTTCTCTATTTATAGGTGTATATTTCCAATCAACATGAAATCATATAAATAGAGAACTTGTGGATTTTTTTGCAGTTATACTTGATATGTTATTTGATGTGTTTTTTTTTTTGCTGTTATAACTCCTAAGACAAGCTGAAGGGGATGTACCTGGATCTGCTAATTTAATTGACATTGCATTCAAGTTTTCAATCTCTTCTTCCTTAGGGGCATGGATGACCATCACAGTTGACCCCAATATACTCAGGAGACATCCAATCTTCCCATGAAGGTTTAACCTTTCACTCAAGAAATACGATGACAAGATGGCACTGGAAAGGAAGAGACCATGGTCATTATTTGGGAAGCAGTCTACATTCCTTTCAGTTTAAATCATTAAAACTCTGAGATACACAATATCAAATAAATAATTACAGTGTAATATGTTGTGGTGTTGTTCATCTGAGGTTGCATTTATGTCTTAAGACCCGCTAAGGAACAGATGATTGTAATTATGTCCTGATATGTAAAATCATATCATTCAAAGACTGTGTAATTTCCTTTTCCCATGACTGTAAGAGTGTGTGTGCGTATATATATATATATATATATATATATATATATATATATATATATATATATATATATATATATATATATATAGACATAAACATAGAAACAATATTTCTAGAAGTGTATGTTAAAAGGCCATTCCAGTTTGCTAAAGTGTTTTAGGGGTTAACTGCAAGCTGATTTTATAAAAGTGCAGATAAATCCCCATAACCAGGAGGCTTTTCTGTCTCACTTGCTTTGAACTGTAGCTCAAAGAAGAAATTAATGATTATTTATGGATCATTGTTTGAGGATCACAGCAATTGCCACATGTGAGCTGTGTCTCTTTCAGTAATGATTATTTCACAGGAACAGAATCAATCTGCAGCAAACCCTGAATACAGAGAAAAAAACGTGTTGCAACTGTAGATATACAGAACCATAACTATTACAATGGGAAATTGTGGTTATAGTGCTTTATTATTTTTAATTCAAACAGAAAACTTAATTTAAAAAGCCTAAAGTTATTAATACAAAGTTCCTTTTATTTCACTCAAAGGCAAAATATTTAGCCCATATAAGAACACTTACCTGACTAAAACACTTAGAGCCCCCAAAGGTGTCACCAGGGTGGCTGGAGCAAAGGCATAGGCTGCAAAGTTAGCAACTTCACCAGCACCCACTAGAAATTAAATATGGAAATGGAGAGCGAGGTTAGGATCTGTACATGTTGGTGATATAGATATATAGCTATATTATAGCTGTATCTGTGCGTCTATATATAAACATGCACCGAGAAAATATATTATATATATATCAGTAAGCCTTCCCCTGGTCCCTGAATATTTAGCTTATACTATTAGTGGTTATGGTGCCAAGAATGTGCAGGCTCCCTTCCAAGGTAAGGAGGCAAACAGTTTCAGAATGGTTTGGCAAGTTACCTGGGGTCCTCCTGGAGCCTGCCACTTCATGCCTTGGAGCCTGAAGCTCCTGCAAGGAGTTTCCAATAGCTCCACTGAGCTACATTGTGCCATGCAGGGCTGGCTCCATTGGCTGGGGGCATCAGTTGCAGGAATGATCACCTTCCTGCACTGCCAGCCTTAGGGTAGAGCTCTGCGGCTGCTGAGGAGTCAGTCACGGCACCTGATGGACCACAGGTAACTTGGCAAACAATTCTCAAATGGTATGACTATTTACCTTGGGATGTAGTGAGGGCACTCCTGACACTGTAACCACTACACCAGGCAGGTGTTCCTTTAAGATTATGCCATGTAGAACACTTAAGGAGAGTCATATCAGGTGGAATTTTTGTCAGCCTTTCAGTTCTATTTATAAACCACTTCTCAAAACAATAAAAATGTGCACTAATTCACTGGCTGCTTGCTAGGCAGAGAGGTAAACTCAGTATAGCCAGGCTCCAAATTCCATACAGTCAATATTTGCCAATTATAAAGTACCTCCTGCTTAGTCTTTACTCTGGTTTTTATTATAACAATAATGTATTGATAGATCACCATGGTGTTCTGTGGCACTAAATACACCGTGTAAAAAGATCAACACTGAATGTGACAACAATGTGATATGTTCTAGCAAGAGGATTTATGTGAGACAATGTTTATGCTATCTAAAGATACATACTTGAGAGTAGTCCAGCCCACCACAACCATTCTTTGAGATATGCATGGCCTCCTTGACCTAGAATAGGAAAAAAACAAAATTAACTAACTGTTCAATGGTAACTTGCTCCATTATGAAAAAGAACACCCCACCCCCACCCCCACAAACCTATACAATGTTTCAGTAAAGTAGTCAATAACAATGTCTGAATGTTGTCCTAAGAGCACATTACCGTTGCCCCTAAGGTAGTAGTTTTTCTGCAAATTAGCTTTTCTTTTTTTTTTTTCTCCAGTCGATATAAAATATTGCTGTTTCTTAGAAATGACAATGTTCACATATGGTTGATACCACATTTAGTGGCGGTCAGACTGATGCCACTAGAACAGGAGTAGGCAACCTTTGGTTGTGGAATACATCGACCCAGATGATTTGTCAGCGTTATGGAATATGTCCACAACATCTGTAAAGCTAAAGGATTCCTAGCTTTGCACCTCAATTTTCAAGTTCTTTACACATTCGGCATCATCATGCACTCCACAATGACGGCAAAAGCAGCTTATAGAGGTGTGAGGCAATTGTTGTGCATGCACGATAGTGTTGCAATGTTTTTCCATGAGGTACACATGACTGGATCAGACATCAGGGGATGCTGAATTACATATAAGTTGTGGCGAAACCGACCTCGCCACGTGTCCTTGGAGGGGGCTGCTTGTCCTCCTCTTGCCTTTGGACTATGGAACCGACTAACCCAGATAGCTATGCCATGGAGCACATTCGTGTAGTTAAAGACTTCGGCTCCATGGCAATTGAACTGTGTGAATAGGATCTGAGCACTATTTGGTAGTATTGTGCGCTCAGATCCCAGCTATCTGGGGATATGTGACATGTCTGTTTTATGTATAAAATGTGACTTTGTGTATTTTATAGTATTTTAATGCTTTGTGCTCACCATGTGCATAATGGAGTCTTGTCTCTGTCCTGGGAGATAATTGAATTACTTCTCAATTATCTCCAGGATAGAAGACTGTGAAACTGGTCTGGGCCGGAAAGCCATGCTGGCAGGGGGTTTTAAAAGATACTTTACTAACTTTTGAACCCCTGGTCTGATTCATGCCATTTTTTAATATGTTGTTCCCCTGAATGGATTGATTGTGAATATGTAATTTTTATGTGAATGTGATGTATGGTTTTAGAGTTATGAAAGTTGAGTAAAAAGTAGGTTTTAAACTGTATGTATAATTGGATTACCTCTCAGGCTAAGGGGAGGGAATCTGTGGGATGTAACCATTGTGTGATTGGTGTATTGTAAATCCCTCCCTTGCATGGGAGAATCCTTTATAAGGCAGTGTGTGAATAAATCTTGAGTTCCTATTTAACCCTCAAAGTGAAGTGTCGTCTCATTATTGGGGGAGGATTTATTGAATGCTGTTCCAGTTTGACTGCTAGGAGTGCAAACCTATTTGTATGGTTCCTATTCAACTGTCTACAGCATTCAGAGGCTTGAGAGGATTAATATGCTTCTCCGATACAGTGATTGTGGTGTCTGCCAGAGTGCTTGGAGTCCTCAGGAAACTCTAGGAGCATCCTTTAACGGAGGTACCCGTCGATCCGTTACATAAGTGTAATGCTTTTTTATTTTTAAACAAAAAGGTTACCAGTAATCTAGAACAACATTCAAAGTTAAAAGTAAATATATGTATTGTTAACATTTAAGACTATTTCTTTAAGGCTTATTGTCTGTAGACGGACTGCATAATAAACTGTATGTGCAGTGGAAACTACCTATTAACGTAGTAAATGGAGGAACAGAAAGTGAGGTATGATGTAGAATGGGGATTATGTATAAAAAGTATAGTGTTTTGAAAAGTGGTGCAAAGATGTAAAGACGCTGAGGCCACCAATAGAAAGTGTCGTGGCAGCCATCACGAGTGGATGTGTAAGAAGCTCCTTCACACTAGCTCCTAATCCACTGAATATCTGATTAAATATAAACCACCCATGAACAAAACAAACATTGAGGTGGCAAGAGTGCCCTGCATCTGCAAACACCATTATATTGCTGGCAAAAGGTCCTGGATCAGCCAAAGTGTGTTTAAGTAAGAGTAGATAAAAAGGCTAGGGTAGTTATTCCATGTTAGCTTACCGGTCAATTTCATTATTGCTTAACCCCTTAAGGACACATGACATGTCTGACACGTCATGATTCCCTTTTATTTCAGAAGTTTGGTCCTTAAGGGGTTAAATGAGTTTAAGAGTTCAAACATGTAAGGTAAACATATCCAGGGAAGTGATATATGGGTTCATTTGAGGTTCTTGTAGCCATTTTAGTGCACTAATGGACCAGGGCTGAAACCAGGGTTTGTTGCATCACTCACCTTGTTTAACATTAGGGTGTAATTGAGTTGCCACAATGTTCTACTATTGCTCTTCTCACTGTCAGTGCCACTTTAACCACCAATTTCATTGTGGGCTCTTGTAAGATCAACATGTAGGGTCCTGAGCATCTGTGATACTTTAAGCCACAGTGGTGCGATAGTTGGGTATTCCCACCAGAGATAAATATATGTACCTCTCTGTCCACATCGTTTCCAGCAGAGATCAGAAACTGATAGTCTTATTTGCGATAGTCTAATATGAGTAAGATTCCATCGTAAGATGGTTTTGTAGGCCTTTTCTTTATGATTAACACAAATGGTGATAGAGGCCGTAGCCTCCCATATACGTTACCAATCTGTTGGTGGCCTCAAGTCCCTCTCCCAAGCCGACACACAAGAAAGTGCTCCAGATTCTACCCATCATTTACATATTGAACTAGCAATATATGTTTCAGTATGGGATTTGATAGAGGTACCCACTTGTTAACCCTATATATGCCACATTAGAGATTTATTATAGTTTATCATTTACTGCTTTGCACAAGCGATATCCTCCATGGTGATTTATTTTCATGCTAACTTTCTCTTCTTTTTCTTGCTGTATATCGCACTTTGAAAAACATGATTTGATCTATAGTTAGGATGTAAGGACTTGACCTGAACATTATGCTGCATTATGCATGTTTGCACCATATTTTCTGTGTATTTGCTGTATAGATTTTGATTATATTATAGAAATATAATACAATAGAAATATGTTGTGACTACCATTGTTTTGTGTTTCATTGTCATGGTTACTGCACACTTCTTGGAATGAGCTTGTAATTTTGGCTTCAAACTTTCATGTATATAAACTCTTTTATGTGCTTGTATTCCCCATACATGATTAAGGCCATTGGGCCAAAACGTTTTTTGCTTTCCCATCTTCAATAAACTACATGATGTATTTTACCTGTTGGACTTCTATTGGATGCCATTACCTGGAGGTTGTGGGCCTCCAACATGAAGTACCAGGAACTATTGGTTACTTTACCTTTTTCCCAGGAGTGCCACACCACTTTGTTTAGCTTGGAAGTATTAATAAACACAAAACATCAAGTGACTAAAGAAAAGGGAACATCTATTTTAGAAAATCAGCATCTCTTTTTCCTACATCAACACCACCACAATTTAAATTGAAGAAATAAATTAAAAAAAAAAAAAAAAGGTAAAGGACAAAACGGTCAGGAAAGGTAAGAACATGAAAAAGAATGTGGAGCAGATGAAGGAAAATACTGACACAAATAAAAAACATGTAACATTTTTAGTGTGAAAACAGTGCCACTTTTTATAAATCGCTGTCATTTTCGGTACTGGTCACTTATCTACAGTAACTCTGATGGAAAATATAGTGTCCAATAAGCAATACAGCATTTTACCTGCTCTCATAGAGCCCTTCCGAGCCAGTCGCAGAAGTCCTTTCTTCTTCAAGATGAAGCTTCCACCAATAAAAAGGCTTGAGCTAATCGCCAATCCAAGACCAATGTAGAAATCATATTTCCCTCGATCTTGGGTCATCTTGAAAATACTTTGAGACTAACTATGCAGTCACATTGATATCCGTGCTAAAAATCCAGTGACGTTGGTACTACTGGTAAACCTGCTGCCATCTGTGCAAAACACTATTACTTCTGCAAAGGAGAAAGAAGGTATGTTTTAACCCTCAACAAAAACAAAATTCAGCACAATACATCTAATTGCATGTTCATATGAATTATCTTCTTTTATTATTAAATTGTTTCTAAACAATGTTGGGGAAAAATATCAAATTAAAAGCAAACAGTTGAAAAAACAATTACTGATGCATTTTCTAGTTCATTTAAAGGGTACTATGGTCATCCAGACCACTTCATCTCATTGATGTGGTCTGGGTGCAGTGTCCCTGTCCCATTTTGTTCTGCAATGTAAAGCACTTTTTGAGAAATGGCAATAATTATATTACATTGCAGGTCTAAGACTACCTCTTGTGGCTTACAATCAGACAGCCACTAGAGGCACCTTCTGGTTGCCAACAGACTTTTGGTCCCCCAAAAAAGGTTTCCTATGGGGAGGTCCTAATAAGCTCACAGTGCTTGCTGTGAATGCGCATTAAGCCACCCTACTCGCATGATTAAAAGGTGTTTTTTTTTTTAATTCTTTAGCGGCAGGAGGGGGATACAGATTTGTATTCCTAAAACTATAGAATACATTTAAAGGACCACTCTAGGCACCCAGACCACTTCAGCTTAATGAAGTGGTCTGGGTGCCAGGTCCCTCTAGGATTAACCCTTTTTTTTTATAAACATAGCAGTTTCAGAGAAACTGCTATGTTTATACTGAGGGTTAATCCAGCCTCCAAAACCTCTAGTGGCTGTCTCATTGACAGCCGCTAGAGGCGCTTGCGTGCTTCTCACTGTGAAAATCACAGTGAGAGCACGCAAGCGTCCATAGGAAAGCATTGTAAATGCTTTCCTATGCGACCGGCTGAATGCGAGCGCGGCTCCTGCCGCGCATGCGCATTCAGCCGATAACGTCGCAAGGAAGAAGGAGAGGAGGAGGAAAGCTCCCCGCCCGGCGCTGGAGAAAGAGGTAAGCTTAACCCCTTCCTCCCCCCAGAGCTCGGCGGGAGTGGGTCCCTGAGGGTGGGGGCACCCTCAGGGCACTCTAGTGGCAGGAAAACGAGTATGTTTTGCTGGCACTAGAGTGGTCCTTTAAGGCAAGAAAATGTAAGTTAAAAAATTTTTTTTTTCAAAATCTGAGTAACCTGCTCTGGGTAAGTTTTGGTATGCAGTCCAGTCTTTTATTAATGATGCAGAAAACATGTCAGTCCTGTGCCTAAGATTGTACAGTGAGATGTGACAAACAGAGCAAACAATGTGTGAAGGACTGGAAAGAATAAATAGCTCTAAGATGATGACAATATAACAGGGTTTAACATTAAATTGTAAAATCAAATTGCAAGACACTGTCTAAAATAGAAGAAGCATTGAAATAGAATTATTCTCCAACTTTGCTTTAGTCAAAGTTTTGTCCACTTTAGCCTGAACTCTGTAATTTGCTTCTAAACATTCTCAACAATTGAGATGATAAAATGGCATGTAAACTGAAGACAATCTACAAATATAAGGTTTATTTACTAAAGTGAGACTTGTCAGAAAGCCAAAGCTAATTTAAAATGTAAAGGGGTACTATGGTGAGAAAGACAAGAAGTTACAGTATATAGATTATATATCGGAAGTCTCACTGCTCAACTCTCTGCCATTTAGGAGTTAAATCGCTTTGTTTCTGTCCATATAGCCCTAGCCACACCTCCCTTTGGCTGTGACTCACACAGTCTATTTACAATCAGATGTTACTTTACTTACTTTAGACATTTTTACTTCCTCCTCTGTGTAAATTGAACTTTAATCACACACAGGAGGCCACTGCAAAGTCTAGCAAGCTATTAACAGGAGGGAGATTAATTTTAAACTAAACAGATGGTACAATAAACATTACCTTTCTCCTTACATAAATGGTGTAGGAAGGCTGCACACACTACATGTAGGGAGGTGTGACTAGGGTGCATAAACAAAGTTATGTAACTCCTAAATGACAGAACTGAGCAGTGAGACTGCAGGAGCATGATCTATACATCAAAATTGTTTCATTAAGCTAAAGTTGTTTTGGTGACTATAAGCATAATTTTAAGGCCAAAATAGCTGAATTTGAAAAAAAAATCTCCAAGTCAGTTATGCTTATAAAATTGGAATCAGACGGCTTCGTATATCGAGATATTTAATTTCTATTCCATATTTCTAACAAAGCATGCACGTTAATATATTAATATAAACGGAGGCGGTTATATTTGGCAGAACAAGATGAGAAGTGTCAGGAATTCAAAGTGAATTTTACATGTATTGTTAAAATAGCCTGACAATTCACACCTTAGTAAATAATAATTGTAACATTTGAGTTACAGATGTGTTTTCTATTACATAACAGCTAATGTCACCTTAATGAAGTTATCTGGGTGCAGTGGCCTGTTCTTTTAATCCTGTAAGGTAACAATGTAAGTAACTGCAATGCAGGGTTACATGGCTGTCACACTCTATGAGGAGCACTGGATTAGATTTCGGTGGTGGAGACCATACGACCTCAAGTAGCCCCGCATTCCCCCCTCCCTCCCCCCTATTCATGCTAATACTAGTTTTACAATTAATCGACAATTCTTTTATTACTTTACTGAATGAGATGAGTATCTACCAGACCCACCCACTGACATGCTGTCATTTCCAATTACTTTTCGTTTGAATACGGCACTCAGATAGTGCCAAGACAAAGATGAATGCATTGTAACATTACTATTTTGGCAGAGAATCACCTTCAGTTTGAAGGAATAGTTCCAATGTACACTACTTCTGAGCAAAAAATTAACTAATCGAGTGTAAAATGGTCTATAACTTTTCCTACTGGTGACAAGGGGGTAAGTAACAGGACAATAAAAAACAAAATAAGCCAATGAATGTAAATAGAGGATTACAGAAGCCTACTGCTGCTCTGCACTCTTATGACTGTATTCATTCACTGTGTATACTTCTAAAAGGAAACCTGTTTATACAGTCCATAATGATTTCCAGTTGGTGATGAGAAGAGCTGTTACGAGTGCGATCGGATTTCAGCTCCCTTCGGGACTTTGCCCTTTTCCTCTTCTTCCTGTGCTTTTCTCAAAAAATCTTACCGGTCTATTCACACAGTGCCATACAGCATCAAAAAGTGTTTGGTTAGCGATTTTCTTGTTTGTTTTTTGCAGGCAAAACTTTGCCTTTTGAATCTCATTTGGCCATAAACAAAAGGCACTTTTTCATTTCCATAAATGTGTTGTTCGGTGAAATCTAAACAGCAGAATCTCCATAGAAATTTGCTAATTCAGCAATTCACAACCAGCTGAATTACAACTATATTACAAGTCAATCTCTGATTTTTTGGATCAAATTTGTGTGACATAGACAACAAACAGAGATGAGACAAGGTTATGTATCTATACATAGCCGGTTAGTAAGGTTAGACCTTTTTACATCATTATGGATCTTGGTTGTGTTAATTGACATCAATAGGAATATGTACTTGCATCATCTAAGTGTTCTAACAGGCAAAGGAGAGTTAGAAGCACTTTAAAGTGTAACTAAAAGTGCAATATTTATTGTAATACATACAAAATAGCCTGTATAAATAAGTTAAAGAATAATGCCTTGCTGTAGTTTTGTATGATGCAAATTACCTATGGATTCTGTATATATTGAGGCTGGGGTTATAGTAAAGTGGCTCTGTTACTTTCTCTCCACTTCAGTCTGTCATAGGGTCCCTCTACCCTTCATAACACCCACTCAAGATTTACTTACTGTTTTTTAGGCCACGGCGATCCCCCTGAATCTTTATCAATAATGCTACCATCTGGACGCAGACACTATAGCTCTTACAGGATGTCTCTTACTCTGCCTCCCAAAGGCCTGCAAGTAAAAGCACACCCATGCCCAGTTCGTTGTGATCTAGTGATCATCATTGCTGGGAGGAGCTGGTGACGCTGTAGAGAGGCAAGTAAGTATTGGCAACCAATGCCAAAGTTGACATGGAGCTTGGTTAAAGCTACACTTTTCGGCAAACTAGAGAGTTTCTACACAAGGATAAGTACTCCATACTTTCCCTTATGTATAAAACTACAAAGAAAATAATTTCAGCGAGAAACTAAATAAACAAAACTAAAAATAGGCTACAGTGGAGCACTACAAATAAAATAAAAAAGACAGACGCTTTAAAGAGAAACTTTACGCACCCAGACCACTTCGGCTCATTGTTGTGGTCGGGGTGCATAGTCTCAGGTTCCCTAACCCTGAGGAGATAATTATTGCAGTTAAGAAATATGATGTGAGCTAAAAGCTGCATCTATTTATCCAAATTGCATAAGCTTTATATAACTAATAGACGATATAAAGAATCCTACTGATGAACCATAACCTAGACAAGAAATACGTGATGTTATTCTATCAAGTGAGGCTTTGAGTAAATATGATATCTATACGCTGGTGATGAAGGTAAAAGAGATAGCACACATGGGGCTATGCTGTGAAAAATAAAAGCATTCAGAAAAACATAAATTATTAATGTTTAGCTCTGTAATCAGAAACCTACGTATGAAACAATAGGCAAGCTAGAGATCCTTATGAACAGCATTCTTTTGACCTCTTAGAGGACCGCCCAATAAATATCTTCTAATGTTAAAATCTTTATTTAGGTCAAAGTCTAACATGCTACTGGAATGACACTGTGGCCAATTATAATAAGCCGTCTACCTCTGCCAGGTAATTAGAAACCTCAGAGGGAATGATTGCTCATTGCTAGAGATCCTCCTCAGAGAGTCAGGAAACTAATTAATAGAGCTCAGGTACAAGACAGAAGCAGTGTGCAACTCGTTCACACTCTAATAAGGACAAACCCTTAAAATGTCATTTTAAAAAAAATGTTTATATATATATATATATATATATATATATCACACAAGTTTCCCAAAATGTGTATCCTGATAATATTCATAATAAAGTCCATAAATAAGAAATGGATGAGTAAAATAAATAAATAAATAAATAACAGTAATAAAGGAAACATTTCTGGGTAAAATTAAAGTGGGGTTGTAATGTGCTGAATGAAAGTTAACCCCCTTCCACACAGAGAGTTAGGCAAAACCCCTTCATATTATTGTACTGCGCTACGGAAATTGCTGGCGCTATATAAAAAAAAAAAAAAATAGTAATATTATGACAGAGAGGGCAAATCCTTGGTCAGCATGTATACCAAGACATTTCTATCACGCTGTTACCTGTGGTTTGTCTTTGTTTAGATATTGAGCAGCCCCCCCAGCACTGACATTGTGCTGTCAGTGTGCAGCACATGCCCCACTTGCCATGTATCACTGCCAGCTCCATTCTCCATGTTACCTGTCCTGTCCTCCAGTCGGTCTCGCTGAGCTGCCGGGAGTTCCTTATCCATGGGGATCCGCACCAAGACCGGGATGTGACGTCACACCGATCCCTTCAACCTCCTTCCTGCTTCCTGCACCGACCGAGCCTGGTCGGCGTGACGACACGAGGGGGGGGGGGGCGTGGCCAGCCTGTCAACAAACTTTATGTGTGCGCACAGCGGCAATCTGAATAGCAGCTTGTGTTTAATGCATACACTGGGAATGGTAAGATATTCAGAGTGAATTCCAACTGCATTTGAAATTGTAAAATTCTCCAAGTCATCCTTTTTTTATTTTTTCATTTTAGGCTGAAGGTTTTAAAGGGGACCCACCAGGCATGGCCAAAACTACTTAAAAGAGCACTATAGGCACCCAGGCCACTTCAGCTTAATGAAATGGTCTGGGTGCCAGGTCCCTAGGGTAAACCCTGCAGCTGTAAACGCTATGTTTACCTAAGGGTTAATCCAGCCTCTAGTGGCTGTCACATTGACAGCCGCTAGAGGCGCCTCCGTGCTTCTCACTGTGATTTTCACAGTGAGAAGACGCCAGCGTCCATAGGAGAGCATTGATAATGCTTTCCTATGGACTGGCTGAATGCGCGCGCGGCTCTTGCCACGAATGTGCATTCGGCAGATGACTTCGTAAGAGGGAGGAGAGTCCCCAGCGCCGAGGGAGCCCAGCGGTGGAGAAAGGTAAGAGTTTAACCCCTTAACCCATCTTGAGCCTGGCGGGAGGTGGACCCTGAGGGTGGGGAGACCTATTAACACTATAGTGCCAGGAAAACAAGTTTGTTTTCCTGGCATTATACTGGTCCTTTAAACCGTTAATTTTTTTCCCCCAACATAATACAGTATCGTCATACTATCTTCTATCCATCAATCATCACTATTCACCTACCCTATGAATCTGGTTCTTCCGTTTCGTGGCATCCTCAGTATAGAAGTAGGTGTTGTGTATGTACAGTTCGTATCCTTGCCAGGATTATTAAGAACTGAGAAGCTGAAGTGCTCATGGTACTGTACACTGTTACGGAGTGAGTGAGTGGAAGGGCAGAGGGGGTCAATATAACCGTGTATTTCTCCTCTCTGTCGCCATTCCCAAACCTCATCTGGGGACACCAAAAGTCTCATTCGCAAACTCATTTTAATTACAGTTTTCTGAGTATTTGGTCAGATACAACAACCATAGTTCACTTGCCCCTCAAGTCGCCTTACCCAGCTGGAGCTGATCCAAGGCCATGTGTTCATAACTTAGACATTTGGAATACAAGCTCTGCTATGGATTGGGTATCCACCAATTTCCATTTTCTTGCTATTACTAGGCCTGCTGATGTGAGGATTTAATATAATATTTTCATAGTCACTTTGGGGATGTCTGATGGTCAATATACCTAGTAAAAACATTTCAGTTGAGGGCTCCATTCCGACCCCCCACACTGTCTTTTATTAATCTGGCTATTTCCCCTCAGAATGCCTAAACAAGATGACATGTCATATATGTGCATATGAGAATCATAGTCCCCACTTCCGAATTGCACCTCCAGCATGTGTTGCTGGTTTTTAGGTATATATTAGCAAGTCTCGCAGTCACAGGTACCATTTGTATAGGATTTTATGCAATATATCTAGTTGAGTAGCTGAGGAAGATAGCCCAATGTAAGTTGCATAAGCTCGTTTCCAGGTCTTGGGTTTGATATTATATCCCAAGTCCTTGTTCCATGCCTGGATAAATCGTCTCTAACTCCGCTATGCTTTCCATTCCATTTTTCTGACCTTCGACTTGAAATTCACTATCAGGGTTATTCACTAAAGTTAGAATTTAAAGGGACACTATAGTCACCCAGACAACTTCAGCTCAATGAAGTGGTCTGGGTCCCAGTTCCCTCAGGTTTTAACCCTTCAGATGCAAATATAGCAGTTTCATAGAAATGCTTTCCTATGGACAATTTGAATGCGCACGCGGCACTTGCCACGCATGCGCATTCGGCTCCAGTGACGTCGGACGAGGAAGCTGACGTCGGACGGGGAGGAGAGGTCACCAGCGCCGAGGGAGCCTAGCGCTGGATAAAGGTAAGTGGCTGAAGGGGTTCTAACCCCTTCAGCGCCACGGGAGGGGGACCCTGAGTGTGGGGGCACCCTCAGGGCACTATAGTGTCAGGAAAACCGCTTTGTTTTCCTGACACTATAGTAATCCTTTAAGGTAAATTCAAAGTCAATTAGAAATTTAAGGTCAAAATAGCTGAGCTGGAAACGCTTTCTAAGTTAGCTATACTTAAACTTTGACTACTTTGGCCTAAAATTTGAAGTTCACTCTAAATTCACCTCAAATTCTCATCTTAACCCCTTAACGCCGTTACGGCGTGCTATGCCGTCACGGGTTAAGTGGGCTTTAAAGCCGTTATGACGGCATAGCACGCCGTAACGGCTTCCAGCCCCTGGAGGTAAGATGTACTTACCTCCGCCGCGATCCGCTTCGGGAGGACTGCCTCACAGCCCAGGCAGCCCTCCCACGGCAAGTCAGGCCCCCGGGGGCCATGTGATCGCTCTCAAAGAGCGATCACATGGCCCCCTATAGCTGGCTGTGGATCTGCCAGCAGGGGGACTGTTTGAAATATCAGACAGTCCCCCTGCTGGTGGGAAGTATAAAAAAATAAATAAAAGACAAGTGTAAAAATAAATTACCGTATATACTCGAGTAAAAGCCGAGTTTTTCAGCACATTTTTTGTGCTGAAAAACCCCAACTCGGCTTATACTCGAGTCAATAGTCTGTATTATGGCAATTTGCATTGCCATAATACAGACTGGGGCTGTGGGGGCTGCAGAGAGCGTTACTTACCTCTCCTGCAGCTCCTGTCAGCTCCCTCCTCCTCCGCGCCGTCCGTTCAGCACCTCGGTCAGCTCCCAGTGTAAATCTCGCGAGAGCTGCGGCTCTCGCGAGACTTACAGTGTGAGCTGACAGAAGAGCTGACCGGACGGCGCGGAGGAGGAGGGAGCTGACAGTAGCTGCAGGAAAGGTAAGTAACGCTCTCTGCAGCCCCCACAGCCCCCCCACTGAACTACCAATGCTGGACCACCAGGGAAGGAGAGCCCCCCTCCCTGCCATGTATCAAGCAGGGAGGGGGGACGAAAAAAAATAATAATAATTAAATAAAATATAATAATAATAAATAATAATGAAAAAAAATAATAATAATAAATAAAAAAAATAAATAATGAAATTACACACACACACACACACACACACACACACTGCACACATACACACACACTGCACACATACACACACTGCACTCATATACACACTGCATTCATACACACACACACTGCATTCATACACACACACACTGCTCTCACACACACACACTGCACACATACACACACACTGCACTCATATACACACACACACACACACTGCACTCATACACACACTGCACTCATACACACGCTGCACTCATACACACGCTGCACTCATACACACGCTGCACTCATACACACGCTGCACTCATACACACGCTGTACTCATACACACGCTGCACTCACACACACACACTGCACACATACACACACACACATGCTGCACTCACACACACACACTGCACACATACACACACACACTGCACTCATACACACACACACACTGCACTCATACACACACTGCACTCATACACACGCTGCACTCATACACACGCTGCACTCATACACACTGTACTCATACACACGCTGCATTCATACACACGCTGCATTCATACACACGCTGCATTCATACACACGCTGCACTCATACACACACGCTGCACTCATACACACACGCTGCACTCATACACACGCTGCATTCATACACACACTGCATTCATACACACACACTGCATTCATTATACACACACTGTAAATAAATATTCAATTAATATATTTTTTTTAGGATCTAATTTTATTTGGAAATTTACCAGTAGCTGCTGCATTTCCCACCCTAGTCTTATACTCGAGTCAATAAGTTTTCCCAGTTTTTTGGGGGTAAAATTAGGGGCCTCGGCTTATATTCGGGTCGGCTTATACTCGAGTATATACGGTAAATATATTTTTATATATATATAATATGTATATATATATCATATATATAATATATATACATATTATATATATGTAACGTCATACAAAGTGTATTTTAATATTAATATAAGTATATATATTAATATTAAAATACACTTAGAATGACGTTACATATATATAATATGTATATATATATTATATATAATAGATGTACATATATATATTATATATAAATACGTATAATTAAAATAATAAATAAATAAAATAATAAAATAAATAAATAAAATATTGAAACAAAATTTAATATAAATTATATATGCATATGTAATTTCATTCTAACTGTATTTTGTTATTAATATATATATATCGGTAACAAAATACACTTAGAATGACATTCTATATATATATAAAATACAAATAACCACAAAATATATATAAATAGATAAATACATATAATTACATAAAAGATTACATTAGTATACACGTAGAATTTAAATACCTATAAATGCATATATATTAAAATTCTACATGTATATTTAAATAATCTTTTAACGTAATTATGTGATTTGATTAATTAAAATTTGATTGACATGCCTGACAACACAGGGAGAAAGTGCAGAGAATATAATTCGCAAGCACTATATTTGACCCTGTAACTCTCCAAGACACCATAAAACCTGTACATAGGGGGTACTGTTTTACTCGGGAGACTTCGCTGAACTCAAATATTCGTGTTTCAAACTGGTAAATTGTATTACAACGATGATATTTTAAGTAAAAGTGAAGTTTTTTGCATTTTTTACAAGCAAACTGCACTTTTATGGTCTATATTATTGTTGTAATATGTTTTACTGTTTTAAAACACTAATATTTGTGTTTAGTGAAGTCTCCCGAGAATAACAGTACCCCCATGTACAGGTTTTATGGTGTTTTGGAAAGTTAGAGAGTCACATATAAGGCTTGCATTTCATTTTTTTCACATTGAAATTTGCCAGATTTGTTATGTTGCCTTTGAGAGCGTATGGTAGCCCAGGAATGAGAATTACCCCCATGATGGCATACCATTTGCAAAAGTAGACAACCCGAGGTATTGCAAGTGGGGTATGTCCAGTCTTTCTTAGTAGCCACTTAGTCACAAACACTGGCCAAATATTCGTTTTTTGCTTTTTTCACACAAAAACAAATATGAACGCTAACTTTGGCCAGTGTTTGTGACTAAGTGGCTACTAAAAAAGACTAAACATACCCCACTTTCAATACCTTGGCTTGTCTACTTTTTCAAATGGTATGCCATTATGGGGGTAATTCTCATTGCTGCGTTACCACACCGTCTCAAAGGTAACATTACCAATCTGGCAAATTTCAATTTGAAAATGGAATGTTCTATATTTGACCCTGTAACTTTCCAAAACAACATAAAACCTGTTAATGGGGGGTACTGTTGTACTCGTGAGACATCGCTGATTACAAATATGTGCATTTTTTTGCAGTAAAACCTAACAGTATTATGACATTCACAGATAAAATGTCAGACGGAAATGCAAATTTAAAAAAAAATCTTATTTTCTCACTTTTTTTTTTACTTTTATTCATAATAAATGATGTTCCATATATGAATAGTTAATGATAGATTAAAGCCCTGTTTCTCCTGAACAAAATGATATATAATAAGTGTGGGTGCATATAATTTGAAAGAGGGGAACTACGGGTGAACAGACATATAGCGCAAATTCCAGTTTTTGTTTACATTTTGTTTTGATCAGAACGTGCACTATTGACTCCGTCCTGAAGGGGTTAATGAAGTGAATAACAATGTTGAATTCTCCGATTAGTAAATAACCCTGATAAAATAAGTGGATTTGCTGAATAAGCCGTTTTGTGAACCAGAATCTCTCCCTCTAAAGAAATAAAATATCATCTCATCACAGTTACATTACAGTGAGATTTTAACAAGGACTATCTTGCTGTGTGGTTAGATAACTATTACATAGCTCTACACAGAGCATTCTCTAAGATATGGAACAATTGACCATTCCACCACTTCCTTTTTCCTGTACATTAACAAACCTACATGTACATTTTCATAACCAAAATGAGAAATAATAACCCTGAACCCATGTCTCAAACATATCTAGTTGTGTGGTAAAAATGCGTTTTATTCTGCTGCCTCTCTTTTATTGCAAGTCTGCTACACTAAAAATACATGATCATTTGCCTTGTTTTGTCATCTGATCTTCGATTTATATGGTACATAAAGTAAAAGCAATTTATTCACCCATCTATCTCGCTACATATCTGTCTTCCATCCATCAACCATGCAGAAGGTAATTCTTTCCAACTATATTCTAAATTTTGCAAGTCAGCGACCACAGATCAGTTTAGTTTCTTAAATCGATTTGTTTACCAGGAAAGGCATAAAGATAGCCTTGACAACTGATACTCCAGCATTGGTTGCACCCTGAATCCAATTACATTTCCAGGTAAATATGGATTAGTTTGTCCTATTGATCTATCACAAACCCTAGCAAAATCCTTTCAGTATTTCTCCTTTTTTTTTAAAACTGGTGCAACATCTAACTTTAGTTACATCTAATTCAACACTATATTTATGCATAATGTATCTATCTCTGCGACACTTGTTTGTTCTTTGCATTGTAACATGATCAGCCAGTAACGGTTTCTTCATTGTATTGTTACAGGCCATATAGTAACAGCAGATCAAGTATCTGCAGTACGGTAATTTTAAAATGTTCTAGAAGAGATTGGCGAATCCCCCTTTCCCCCAAGAGGTAAATTGTTTTATGCAAAATTAAGGGAATTAAAATACACATATTAAATATGATACAAATCCAAATATAATCAGATATTGGACTGAGTGCCTTGATATGTCAGTCTCATGTTGAAACATTATGAGTAGAAAATGGTTTAAGTACAGAGTGGTTGCTTCTTGATGCCATTCATTATATTTGTCTTTAGATGATAACATTGTCTATTGGGCATAAAGATGGTACTTAGCAGAGTAGTATAAAAGCAGCTTATTGCAAAGGCCCTGTTAAAGTCTTTATTTCAGTTGATTTTAAAGAGCAATATTTTATGATGACATTCAATAGTACCCTATGCCAGTTCTAATCTGTTGAACAAGTAAATCAGTGTCAGATTGGTGCTGGTATGCATGTGTTAAAGGCTTCATACCAAATCTTATATGGCAGCAATGCCCCAAATTAGCATTTTTTGGTGACAGATTACAATGCTTATATAGGTGGCCCTCAACGCAAACCTATAGGCTCTGTTGTTGTTCATTTTTAATTTCAGAGTTTCTGGCCACCAGGATGTGCTTTGAGTAGTCTATGGCCATGCACATTAGACAATTAGTCAGCAATTGGATATGGTAACAAGCAGAAGCCATTTTGAAACAGATATGGAAGTGACAATGACAACCCTAAATATTGTCTATTTTTACATATAACTTGATATTTTCAGAGGTGCAGGTGAATCCTATAATATGATTGTCGTTGGGAGGTAAAAAAATCTCCAAAAAAATAACCTAAACATACATGTTTATTGAGGAGAGGGACCTTTTACACTATAACACTGCCCTTCCTGAATGATAGGTTGTACTACAAAAAGTTGTAAAAAAAAAAGATTAATTTTTTGAGGATTTTTTTTTTAACTCACCAGTTGAATTGCTCACAAGTTGCTGTTTAAAAAAAAATAAAAATTGTGATTTACCAGTGTTGACTATCACTATCCCAAGTTCCAAACTGCATTTTGTTCCCATCAGGATAGTCTAATTCATGCAGATCCCAATGCTAGTCTTGAATGTCCTGCTTATTTAACGTAACCAGCTTTATAGAGTTTGGGCATTGTTCATTGGTTGAGAGTATCAGTTGTAAAGAGTTGCCCTGGTGACCTAGGTAAGTGTCAGACTGGGGTGGCGTTAGGGTACTCCTGGCTCCATATTCACTACAGCAGGAAAATTAGAAAATGTAAACTATGCCATTTCTCAGACACAGCTCTGTTTAAATCAGCAAGGCTGCATCTATGCCTCAAATAACTTAAATGAGACAAAGTGACTTTGCTGCTCAAGCTGTCCATTTAATACTTAAAGGGACACTATGGTCAGCAGAACAACTACAGCTTAATGTAGTTGTTCTGCTGAGTATAATCATTGCCTTCAGGTATTTTAATGCAAACACTGCCTTTTCACAGAAAAGGCAGTGTTTACATTGCCCTTAGGGACACCTTCACGTGGCTACTCCTCAGATGGCCACTGGAGGTGCTTCCTGGGGCAGTGCTGCACAGTAGGCAGCACTGCCATTTAGAATCTCCACGCTCTGCATGGGGACGCTGAATTTTCCTCATAGAGATGCATTGATTCAATGCATCTCTATGAGGAGGTGCTGATTGGCCAAAATGGTGTTTGGCCCTGCCCTCTTGACGATTTTAGCCAATCCAATTCTTTTCTAACCAAGGTCTTTTAGTATATATGATCTATATTGATTTTAATGTTTTTCTTTAATTTTAAATCTTATCGCTAATGGGCATTTTTCACCTTTCACCTCTTGCATAATTTAGGGGGTTCTCGGGGGGGGAACCTTAACCTTTAGCCTGGCAGTTCAGCGGCAATGTGATTTTGTTTGGGTGCTCTGCCCCTCTTAACCTTGCAACTCGTGTATTAAGCAGCATGTCAGTTAGTAAAGTTAAACTTAAACCCTTTGCTTCTGTAACCTTGAATTTATCTGCTGATATATATTGTTATACATCTTTATCAAAAAATAAGTGCAGTTTAGCTAGACTTTACTTGTTATATCGGCATGTCTTCCCTCTCTGTTTATATGCACAACCAATGCCTTTATTTACTACTGTAACAACTCTGCACGCCAAAAATAAAGAATTATAAAAAGAAGAAAAGGACAAATACTGGATGCACTTGGTTTAAATTTTGTTAATATTCTGGATGAAAAAATGAATGTTTTTAAACCAAACATTGCATGCATCCAGCTTATTGTTTGAAATTTGGTAGGCTGACTCATTTCCAACCACAGTTAGCTTAAAGAGACACTACAGTGAGACATTATCAGTCTATAATTTTAATGGTAGGTGTATTTTAACAGTGAGAGACAGAATAACAAAAAAAAAAAATATCCAGAAAAACGCATGTCAACAGTTATAAATTGATTTGCATGTCAATTAGTGAAATAAGTATTTGATCCTCTATCAATCAGCAAGATTTGTGGTTTCCAGTTGTCTTTTATACAGGTAACAAGCTGAGTTTAGGAGCACTCTCTTAACCCCTTAAGGACCAAACTTGTGGAATAAAAGGGATTCATGACATGTCACACGTCATGTGTCCTTAAGGGGTCAAAGGGATCTCAGCTCGTTACCTGTTTAAAAGACACCTGTCCACAGAAGCAATCAATCAGATTCCAAATTCTCCACCATGGCCAAGACCAAAGAGCTGTCCAAGGATGTCAGGGACAAGATTGTAGACCTACACAAGGCTGGAAAGGGCTACAAGTCCATTGACGTGGAGTGACAAAACCCTCCTTCTTAGAGGGGAACAGGTGGACTGGGTATGGCTCAAAGCATACAAGTTGAATAAATAACATCTTTAGCTGAACATTGTATGTTCTGGTTGCTGCTGCTTATTCGGCTCTTGAAGAGGTCAGGCATCCAGTGCGGGTTATTTGTTGGTATCCTGCTTGGGTGCGGGGAGGCCTTACAGAATGTCACGGACTCAGCTACTGTGGAGAGTTTATGTACAGTTCCCTTGTTTGTGTGACCACCAGGAGTCTGGGAGATCTCCAGTGATATTCTATTCCCGCTTCTCTGAGGATGCTGGTGACTGGGTTCAGCGATCTGCTCCATTGTAGCATGGATCTGGTGAGGTCTTGATAGATGGAGAGTTGTGCTCCTTCCAAATGTTAGTGGCGTCTTGCCCCGGAGTGCCGTCATCAGGATTCTCTTGTCATGGGAAGTGGCGCAGCGTACAATCACATCTTGGACCATAGTTGGGGCTGTTCTGCCCGAGGGTGGTAGGCGGTATATCCCTTCTATGGTAAATTTTTGGTGGCAGGGATGGAGGCCACGAGGCGCCTCATATAGTGAGGCAGTTCATCGGGTGTGATGGCGTCTGGCACTCCCCTGTTCTTAAGGTGGTTACGTCTTGTCCTGTCATCGAGGGCTATGTAGTGGAGAGAGAGTGCTTGTTGTTGGGCTTGTAGGACCAGTACAGCGTTCTGTAGGGTTGTCAGTCCCTGCTTGATGCCTGAGATATCATCCTCCGTGGACTGCATCCTGTCAGTGATAGCCTGCACCTCTGCTTTAATGGCCGCTTCACTGGTTGCCAGGAGGTTTTTGATTTCCCCAACGAGGTTGTGAAAGTCCTGCTGGGTGACTGGGGCAGACCCATATGGGTTCCCCTTGGTTGTTTGTGCCTGTTCTGGAGGTAAATCAGGCAGTATGGGTTCTGATGGTACCTTGGTGATTTTGTATTCCGCTGCTCCCGCCATTTTGGGAGGCGGTTGTCGTTGCAGCATGGCACCTATGTCCCTGGACCCCGAGAGGCACTCCGGTGGAGGTTTTTGGGACCGGCGGCCCATCGTTGCTGGGGTAGGTATATGTTCTGTGGGGGAGTCCTTCACTTCTGGGTCTTCCGGTGGTTCAAAGCTGCCCAGTAGTTCTGACCAATCAAGGGCTGCAGTGGATTTGTAGGCCTCAGGTCTGCGTTTCCGCCTGTTCACCTGTGCCGGGTACACACATGGCATGGGGGGCAGCTTAGTTGTGCTCAGCTGTTGCCCCCAGTCAGGAGTGGGTTATTTGAGGGTTTGAAGCCTCAAATATTTGGCTTTGGTGCGGGTTTTGGTCGGGAGTGATGCAGGGTTGCGTCCGCTCCGGCTCGTGGTCAGGCTCCGCCCCCCTCCTCGTGGAGTTTTATTGATCATGAGAACGGTAAGGAATCAGCCTAGAACTATACGGGAGGATCTTGTTAATGATCTCAAGGCAGCTGGGACCATAGTCACCAAGAAAACAATTGGTAACACACTATGCCGTGAAGGACTGAAAACCTGCCCCGCCTGCAAGGTCCACCCTGCTCAAGAAAGCACATGTACAGGCCCGTCTAAAGTTTGCCAATGAACATCTGAATGATTCAGAGGAAAACTGGCTGAAAGTGTTGTGGTCAGATGAGACCAAAATTGAGCTCTTTCGCATCAACTCAGCTCGCCGTGTTTGAAGGAGGAGAAATGCTGCCTATGACCCCAAAAACAGCATTCCCACGTCAAACATGGAGGTGGAAACATTATGCTTTGGGGGTGTTTTTCTGCTAAGGGGATAGACAACTGCACAGCATCAAAGGGACGATGGACAGGGCCATGTACCATCAAATCTTGGGTGAGTACCTCATTCCCTCAGCCAGGGCATCGAAAATGGGTCGTGAATGGGTATTCCAGCATGACAGTGACCCAAAACACACAGCCAAGGCAACAAAGGAGTGGCTCAAGAAGAAGCACATTAAGGTCCTGGAGTGGCCTAGCCAGTCTCCAGACCTTAATCCCATAGAAAATCTGTGGAGAGAGCTAAAGGTTCGAGTTGCCAAACGTCAGCCTCGAAACCTTTAAGGGATACTGTATTACCAGGAATACAAAGCTGTAATCCTAACACCACGATCCCTCTGCCCTCCCCTCTTGCCCCCTGATAATAAAGGGTTAAAAACCCTTTATTTACTTACATTATGTCAGCGCCGATGTCTCTCGGTGCTGGGTCAAAGCTCCGCCACCTTCGACATCCCACGACGAGCGTGGTCTAATGCGCATGCGCGGCAAATGACGTGCGCGTAGTAGACCGCCCCATAGGAAAGCATTGAATCAATGTTTTCCTATGTGGAAAAATCTGATGCTGAAGGTCCTCATGCAGAGCGTGAGGACGTCCAGTGTCAGATAACGGACCAAAATTCTGTTACGATTCCAGAAGCGCCCCCAGTGGCTGTCTAGTAGACAGCCACTAAGGGCTGACGAAGTGCTGCAATGTAAACATTGCAGTTATCTTGAACTGTAATGTTTTACATTGCAGCAGTAGGTGCAATAGAGACAAAGCACCCAGACCACTTCAATGAGCTGAAGTGGTCTGGGTGCCTACAGTGTCCCCTTAATGACTTGGAGAGGATCTGCAAAGAGGAGTGGGACAAAATCCCTCCTGAGATGTGTGCAAACCTGGTGGACAACTGCAAGAAACGTCTGACCTCTGTGATTGCCAACAAGGGTTTTGCCACCAAGTACTAAGTCGAAGGGGTCAAATACCTTTTTCACTCATTGACATGCAAATCAATTTATAACTTTTTTGACATGCGTTTTTCTGGATTTTTTTTATTTTGTCTCTCACTGTTAAAATACACCTATCATTAAAATTATAGACTGATAATTTCTTTGTCAATGGGCTAATGCTCAAAATAAGCAAGGGATCAAATACCCCTTTGCTTCACTGTATAGTCATCAGAAGAACTGCAGCTTAAAGGGACACTATAGGCACTCAGACCACTTCAGCTCATTGAAGTGGTCTGGGTACAGTGTTCCTATTGCACTCAGTGCTGCAATGTTAAATTGCAGTTCCAGAGAAAAAGCAGTGTTTACATTACTGCCTAGGAACACCTGTAGTGGTAGTCACTCAGACGGCTACTAGAAGTGCTTCATGGGTCAGTGCTGCACAATGTGACGTTAAGCATCTCCACTATCTGCATGGAGGCACCGAACGTTCCTCAGAGAGATGCAACTCTATAAAGAGATGCTGATTGGAGCAGCATGGCATTTTGACGCACATGCGCAATAGCCTCCCAAAGCTTTGCTATGAGAAAGCATTGGATTGCCCGAAATAATCAAGTTTGATTACCTCAGCCCAGGGGCATGGGCGGGGCCAGCCGCGGTGAGGGAGAAAAAGTGAGTACAATCACCTTTCACTTAGCTGACAGGAGGCCCGAGGGCCTAAAATGTGTTTTCATAACTATAGTGACAGGAATTCATGTTTGTGTTCCTGTCATTATAGTGTTCCTTTATGTATATATGAGAATGTGTCAATTTTCACCAAATTTTGTCCATCCCGATTTTATTGAATAAACTTGCAAGTTGTATTGTACTGGTATGACAATTTTATTCCTATAGCGCCATCAATGAATTCTCTCTGTTCCTACTTCATGCTAAATCAGAAATTACTTTTGTATAGGTTTATTTACCTTCCACTGGATGAGGAATATGAGATCTGGTAAATATTTAGCTTGATGGACTTTGGCTTGTTGTATTCATAACACAATACAATAAGTCAGCTAAGGCCTAGCTATAGGTGTGATTACCGTATATACTCAAGTATAAGACAAATTTTTCAGCACATGTTTTGTGCTGAAAAACCCCAACTCGTCTTATACTCGAGTCAATGTCTGTATTATGGAAATTTACATTGCCATAATACAGACAATAGGGCTGTGGGGGCTGCTGAGAGCGTTTACTTACTTCTCCTGCAGCTCCTGTCAGCTCCCTTCTCCTCCGCGCCGGTCCGGTCAGCACCTCTGTCAGCTCCCAGTGTCTTGCGAGAGCCGCGGTGTCATAGTGCGGCTCTTGCGAGACTTACACGGGGAGCTGACCGGACCGGCGCGGAGGAGAAGGGAGCTGACAGAAGCTGCAGTGCTTCCTGCCAGCCCCCCTCCACTGAACTGCCAATGCCACTGGACCACCAGGGAGTGAGAGCCCCCCTCCCTGCCATGTATCAAGCAGGGAGGGGGGACGAAAAAATAAATATATATAAATAATAATAATAATAAAATAATATTTAAAAAAATTATAATTAAATAAAAATGAATAATAATAAAAAAAATAATAAAACAAAAAATAATAATTTAACAACAAAAAAATTATTAAAATAATAATTAAAAAAATAATAATAAAAATGCCCACCCCCCACCAAGGCTCTGCAACACACAAACACACACTGCATCACACACATACACATTGCATTCATACACACACACTGCATTCATATACACACACACTGCATTCATATACACACACTGCACTCATACACACACACTGCACTCATACACACACACTGCACTCATACACATGATGTAGAATTATTAAAAACCTTTATTAAACCTTTATTAAATTTCTCCATTAACTCCATCTAACTTCATTATATGACAGATTTTCCTAACAGCATTTAGAATATTAGAAAGATAATGTATTGTATGTATTTTCTAGAAAGATATGACTAACACCGGAATTATCATGTTCCTGTAATATGTAACAAAGTATACCATAGCTAGCCCATGCTAATGAAATGTCCATTCTCTAAAAAGCCTGAGAAACTAACCTTGAAGCTAAACTCAAAATGGCTGGCTGCCAGATTCCCCCTCCCATCGAGTAAGCCTCTTGCTAAAGAGCAATGGCGACTGAATCTCATGTCTTACCCTTGTCAGAAATGACGACATCCCATGATGGGAGGATGCCCCACTAGCCACTCAAACCCCTAAGCCAATTACTAATATAGATGGGAGGGCATTTAACTTACCACTTAATACATAGACCAATTAATGATGTTTATTTGTTGTTATCTTGATATTCAATGATGATGTAATTTTGCTCTTATAAGGGTCTGCGAGCCTGCTTTTTCTCCAGATGCCATTAAATTTTCTGAAGTTATTTTAACCTGAACTGCATGTGTCAGTGTGAATTTACTTCTGCGTATACGTGTCACGTTCACAGTAAATGATGTGGAACACAACTGCAGATTTCTTAGGACTTTGATATTTTATTAAGACACTTAGATGGAACTGAGACTTCAGTTCCAGAATTACAGGTACTGTTTCTTTAAATAATAAACGGTTTGCTTCAGTTAGCAATGACAAGGTTCAGAATTCATTAGAGTCCGTTATTCTTGTTAACAGTTCAAATTATAAGAGATTGTATACATTGAAATTATCAGTAGCAAGACAGGTGCAGCAGAACTTAAATAGTACTTGTTTTTAAGGATGCTGTAGCAGGCTTGCTGGACAACTTGATAGCAGATTTTAGTAAGTTGAAAATAAAGACTATCTGTAGCAAGACAGGTACAGCTGAACTTGAATAATACTTGATTTGAGGAAAGCTGTAACAGGCTTGCTGGACAACTTGATAGCAGACTTTAGTATGAAGAAATAAGACTATCTGTAGCAAGACAGGTACAGCTGAGCTTGAATAATACTTGATTTGAGGAAATCTGTAACAGGCTTGCTGGACAACTTGATAGCAGACTTTAGTAAGTTGAAATAAAGCTTTAGCATTGTTAGCTCTTATCTCAGAGACTTTAAGATACTTAGCTTCCAGAAGTAGAGGGATTGTGTCCCCAGCTCTCCTCTGAGGCGGTTGCTTCAGTGTATGGTTGCAGAGAGTGCAGGCACTTATCGGTGATGAGGAGAGATGTTGGGGACTTGAATAATCCTCCAGTCCGGTCCAGTAGCATGTGGTCGTCTCAGCGAGGTATGTGAGCCGGTGAGTTAGGTGCGGTACGCGTTTCAATAATCCAGCGTCTATCAGCTGGTGCGGTCGCATTAAATAGCAGACCGCGTCAATGGGGGTGTGGCTAAGCTCCGTCAAACCCGGAAGCATGAGGAGACATCGGGAGGCTTCAGGCCTGACAGTACCCCCACCTTAATGAGCAACCTCAGGGTGCTATCTCAACATGGTTTAGAAGGGTAGCGTCTGTGAAAAGCGGAAATCAATTTGTCAGCATGGATCCCAGAGGAGTTTTCCCAAGTATCTTCATCAATTCCATATCCCTTCCATCTAACGAGGTATTGTAAAGAGCCACGATGAATCCTTGAATTCAGAATTTTGTGAATCTCGTATTCTTCTATACCTTGGACTAGAACAGGATCAGGAGAAGTAGTTACAGCTCCATGGAAAGGATGAGGATGATGAGTTTTAAGTAAGGATACATGGAAAACGGGATGAATTTTCAAAGTAGATGGAAGCTTCAATTCAACAACATTACAGTTGATTATTGACTTAATTGGAAATGGACCATGAAAAAGGGAACTTAACTTCTTAGATGGCCAATTTATGAAAATGTCCTTTGAGGAAAGCCAGACAAGATCCCCAATCCCATAATCGGGGGAAGATCTTTCTTTAATATCAAAATGTTTTCTTTGAGAGGATGATGCAAATTCCAAAAGTTCATGTAAAAATTTGAATAAAGATGACATGTGAGAGATTTGATTCGAAACGGAGGAGTTAGACGAAAGACTTGCCTGAGCAGGAAACAAGGAGGGATGAAATCCATAGTTGGAGAAAAATTGAGTCATTTTGCTATTAGTATGATAGGAGTTGTTGTATACGAATTCTGCCATGGGCAACCAGGTTATCCAATCATCTTGTAAGTGAGAACAATAACATCGTAGATATTGCTCTAAGCATTGGTTGACTCCTTCAGTTTGGGGAAGATATGCGGATGACAGTTTACGTTGGATATGGAGAGAAGCACATAAGGCGTTCCAGAATTTGGAGGTAAACTGAGTCCCTCGGTCTGAAATGATTTCGTCAGGCAGTCCATGAAGTTTTACAATATTGTCAAGAAATAATTTTGAGAGTTCAGAGGATGAGGGTAACTTCTTTAAAGGGCTAAAATGGGACATATTCGTGAAGCGGTCCACTACCACTAGAATGGTGGTATGCTGTTGAGAAGGGGGAAGATCCACCAAGAAGTGCATAGAAATGGATTGCCAAGGTTTTCCGAGAATCGGTAGGTTCAATAATTGACTACTTAGGTGCTGATGTCCATGTTTGGATCTTTGGCAGAATGAACAAGTTTTAACATATGATTCAACGGTTTTGTCTTGATGAGGCCACCAATAATATCTCTTGGACAATTCAAGGGTCTTTTTTATACCTGGATGATCTGCCAGGGTAGAATCATGGATAAAATTGAGCACTTGATTTCTGAAAGCAGGAGGTACGTAAATTCGGTCCTTGAAATAGTAGAGACCGTCTTTCTTTGATAGTTTAACTGATGTAGGAAGATTAAGAGTATCTTTACTGAGTCCTTTTATGTCGTCGAGAAGGGAAGATAGAGTCCCAACGACTGTATGAGGAGGAGGTTCCAGTTCAGTGTCCGAATAACAGGAGGGTATAGCTGGTTCTTTAGTAGTCTGAAAGCTTGGAATATGTTGTAAGCATGTTTTCTTACAATAGTCAGAGTTAAAGGTGAGAGAAAAAGGGGACCAAGAAATTTGAGGGTTGTGGTTTCTTAACCAATTGATCCCTATTATAACAGGATAAAGTGGTGATGGAAGAACATTAAATGTAAGAAATTCAGTATGAGTATGATTGGTGGTTACTTTTAGAGGGATGGTTTCATGAAGTATTGGTCCCGATGAGATGAGGGACCCGCCAATCACTCTAACAGGAACAGAAGTTCTTTTACGAATACAAGGAATTTTATTCTTTGTTACAAAGGCTGAGTCGATGAACACTCCATTTGCACCGGAATCGATGACAGCCTTGGTCATAATTCTTTCATTGTCCCACTGTAATATGAGAATGATAGGGGACATTTGAGTATTTGCTGTAGAGGGGAGTGCACTTAGGATGGAAGAGGCATGAGTCTGCCTACTGCCCTTTATCCGTTTCAATAAGGGGCAATCAGAGACCAAATGAACTTGAGAGGCACAATACATGCAGAGGTTTAATATACGTCGTCGATTTTTCTCTTCAGGAGTGAGGGGGCTTCTTATTACCCCTATTTCCATAGGTTCGGTTGGTAAGGATGAGTTGTCAGAAGGCTTTGGAGGATGAAATGATTTTTTCCCAATTGAAGTTGAGAGAGCCTTTTCGGCCTTTCTTTCTCTAAGCCTTCTGTCAATGCTGACCGATAGATGAATCAGAGCGTTCAAAGTAGTAGGAAGTTCTATTCTGGATAGTTCATCCTTTACAGCTTCAGATAAGCTGATTCGAAACTGGTTGCGCAATGCGATGTCATTCCATTGCGTTTCTACTGCCCATCTTTTAAATTCAGCGATATAATCTTCAACGGGTCTATGTTTTTGCAGCAAGGTTCTAATTGTTAATTCAGCAGTATTTTGTTTGTATGGATCTTCATAGAGAAGAGACATGGCTTTAAAGAATTCCTCCAGTGAATCTAAGATGGGATCATCATTGTCCAAAAAGGAATGGGCCCAGGACATAGGTTCACGTCACAGAAATGAGAACTGAAAAAACCTTAGATCTTTCTGTGGGATAAGATCTAGGTTTTAAAGCAATCAATAATTTGCAGGAATTAAAAAACTCCCTATATTTGGAACGATCACCATAGAATTTTTCAGGGTTACATACAGCAGGATCGCTAGTTGAGTGCAGAACAGTATGAGGACTATGTGTTTGTAAGTCTCTGACATAAGTGAGAATTCTTTCATTTGTAACCTGCAGGTCTTGCACACCTTGGTTAAGTGAATCGACTCGTTGATTCAGCAACAGTACTTTAGAATCGAAATCTGCTGGTTCCATTACAAAGGCTGGATTATTCTGTCACGTTCACAGTAAATGATGTGGAACACAACTGCAGATTTCTTAGGACTTTGATATTTTATTAAGACACTTAGATGGAACTGAGACTTCAGTTCCAGAATTACAGGTACTGTTTCTTTAAATAATAAACAGTTTGCTTCAGTTAGCAATGACAAGGTTCAGAATTCATTAGAGTCCGTTATTCTTGTTAACAGTTCAAATTATAAGAGATTGTATACATTGAAATTATCAGTAGCAAGACAGGTGCAGCAGAACTTAAATAGTACTTGTTTTTAGGGATGCTGTAGCAGGCTTGCTGGACAACTTGATAGCAGATTTTAGTAAGTTGAAAATAAAGACTATCTGTAGCAAGACAGGTACAGCTGAACTTGAATAATACTTGATTTGAGGAAATCTGTAACAGGCTTGCTGGACAACTTGATAGCAGACTTTAGTATGAAGAAATAAGACTATCTGTAGCAAGACAGGTACAGCTGAACTTGAATAATACTTGATTTGAGGAAATCTGTAACAGGCTTGCTGGACAACTTGATAGCAGACTTTAGTATGAAGAAATAAGACTATCTGTAGCAAGACAGGTACAGCTGAACTTGAATAATACTTGATTTGAGGAAAGCTGTAGCAGGCTTGCTGGAAAACTTGATAGCAGACTTTAGTAAGTTGAAATAAAGCTTTAGCATTGTTAGCTCTTATCTCAGAGACTTTAAGATACTTAGCTTCCAGAAGTAGAGGGATTGTGTCCCCAGCTCTCCTCTGAGGCGGTTGCTTCAGTGTATGGTTGCAGAGAGTGCAGGCACTTATCGGTGATGAGGAGAGATGTTGGGGACTTGAATAATCCTCCAGTCCGGTCCAGTAGCATGTGGTCGTCTCAGCGAGGTATGTGAGCCGGTGAGTTAGGTGCGGTACGCGTTTCAATAATCCAGCGTCTATCAGCTGGTGCGGTCGCATTAAATAGCAGACCGCGTCAATGGGGGTGTGGCTAAGCTCCGTCAAACCCGGAAGCATGAGGAGACATCGGGAGGCTTCAGGCCTGACAATACGCAATTTAATCATCTCAGATTTGGATAGGAACAGATAGTCATTCAAACATATTTGTTTGCTTAAAATAATCTATATCAATTTGGCGCATCCAACGTGGAGGCTTTGGGTTATGACCTATCTGGCAGCCGTCCAAGAAGACCTGGGTAGATGAATCCTGGGGGAAAGAAGGAGATTGATCACCTCTGAATACACGGTGGAGACTGCAGCAGGCCCGGTATGTTTCTTTTCCCCTTTGATTTATCTGTTCAAGTGTCTGTGACTGCTGCCAAGAGGACATCAAAGACAGGTAATATCTTGCCCAGAGAACCTATACCTTATTTGTTAATACTTTTTACCTGCATTTTGACTATCTGTTGCCTGGGTGTGTTTGTATTGGTCTGTCTCTAGCTTAAGTGCCCGGGTAGAGTGTTTGTCTGTTTACCCCTTTTTTGGGATAAAGGGGGGTGGACCTGTGGTAGTTTGCCTGGGGGTCCTTTGTTTGTCTGTTTGCCCCTTTTGGGATAAAGGGGGGTGGGCCTGTGGGTGTTTGCCTGGGGGTCCTCTGTTGCCTGTTTACCCCTTTTAGGAGCCACGTGGCTGTGGCTGCAGGGAAAAAGGGGGGTGGACCTGTGGAAGTTTTCCTGGGGGTCTTCTTTGCCTGTTTACCTCTTTTAGGTGCTGGGTAGCTGCAGCAGTAAGGAAAAAGAGGAGGGGGGAATCTGTGGAGGGGTGTAGACTCATTGCTTCCTGGGGATTCCCCATGGTGTCACTTTGATAGCCTAGCTAGCCTCATTGTGCACATAGCTCTGCTTGCAGAGAGGTGGTACCCTCCAGCTTAGAGCGCTGAGGCTGGTGGCATTCCAATTTTATTTGTAGTGCGTGGATTCGGGCAGGCATTGCTGTCTCCATCACCACGGGGTAGTGAGACTTATGGGTGGGTCCATAGGGGCGCTACGAGGGTGAGGATAGTGGTGGTTGTGGCGGAACCCACCCCGCCACTGGGCATTGGAGGGGCCTGGCTGCCTGCCTCTTACCCGCTGACTATGGCCCCTGGAAAACTGGTACATTTAAAGATTTATATTTGGGCATATTGTACTGTATATTGCTGCTACTGGCCCTTTTAACAGCATCTATGGACACATTGGGACTTTTGGGACTACTGTCCCTTTAAGACTGTGAAGCATGTTCTAGTGTGCTGCCTGTAGTATTATATATGTATTTATATATGTGTTAAGTTTAACCTGGGTGATGTGTATGCAGCATTCATCTGATTGTTCGGTAGAATCACTCCATTCCGTATATTGAGTGAAACTACCGAACAACCAGACCACCCAGGAACGAGTGTGCCTCCAATTACCGTTTGCAACAATGTTGCAAACGGGTAATTGGCAATCAGTGCAGTGTGGTCTGTGTCCTCTGGGTGGCCGCCATTCGGGAGCCGAACACGTGGCGGCGGCCATCTTAAACTACCGAACAGCGGTGTTTTGCCGTCGAGTGTCTGGAACTGAAAACGGACACTCGACTAGGCAAGCACCGCTGAGACCTCCAGATTTCCAGGATTTCGTGGGGAAACTACCGAACGGCCCGCAGTTCGGTAGAAAGAAATGCACGAACTAGGGGATTCATACGAATTCCTCTTAGTCTCTATAATCCAAGTAATTCACCTGTTTCTATTCCCTTTTCTGTGACCGACCGCAGGGCCAAAATGCATGGAACTGTTTTCGGATACTTTACCCATGCGGTCGGTCAAATCTTTGGAAACCCATATCTGCCGAACCATTCATCCGAATGACTTGAATTTTGAGTATGTTGTCCCCCTGAATAAGGGTCCCCCTGTTTTTGGGGTACATCCAGAACTGGGCTGAAAAGGTGTACCAGATAATTTAATGTTATCTGAGGGGAAGGGATGTGTGGGCTGAACCATGTATATGATTGGTTATTTTATGCCTCCCCCTGGGGGTGGCCTGTATGTGTATTATTGTAATAAAAGCCAGGCTGGATGAGCCAGTCCAGAGTTCCTGTTTTACCCTCAAAGTGAAGTGTCGTCTCATTATTGGGGGAAGGATTTATTGCATGCTGTTCCAGTTGACTGCCAGGAGTGTAAGCCTATTCGTATGGTTCCTATTCAACGGTCTACAGCATTCATATGCTAGAGAGGATTCCTATGCTTCTCTGATTCGGTGATTGTGGTGTCTGCCAGAGTGCTTGGAGTCCTCAGGAAGCGCTAGGAGCATCCATTAACGGAGGTACCCAGTCGGGGTGCCAGGTGATCCGTTACAGTGGTCACACTTATTGGACCGCTGTAACGGGGGAGGCATACAGATCTCGGGCCGGTGTTAGCTGTTTTCTGTGGCCGCTGGTAGTGAGACTTGAGGAAGTCATTCTCCGAGCGGGGACACTACGAGGTTGAGGGAGGTGGCTTTGGCCACATGAGTAAAGGAAGGGATTACTGTTGAATTTATTTGAACTGTGATGCATGCACTGTATTTCAATTGAATTGTTGTTTTAATTGGGAGTCATTCAAACTCCTGTGTCTGTCTCTACTTTCACTTTACTTTTACTTTTTACTCTACTTCCTGTGTTATTTACACTTTCCACTCCTATTTCTCTTGTGAGAGAAGTGATTGGTCACACACTTCTCACCTCGCTCCAATCCGTAGCTACCTCGGGTAGGCGGAATTAGTGACTAGTCTACGTTTTGGGAAGACGCACTTGGGGGGACCCACCCTTCCAAGTGGCAGTCGAGCATTGTAGACACTCTGTTTCATTTTCCTTACTCTATATCTGGGACGCCTTTTATAGGGGGGAATGGGACAGGGATTATAAAAGCCCAGTAAGGGCTGGTTAGCGTGTGATCTAGTTGAAGACAGAGAGGGTGAAGAGATAGTTAAGGGAGTTGAAAAGATTACTAAGGTGTGTAAGATTGCTGTGCCTTCATGTGGTAGATTACAGCCAGAAAGCTGGCGTAGATTACTGACAGAGAAGAAAGGCAAGCTTACAGATAATGCTTTACTGGTACAGAGTAGCAAGAGCTATTCAGCAGGAAGGTTGGGTTGAGGAAGAACTAGATCACAAAGAGTTAAGAATGTATGTATATCATAATAATTGTGTTACTGGAAGGCTCTCCCAGCCAGAGCCCTGTCATGGCGTCCAGGAGGTGACCACTCCCATCATCCCGTCAGTAATGACCGAAATGTAGCTGACCACGGTCAACATCCCCATCCAATCTTAAATGCTGTGGGGTTTTTGTATTTTGTGTTAGCCATTAGATGGTAGAAGCCCACCCTAGTAGAGGGTTGGGGTTTTGTATTGAGTTTCACTGAGAGTATTACTAAATGTTGTGTTTTTGTGTCTCTTTGCTTTTGCAATAATTGTAATGTAACTATCCTTCTGTCTTGTTACTGTACAGCAGTGACATGGTTAAATCTTGTGCCTGTAGTTTCTCTCGTCTCTTGCTGACCCACCCGGGACCTTCCCCCTTCCTCCCTCCCTCTCCTGCTTTTGGTCTCTGTGTGCAGAGGTGCGGGGGGGGGGGGAGGGGAGGAGTGAGGGGGGTGGCATTCTTGCGATTCAGTTTTTGTCTCTTCAGTGTTAGCAATGGAATTTGTCTTATTTAATCCGTCAAGTCTGTCCATAGTTTAGTATTTCATTTTGCCGAACAGAATGTTGCTCCTCTGATTTATTTTATTAGGCTATAATTTAGTGTAAAGCTGAAATGCCCTAAAAGAAAATGGCCCCTAGAGCAAAAGAAGGTTGTCCTTAAGTGACATCAGTCCTGGCTCCTGCCCTTACTTCTGCCCTTACCATATCAGTGAGGTCATATCCGCCCATATATCGTGTCACTTCATGGCTGACGAGACCTACTCCTATCAAGCTCATCCTATCTTAAGACATGCTGTCTTCCTTAAATCCCACATATTATGAACAGGAAAGTTATAATTACAAAAGGGAAAAGCCAGAGAGTTTCAATAATTTAATTTAATGGTAATACAATTAAGGATTGGTCTCAAAATGTTTTGATCTAATTGAAAAGGAACCAGTAAACATTATAAGCCTAACTATTAACAAATGGATAAGGTGGGAGTGTGTTCCAATCTGTCTTTATTGGATAATGATTGCCTCCAAGATTAAAGACTGACTAACATAATTTTTTTTGTAAGCCCAGATATTTTATTATTGCATATGCATAGAAGTTGAGACTTTGGGCATTATAGTGTATTGATCCTAGATCTGTTACTAGCAGCAAGTGCTTTACATAGAAACATGGAATGTGACGGCAGATAAGAACCATTCGGCCCATCTAGTCTGCCCCGTATTATAAATACTTTCATTAGTCCCTGGCATTATCTTATAGTTAGGATAGCCTTATGCCTTTTCCACGCATGCTTAAACTCCTTTTCTGTGTTAACCTCTACCACTCCAGTTGGAAGGCTATTCCATGCATCCACTACCCTCTCAGTAAAGTAATACTTCCTGATATTATTTTTAAAACCTTGTCCCTCTATTTTAAGACTATGTCCCCTTGTTGTGGTAGTTTTCCTTCCTTTAAATATAGTCTCCACTTTTACTGTGTTGTTTCCCCTGTCTCGTCTTTCCACCAAGCTATACATGTTAAGATCCTTTAACCTTTCCCGGTGAGTTTTACCCTACAATCCATGAACCAGTTTAGTAGCCCTTCTTTGAACTCTCTCTAAGGTATCCATATCCTTCTGAGGATATGGTCTCCAGTACTGTATACAGTACTCCAAGTGAGGTCTCACCAGTGTTCTGTACAATGGCATGAGCATTTCCCTCTTTCTACTGCTAATACCTCTCCCTATGCAACCAAGCACTCTGCTAGCATTTCCTGCTGCTCTATTACATTGTACATTGTCATTAACAGCTAGAAACTGGAAAACAAGAAAGGTGAATTAATGTATAGCTATTTAAAGCTTAACAAAATCTCCATTATCTTTTTCATTTATTTCACAGAAGATAATGTTATTTGTTTAATTTGTATGTTTAAAAAAAAAAAATACATTGTCAGTGAAGAGTAGAATAAGTTTTATCCCATTTGCGAGACATAAAATTGTGATAATGTATATTTGTGATAGAAGTAAGAATTACATTTTGAGAAGTTAGATATAAATAAATAAAATAAAGAACGAGAGTCAGGGATAGCGTCTGTCTCCACGGGCACAAGTCTGGTGTGGGAGATGTAGTGGGTTAGCCACTGCGGGACACCCACGGAGTGAAGCGTTCGAGGCCTGTGCAGACAAGATGAGCATGTTAGCCTTTTATTATTTTTCTCTAGGGAAAGCATAGGGTCAGTTAATAGTTATTGTACATGGGCTATTTGCAGCCTCCATAGCGGAAGAGAATCCTACCTGCCTCCTAATTTCTACCTAGTCTTGATTTCTGATGTATCCTCCACTGCTACATCACCTGTCTGCTCTCTTACCTGCCCACCCCCGCTTATTTCTTCCACCGATCCCTCCCCTTCATCTACAGTCCCCTCTACTCCACTTTCTCCTCCTACTCCTCCCTCTACTCCACCCTCTCCTCCTCCTTCTCCTCTACTCCTCCTCCTACTCCTCTCTCTACTCCACCTTCTCCTCCTCCTACTCCTTCCTCCTGCTCTTACTCCCCCTCCTCCTCCTACTCCTCCCTCTACTCCACCTTCTCCTCCTACTCCTCCCTCTACTCCTCCTACTCCTCCCTCTACTCCACCTTCTCCTCCTCCTCCTCCTCCTCTCTCCTCCTCCTTCTCCTCTACTCCACCTTCTCCTCCTCCTACTCCTTACTCCTCCCTCCTACTCCTCCCTCTACTCCACCTTCTCCTCCTACTCCTCCTTCTACTCCACCTTCTCCTCCTCCTACTCCACCTTCTCCTACTCCTCTCTCTACTCCACCTTCTCCTCCTCCTACTCCTTCCTCCTGCTCTTACTCCTCCCTCCTCCTCCTACTCCTCCCTCTACTCCACCTTCTCCTCCTCCTACTCCTCTCTCTACTCCACCTTCTCCTCCTCCTACTCCACCTTCTCCTCTTCCTACTTCTCCTGTCCTTCCTACTCCACCTTCTTCCCCTCTCGCTCCATCCACTACTCATTCCTCCATCTCCCCACCACCATATCTATATCCTTTATATGCTTCCTCCCTTCTTATTCCTTACCAATTTCCTCCGCCCATAGACAACTCTGCCTCTACCTGACATTATATTTTGAAGAAAAGTTGCTCCGGCCACTCTTCCGCCACTTCCCAGGGGGGAATACCACACTAACGAAAATTATTCAGACTGGTGGAGGTACACTTCATCATGAAAGACCTGTTTTGGGCACTCTCAAGGAAATAGTGCGGTCCTGACCCAGATACCCATGGAAGTAAGACACCTGTATCATCACTGGGAGGTGGCTGTCCCTCATGTTTTCTTCACTAAGTCCCCAGAAATCTCATGAAAGGAACCTGACTCATTAGAACAAAAACATGAAACACTAAAGATCAATATCAGCTCTCTACAGAGGGGGGTCAGCAAGAGAACTGTAAATAGAAAGACAAATACCCCCAATCTCACACAGAAATAGGTGAGGAAACCTCTTCTACTGCTCCTCATGGTTGCTTTGAACAGATGAAAGAAGAAACAAGACACCTCTCAACAAGGCATGCAGTAGCTTTACCAGATCCTGACTCCACTCTGTTTGCGGATAAAGAGGAAAGGTACCATACTGGATTTGCTGTTGCTACAGAAGATCAGGTACGTCAAGCATCTTCACTTTCCTCACCCACATCTGCTCAAGACGCTGAATTCACAGCCTTCTCAGTGGCATACAAAATGCCTGAAGGAAGACAATACCTACACTGACTCAAGATATGCCCTGGGTGCGGCACATGATTTTGGATCAATCTGGAAGACAAGAAGCACCACTCAGCTGACCAAGCTGCCAACCAAGCCACAAGTGCACCAAGGGAAGTGGACAGAAGGATGTCCGCTGAAGAAACTTCTACAATCACCATGTAGATCCTATCCACAGATCTCAAGCTTCTGAAGAATGACAAGCAGCTGCTGACCCTGAAGAAATACAAAGCTGGAAAACAGAAAGGGGCAACCCTTGAAGACGGGCTGTACTCCAACACTCTCAAGTTCTGTTTACCCAAAAAACATGTACTGGGCAGTGGGCCCATGGATTTTTATACCTATCCAAGACCCTCATGAACTCTTTGATCTTTAAATACTCTGAAGCACCTAGAATTACTCCTCTAATCATCAGTTACTGCCGATCCTGTGTCATTTGTGCCAAGGACAGCTCCGGCAGAAGAGGAGGAGAATCCTAAGCACCTAGCTAACTCTCACTATCCCTTTCAAGAATCCAAGTGACTATATCCAGGTGTCAAAGAGCTGCCGGGTCAAATATGCACTAGTTATAATAGACATTTTGTCAGGATGGCCAGAAGCCTAGCCGGTCATCAATGTGACAACCAAGACCATATCCCCAATAGTGCATTGTGAAAGTTGCAGAGATCACTCAGTGGATTCACTGTTCCAGATTCAAGACTCTCTCTGCAACATGGGAAGTAACATTTGTTGATTTTGACAAACCTTTGACTCTAAAGGAAAAATGACTTGTTAGAAAACAAAAAGATACCAACAAGTAGGTGTTTGATCGCCATAATAATGCCTGACCACCTGCCATCGATGGAAAGCCGAGGACCCCAAAAGGAGACCTCGTGAAGCTAAAGAAATTCAAACGCCAAGCTTCTTCAGGATTATCTGCCCATCCTGAGTTTGTGGTGATATTAATATTGACTAAATGATCTGAGTCCACCTACACTGATGTAGCGTGGGACAGGTTTAATACTGTGATGAATAAGCAAATGTGCCCTAGCCAAGGTTATTATGTCCATACACATAATACATGACAAGGTACTCTTGACACACCACATTCATGCTTCAGAACACAAAGAGGAGCACCCCTCTAAAGGGAAGTTTGACACATATATACATACATATTGATGCCATAGGTGTGCCAAGGGGGGTACCAGATGTTTTTGCAGTTAAAGAAAAGTTTGAGTCCATTTTCCAAACCGTCACTGCTAATAATAATATATATATATATATTTTTTTAATTCTTTATTTTTTAATTTTTTAATCAATGACACGTACATGTGCACATCGGTTTAAGGACTTACCCAGAAGCCAACATTGTCAACATTACGGGAACATACAGCTTTACATTCACATTGTTATAAGCCTCAATTTTCTTATCTAAACCGATAGTGCCTGCCGGCCATTGAGGTATTTATTAAATTTTAACTTCACTTCACAGTACCCCTTGTTAGTATATACATCCTTTTGATTTTTAGTTCGACAGGTATACGCACACTGTTGGGCTAAGGAGGAGGCCAAGTAAATTTCAGACCCTCCTTCGTAAATCTTAGTTTTCTGTAACACTGTATACTTGGGTCTGAACCCCTGCTTGGCCCTCGCTGTTTATAGGGGAAAATTATGTTAGGTACATACGCAATAATAATATTTTAATTTTCATTTATTGTATCTATTGCAACCAACAACGTTTTGTCAACTACACCAGAGATGCCCTCCAGGGCTTGGCCGAACAGTTGCAGGCCACATCCCAGATGACCTTCCAGAACAGAATGGCCTTAGACATGATTCTAGCTGAGAAGGGGGGTGTATGTAAAATACTACCTGTCACCATGACTTGTTGTGCCTATACTCCAGATAACACAGGTCCATATGGTAATGTAAGCTTGTCTATTTTATGATGTCCCTCTGAAGAACTAAGAAGACTTTAAGAACCGTTACTTCATAGGGTTTTGTGTCTTCTGGAATTAAAGGGACTCTATAGTCACCATATAAAAGCAAGAAAGACAGGTCCCCCAGCCTTCCTTCTTGCTTTTATATGAACTTTCATTCATTAAAAAAAAAAAAATCGGTGGTTTTATATTAAAAACTTACCTCCGTTCCAGCGCCGAGCTCCCCGCTAGGCCGCGCCCCCTTTTTCGTCAAAATGACGAAATCGCGGGGCCCAATGGGACGGCTTCGCGCTGGACCAATCGCGTTCTTCATAGAGCGGCATTGAATGCCGCCCTATGAAGAACCTGAGCGCTTTACCGCGCATGTGCGCGGAATGCGCGTTCGCGAGCTGAGCTGTCTGACTGACAGCTCAGCTCGCTTTCTAAAATTATCAATAATAATTTAGGGCCCCCACCCGCCCTGTGCGGCGGGTGGGGGCCCTAAAATTATCAATGAGGGGGGGGGACCTACTGTCCCCCCCCCGGCCCCCACCCCTGTGCGGCGGGTGGGGGCCCTAAAATTATCAATGAGGGGGGGACCTACTGTCCCCCCCCGGCCCCCACCCCTGTGCGGCGGGTGGGGGCCCTAAAATTATCAATGAGGGGGGGGACCTACTGTCCCCCCCCCGGCCCCCACCCCTGTGCGGCGGGTGGGGGCCCTAAAATTATCAATGAGGGGGGGGACCTACTGTCCCCCCCCGGCCCCCACCCCTGAGCGGCGGGTGGGGGCCCTACAATTATCAATAAGGGGGGGGACCTACTGTCCCCCCCCCCGGCCCCCACCCCTGAGCGGCGGGTGGGGGCCCTACAATTATCAATAAGGGGGGGGACCTACTGTCCCCCCCCGGCCCCCACCCCTGTGCGGCGGGTGGGGGCCCTAAAATTATCAATGAGGGGGGGGACCTACTGCCCCCCCCGGCCCCCACCCCTGAGCGGCGGGTGGGGGCCCTAAAATGATCAGTAAGGGGGGGGGACCTACTGTCCCCCCCCGGCCCCCACCCCTGTGCGGCGGGTGGGGGCCCTAAAATGATCAATAAGGGGGGGGACCTACTGTCCCCCGGCCCCCACCCCTGAGCGGCGGGTGGGGGCCCTAAAATGATCAATAAGGGGGGGGACCTACTGTCCCCCCCCCCGGCCCCCACCCCTGAGCGGCGGGTGGGGGCCCTAAAATTATCAATAAGGGGGTGGACCTATTGTCCCCCCCCGCCCCCACCCCTGAGCGGTGGGTGGGGGCCCTAAATACAAAGGGGGGGGGGACCCTAGTTAACCCTCCCCCCCCCAAAAAAAAATATCTCCCTACCTACCCCCCTCACCCTAAAAATAATGAGGGGGGACCATTAACTAAAAACCTGTAAAAAAATGAGATAAAATCAACTTACCATTCGATGTTTTCTTTCTTCTAAAATCTTCTTTCTTCAGCCCCAAAAAAGGCCAAATAAAAATCCATAATAACCGACGCAATTAAAAAAAAAAAAAAAAAAACCGAGCGCAAAAAAAAATAATCCATCTTCACCCATGGAGGGCTCCGCGCAGACTGAGCTCCGCAGGGCGGGGGAAGGCTTATAAAGCCTTGCCCCGCCCTGCAATTAGGCTAAGAACACTCTGATTGGTGGGTTTAAGCCAATCAGAGTGCTCTTTTTTTTGAAATTTAAGATTTTTATTTTTCAAATACTTAGGGGGTGTGGGATACAGAACAAAGAAAAAGGGAGGGTGCGGGGTTTGGGAGGGTACATACCAAGGCAGCAAATTGTAGTAACAGTACTTATATATATACATATAATGTGTCGATAGTGCTCTTTACATTACATTGTCATTCACAGTATTCTGTATCGTTTGTACAAAATCGCTTATCCACAAAATTCGATGGTCCACATGCAACAGTTGTAAGTGGGCGCTCATACATTTCTTTTCTTACGTGGGGAGTTGTACCAATCTAGGAGCAAATAACCTGTAATAGTTTGTGATAACCTATGTTGGCATATCATTCACCTAACATTATCGAGTAGTGATGTTCTGGTTAGTGGGGGTACCGCTGTTGTATGCTGTGGGTTTCATATAAGCGGACTCCTAGGGGTTGTCCTTCTCTAAGAGGGTAACCCAGGGCTTCCATATTAGTTCTAACCGCTGTCTTTTCGTATATGAGTCTGCAGTGAGCAGTTCATACTTGTAGAATAGTTTTACCCTTTCTATGAGTTCCCTTCTAGAGGGACATATAGTGCTCTTCCAGCTCTGTGCTATTAGGTGGCGTGCTGCTAATAGCACGATAGAGGCTATTTTTTTGTCTGCTCGATCCCAGTGAGCCGGGTAAAGGAGCAAGAGTGCTATTTCTGGAGTAATGAGTGTTTCGTGTTGTAGGATTTGGTTTAGTATTGTTTGTACTTTGGACCAGAGCGGCCGAATATCCGTACATTCCCACCAAATATGCATCATATTGCCTATAGTGCTCGAGCATCTCCAGCACATGGGGTTAGTGTTAGGGTATATTTGATTCAGTTTGTGGGGGGTTAGGTACCATCTGTAGATCACTTTCTTGTGCGCCTCTACATGGGAGAAGCATGAGGTAATACCTTTCAGGGCGTTGGTGGCTTTGAGCCAAGCATCTTCCGTTAGGTTAGAGATGCCTTCTTTTTCCCACTGGCGTGTGAAGTGAAAGGAGTGGAGGGCATGGTAATCTAGGATAGATTTGTAACATATCGAAAGAGATTTAGGCTTTAATGGTGCGTTTCGGCACTTGGACATTATGGCAATAGTATTGTTTACACGTTGGGGGGGCATTGTGTGATGCCATGAGACTTGGGAGGTTAACACACTTTTTAATTGTAGATATTGAAATATCAGGGAGTTTGGTAGATGCAAACGTTTTTGTAAGTCGGGGAATGGTTCGATAGAGTAGGATGTGCATATGTCCTTGATATATTTAACCCCATATTTGGCCCAGGTCTTCAGTGACAACCATGGAGTCAGTAGGGTCAATGCCTCAATAGGAGCCTCTACACAGTATTTTCCCTTTTCCGATACTGTTGACAGTAGTTTGTCCCAATATTTTAACATTAAGGCTGAGGTTGGGTATAGTGAGAGTTTTGGGGGACGGTGTACTTTAGGGGACCACATGATATGTAATAGTGAGTGTGGTGTGGACTTGTCGTGTTCCATGTCTGCCCATTGGAACGTGTCTCTGTCAGCATGGACACGAATGGCCGATTCTAATATTGCAGCTTCGTAGTATGCGGATATTTTAGGCGCACCTAATCCTCCTTCAGGCGATGTTTGTTGGAGTAAGGACATGGGTAAACGTGGCTTTTTCTTATCCCATATGTAACGGGACAATGTAGATTGAATATTTCTAAGCATTTGTGGTGGTACCTGGATTGGTAGCATCCGAAAAACATAGAGGATTTTTGGCAATAAGATCATTTTAATTACATTAATACGCCCCAACCAAGATAGGTGGATGTGTTTCCATGATTGGAAGAAGGAGGTGCATGTGTGTGATAAGGGCCCATAGTTGAGCGATAGGGTGGTGTGCTGGTGTAACGCCAGTTTTACACCCAGATAGGTGACGTATTTCTGTCTCCAGTCAAATTGGTATATCCTCTTTAATTTGTCAACTGTTGGTGCTTGGATATGAATGGGTAGGGCCTGTGTTTTGCTTTGGTTTAGTTTATAATATGATATTTTGCCATAATCTCGTAGGAGGTGTGTAAGGCGTGGTAGAGAAGTATCTGGGTTACCAACGGTAACTAAAATGTCGTCAGCAAACATAGCAAGCTTGAACTGTGATTGCCCTATCTGTATTCCTGAGACAAGTGGGTCGTGTCTGATTTTTTGTGCTAGGGGTTCTAGCGCTAGGATGAAGAGGAGGGGGGAGAGCGGGCAGCCTTGCCTGGTACCGTTCGAGAGGTTGAACGGCAGCGAGGTAAAACCTGAGTTGGATACTCGAGCTGTTGGGTCCTTATAGAGAGCCATGATACCTCGGGTTAGTTCTCGAGGGAATCCGAATTTATGTAAGACTGAAATCATGTATGTCCAATTGAGACGGTCAAATGCCTTTTCGGCATCTAAGGCTAACAGGAGGCTTTCTGTGTGTGTCGCGTCAATATGGGATAGTATATTAAGAATCTTCCTGGTATTGTCTGTACCTTGCCGTCCTTTAACAAAACCTGACTGGTCGTTATGGATAATGCGGGCGAGGATGGGGTTGATTCTATTTGCTAAAAGTTTGGCATAGATCTTTGTGTCGCAATTTAGTAACGATATGGGTCTGAAATTGGAGCATTGGGTTGGGGGTTTCCCAGGTTTGGGTAGTGTTGAGATGAAAGCTTGCAGCATGGCGGTAGGCAAAGCGCCATCCTGAAAGCAGCGGTTAAACAATTTAGTCAGGTAGGGTACTAAAAGATCTTGGAACGTATAATAGTATGAGTTTGTAAACCCGTCCGGGCCAGGTGATTTATGTTTTGGTAGTTGTCTAATAACGTCTTTTATTTCTTGGGGCGTAAAGGGTCGTATTAGGGATTGACAGTCTTCTGGGGTGAGGGTCGGTAGGGTGATGTCTTTCAGATATGTGTCGATGTCGTTTTGCGTGGGGGGGTGGCAGTCCTGTTCTTTAGCCAGGTTATATAGGCCGCTATAGTAGCGGCTAAATTCCTCCACAATTGCTTGTGGATCTGTGATCTTTTCGCCCTGTTTTGCAGTGAGATATGCAATCTTAGACGATAGTGTCTTAGCTTTGAGTTGTGCTGCTAACGTCTTCCCTGCTCTGTTTCCGTCTTTAAAGAATTTGTGTTTCATTTTCGACATTAAGTAGGTAGTTTTTTCCAGTTCCATGTCTTTCAGTTTTGACTGTAGATCATGAATCTGCCGTGTGACGGTATGTGATGGCGCTATTTTATTAATGCGAGTGAGGTTAGCTAGTGACTTGTGCAGATCAATATATGCCTGTGTCCGAAGCTTCTTATTGTGGCTAGCATGTTTTATGAATTGGCCTCGTAGGACTGCCTTGTGGGCTTGCCAAATAGTTTCTATACCGATTTCTCCAGTGTCATTTAAACTAAAATAGGTGTCTAATTCTTTGGTGATTTGTGTCACTAGTTTATGGTCGGTCAGGAGGGTATCATTTAGACGCCAGGTGCGGTTCCCACTAGTAGGGTGTTGCGTTGCAAATTTCAGTACTATAGGGGCATGATCTGTCCAGGTGATGGTACCTATGTCCGCTGTAGCTATTTGAGGTGCGAGTGTGGCAGGGATGAGGAATCGGTCTATTCTGGAGTACGAGTTATGAACTAAGGAGTGAAATGTATAGTCTTTGAGTAGGGGGTGTAGAATTCTCCAAATATCAATAAACCCGTGTGTTTGAAGAGTATTTTCCAGAAGGGAAATGGAGCGTGTCCTTTGTTTAGTGGTATTGCCTGAAATCTTGGCGGAGGAGGTCGTATCTAGGTTTTGATCTAGGATGAAATTTGTGTCGCCTCCAATTATGACATTTCCGAATTTATGGGCGTTAGCTAACGACAAAATTTGGTCCAGGAAAAGGTGATGATTGTCAGGCGGGCCATACACGTTAACTAGTGTGTATTGAACATTGTTTATTATGCACTGCAAAAGAAGATAGCGACCTTTTCTATCAATCAGAGTGCTCTTTGTCATTTTACAAGCGTGGGAAAGTTCTTTGGAATTTTCCCACGCTTGTAAAATGACACAGAGCACTGTGATTGGATGGATTTCAAGCCATCCAATCACAGTGCTCTGTGTCATTTTACAAGCGTGGGAAAGTTCTTTGGAATTTTCCCACGCTTGTAAAATGACAAAGAGCACTGTGATTGGATGGATTTCAAGCCATCCAATCACAGTGCTCTTTGTCATTTTACAAGCGTGGGAAAGTTCTTTGGAATTTTCCCACGCTTGTAAAATGACACAGAGCAATGTGATTGGATGGCTTGAAATCCATCCAATCACAGTGCTCTGTGTCATTTTACAAGCGTGGGAAAATTCCAAAGAACTTTCCCACGCTTGTAAAATGACAAAGAGCACTGTGATTGGATGGATTTCAAGCCATCCAATCACATTGCTCTGTGTCATTTTACAAGCGTGGGAAAATTCCAAAGAACTTTCCCACGCTTGTAAAATGACAAAGAGCACTCTGATTGGCTTAAACCCACCAATCAGAGTGTTCTTAGCCTAATTGCAGGGCGGGGCAAGGCTTTATAAGCCTTCCCCCGCCCTGCGGAGCTCAGTCTGCGCGGAGCCCTCCATGGGTGAAGATGGATTATTTTTTTTGCGCTCGGGTTTTTTTTTTTTTTTTTTTTATTGCGTCGGTTATTATGGATTTTTATTTGGCCTTTTTTGGGGCTGAAGAAAGAAGATTTTAGAAGAAAGAAAACATCGAATGGTAAGTTGTTTTTATCTTATTTTTTTTTTCTTTACAGGTTTTTAGTTAAAGGGTCCCCCCTCATTATTTTTAGGGTGAGGGGGGTAGGTAGGGAGATAAGTTTTTTTTTTTTTTGGGGGGGGGGGGGGGGGAGAGGGTTAACTAGGGTCCCCACCCCCTTTGTATTTAGGGCCCCCACCCACCGCTCAGGGGTGGGGGCCGGGGGGGGACAATAGGTCCCCCCCTATTGATAATTTTAGGGCCCCCACCCACCGCTCAGGGGTAGGGGCCGGGGGGGGGCAGTAGGTCCCCCCCCTTATTGTGAATTTTAGGGCCCCCACCCGCCGCACAGGGGTGGGGGCCGGGGGGGGACAGTAGGTCCCCCCCCTATTGTGAATTATAGGGCCCCCACCCACCGCTCAGGGGTGGGGGCCGGGGGGGGCAGTAGGTCCCCCCCCTTATTGTGAATTTTAGGGCCCCCACCCGCCGCACAGGGGTGGGGGCCGGGGGGGGGACAGTAGGTCCCCCCCTATTGTGAATTTTAGGGCCCCCACCCACCGCTCAGGGGTGGGGGCCGGGGGGGGGGCAGTAGGTCCCCCCCCTTATTGTGAATTTTAGGGCCCCCACCCACCGCTCAGGGGTGGGGGCCGGGGGGGGGGGGGCAGTAGGCCCCCCCCCCCTTATTGTGAATTTTAGGGCCCCCACCCGCCGCACAGGGGTGGGGGCCGGGGGGGACAGTAGGTCCCCCCCCTATTGTGAATTTTAGGGCCCCCCCCCCTTATTGTGAATTTTAGGGCCCCCCCCCCTTATTGTGAATTTTAGGGCCCCCACCCGCCGCACAGGGGTGGGGGCCGGGGGGGGGCAGTATGTCCCCCCCTTATTTTTTATTTTAAGGCCCCCACCCACCGCACAGGGGTGGGGGCCGGGGGGGGACAATAGGTCCCCCCTTATTGATAATTTTAGTGCCCCCACCCGCCGCACAGGGGTGGGGGCCGGGGGGGCAGTATGTGCCACCCTTATTTTTAGGGCCCCCACTCACCGCTCAGGGGTGGGGGCCGGGGGGGGGGGGAGGAGAGTAGGTCCGTCCCCCCCCCCCCGTTCAACCACTATTGTGGCCGGACAGCATCCCTGTGGGTTCGGGCTTCAGCTGTCAGCTGAAGCCACGCCCACAGCAGTGCTGACAGGCTGTCAGCACACAAAGCGCGTTCACAGTGCTTTGTGTGCTGATAGCCCGTCTGATGCATTCACCCAGAATGCATCGGACGAGAGGCCTTTTTAGGGCCTCTGAACTCGGAAGTCCCTCTGGTGGCCGTCTGATTGACTGCAACAAGAGGTGTTCCAAGCTTCCAATGTAAACACTGCATTTTCTCAGAAAATACAGTGCTTACAAGAAAAAGGCTCCGGGTAGCTGTAGCACTCACCTAAACAACCTCATTAAGCTGAAGTTGTTCAGGTGACTATAGTGTCCCTTTAACAAATAAAGTTTCTTTTTAGAATCTAACATTTCATAGGGGGGACTGATGTAGAATTATTAAAAACCTTTATTAAACCTTTATTAAATTTCTCCATTAACTCCATCTAACTTCATTATATGACAGATTTTCCTAACAGCATTTAGAATATTAGAAAGAGAATGTATTGTATGTATTTTCTAGAAAGATATGACTAACACCGGAATTATCAAGTTCCTGTAATATGTAACAAAGTATACCATAGCTAGCCCATGCTAATGAAATGTCCATTCTCTAAAAAGCCTGAGAAACTAACCTTGAAGCTAAACTCAAAATGGCTGGCTGCCAGATTCCACCTCCCATCGAGTGAGCCTCGTGCTAAAGAGCAATGGCGACTGAATCTCATGTCTTACCCTTGTCAGAAATGACGACATCCCATGATGGGAGGATGCCCCACTAGCCACTCAAACCCCTAAGCCAATTACTAATATAGATGGGAGGGCATTTAACTTACCACTTAATACATAGACCAATTAATGATGTTTATTTGTTGTTATCTTGATATTCAATGATGATGTAATTTTGCTCTTATAAGGGTCTGCGAGCCCGCTTTTTCTCCAGATGCCATTAAATTTTCTGAAGTTATTTTAACCTGAACTGCATGTGTCAGTGTGAATTTACTTCTGCGTATACGCAATTTAATCATCTCAGATTTGGACAGGAACAGATAGTCATTCAAACATATTTGTTTGCTTAAAATAATCTATATCACACACACTGCACTCATATACACACTGCACTCATACACACACACACACTGCATTCATACACACACACTGCACTCATACACACATTGCATTCATACACACACACTGCATTCATTATATACACACACTGTAAATAAATATTTAATTAATATAATTTTTTAGGATCTCATTTTATTTAATTTTATTTAGAAATTTACCAGTAGCTGCTGCATTTACCACCCTAGTCCCATCCTAGTCTTATACTCGAGTCAATAAGTTTTCTCAGTTTTTTCGGGTCGGCTTATACTCGAGTATATACGGTAGTTGAAAGTCACTGCTGTACAGATATGATGTAGTCATATCTTTCATGTATAGTGTTTTTACATTGTTGTGTGTGCTATATTTACGTACGACCGTATAATGACATGACATACTTTACTTATGCTCTTTCTAATGCATGAATGTGATGGTGCTTTGTAAATAAATATTACCGGTATTTGTTCCACAGTCAGGTCAGCTTTTCCTTTGGTATAATCCAGTAAAACACTGATTTAGAATGATTTAAAGTGAACATGTCATCAATTCTTATACTTTCCTTAACCCCTTAAGGACAAAGGCAATTGAACTAGTTTTAGTTCTGATCACAACAAAATCAACCATAATTTACCTCTCTTGTATTTAGTGTACCTATATGTATTAAATATCATTTTGTTCAGGAGAAACAATCATTTCACAGCAAATATATTTTATATAAAACATAGTTTGAGAGATTAAGATTTTTTTATTTTTATTTTCCAAGTTCTACATGGCATTTTAAACTGTAAATGTCATAATACTGTTAGCTTTTACTGCAATAAAACACACATATTTATGTTCAGCAATGTCCCATGAGTACAACAGCACCCCCCATATACAGTACTTATGTGGTGGAATCTCGGTAAAAATAAATTTAGTAGGCCGAGATTACCACGTGGCATGTGTACGTGCATATGCTGACGTATCGATCAGTTGGTTGCACGTGGCAAGATACGATCAGTAGTGTACGGAGCATGTGCAAAAATACAGGATATAGTATTCCCCTCCTCCATTGTGCTGGACAGGCCATGCGGTCAAACAGGAAGTTAATTCTTATTTGTGTTGATTGGTTAAGAGAATGTGCGGGTGGAGCTTAATATGGGAGGCTGCCTATATAAGGAGCCTGCACTATTGTCCGGGGCTCAGAACTTGCTGTATTTTGGTGACATTAGTCCCTCTGAGTCCCGATCGGTGATCCAATAAAGAATCTCTTCCTTCCTGAAGAAACCTGTGTCCATCTCTCTGTGCTTGGCTTCCGTCAGTTTCTCCGGTATCATTTGGTGCATTGGCCGGGAAGCTCATCGTTCAACGGTAGCTGAGAGGCAGAGGCGTGAGACGGTCTATCTTTGCCCACGTTCTCTACGGCTGCACCCCTGAACTTCTGCGTGGACCTCCCTTCGTCTCGGCGCCACTGGTCTGTTGTCCAGGAGATCATCGGCCTCTACGTAAGAAGTGCTGGGGTGTCCCCGTCGATGAGTGTGAACTCAGGTTCAGGAACGAGGAGGTAAGACAACTGCTGTTTTAGACGGCAGGACCCACTAGGGGTATACCGATTGTGCGGTAGGCCCAAAGGGGTTTGAATCTGTGTATCTGCCCCCTCTGTCGGAGGGAAGGAGCGAAGGCGCACCGCTCGATCGAACGCTCTTTAGTCAGACCGTTTGATTTTGTTAGTCAGGCGGGGTCCTGGTGTAAATAGCCCTAGCCGGACACCGGTGTCTTGTCTAGACTAGCGTTCTAGGGTGTATATTACGTTCGCTAGGTCGGAGGGACCGGGAGACTAAGCGGCGCCTGTGTAAATTCGGTTCGCTAGCTCTCAACCTATCTGGGCTAAGTGGGAAGGCGTGTAAATTTGGAACCCACTAGACTTTTGATAGTGCGACTAAGAGGCGCCTGTGTAAATTCGGTTCTCTAGCTCGCTATATGTGGTGATTGGGCAGTGTGGCTAACCAAAACGGGTGTATATAGTTTTAGGTAGTCCATTCAAGGTACTGGCCAATAGTTTAGTTGGGAATTGTAAATGTGATAAAGATTGTTTAGTAAAGTGTATATCTTGTTAGATAGCGCGAGCTCAGCCGTCTAGCGAGAGTGTTAATAGTGTGTTGCTGTATTATAGTGCACGGTACCATAACCCTGTATATTTACTGACACTGTATATAAGTACTAATCATTGTCGTCTATTGCATGTTTTAACACCATAACCACTAATAATTGTATTGTGACCTTAACTTGTGCTTTGACCTATGCTAACCGTACTGTAACCGCTATTTGTAAAAGACGATGTTACTGGGGTGTGTTATAGACGGGTAATTCATATATAGAGAATTATAGCGTGGGTGACTGTATAGTTACGCCAAAGGGCATAATATTGATTATCTAGTGACTGGTGTAACAGCTGTGTGTGTACGGGAATTCCCTGAGTGTTTATTGTATTATTGTGTACGTTTCACTTGGTAACTGTACCACGTGGTGCTGTTGCCAGAGGAAACGGGTGTGACTGTTGAATAGTACGCGTGCATAGTATTCGTTGTCGACGACGTTCCATTGTTAAGTATGGGTGCGTCGCAGTCAACGATTCCGGATCCCTTAGGTTGTATGGTGAAGAATTTTAAAAAGGGATTCAAAACTTGTGATTTTGGGGTTAAAATGTCTCCTGTACGTTTGGTCACTTTGTGTACTAGGGAGTGGCCTACTTTGGTTGCGGCATGGCCGCCACGTGGCAGTTTGGATCCAACCCTGGTACAGCGCTTACACGTGGCTGTATCAGGTAGGCCTGAACTTTACGGCCAGTTTCCTTATATTGATTGTTGGAGACAGGCCGTAAATGACTCGCCAAAATGGCTTCAGACATGCCACGAGGAGCAGTGTCGCCTCATGGTAGCTAGGACTTGTTTGTCCACTAGGACTGGTGTTAGGCCCATTTTGGACACGCCCCCTGAGTCCGAGATCCCTTTGCCGCCCCCTTACTTTCCGTTAAGAGGAAGTGACGCAAATGCAGGAAGTCCTGCAACCCTCCCCTCATTACCCCCATCCACTTCCGCTTCCTCCTCCAGTACAGAATCCACCCCCTCTCGTACTAAATCTCCCCTTCCGGAATCAGAACCAACCCCCATTAAATCCGAATACCCTGATTTGGCGCCACTTCAGACTTCCGGTCAAGCTTCTTCTAGCTCGACTCGAAGTGTTTTATTTACAACCTTTTCCCAAAACCAAGTTCCCACATCCCCATGCCCTATCTCTCCCCGACCGGAACCCATGACTGACGCCCCTCTACGTAGCCCCATACAAACCCGACAACTGACCGGTACCCAACAATTAAAGCACTATCAGATGCCTCTTCGCCTGAATCCCGGGTCAGCCTATATCGATGCCGCAGGTCAAATGGCACATGCTGACCCAGTCTTCGTATATGTCCCATTCACTACAACCGATCTCTTAAACTGGAAGACCCACAATTCCTCGTATACTGAGAAACCACAAGCTATGACTGATCTGTTCACCTCAATAGTACAGACGCATAATCCGACATGGGCTGATTGCCAGCAGTTATTAATGACTTTGTTTAACAATGAGGAAAGGACAAGAATTAATCAAGCAGCCATTAAAGCACTAGAGGATAGAGCCCGTGCTTTGAACCAAGCTAATCCAGCAGCATGGGCCGCAACACATTATCCCAACACCGATCCCGATTGGAATGTAAATGGTGCTGATATGGTTCAACTCAGAGCCTATAGAGACGCTATAATTGCTGGCATGAAAGCAGGAGGAAAGAAAGCCATTAACATGTCGAAGACAGTTGAGGTGATTCAGAAAAGTGATGAAGCGCCCAGTGTCTTTTATGACCGATTATTGGAGGCATACCGCTTGTATACCCCCTTTAATCCGGAAGACGCAGATAATTCCCGAATGGTGAACTCCGCCTTTGTCAGCCAAGCTTACGGAGATATTAAGCGCAAGCTACAAAAGTTAGAAGGGTTTGCAGGTATGTCCATCACCCAACTAATGGAGGTAGCGAATAAGGTGTATATGAATAGGGAAACAGAAAGTAAGAAAGAGGAAGAGCGCAAGATGCGTAAAAAGGCTGATATGCTAGCGGTAGCGATCGCAGGCGTAGATAGACGGGGCCCAGATAGAGGCGATAGTAGATGGAATAGGGAGCCTTTGAGTAGGAATCAGTGCGCGTATTGCAAGGAAGAAGGGCATTGGAGGAACGAATGTCCACAAAGAGAGCAGTACGAGAGAGACCAACCCAGGGCAGGTTACGGAAACTTTAGAGGCAGAGCGAGAGGTAGAGGAGGCCCCGGAGGGAGTAATGGTAATAGAGGGAGTAATGGGAACAGAGGAAGTGTTAGGGAAGACAGGTATATTCCAGCAGCGCAAAGGTCCCGCGATAGAGAAGGTAGGGACTTTGTAGGATTGGCTGACACGGTCATGGAGGACTATTGATACCGACCGGGCTCCATCCCCCTTGGTCGAGCGGAGCCTATGGTCGATGTATCAATAGGGGGAAAAAGGAGTGCGTTCATGATCGACACTGGTGCTGAACATTCAGTGGTGACTAATCTAGTTGCTCCTCCATCTGGAAGGACTATTACTGTGATAGGAGCAACTGGAAGAAGTGCTGAAAAACCGGTTCTTAAAAGTTGACTCTGTACATTGGGAGGCCACGTAGTAAAGCATCAATTCCTTTATATGCCTGAATGTCCAGTCCAATTGCTGGGACGTGATATGCTATCTAAATTACAAGCGCAGATTACGTTCCTACCAAATGGAACAACATCCTTAAAGTTTAATGGACCTTCAGGTATTATGACATTATCCGTACCAAATGAAGAAGAGTGGCGACTTTATACAGCGTTGACTAGCCAAAACCCTAGGAGTGATGAGTCCTTATTCAACATACCAGGAGTTTGGGCAGAGAACAACCCACCAGGACTGGCCCGCAATATTCCACCTATTAAAATCGAACTAAAACTTGGGGTTTATCCAGTGAGCCTAAGACAATACCACATCCCGCAGAAGGCTAAGAAGAACATACAATCTTATCTGGATAAGTTCATACGGTATGGTATCCTAAAATTCTGTACTTCCCCCTGGAACACCCCATTGCTGCCTGTTCAAAAGCCCGGTACAGATGAGTATCGACCTGTACAGGACTTGAGAGCAGTCAATGATGCGGTTGTTAGTATACATCCAGTCGTGCCCAATCCATATAACCTGCTTGCTTTAATTCCGGGCGGAGCTACTTACTTCACAGTCTTAGATCTCAAAGATGCCTTCTTTTGCCTTCGAATTGCCGCAGAAAGTCAATGTATCTTCGCTTTCCAATGGGAAAACGCTGTAACGGGCTCAAAACGCCAAATGACCTGGACAAGACTGCCCCAAGGGTTTAAAAATTCACCTACCCTATTTGGTTCAGCTCTAAGTCAAGATCTACTGGATTTCGAGTCTATCCCAGGAGAGTGTGTATTGTTACAGTATGTAGATGACTTGTTGATAGCAGCAGTTACAAAAGAAAAATGTCAGCAAGCAACGCACGATCTACTACACATTCTCTGGAAGGCAGGATACAAGGTGTCTAGAAAGAAGGCTCAGTTGTGTTTGCCAACTGTCAAATATCTGGGATTCCATATCTCTGAAGGTCAAAGAATTATGGGGCCAGAGAGAAAAGAAGCTGTGTGCCAAATACCGATACCCAAGAATAGAAGACAAGTGCGAGAATTCTTGGGGGCAGCGGGCTTCTGTAGGATATGGATTCCCAGCTACGCGATACTGGCAAAACCTCTGTATGCAGCTATCAAAGGTACAGAGCACGACCCCTTCTTATGGACTCAAGAACAGCAAACGGCATTTGAAGATGTGAAGAAGGCTTTGATGAGTGCCCCAGCATTAGGTCTACCTGATCACACACGACCATTCTACCTGTATGTACATGAGCAAAGAAGAATGGCTGTGGGAGTATTGACACAGTACTTGGGATCATGGCAAAGACCTGTTGCCTACATGTCTAAGCAACTGGATGCAGTGGCCAGCGGACTTCCACCTTGTCTAAGAGCCGTAGCTGCAGCCGCCCTGCTAGTAGCTGAAGCCGATAAACTCACTCTGGGTCAAGAACTTTATGTACGAGTCCCACATGCAGTACAGACGTTGTTGGATTACAAAGGAAATCATTGGTTTAGTAACAGCCGTATGACCAAGTATCAAGCAATGTTGTGTGAAAACCCAAGAGTGCATTTAGAGACTGTAAATACCTTAAATCCAGCTACCCTTTTGCCACAACCTACTGAAAGTCAACATGATTGTTTGGAAGTAATGGATGAAGTATTTTCAAGTAGACCAGATCTTCGTGATTTTCCCATCCAGAACCCCGATGTTCAATATTACACCGACGGCAGTAGTTATGTGAAAGAAGGGATCCGCTATGCAGGATATGCAGTAACAACAATAGACAAGGTGATAGAAGCTCGGCCACTGGCGAAAGGAACATCAGCACAAAAGGCAGAATTGATAGCACTGACACAAGCGTTACAATTGGCTGAAGGTTTAAGAGTGAACATCTACACGGACTCCAAGTATGCGTTTTTAACCACTCATGCCCACGGAGCTTTGTATAAAGAAAGAGGACTACTGAATTCAGAAGGTAAAGAAATCAAGTACGCAGCTGAAATCCTACAACTATTGGAAGCAGTGTGGGAGCCGAAAGAAGTCGGTATTATACATTGTCGAGCGCATCTGAGAGGAGATGGTGATGTAACTAAGGGAAATCGGATGGCAGACAGTACAGCTAAGCGTGCCGCTGAATCAGGAAGACAGGAATATGTGGGGCATATAGCTGCTCTTATACCAACTCCACTGTCTCAATGGACTCCAGTTTATACAGCTCAAGAAGAGGAGTGGTTAAAGACTGAACCAGGAAAGTATTTGGAGAACAAATGGTATCAGTTAGAAGATGGAAGAATAGTCATTCCAGCATCACTAGCGGTAGAAATTGTCCAAAATTATCATAACGGGACACATTCTGGGAGAGACAGTACAGAAGAATCTCTCAGGAAACATTTCTACATACCAAGATTGTCCAACTTGACTCAGGCCATTGTACGCAGATATGTAACGTGTGCTAAAAATAATGCAAGACAAGGACCAGTAAAACCACCAGGAGTCCAGTTTATGGGGGGACTCCCCATGTCCGATCTACAAATAGACTTTACAGTGATGCCTAAATCGGGTGGACATCGTTACCTGTTGGTAATTGTGTGCACCTATTCAGGCTGGGTAGAAGCATGTCCTACTCGTACAGAGAAAGCAGGAGAAGTTGTGAGATTCCTGCTACGAGAAATAATACCCCGATATGGACTACCCTGTTCTATAGGATCGGACAATGGTCCAGCTTTTGTTCACCAGTGCCTACAACAACTGACTCATATGCTTGGTATAAAGTGGAGGCTTCATACGGCATATAGACCCCAGAGTTCTGGTAAGGTAGAGAGAATGAATAGAACTATTAAGAACCAGTTGGCTAAAATGTGTCAGGAAACCCAACTTAAGTGGAACGTTCTCTTACCCATAGCTCTATTGCGAATCCGCAGTACCCCTACCAGAAGGATGGGCCTCTCTCCTTTTGAAATCATGTATGGGCGACCACCTCCCGTACTTGGTAACTTAAGGGGGGACTTGAGTCAGTTGGGAGAAGGAATTACCCGGCAGCAGGTTGTAGAGTTGGGTAAGACTATGGAGGAGGTACAGAAATGGGTACAAGATAGATTACCTGTGAATATTTATCCCCCAGTTCATAGTTACCATCCAGGAGACCAAGTGTGGATTAAAGAGTGGAATAATGTACCGTTAGGGCCCAAGTGGAGAGGTCCTTATGTTGTTCTTTTGTCTACCCCTACAGCGATAAAAGTAGCCGAAGTGACTCAGTGGATACATCACTCCAGGGTTAAACCAGCAGCAGTCGATTCTTGGCAAGTTACAGCAGATCCAGAGAATCCCTGCAAGATCCGGTTAAAACGCACTACTCAGTCGGAGTAACGAGGAATCGTGTGGATTACAAATTTTATTGTTACAGGGATTTGGTGAAGTGAGTGTTTTAGACGGCCATAATAAAGCCTGTCCGCTTACCAACACATAGTATATAAGCCAGGAAAGTCTCAAAGGGACACCTGTGAAGACGAGCAGAACTCCATTCCCTGCAGCCCTCACATCCTGGAAGCTGAGGTGCCTTCGCACGGACGAAGACTGAGGATGACGGCGAAAGATGTGTTTTTGATAGTGTTTATTCATGTGTGTTTTTATATTCAGGAAGGTAGAGGTACCGACACTCCTAGCTGTGAGGTATGCATTAAGACTACGAGAACAGGTAACCATATTTCCCAAACCCTAATTTGGCATTCACAATACGAGTGTAAAGGAGATGTATCGAGATGTAGATACCTAAATATAGACTATAGTGTGTGCCATTTAGGAGTAGGAGAACCTAAGTGCTTCAGTCCAGAGTATCAACCTCGTACAATTTGGTTGACTCTCAGGAATGGAGATCCTCAGGGGACCCTAATTAATAAGACAGTGTTAGAATCCGTACATTCTTCGGGTGTTCTGCTATTTGATGCATGTAAGGCGATATCAAGTGGTAGAAAGCCGTGGAATGTATGTGGGGATCTTAGATGGGAGAGGACGTATGGGTCTAACGATAAATATATTTGTCCCAGTAGTAAAAATAAATATGTGAGTCCTAGATGCCCAAATAGAGAGTATAACTTTTGCCCATATTGGTCTTGTGTGGGGTGGGCAACTTGGGGACAGACAGTAGACAAGGACATGATAGTGACTAAGTTGCCGACTAGCCCATATTGTAAGTCTATGGAATGCAACCCAGTCCATATACTTATAAATAACCCCGACAAGTTCTTAGACAAATATGGCAATTTATTTGGGTTTCAAATATACGGGACGGGTTTAGATCCTGGGACAGTATTATTTATAGGGATAGAGACTGATACGGTATCCTCCCAGACTCATCAAGTATATCATTCCTTTTATGAAGAGATGAGTATAGATAATAAGATCCCCCATAATGCTAAAAACCTGTTCATTGATTTAGCCGAAAGTATTGCCGGTAGTCTTAATGTTACCAACTGCTATGTGTGTGGAGGTACTAACATGGGAGACCAATGGCCTTGGGAAGCAAAGGAGGTAATGTCCGGTTCTGAGGCAGTTGACCAATTAATATCCTCACAAGCCGATTATCATATGAGTGTTAGAGGTAAATCTGAGTGGAGATTAAAGACCTCCATCATAGGTTATGTTTGCATAGCAAGGAAAGGAATAATGTATAATACTTCTGTAGGAGAATTAACTTGTCTAGGGCAAAAAGCTTATGATGATGATACTAAAAATACAACTTGGTGGTCGGCTTCAAATGTCTCAGAACCATCTAACCCGTTTGCTAGATACGCCAATTTAAAGGATGTGTGGTTTGATCTATCTATCACATCTACCTGGAGAGCCCCAGCAAATTTGTACTGGATCTGTGGTAAGAAAGCCTATTCGGAGTTGCCACAGGACTGGGAAGGGGCATGTGTGTTGGGTATGCTCAAACCATCCTTCTTCTTGTTACCTATTGAAACAGGTGAGACTTTAGGTGTTAAAGTGTATGATGTGAATCATAGGAAGAAAAGGGGACCCATAGAGATAGGCGCCTGGGAAGATAATGAATGGCCTCCCCAGCGTATTATAGATTATTATGGGCCAGCCACGTGGGCAGAAGATGGTACCTTTGGTTATAGAACCCCTATTTATATGCTCAACCGTATTATAAGATTACAGGCGGTGGTTGAGATTATCACTAACGAGACATCACAAGCGCTCAATCTTCTAGCTAAGCATAATACCAGGATGAGGACAGCAGTATACCAGAATAGATTAGCCTTGGATTACCTTTTGGCAGTAGAGGGAGGTGTATGTGGGAAGTTTAACCTGAGCAATTGCTGTCTTCAAATAGATGACGAAGGGCAAGCAATAGCTGAGCTTACTAGCCATATGGTTAAACTAGCGCATGTGCCTACTCAGGTATGGAAAGGGTACAATCCAAGTAGTTGGTTTGGTAGCTGGTATGAGTGGTTTGGAGGGCTTAAGGCAGTGGTAGGTGGAGTCCTACTGATTTTAATGTTGTGTCTACTCCTACCGTGTCTTATACCCTTAGTAGTTAGATCTGTGCAAAGCCTGATAGAAAATATAGCAGAGAGGAAGGCTGCTGCACAGATAATGGCAATATATAAATATAAGGCTCTAGATCAGGGAGAACCAATGCAGGAAGATGAATGTTGAAGATTCACATCATAAGATAAGTCTGGTCTGGTTCAAGGTAACTTGCGGTGTAAGCAAACTAAGGTTAAGTGATGCCTCAAGTAATTGTAAAATATCAAGAGGCATCAAAGGGGGGAATGTGGTGGAATCTCGGTAAAAATAAATTTAGTAGGCCGAGATTACCACGTGGCATGTGTACGTGCATATGCTGACGTATCGATCAGTTGGTTGCACGTGGCAAGATACGATCAGTAGTGTACGGAGCATGTGCAAAAATACAGGATATAGTATTCCCCTCCTCCATTGTGCTGGACAGGCCATGCGGTCAAACAGGAAGTTAATTCTTATTTGTGTTGATTGGTTAAGAGAATGTGCGGGTGGAGCTTAATATGGGAGGAGTTATGTGCCTATATAAGGAGCCTGCACTATTGTCCGGGGCTCAGAACTTGCTGTATTTTGGTGACATTAGTCCCTCTGAGTCCCGATCGGTGATCCAATAAAGAATCTCTTCCTTCCTGAAGAAACCTGTGTCCATCTCTCTGTGCTTGGCTTCCGTCAGTTTCTCCGGTATCACTTATGTTTGTTTTTTTAGAAAGTTACAGGGTCAAATATAGGACTTGCCCATTTTGTTTTGTACACATTGAAACTTGCGATTGAGACAATATTGCAGCCCTGGAATGAAAATTACCCCCATCATGGCTTACCATTTGCAAAAGTAGACAACCCAGGGTATTCATAATAGGGTATTTCAAGTATTTTGTAGTAGCCACTTAGTCACAAACCCTGACCAAAGTTAGTGTTCATTTTATTTAAAAAATAATCTTTATTTTTGCAATGACAGAATTGCCTATGTCGCATTTAAGAGAGTATGGCAACCTGGGTAATAACATTTCACCATTATGGCATACCATTGTCAGAGTATTCCAAATGGCGTATTATGAGATGTTTGGTCTAGCCACTTTAACAGAAAGGCAGGGCCCATATGGAGTTCATATCTTTTTGTGCTTTTTCACACACATGAACTCCATTTTCACAGCAAATTTCATATTCATGATATGAGTTAGTGCAGTAAAGCATCAGTATATTGATGTAACATTGTCTTATGAATATAACAGCATGCCCACGTACAATAGGGATAGCAGGATGGGGTACTTGTACCAATAGAACCTGATACGTATTTTTTTTAACATTTTTCTGTAATTCTTTATTTTTCTGTGCAAGTGATTGACAACATGTTTAACGTGCCACAACAGCACACATACGCTTTTCATCATGTACATTAGCATGGCACATGTAAGTTGCACATTTTTTTATAATAAACATGGCTGGCTAGTATTCGTCATGAGATACGGAAACAGGAATGGTAGGTACATTATGCTTAGCTGACTGAAAGTATATTGAGTAGTTTCAAGATTTGTCAGATAATGCAAGCTTTTTATATGACCTGAGTATTTGTACGATTTGACAAACATCTTATTTTGATTAAGAAAATGTTCTTAGTTACTATAAGTGATATCACAGAGAGTCACTGACTGAGAAATTTTTCTTTGCATTTTCTAACAGACAAGCTTGCAGTGTCACGGTAACAGTAGTAAACTTAGGAAAACAGTTTATCATAGGTGTGATATTTGAAGGAACACTATAGTCACCTAAATTACTTTAGCTAAATAAAGCAGTTTTAGTGTATAGATCATTCCCCTGCAATTCCACTGCTCAATTCACTGTCATTTAGGAGTTAAATCACTTTGTTTCTGTTTATGCAGCCCTAGCTGCACCTCCCCTGGCTATGATTGACAGAGCCTGCATGGAAAAAAAAACTGGTTTCACTTTCAAACAGATGTAATTTACCTTAAATAATTGTATCTCAATCGCTAAATTGAACTTTAATCACATACAGGAGGCTCTTGCAGGGTCTAGCAAGCTATTAACATAGCAGGGGGTAAGAAAATCTTAATTAGACAGAACTTGCAATAAAGAAAGCCTAAATAGGGCTCTCTTTACAGGAAGTGTTTATGGAAGGCTGTGCAAGTCACATGCAGGGAGGTGTGACTAGGGTTCATAAACAAAGGGATTTAACTCCTAAATGGCAGAGGATTGAGCAGTGAGGCTGCAGGGGAATGTCCTATACCAGTGATGGCGAACCTATGGCACGCGTGCCACAGGTGGCACGCCGGGCCCTCTCTGTGGGCACGCGGTCATAGGTTTGCCATCACTGCAGAGTAGGCACCTGCCTGCCCGAAACGGCAGGCGCCTACTCTGCTTCCGGGTCGGGAGGCAGGGGAGGGATCTTTGAAGCAGCTCCCCTGTCCTCCCGCGAGCAAGCTGTGTGGAGCCTTGCCGCGCGTTACCATGGCAACGCCCCACACAGCATCGCACGGGAGGACAGGGGAGCTGCTTCATAGATCCCTCCCCTGCCTCCCGACCCGGAAGCAGTACTTACCACCACCGGACCACCAGGGATGGCTGTGCCCCCCCCTCCTTCCTTAAAGGTAAGAAGGGGGGGGGGGAGATAATTTAATATACTTTTTTAAAAAAAAAAAAAAACGTTTATCCCCACACACCCAGCACCCCTACCCCCCAGCAGTACCCCTTCCCCCCCACAGCACCCCTACCCCCCCCACACACAGCACCCCTACCCCCAGCAGTACCCCTACCCCCCACACACAGCACCCCTACCCCCCAGCAGTACCCCTACCCCCTCCCACACACAGCACCCCTACCCCCCAGCAGTACCCCTACCCCCCCACACACAATACCCCTACCCCCCCACACACAGCACCCCTACCCCCCCAGCAGTACCCCTACCCCCCACACAGCCCCCTACCCCCCCACACACAGCACCCCTACCCCCCCAGCAGTACCCCTACCCCCCACACAGTACCCCTACCCCCACACACACAGCACCCCTACCCCCCAGCAGTACCCCTACCCCCCTCACACACAGCACCCCTACCCCCTCATACACACACACACACACACACACACACACACACAGCACCCCTCACACACACATACAGCACCCCTCACACACACACACACACACACACACACACAGCACCCCTCACACACACACACACAGCACCCCTCACACACACACACACACACACAGCACCCCTCACACACACACACAGCACCCCTCACACACCTCTCACACACACACAGCACCCCTCACACACAGAGCACCCCTCTCACACACACACACACACACAGCAACCCTCACACACAGCACCTCACACAAACACATACACTACACCCCTCAATGCAGTATGTGTGTGTGCGTGTATTCAGCAGTCTGTGTGTGTGCATGTATTCAGCAGTCTGTGTGTGTGTGTATATTCAGCAGTGGGTGTATGTATTCAGCAGTCTCTGTATGTGTACTCAGCAGACTGTGTGTGTGTGTACTCAGCAGACTGTCTGTGTGTGTACTCAGCAGACTGTCTGTGTGTGTACTCAGCAGACTGTGTGTGTACTCAGCAGACTGTCTGTATGTGTATTCACCAGTCTCTATATTCAGAAGTCTTGTCTGTGTGTGTGTGTATTCAGCAGACCGTGTGTATGTATTCAGCAGTCTGTGTGTGTGTATGTATTGCATTTGTTGGAGATACTAATAAATATAAGCTTAATTTGATCTATTTATATTATTATTTAAAATTTGTATCATTGAACTCTCTGTTGTTGTGGTCTTTTAAAACAAAAGTTGTTAATTAGTTCGGACAACAGTACGAGTTGTTTTTTCTAAACTTAAACCTCAATATTCAGGTTTAATTGCCGTGTTGGCACTTTAAGGAAAAAAAATTGGCATGTATTGCGGTTTGGGCACTCGGGCTCAAAAAGGTTCGCCATCACTGATGTAGTGTATTAATGTAATTTAGAACAGTAGCAGAATACAAATATGTCTGCAGTAGTGGGAAATGTGTGGTCTGGGAATTTTCCAAAATAAAACACTTAAGAATGTTTTATTAATATTTTGACCTAGCTTCGTGATAAAATGGTAAAATGATAAGTGTCACATTATCTTCGTTACAGCCTTTGGAATGCACTTTCTGCTAATATATACTTTTGTGTAGCAGTTTTGGATTCTGTGACTATTATAATAGTTGTAATCTCAGCTTGGCAAATTTTGCAAAGTTTTAGTGTTAAATCTGTAATTCACTCCTTGCAATATTTGTTTTATAACTTCTAAAAATTTATTTAAATCCTAGACATATTGGGCATTTTACCAATCAGGACTAATTAGACAATCTGTTTTGAGTTAATTTTTCTTAGTTGCACTTTGTGTAGAAATTATTAAATGTAAAACTGAGACTTTTTCCCCCCATTTAAAAAAATATCTGAGGGGCGTGGCTTGGCAGCCGACGAAAATGGCCGCATAAACTCTCCCTCCGCCCAGGTCCCGACTCACCAGCAGAAAATTACCCGCTACTCTGCCGACATTGGGAGATCAAATAATTAGATAAATAAACCCATCTCTTCTATTAGATTATAATAACTAACCTTACTAGCACACTCATATTGATAAATTAAAAATCCATTTATTAATAAAATGCAGACAAATATAAAAAGAAAAAACCATATGTAGCAAATATTATGTCTTTTAGGAATGTCTTAATGAAAGCCATGCAAAAGTCCAGACCTTATTCGAAATGCTCGACGTCCCGAGTCAGCAAAATGGTGTAGTGCTGAAAAAAAAATCGAATAGTGGTCCTCTTAACCGTGCAAGTGTTGGCTGGTGTTGATGGGAGTCAAACCTCTCCAGACGCGTTTCTCCGCTGCTGCGGCTTTTTCAATGGATGAGGTCTGTGTCTTTGTATCCACTTTTATAGCTGTTTCCGGCATTCTTTCAATCACGGCAAATTCATAACCAGATATGAGTGTTGCAAAAAAGAGTGTCTACTATATAGTCAGTAGATAAAATTGTATCAAACATACAAGCTTAGAGATGTTACTGCTTATTTTATCGGCACATTATAATGCTTATTTTAGTCGGCACATTAGATTGCTCTTCTTTGTTTATTGCTGTTACCATAGTAACACCCGCCTAGGCAGGTTTGAATATAACTGCCGTTTTTATATGATTAGACAGAAGACAAACATCATAAAAAAGGGGAAATATATTTCAAGGGAGTTAATTGTAGAATAAGGATCTTTTCTTAGATTCTCTACTATGTTCATTAAATATAAATCCTTATTAAATTACATCTAAGATCGTTGTTATCGGTGTAGCAAACTTTAGAAGCAGTCTTCAAGATAAAAAAGGAAATAAATTTAAAAGGGAGTTAATTACAGACTAAGGATCTTTTCTTGGGACATTGGGAGATCAAACAGGGCCCCACAGACTGGGAAGACCCCAGAGCCAAAAAGGGACAGCTTACCTCGTCCCTGCGCCAGTTCCTGGTGACCCCCGTGGACCTCGCGACACAGCCGCATGGCGCCCACGGATCAATGGCGTCGTAAGATTCTGCGCCTTCATCGCCGGCATCCAACCTGCACACGGGAGGCTCGGAAAGACCCGCGTGGTTGGACCTCCTGAGAGCTCTGCCCACAAAGGAAGACCTCCGCTCGGCCACCTCAGAGCTGGGAGCTACTATAAGGCAGGACATCCAGGCACTGAGGGCTGACATGCAGGGCCTGACAGACCGCATGAGCCACGTGGAGGCAGCCTGTGACAGGCCCAGAACACACTAGCTGAGGCTGCAGAAACCTCCTCAGAACAGGTACGTGGCATGGCCCTACATATTGAGGACTTGGACAACAGGGGGCGCCGCAATAACTTAAGGCTGCGCGGCCTCCCTGAAACTGAGGACTCGCCCCAGCAGCTACAGGAAAGCCTTCTGGAAATATTCAATGGGATCCTAGGCCGTGACCACCAGGCACCTATAGAATTTGTAAGAGCTCATAGAGCCCTCTGTCCTAAGGGCGCGCCAGGTAGCCCACCCAGGGATGTCATTTGCTGCCTGGCAAATTTTGCCTTAAAGTAGACTATCCTTAAACAAGCACGAGGCCAGCAAACGCTCACCTACCGGAACCAAGACCTGCAACTCTTTCCAGATTCATCGCCGGCTACTCTGACCTACCGACGCGCTCTGAAACCACTCACGAGGGTACTGGTGACCCAACAGATCCGGTACAAATGGCAGATGCCCATGGGACTGCTCGTCCACACGCCGAGAGGTCCATTACTGGTCCGCACACACAGCGACTACATAGCACTGGGCACAGAGCTCCAACTGCCCGCCATCAACATGAGATGGCCTGACCCATTGGACATATATACCACCGCAAGAAACCCCTATCCGAGACCGGCGCTGCTGCAACGCACTCGATGGGGACACCAGGAGGCCACTAGGCCTACAGGTACTGCCTGTTAGAGGGCATGACTTTCCCCCTTTCTCCCCACGCTGCGCCCGGCCTTGGCCACCTCGCACCAGTCTGGCCCTCTCTAGGGCACAAACAGTCCCGCTACAGGACTTGGACACTGTCCCCAGGTACAAACTTGGCCAACCTACAGATTGGACACCCCTTATTGGCACTCTGTCCCTCCACCCCTCAGAACAGCACCTCTTGCCGGGCTGCATGAACAGTTGCCGGGCCATACTCCACCTACAGCCATGCCGCACAGGGCCCCGTCTACCCCAATGGGGTTGGGTGGGTTGGGGGACGTGGCCCCAAGGGACTGTGGTACCTAGTAGTGCCTGCAAGTGTTGGCACTGGCCCGCTGGGAGCGCCTACTGCGCTGTGTCTCGTGTGGCACACACGCCTGCACATGCTGAAATTGCCCACTGCATTGTACTTAACCCGCATATGTGCCAGCGCATGCTACAATTATTTACTGCATTGTATATCACACGCATACCCAAACGCACAGGTTACAACCACCCTCTACGCTGCAAACCACTGTATACGTGCCCGCACATACTAAAACTGCCCACTGCAGGGCATATAACATGGCATAGGCGCCCACACATGATAAAATTGTCTACTGCATTGTATTGACCGCTGTATACGCGTCTGCGCATGCTCAAATTGCTTCTTGGTTGGTATATAACCCTGCATACACGCCCGCGCATGCTAAAATTGTCCATTGCATTGTATATAACATGGTATGTCTTTCTTAGGAGCTATTATCTCGTCCCTTTATTTATAGGGTTCCTTTTGAACTTGCTCCTTTATTATCTTTAATTGCTTTATTTCTGTATAATATGGTGTATACGCCTGCTTATGCTAGAATTGTCTACTGCATTGCATGGACCACTGTGTATATATCAAAGAAAAGAAAATGTTACTTGCGCTTTCTCCTTAATCCCTATGTATATTTAGACAAATGGAGGTCATTTAGTTGCTCCAATGGCCATTGGAGGGATGCCCGCCTGCCAACGTCAAGGCAGACCCCCCTAAGCGGGTCCTAACACTGACCCTTCAGCCTGCTTCCTTGAGCTTCTGGCAAAGATATCTCTAATGAGACAGAAAGGGGTATTTTTTATATACACCCCTTTACTTATTAACCCTTAATAGGGAACACATGGGATGGGTAGCAGCATTGTAACCAGGCTGTGTGATACAAAGTAAATTCAAATACAAAAAGAGAAGTCCTGCGCTTAAGCAGCAAGGACTACAACACACATCAGCCCCAATATATAGTAAAAACCAAAGAAAAGAAAATGTTACTTGCGCTTTCTCCTTAATCCCTATGTATATTTAGACAAATGGAGGTCATTTAGTTGCTCCAATGGCCATTGGAGGGATGCCCGCCTGCCAACGTCAAGGCAGACCCCCCTAAGCGGGTCCTAACACTGACCCTTCAGCCTGCTTCCTTGAGCTTCTGGCAAAGATATCTCTAATGAGACAGAAAGGGGTATTTTTTATATACACCCCTTTACTTATTAACCCTTAATAGGGAACACATGGGATGGGTAGCAGCATTGTAACCAGGCTGTGTGATACAAAGTAAATACAAATACAAAAAGAGAAGTCCTGCGCTTAAGCAGCAAGGACTACAACACACATCAGCCCCAATATATAGTAAAAACCAAAGAAAAGAAAATGTTACTTGCGCTTTCTCCTTAATCCCTATGTATATTTAGACAAATGGAGGTCATTTAGTTGCTCCAATGGCCATTGGAGGGATGCCCGCCTGCCAACGTCAAGGCAGACCCCCCTAAGCGGGTCCTAACACTGACCCTTCAGCCTGCTTCCTTGAGCTTCTGGCAAAGAAATCTCTAATGAGACACAAAGGGGTATTTTTTATATACACCCCTTTACTTATTAACCCTTAATAGGGAACACATGGGATGGGTAGCAGCATTGTAACCAGGCTGTGTGATACAAAGTACATTTGTCTAAATATACATAGGGATTAAGGAGAAAGCGCAAGTAACATTTTCTTTTCTTTGGTTTTTACTATATATTGGGGCTGATGTGTGTTGTAGTCCTTGCTGCTTAAGCGCAGGACTTCTCTTTTTGTATTTGTATTTACTTTGTATCACACAGCCTGGTTACAATGCTGCTACCCATCCCATGTGTTCCCTATTAAGGGTTAATAAGTAAAGGGGTGTATATAAAAAATACCCCTTTCTGTCTCATTAGAGATATCTTTGCCAGAAGCTCAAGGAAGCAGGTTGAAGGATCAGTGTTAGGACCCGCTTAGGGGGGTCTGCCTTGACATTGGCAGGCGGGCATTCCTCCAATGGCCATTGGAGCAACTAAATGACCTCCATTTGTCTAAATATACATAGGGATTAAGGAGAAAGCGCAAGTAACATTTTCTTTTCTTTGGTTTTTACTATATATTGGGGCTGATGTGTGTTGTAGTCCTTGCTGCTTAAGCGCAGGACTTCTCTTTTTGCACTGTGTATATATGCTTGCGCATACTAACATTGCTTCTTGGTTCGTATATCACCCTGTATACACACCCGTGCATGCTACAATTGTCCACAGCATTGTGTATAACACGGTATATGCTCCTGCACATGCTAAACTTGTCTACTATTTATACCACGGGTTATGCACTTGCGCAAGTTCAAAATGTCTATTGGTTCGTATGCAACACTGGATAGGTGCCAGAATATGCTACACTGGGGTACAGCTTTGTATATAACATTGTATAAGCACCCGCACACACAGCCCAGAGACGAGCTGACCCCAGAGCAACACAACCCACCACCACACAGATGGGGGAACCCAAAAGGGGGTCCATTAACCGGGATGCCCTCAGGGGGGACACAGGCTTTCCATACCGCTTTCAGGGATGGAGGAACGGCACCACGGGGCTACACTGGTGCACATAGGGGAACAGGTTGGGGGAGGCCTATCAGTATCCTAGACATATGAGCTGTAGAAAGGGGGTTAAGCCCTGGGTCGGCTCGTACACCTTCCCTTCAGACTAGACAATGTCGGGACCCGGGGTGAGTTCCTGCAGACACACAAAAGTATCACCAAGAGGTCATAGTTCCGGCTGGAACGCGACCATACCCTGAGAGACTCACCCCGGGGATGCTACAGAAGTATATCACAGGTTTGAGTTACAACTGTTAGTGTTTGTTGTGATCCACATCCACCTCTGTTGGCTGGTTGACAAGGCGCCTTCCACTCCCCGTGAGGTCGGTGTCTTCTGTATGGGGGGGTCATACCCCGCTTCAGTCTCCGGGCCGGGGGATTTCTACCCCCTGACACCGGTGCCTCTGCTCCATTACAGGGGCGGCCCACTACCCCGCTCCGCCCTGCCTGCCCCGGACCGGGCTCTACCTACCTGGGCCCTCACCCGCCCCCACAGACCGGGGCGACTCAGACACTCGTGGGACTTGACAATATGGCTACACCCGCACCCAAATACGCACCGGCCCCACTCAACTTCCTATCCCTAAACGCAAAGGGCTTAAACTCCCCCGAAAAGAGGTCACAAGCACTACGCCTCTGCCAGAAAACTAGAGCCCATGTGGTCTATCTCCAAGAAACCCACTTTAAAATCGTCTCTGCTCCGAAACTCTGTAACCACATATACACCCAAGGCTTCTACAGCAATAACCCGGACGGGAAATCTAAGGGGACAACAATACTCCTACACAAATCCATACCCTTCGTAGCTGACTCGACCATGACGGATAACTCGGGCAGATATGTATTTGTTAGGGGTAAAATCCTGGACGAAACCTATACCTTTGCCAACATCTACGCTCCAAACACGCGACAGGACAAATTCCTTTGGGACACACTCTGGGCCCTCCACGACTTCACGGCAGGCTGACTGGTCCTGGGAGGGGACTTCAACATCGCCTTACACCCGATGATGGACGCATCCAGGGGCCACTCATCGACACCCCCTAAACAAATTCCTAAACTTCTCCACCAGTACAGGCTTACGGATTGCTGGAGGGCGACACACCCGACGGCTAGGGACTACTTCTTCCTTCCATATTACTACCTACCCAGATTGCGGGACTCTGCCATAGGGGGGACAATGTGGTCCGACCACACACCACTCACGATTCAACTCACATCGCCACTACACAAACCCAAAACCACAACATGGCGGCTCCATGAAAGCCTTCCATCCAACCCACAGGTGGCCCAAGACGTGCAACAAGCCCTGACGAATTACTTCGCCGAGAACTTACCACAGGACACATCCCCCCTCTTGACATGGGAGGCCCACAAGTGTGTGATTAGAGGGATCCTTATCTCACACTCCTCTGCCCTGTAAAAAGGCACGGGAACATACGATCCGAGAACTAACTGCCAAGATAGGGACCCTAACACAGGCCCACAAACGAACACTAGACGACACACTTCTCGGGGAACTCACAGCAGCCTGTGACGAACTAGCACGGGTCCTGCGGCAATCGTACACTAGGGCCCTCCAGCACACTAAATCTTTTTTTCTACACGGAAGGAGACAAGTGTGGCAGGTTGCTGGCCAGAATGATCAATAAAAAACGCTTCATGACATATATTGCACGCATGCGCTACGCCGCAGGCCAACTACACCACATGCCAGACCAAATCGCTACAGCTGTAACCCGCTTTTACATGGACCTTTATGCGATCCCCCCCACGCCCCTCGAGCAGACCCGAAATTGGGAGTGACCCGCATGAACGTATACCTCACTAAATACACCAAAACCAAACTCTCCTGAGACGCAGCAGAGGCCCTGGAGGCACCCCTGATGGAGGGGGAACTGGCCCTGGCCATCAAAACCTCAAAGACAGGCAAAAGCCTGGGCCCAGATGGCCTCCCCCTCAAATACTACAAAACCTTCCTGGCCACATTGTCCCCCCAATATATCTCGGCCTTCAACAGAGGGAAATACCATCCCCCAGCAAACACTGGCGGCCAACATTGTCCTGTTGCCAAAGAAGGGGGGAGATACCGAACGGTGTACGGTCTACCGACCGATATCCCTACTTAACTGCGACTTACGCCTGTTCGCTAAAATACTAGCTACAAGGTTGAATCCACACATACCAGACTTAATCTCTCCTGACCAAGTGGGATTCGTCCCCCACAGGGAAGCCAGGGATTATACGGTCCGGGCCCTCTCTCTGATCCACCATGCACAGTGCACCTTGGAGAGCCTTCTCCTCCTCTCTACGGATGCGGAGAAGGCCTTCGATAGGGTGGCGTGGGACTATCTATTCTCGGTACTGGAACATATCGGCCTGGGGACCCATATGCGCCAATGGATAGAATCTCTTTACTCATCCCCCACGGCCAGGGTGTGCATAAACAGGGTCTATACGGATGCATTCCCGGTCAGGAACGGAACCAGGCAGGGCTGCCCCCTGTCTCCGCTTTTATTCATCTTGGCCCTGGAGCCCTTCCTACAAGCGGTAAGGGACAACCCAGATATCTCGGGGGTGACGGTGGAGGCAGACCACCACAACATCGCAGCATATGCGGATGATATGCTATTTTTCATCACTAACCCAGAAATCTCCCTCCCAAACCTCATGGCAGAGTTTAAGACATACGGCCAAATCGCCAACCTCAAGATCAATTATGCTAAATCCTCAACATTGGCTCCCCCCAGAGGAGGGCAGACCAAATCCGACGAAACTTCCCCTTCCAATGGCAGGACACCGCTATTAAATACCTGGGTGTGAGGCTCACGGCCGACCTATCCAGACTATACCATATGAATTTCACCCCACTGCTGGGAACCATACGGAAGAATCTGACAGAATGGGCCACACCTCACTTTTCCTGGCTTGGCAGGGTCACCATTGCCAAAATGAACATTCTCCCACGGGTACTTTACCTATTCTAGACACTACCAATCCCACTCCCTACCACCTTCTTCTCAGCACTCCGCACCCTCCTCCTTAAATTTATCTGGAAGGGCACTAACCCAGACTCAAGTACACACAACTCACACTCCCCAAAACAGCAGGAGGCCTGGCCGTTCCTGACCTCAAACTGTATTACCAAGCATGCCACATGCAACGGGCCCTGGAATGGGCAAAAGAGGGGATTAGCAAACCCTGGAAGGCCATCGAAACACACCACGCAGGCAGGCCCCTTTCAGCCCTTCTGTGGCTGGACCCCTCGACTGGTAGGCGGTTAGTCTACCAACAACCCTTCATCACCGCCACTCTAACCATATGGCACTCACAAGCGAGGAAACTACGCCTCTCCTCCTTCCCATCCCCACTACTACCTCTGGTGTACAATCCGGACTTTGAACCGGGGGTAAGACCAGGAAACCTCCGCTGCGTCCTCCCACAAAACATACCCAGACTCCGAGACATGACTGCCAATGGGAAAATCTTGCCCCTACAGACGCTCACGGGCACACTCACCCACCCCTTCATGACGACATTTAGATACACCCAAATTAAGAACTACATCACCGCCATACCACAACACCCCGACGTATATAGGGACCTAACGCAATTCGAACAGTTGTGCCAGGACCCGGAGCCCATGCCCCATAGCATTTCCTACCACTACTCTATGCTACAACTACAACACGGACACCCCCCACCCCCCTTCATGTCCAAATGGGAGACCGCCGTAGGAGAAACACTCACCGAGACCCAGTGACACAAGATCTGCGATCTAGTGCACCATTGCGCAATCGCTAGCAAAACTCAGGAAACGGCCTACAAGGTCCTCACACAATGGTACCTGACACCAGAACGCTTACAGAGAATGCACTTAGACACGGACGGCCTCTGCTGGAGGTGCAAGAGAGGGGTAGGATCCTTCCTCCACGTATGGTGGGAATGCCCACTCATAGTACCGTTCTGGGAGAAAATAGCTGCCATAGTGGCCCTGTTCATGGACAATGTCCCACCCTTTCAGCCCGCCCCGTACCTCCTCCACCACACGACAACCCCCACACCACGATACAAACGCTCCCTGACCATCCGAATTCTTAATGTTGCAAAACACCTAATACCTTTGTACTGGAAAAAAGACACAACCCAACGCTTTCCCTGTGGTTTACTAGAATGGAGGAGTTACGAGTTACAGAGGAAATCTGGTATTCAGCCCAAGACCGAACACAGACATACTTAGACACATGGACACCCTCTTGGGTCGAAACGTTGATCTTCTTCATCACATATAAAATTTAACCTCCCTGGCGGTATTCCCGAGCGTGACTCGGGGTTCATTTTCGCTGCCAGAAGCGGTAACCCCGAGTCGCGCTCGGGGTAGATAAGATGTACTTACCTCCGCCGCGATCCGCTTCGGGAGGACTGCCTCACAGCCCAGGCAGCCCTCCCACGGCAAATCAGGCCCCCGGGGGCCATGTGATCGCTCTCAAAGAGTGATCACATGGCCCTCTATAGCTGGCTGTGGATCTGCCAGCAGGGGGACTGTTTGAAATATCAGACAGTCCCCCTGCTGGTGGGAAGTATAAAAAAATAAATAAAAGACAAGTGTAAAAATAAATGAAATATATTTTTATATATATAAAGGCTTGGCCTGTAGTTGTGGGAGGGGCTTGGTTTCCCTATAAAAGGGCTACCAATCCACTCTCACATTACCGTCAATGGTCTGGCGAGTCAGAAACGTTACTTCCGGTTCTGACCGCCATCTTGGATTTCCTCTTACCTGTTCATCGTGGTCTCCGGGTCCGGTGCCCTCCTGAGTGGTCCAGGTTCTCCAGTGCTATTTCCCGCCGCCGTCCGCACAGCTTTCCGGTACTCACTGCCGCCAAAATAACCGTAAGTTGGGCCCGCCGTAAAGCAAACCGCTTCACATTCACGGCTTACACGGCGGAGCCCCTATTCACATTTAACCGCATCCGGAACTATTTTCGTGGCAATCACTCCGCCGCTAAGCAAAATAATCCCTATCTTTGAAACGTTTTAAACAATCACTGCATTCGTCCATATATTTAAAACTATGCTACTAAACGAAACGGTTTCATTTATAATTTAATCACACTATTTAAATTCACATTTTTACTCACTATTTATACACGATCCTGCATCCATTTCTTAGGTGGAATCTCGCCCCCTACCGGTCAATAACGTTATTACACCTAAATAAATTAAATTTATGTTACATTTAATTAGATTCCTGATTTCTGATATCTTCCAACAGGTTTTCTGACCAGAATTCATATTAATATTTGGGAACCCTGAGATCGGTATCATTTATACGTTATAGGTTGGTAACATTGTCATATGACCCATGTAAATGACCGTATAAACATATGATATTAGTTAAAATATAATTTACTCTCCTAGGTTTAGTCATTGGGACGGTAGCTTTTACAAGCAAGAAGCCGGTTTCTCTCGGTTATATCTCCTCCACAGTTATCGGGTAGGTTCTGGTTCTAAGGTCCACGATCTGGCCTAACCACTACCCCAGATTCAGATATTTATATATCATCTTATACCCACAGGTTAACCTACCGACAAAATCACAGATTCTCTTCAATTGAGAGGTCAAGCCTGACTCACTTTTCAGGTACTACGCCAGATCCCACTATTTCCTAAAAATATTATTTGAGGGGTACTGGTCCCAGGTTAGGTGGGCCAATTAGATAAATATATTTTCTGGTCTTAATCCATAGGCTAGTGGTCCCGCGAGGCCAACATCCCTAACCTCACACTCGGAGGTGATACGTCCCTCGGGCCAAATCATAGCTAGCCGCCTCGCATCAATGTAAAGAGAGGGCCTCACCTGTCACGCCCAATCTTTCTTATGCTTTAAATGACACCGAGAGGCCAACACCCCGCCACAACGTTCGGTGGCCTCAAAACGTCCCCTCGGGCCCACACATAGATAGTGCCTCTCAAGCCGCTTGGCAACTAGCAGGGCCTCATCTGTCACGTTCAAAAAAAGCTTAATTGTTTCACCGCTTGGTATTTTGTTAGCCCACCAGTACCCACCCACAAAACAATTCATACGACTGACTATATATATTTATAATTTCAGTTATGTCACTAACGCCAGATATTCCTGAAGAACTGTCACTACCTAGCACACCCGCTAGGCCTGCCACCCCTGGTCCAAGTACAGACGTGAATAGCCCGGCATCCCTTAGATCGTGGACCATACCACGTCTTACAGCTGAACTAAGAAGACGCTGCATCCCTTTCCCAGCTACAGCTAGAAAGGCGGAGTTATATAGGCTACTGAACACTACCACTGACAACTCCGAGGCAGGGGAAGGCCCTAGCGGGTCTCAAGTACCAGCATTTCATGCAATGATGACGTCCCTTATGACATCCATGGGGAAAATCAGCGACAGGCTGGACAAATTGGAGGCCGGTAGTGCTACTCACTCCACTACAAATACAACGGTCACCACTCAGCCTCTTGCTGATACCTTACCCGGTAATACCCTACCAGCCACGGCTGACATAGAATCTATTGATCCCTCACACATGGTCCCAGCTCACCTTAAAAAGGACATTCTGGAAGGCAAGGACGTTAACCTAGCTTCATTGCGTATTGCCTCCCAAAATTGAATATACCAGAATTAGTGTTAGGTTTTGGCATCTATAGGGACGTATGTTGCACTGTATACCCAGGGAAAAGAGCCGAGCTAGATGCGTACATGCACAAGTTGGTGGATTTGGGGCACAAATACGGTGGTACAGCGTTTTACGATTACCACCGTTCCTTCTCTGCAAAGGTGGCCGCAGCTCTGGCTCAGTTCAATTTAAGCATTAAGTGGAATAAGTTGGACACTGAGCTATTCTGTAGGCACTTTGCAGGCCTCAAGCCCCCAACTTGTGCAGTATGCTCATCAGCAACCCACAGCACTAATTTCTGCCCTAATACAGCTGAGGTAGAACAAAACCAAGCAACTACTAACCCCTCAAGGTCAAATAAAGGTTTGAAAGACAAATTAGGAAGAGATATTGTCTTCTTAGGGAAACCCCAAGTATGCAACAATTTTAATGCTGGCAATTGTGGGTTTAGTTCGTGTAGACTAATGCATGTCTGTTCACATTGTTTTAGGGCTCATTCCAAGACAATGTGCCCAAATAAAGTTTTCCCTAAACCCTATCTCACATGCGTGAACCTCAGCTTATTCACCGATTTGCTACATCTACACCCATCACGACATTTTAGTGACTACCTCATAACAGGTCTATCGGAGGGTTTTCACACAGGGTTGATACATTTACCTACAGGCACACTGGAATGTGACAACTTACTTTCCACACGAGATGACCCACAGCTGGTACATAAACTTATCACAATTGAGGTGAACCAAGGGTTTTTGCTGGGTCCTTTCCACTCACCACCTTTTACTTCTTGGAGAACCAATCCCATTGGGATTGTCACGGGGAAAAACTCACTTAAACCCAGGCTGATCATTGATTTATCTGCACCACATTCCTCCACAGTCCCCAGCTTAAATTCCCTCATACCATCGGAAGAGTTTTCACTGCATTACGCCACTATCGACCATGCCATTGGGGCTATCATTAAAGCAGGCACAGGGGCATGGTTAAGTAAAACGGATGTAGTGAACGCCTTCAAATTACTTCCTATGCACCCTACACTTTGGCACCTTCACGGCATTAAATGGGAAGGGTTATACTATTTTTTCACTCGCCTCACTTTTGGCTCTAAAAGCAGCCCGCGTATTTTCGACACATTTGCAGAGGCCTTATGTTGGTTGTTACTCAATGTATGCAAATGTCCCTCAGTGATTCACTATTTAGACGATTTCCTCACAATTGAGAACAACACACTTCCACCCACAAGTTTAAGACACATGTTGGCATTATTCGAGTCACTTTCTATCCCAGTCTCCCCACACAAGACCCTGGGGCCTGACACTCAGATGCAATTTCTGGGGATACAACTAGACACAGTACCCATGCAGGCTAGCCTCCCTCATGAGAAAATTGAGCGTGTCCTGGCGAGCATTGACCATTACCTACAGCAAGGTTGTTGCACAAAAAAAGATCTACAATCATTGCTGGGATCGCTTAATTTTGCAATGAGAATCATTCCTCAGGGGAGATCATTTATTTCACATTTGCTGTCACTATTTCAACAATTTACCTCAGACACATCTTACATTTCATTAGACAACCACGCAACATCCGATTTGCGCATGTGGAGAATTTTCCTCACTTCTTGGAACGGGCGTGCCATGTTTATACCACCTCACTCAGACACTTCACCTACACTATGGACAGACGCTGCAGCAAACACAGGTTTCGCAGCCATATGGGGAGACCAATGGCTTGGGGGGCCGTGGCCAACTGAGGTGAAAGCTCTCACAAAATTTACAGAGACCTCAGCTTTATTTGAGTTGTACCCCATCGTGGCAGCGGCCGTTACCTGGGGCCACCAGTGGTCCGGTCACACGGTTTGGTGCTATTCTGACAATATGGCTACTTGCCATATTGTCAATAAAGGCCGGTCATCATCACTGGTAATTATGAGGCTCTTGAGACGACTCACATGGGTAGCAGCCACTTGTCAATTCTTTCTAACATGTATTCACGTTCCAGGGTGCACAAACATCAGTGCTGATCACTTGTCTCGATTTCGTTTTCAGGAATTCTTCACGACACTGCCCACCGCTTCCAGACGGGCAACACCAGCCCCACTTTTCACAGACATGATAATGGATTAAAAGCTTTGTTAAATCACGCACGTCACATTTCTCACCTTGCACTTTCTGTAAATACAAGAAACACTTACGACAGAGCATTTCACATATTCAGGAAATTTATCACTGATTTTCACATTCACGACATGTTCACGATAGAATCAATTTTGGGTTTCACTTCTTTTTGCCACATCAACCTAAAACTATCATTCAACACTATTAAATTATACCTCACGGGAATTCAACACCACATGCTTATTCAACAACCCAAAGCCACTAGTTTCCTGTCATCATATCAAATCAAGACAGTTCTTAGAGGCATTAAAAAATTAGACACACATGTCCCAGCAAAACGACTACCTATAGATAACCGTATATTTCATGCACTAATCAACTTATTAGATTCCTCCCCGTTTGAGCCCAGGACAAACACGGTCATAAAGACAGCCATATATCTAGCTTTTTATGGATTCCTCCGTCCCAACGAATTCACAACCAGGACTATTACGACCACTGATTACTTAAGAACCTTGGACTTAGAGAAACATAACGACCATTACCTACTCATACTTAAACACTCAAAAACCAGCACCATGGGTCATACCGTTACGATCCCTTTGTACCCTACTCATAACAAATGGTGCCCGGTACAAAATGTTGACAATTATCTGCAATCACTCCACAAACAACCATTACAACCTTTGCTAGAACTGCACGGTAACGTTCTAACTACAGCAAGGTTTATGCTCTATGTAAGATTGCTGTTGACTAGACTCGGCTTGAACCCTAGTCAATTTTCAGGTCATTCTTTTCGAATCGGGGCAGCATCTACAGCCTCTGCTAACCACATACCTCCGCACATCATCAAAACAATGGGACGCTGGAAATCTTCCGCTTATACTCTCTATATACCCAATCCTGTTAAAGAATTAAGACTAGCTTTCTGTGACTTATCTAAATAAAGTTTGGTCAACGTATTATGTATTATGGTATTTTATTTTTGCCCACTTTTTACAGGCTACTGCTCTGTCGGTTTCGGCACACCACAACCGACTAATTCCAACTAATTGGTATTTATGTTATTATATGTTATGATCTCATATACGGCTATATGGCCACGACCACAAATATATAATATGTATATATATTATATAATAATATATACATATTATATATATGTAACGTCATACAAAGTGTATTTTAATATTAATATAAGTATATATATTAATATTAAAATACACTTAGAATGACGTTACATATATATAATATGTATATATATTATATATATAATAGATGTACATATATATATATTATATATAAATACGTATAATTAAAATAATAAATAAATAAAATAAATAAATAAAATATTGAAACAAAATTTTATATAAATTATATATGCATATGTAATTTCATTCTAACTGTATTTTGTTATTAATATATATATATCGGTAACAAAATACACTTAGAATGACATTCTATATATATCTATATATATATATATAAAATACAAATAACTGCAAATATATATATATAGATAAATACATATAATTACATAAAAGATTACATTAGTATACACGTAGAATTTAAATACCTATAAATGCATATATATTAAAATTCTACATGTATATTTAAATAATCTTTTAACGTAATTATGTGATTTGATTAATTAAAATTTGATTGACATGCCTGACATGGGGGCGGAACTGGGCGGGTAATTCAAATGCAAAAAAATGGTACCGCTTTTGGTACAAAATTCCTGACATAATCATACCGCCAGGGAGGTGTAACGAGTATATACCCCTACACGCAGGATCCAGCCAAACAAAAGACAGCACAGAGGAGAGATACGTCTACCGGACCTTAGAGTGGCCGGACTCGACGAAAAGGAGAAGTACAGAGTCAGGAGCGATCCGAGGTCAATGGCACAAAGAGACAGCGTAAACGAGAACTAGCCGGGGTCTGGTACACAGGAATCAGCAAGCCGGCAAACAGTACAGACAAGGATAAAGCGAAAACGAAGTCAGAATACAAAGCCAAGGTCAAGTACGGAGAAACACAACTGAATACAACAAGCACTAAAGGGAACTGTAGCAGAAACCACGATAGGGCAAGGAACTAAGGCAAAAGGGTAAGTATAAGTAGCCTTCAAACTAATGTGATTGGCTCCTGTCACTTCCACTCCCCCAACAGGTAAGTGTATGGGGTGATTGGCATGACAGGAGCCAATGGGAGCCTTTTTGCAATTTAGGCTCCTACTGTCTCTTTAAGAGCGCGCCCGAGATTCGCGGCGCGCTCTTAGCTGCAGGCGGGACACGTGACCGCTTCTCGCGGTCACTGCCCGCCTTCCTGTTTGAGCAGTCGGATGAGCCGCGCGCGGCTCGTGCAGCCGCAGGACCGCGCGCGGCTTGAAGAGAGGACCGCGGCTGGCCCCCGGATAAGGTAAGTACCGCTACAGTACCCCCCCCTGAGGACACGCCCTCCGGGCGTGCAGGACCAGGCCTGGCAGGAAAACGCGAATGGAAAGAACGTACAAGGCGGGGAGCATGAACAGCATCCGCAGAAATCCAACTGCGCTCCTCAGGCCCATAACCCTTCCAATGTACCAAGTACTGAAGCCGACCCCTGAGGAAACGAGAGTCAATAACAGCAGACACTTCGAACTCCTCATGACCCTCCACAGAGACAGGAGGGGGAGGGGGAGTATGCCGGGTATAGCGGTTGCGTACGTAAGGCTTCAACAACGAGGTGTGAAATACATTGGGTATACGCAGATTCTTAGGCAGACCCAAGGCATAAGAAACGGGATTAACCTTATGTATAATGCGATAAGGACCAATGAAGCGGGGAGCCAATTTCATAGAAGGCACCCGGAGGCGAATATTCCGTGTGGAAAGCAAAACCCTGTCCCCCACAACATAGGAAGGAGCCGCTCTGCGATGCTTGTCAGCCTGAGCCTTCTGGCGGGCAGCAGAGTCCACCAAAGAACGCTGAACCTGCTCCCAAGTTTTATGCAAACCAGCCAAATGCTCATCCAGAACTGGCATGCCCTGTGAGGAGAATGCAGCCGGAAGAACAACGGGATGCTGGCCATAGACAACGTAAAAAGGGCTTTTGCCGGAAGAATCATGAGTGGCATTATTCCGAGCAAATTCAGCCCAAGGAAGCAGGTCAGACCAATTGTCCTGATGGTGAGACACAAAACAACGGAGTAACTGCTCCAGAGACTGGTTGGCACGTTCAGCCGCTCCATTAGACTGGGGATGGTAAGCGGAAGAAAATGAGAGGGAAATACCCATCTCCGAACAAAAGGCTTTCCAGAACCTGGAAATAAATTGGCTACCCCTATCGGACACAATAGATAAGGGAATACCATGTAATCGAAACACTTCTTTAGCGAAGATAAGAGCCAGTTCCTTGGAGGTGGGCAACTTGCGAAGAGACACAAAGTGAGCCATTTTGGAAAACCGATCTACTATCATTAGGATGACTGTGTTACCATTCGAAGGGGGTAATTCAACAATAAAATCCATTGATAGATTAGACCAAGGTCTCTCGGGAACGGGTAACGGATGCAACAGCCCACAAGGAACTCTACGAGAGGTTTTCATACATGCACAAGTAGTACAAGCACTTATATAGTCAGTAACATCCTTACGTAAGGTATCCCACCAGAAATACCGAGAAACGGCTGACACTGTTTTGGAAATACCAGGATGTCCAGCAGTCTTAGTATCGTGATACAGTGACAGAATATCCCGTCTCTCGGGAACGTCAACGAACAATTTATCATAAGGCCTCTCGCTAGGTGCCATGCTCTGTTTCGCTTGTATGGCCTGCAAGAGGGACGAGGAAATAGATAATATAGTAGTTGCTATTATCCTGTCTGGGGGAATGACAGGAGTGACATCAATCTCCTGTTTGTCAATAGTCTCGAATTGTCTGGACAGAGCGTCCGCTTTAGTGTTCCGGTCACCTGGCCTATAGGTTATTATATAATTAAAATGAGACAAGAACAGTGACCACCTAGCCTGCCTTGAAGACAATCTTTTAGCTTCGCTAAGGTAGGATAGGTTCTTATGATCTGTAAATATGAGAATAGGATCCTTAGTTCCTTCTAACAAATGTCTCCATTCTTTGAGTGCTAAAATGATAGCAAGGAGTTCGCGATTACCCACATCATAATTCCTTTCTGCTTTGGACATTTGTTTAGAAAAGAAGCCACAAGGATGCAATGGCTTGTCAGGAGACTCTCTTTGGGATAAGACAGCACCTACCCCTATATCGGAAGCATCAACCTCAAGTATATATGGCAATGAGGGGACAGGATGCTGTAAAATAGGGGCAGAGGCGAACGTAGTCTTAAGAAAGTCAAAAGCCTGAAGTGCCTCAGTAGACCAGACACGTGTATTGCCATCCTTTTTTAGTCATACGAGTAATAGGCGCTACTATAGACGAAAAACCTTTGATAAAACGTCTATAATAATTAGAGAAACCCAGAAAACGCTGGATGGCTTTCAGACCTTGCGGCAGAGGCCATTCTATGACCGCAGCGAGCTTCTGGGGATCCATCCGAAAACCCTCAGCGGAAATCAAATACCCTAAAAACTGGACCTCGGATTGGTCGAATAGACATTTTTCTAATTTGCAATAAAGACCATTAGCAAGAAGGGTCTTCAGAACTGTCGTAACATGTCTGTGATGAGTGTGAATGTCTGTAGAATATATTAAAATGTCATCCAAGTACACAATAACAAATGAGTGAATAAAGTCCCTTAAGACATCATTAATAAATTCTTGGAACACTGCTGGGGCATTGCAAAGCCCAAATGGCATGACGGTATACTCATAATGACCTGACCGAGTGTTAAAGGCTGTCTTCCATTCGTGGTTCTTTTTTATACGTATCAAATTGTATGCTCCTCTAAGATCTAATTTGGTGAATACCGTAGCATGTTTGAGCCTGTCAAACAATTCTGTTATTAATGGTATAGGGTAAGCATTTTTTATGGTGATTTTATTAAGACCTCTATAATCAATGCAAGGTCTTAAATCACCTTCTTTCTTAGATACAAAGAAGAACCCCGCTCCAGCCGGAGAAGAGGATCTCCTAATAAATCCCTTTTCTAATGATTCTTTAATGTACTCCTCCATGACACGGTTTTCTTGAACCGATAGGGGGTACACCCTGCCCTTGGGAGGTATAGTACCAGGCAACAAATCAATAGCACAATCGTAGGGTCTGTGAGGCGGTAATTTGTCAGCCTCTCCTTTATCAAAGACAGTCTTTAAAGTTAAATACTGAGAGGGTATAGCCGTAGATAAAGGAGGAACAGTAGGAACGTTAATAGAATTCACAGGCGTGACTTCAATAGTACATGACTCATGGCAGGCTTCACTCCATGATTTTATCTGCCCTGTCTCCCAGTCAAAAATGGGATTGTGGGCACGTAACCATGGATACCCTAACACCAACTGTGAAGAGGGAGAGGTGATGACCTGGAACCGAATGGTTTCATAGTGTAGAACCCCTGTGTACATGTGTAGCGGTGCAGTCTCGTGAGTAACAACAGGAGATATCAATGGTCTACCATCTATGGCCTCAACGGCCAAGGGTATCTCCTTCTCCCTGATGGGAATATTGTTTTTCTTTACAAAACCAGAGTCTATAAAATTCTCAGCTGCCCCAGAGTCAACCAGGGCGTATATGTTTTCAACTATACAACTCTCTCCCATATGTAAAGAAACAGGGAGAAGCAGTCGGTTAGGAGGCAATGTAGGAGACTTAGAAATCACACCCAAGACCAGTCCCCTATAGGGTCTTAGGTGCGAGAGTTTTCCGGGAGCAGAGGACACTCCTTTACCATATGTTCTCTCCTACCACAATATAGGCAGAGTCCCTCCCTTCTCCTATGTAATTTTTCATTATCAGAGAGTTTGGCAACCCCTAATTGCATTGGCTCCTCCTCAGATACTTTTACACTCTCCGGTGTATTAACTCTGGGGTGAATAGGCGTAACAAAACCTCTATTCCTGTTCTTGGTATAGAGCCTGTCCCGAATCCTATTATCTATATCGATGAGGTAGTCAATAAGGTCCTCTAAGGCAACAGGAAGTTCCTTAGCTGCTACCTCATCCAATATAGAATCTGATAAGCCTTCCATGAAGGCAGTAGTTAACCCATTATTGGTCCAATCAACCTGTGAGGCAAGGGTACGAAACTGTATAGCGTAATCAGCCACAGACCTAGAACCCTGTTTAACCCTCATTAATGCTCTAGCGGCATTCTTAGACCTTTTCATAGTGTCAAAAGTTCTGCGAAAAGCTGTTAGGAAACTGTGAAAGTCATGCACCATAGGTCCATTAGCCTCCCAAATAGGGTTTGCCCATTCAAGTGCTTTGTCGGTAAGTTGGTGCATAAAGAACCCAACTTTGGACCTCTCTGTGGGAAATGAACGTGGATACATTTCAAAATGAAACTCTATTTGGTTAATGAACCCTCTGCATGTCTTAGAATCCCCTCCATACCTAGGAGGAGGCGTTAAATGTGCTGTAGCATTAGGCATAGTCGATACTTCAGGAAGCAGGGGTGTAGGAGGGTTAGGTGCGGTTGCTGGAATGGCTCTAGCTAAGAGCGTCTGGAAAGCCTGAGCTATTTGATCCATACAGTGATCCTGCTCTACAAATCTAGCCTCATGGGTCGCCATCTGTTGAGCTAAATCTGCGGGGTCCAAGGCCCTATCGTAATGTAACGAGTATATACCCCTACACGCAGGATCCAGCCAAACAGAAGACAGCACAGAGGAGAGATACGTCTACCGGACCTTAGAGTGGCCGGACTCGACGAAAAGGAGAAGTACAGAGTCAGGAGCGATCCGAGGTCAAGGGCACAAAGAGATAGCGTAAACGAGAACTAGCCGGGGTCTGGTACACAGGAATCAGCAAGCCGGCAAACAGTACAGACAAGGATAAAGCGAAAACGAAGTCAGAATACAAAGCCAAGGTCAAGTACGGAGAAACACAACTGAATACAACAAGCACTAAAGGGAACTGTAGCAGAAACCACGATAGGGCAAGGAACTAAGGCAAAAGGGTAAGTATAAGTAGCCTTCAAACTAATGTGATTGGCTCCTGTCACTTCCACTCCCCCAACAGGTAAGTGTATGGGGTGATTGGCATGACAGGAGCCAATGGGAGCCTTTTTGCAATTTAGGCTCCCACTGTCTCTTTAAGAGCGCGCCCGAGATTCGCGGCGCGCTCTTAGCTGCAGGCGGGACACGTGACCGCTTCTCGCGGTCACTGCCCGCCTTCCTGTTTGAGCAGTCGGATGAGCCGCGCGCGGCTCGTGCAGCCGCAGGACCGCGCGCGGCTTGAAGAGAGGACCGCGGCCGGCCCCCGGATAAGGTAAGTACCGCTACAGGAGGTTAAAAAAGTGAAAAAGAGAGCGCACAAAATAATATAAATAATCAACTTATATAGAATGGTACAAAGTACCTCTAGATTGCAGCTGCTAAACAAAAAAAGGAATTTCCCAAATTCAAAGCATGAAAATTTTTGGATTATGTTGTCTGCGCTTAGTAGATAGTCCCCTTAGATTGAATTAGGGGTATACACTTACACAAATATACCTGCAACAATTCACAACAGTTATGTGATACAATATAGAATATAGAACGTAAAAGTATCAAAGCTGCTGATTGTAACAATAAAGGTACAATATGAAGCAGAATAATATAGCAGTCCAAAGTGTGTAATAAAATGGCAGGGTCCAAAAAAAATATGAGGAAGTCCACAGAGTCGTTGGAAACATACACAGATGCTTGAAATCCCTTAAAAAAGACAGAAAATAAACATAGTATAATACTGTATTTAATGTCTTAGCATAAAAAGGGAATTCCCCTCCCCAACATAGAAACCCTTACAGGAAAAAATTGTGGTGCTTATCTCTAAGAACCACATTTAAAGCTTATCTGGCTGCAGTCTCTCCTCCGTTCCAAGAACACCGTCCGGCTTGCAGGTTAAGGCAGCGTTTGCCTCGTGCACTGGGGCAAGCTGTATGCTGAATAAAGTCCTCCTCCCCGCAGATGTGCTCCGGTTGGCAAAGGAAACTAGACGTATTGGCAGCCGCACAGAAAAAGGATAAAATATAAAAACGAAAGAACACCTGATCAACGCGTTTCGCCCCTCTAATGTGGGCTTTTTCAAGATAGGTGTTTCATGTGCTATTCGGCGGTTATATACCTTGTCGGTAAAAGCACATTTGAATCCTTAAAGGTATATGCATTAACTTGCATCCATCAAATCCTATTATGTAGCAATTGATTTAAGTGATAGCAAGCTGTGCATCTTACTTATTGTAACAGTTCAGAAACAAGTTATACAAAAAATGAAACAATTTATACAAAAAATTAAACAATTTATACAAAAAATGAAATAAAAAACGACATTAAGACTGTAAAACATAAAATAACGCAAATGTTGCATAATAGCATGAAACTAAAATTCTCAGCTCATTTCAGAGCATACATAAAATACATAAAATCTTATTTTAAAATACATGTCAGAAATACATACAAAACATATATTCATAGAAAAATGTATATCTATTTTGTGTTTAACCCCTTAACGCCGTTACGGCGTTCTATGCCGTCGCGGCTTTAAAGGGCTTTAAAGCCGTTGCGGCGGCATAGAATGCCGTAACGGCTTGCAGCCTAGGAGGTCCGGCGGTACTCACCTCCGCCGCGATCCTCTTCTGGGGGGCTGCCTCAGAGTCCAGGCAGCCCCCCCACTGCAAATCAGGCCCCCGGGGGCCATGTGATCGCTCTCAAAGAGCGATCACATGGCCCCCTATAGCTGGCTGTGGATCTGCCAGCAGGGGGGCTGTCTGAAATATCAGACAGTCCCCCTGCTGGTGGGAAGAATTAAAAAAAATAATTAGACATGTGTAAAATTAAAATAAATGCATTTTATATATATAATATATGTATATATATTATATATATAATATATATACATATTATATATATGTAACGTCATGCGTAATGTATTTTAATAGTAATATTAGTATATATATTAGTATTAAAATACACTTAGAGTGACGTTACATATATATATTTATATATATTATATATATAATAGATATATACACATATTATATATATATATATATATACAATAATAAATAAAATTATTAAATAAATAAATAAAATATTGAAACAAAATTTAAAATAAATTATATATTCATATGTAATTTTATTCTAACTGTATTTTGTTATTAAAAAATATATATATTGGTAACAAAATACACTTAGAATGACATTCTATATATATCTATCTATATATAAAATACAAATAACCGCAAATATATATAGAGAGATAAATACATATAATTACATAATAGATTACATTAGTATACACGTAGAATTTAAATACCTATAAATGCATATATATTAAAATTCTACGTGTATATTTAAGTAATCTTTTAACATAATTATGTCATTTGATTAATTAAAATTTGATTGACATGCCTGACAACACAGGGAGAAAGTGCAGAGAATTTAATTCGCAAGCACTATATTTGACCCTGTAACTCTCCAAGACATCATAAAACCTGTACATAGGGGGTACTGTTTTACTCAGGAGACTTCGCTGAACTCAAATATTACTGTTTAAAACTGGTAAATTATATTACAACGATGATATTTTAAGTAAAAGTGAAGTTTTTTGCATTTTTTACAAACAAACGGCACTTTTATGTATATATATTATATATTATTGTTGTAATATGTTTTACTGTTTTAAAACACTAATATTTGTGTTTAGTGAAGTCTCGAGAATAACAGTACCCCCCATGTACAGGTTTTATGGTGTTTTGGAAAGTTAGAGAGTCACATATAAGGCTTGCATTTCATTTTTTTCACATTGAAATTTGCCAGATTAGTTATGTTGCCTTTGAGACCGTATGGTAGCCCAGGAATAAGAATTACCCCCATGATGGCATACCATTTGCAAAAGTAGACAACCCAAGGTATTGCAAATGGGGTATGTCCAGTCATTTTTAGTAGCCACTTAGTCACAAACACTGGCCAAATATTAGTTTTTTGCTTTTTTCACAAAAAAACAAATATGAACGCTAACTTTGGCCAGTGTTTGTGACTAAGTGGCTACTAACAAAGACTAAACATACCCCACGTTCAATACCTTGGGTTGTCTACTTTTTCACATGGTATACCATTATGGGGGTAATTCTCATTCCTGGGCTACCACACCGTCTCAAAGGTAACATTACTAATCTGGCAAATTTCTATTTAAAAATGGAACGTTCTATATTTGACCCTGTAACTTTCCAAAACACCATAAAACCTGTTAATGGGGGGTACTGTTGTACTCGTGAGACATCGCTGATTACAAATATGTGCATTTTTGTGCAGTAAAACCTAACAGTATTATGACATTTACAGCTAAAATGTGAGGCGGAACTACAAATTTTTAAAAAAATTTAACATTTCTCACAGTTTTTTTAATTTTATTCATAATAAATTAGGTTTCATATATAAATATTTGATATGGAATGAAAGCCCTGTTTCTCCTGAACAAAATGATATATAATAAGTGTGGGTGCATTTAATATGAAAGATGGGAACTACGGGTGAACAGACATATAGCGCAAATACCAGTTTTTGTTTACGTTTTGTTTTGATCAGAACGTGCACTATTGACTCCGTCCTGAAGGGGTTAAGCACTTCATTGTAAATTATTTATAATACTTTTGCAAATGTATATTGATTAAGCTGAAAAAAACATATGTGTATGATAAAGGATTATAATGACTAGTTGACATCTTGTCTATTGATACCTAGAGGTACATAATTTCTCTATAGACAATAGTTATATTTATAAAATATATAATATTTGCTAGTTCTAATTCAGCATTTAAGCCCAAAGGGGCTAGAGTTTTTAAATTATACAGGGAGTGCAGAATTATTAGGCAAGTTGTATTTTTGAGGATTAATTTTATTATTGAACAACAACCATGTTCTCAATGAACCCAAAAAACTCATTAATATCAAAGCTGAATATTTTTGGAAGTAGTTTTTAGTTTGTTTTTAGTTATAGCTATTTTAGGGGGATATCTGTGTGTGCAGGTGACTATTACTGTGCATAATTATTAGGCAACTTAACAAAAAACAAATATATACCCATTTCAATTATTTATTTTTACCAGTGAAACCAATATAACATCTCAACATTCACAAATATACATTTCTGACATTCAAAAACAAATCAGTGACCAATATAGCCACCTTTCTTTGCAAGGACACTCAAAAGCCTGCCATCCATGGATTCTGTCAGTGTTTTGATCTGTTCACCATCAACATTGCGTGCAGAAGCAACCACAGCCTCCCAGACACTGTTCAGAGAGGTGTACTGTTTTCCCTCCTTGTAAATCTCACATTTGATGATGGACCACAGGTTCTCAATGGGGTTCAGATCAGGTGAACAAGGAGGCCATGTCATTAGATTTTCTTCTTTCATACCCTTTCTTGCCAGCCACGCTGTGGAGTACTTGGACGCGTGTGATGGAGCATTGTCCTGCATGAAAATCATGTTTTTCTTGAAGGATGCAGACTTCTTCCTGTACCACTGCTTGAAGAAGGTGTCTTCCAGAAACTGGCAGTAGGACTGGGAGTTGAGCTTGACTCCATCCTCAACCCGAAAAGGCCCCACAAGGTCATCTTTGATGATACCAGCCCAAACCAGTACTCTACCTCCACCTTGCTGGCGTCTGAGTCGGACTGGAGCTCTCTGCCCTTTACCAATCCAGCCACGGGCCCATCCATCTGGCCCATCAAGACTCACTCTCATTTCATCAGTCCATAAAACCTTAGAAAAATCAGTCTTGAGATATTTCTTGGCCCAGTCTTGACGTTTCAGCTTGTGTGTCTTGTTCAGTGGTGGTCGTCTTTCAGCCTTTCTTACCTTGGCCATGTCTCTGAGTATTGCACACCTTGTGCTTTTGGGCACTCCAGTGATGTTGCAGCTCTGAAATATGGCCAAACTGGTGGCAAGTGGCATCTTGGCAGCTGCATGCTTGACTTTTCTCAGTTCATGGGCAGTTATTTTGCGCCTTGGTTTTTCCACACGCTTCTTGCGACCCTGTTGACTATTTTGAATGAAACGCTTGATTGTTCGATGATCACGCTTCAGAAGCTTTGCAATTTTAAGAGTGCTGCATCCCTCTGCAAGATATCTCACTATTTTTGACTTTTCTGAGCCTGTCAAGTCCTTCTTTTGACCCATTTTTCCAAAGGAAAGGAAGTTGCCTAATAATTATGCACACCTGATATAGGGTGTTGATGTCATTAGACCACACCCCTTCTCATTACAGAGATGCACATCACCTAATATGCTTAATTGGTAGTAGGCTTTCAAGCCTATACAGTTTGGAGTAAGACAACATGCATAAAGAGGATAATGTGGTCAAAATACTCATTTGCCTAATAATTCTGCACTCCCCGTAAATCCAAAACATTTCTCTATAGGTTAAGATCTTATTTAGTTCACCTCCCCTCCAAGGTATTTCTACTTTTTTAATACCACTATATTTAAGTAAAGACGGGTCACTCCTGTGGTGTGTTTTAAAATGGCTCGAGAGGGAATGTTTGTCAAAACCTCTTTTAATATTATAGACGTGTTCTCTAAGTCTGATTTTTAGGATTCTTTTTGTTTGTCCTACATATTGAAGGCCACAAGGGCACTCCAACATGTAGATCCCTTGTTTAGTGTTACAGGTAATACACTCTTTAATATCAAACACTTCTTTTGTAACGGATGATGTAAAGGTGGTGGAATTTTCTCTTTTTGAATTTAATTTACATATATTGCACGTGCCGCATTTATAAAAACCATTATTTCCTATTAAAAAATGGTTACTTTTTTTCAGGTTTGCTGTTAATATGTACTAATTTGTTTCTTAATGTGGGTGCACCCCTAAACACTATCCTGTTTTTTTGGGGCAGGATTTCAGCAAGAAACGGGTCTTGGCACAATAGGTGCCAATGCTTTTGTATACTTTTTTAAGGAAGCAAGCTTGAGTACTATAATTGAAAACTAAGGGGCATAGGTCTCCCATAGTTTCATTTTGTTTTGCCTCTTTAGTTTTATTAGTGAAAAGTGTTGAACGTTCTATGGTTTGAATCTTTTGGGCCGCCGTTCTTAAGCAATTCTCATCATAATTCTTTCCCATAAATTGTTGTTTAACCTTTTGTAGTTGTGTATCGCACACATCTGGATCTGTGCAATTCTTTTTCACCCTCAAAAATTGACTGAAGGGGACTCCCGACATCCAAAATGGATAGTGACAACTGGAGGTCCAGATGTAACTGTTCACATCTACACTTTTGAAAAAGGTTTTAGATTTCAAAACTCCTTGTTGATCTGTATATAATACCAGATCCAAAAAAATCTATATCTGTGAAGCTATATTTATATGTAAAAGACAGGTTATATTCATTGCTATTAATGTAAGCAAGGAATTCCAGTAACTCTGGTTCTTTTCCCTTCCATACGAAAAAACAATCATCAATGTACCGTCTATAGAAGACCAGGTTCGCCCCCCACTGGTGACCCTGCCAAATAAACTGGTTCTCCCAATGGGCCATGAAGATGTTGGCATAACTCGGGGCGAACCTGGTCCCCATAGCGTTACCATTGACTTGAAGATAGATGTCCCTTTCATACCAGAAAAAAATTATTGTTTAGTATGAAATCTATACACTCGATAAGAAATTCTACCTGTTCTACCAGCATAGTAGGGTCCTCATACAGGATTTTTCTCACTGCCTTAATACCTAGATCATGCTTGATGACAGTGTACAGAGATGTAACATCACATGTCACCATAAGGAAGTCTTCTTCCCATTTCAGGCCTTCTATATTTTTTAGCAAGTCTCCACTATCTCTCAGATATGACTTAGCTTTCTTCACAAAAGGCTGTAGGATCTCATCAATATATTGTGATAGATTACATGTGAGGGACCCTATCCCTGAAATTATGGGTCTACCTGGAGGACTTTCTAAACTCTTGTGAATTTTTGGTAATGTAGAACACAGGTTTTATTGGATGTACCACCATAACAAAATCCAATTATTTTTTATTTAGTATGTTTAAAAATCTTCCTTTTTCTAAAATGTTGAATAGGTTCTTCTTCATGTCTAAAGTGGGGTCCTTGTTAAGTTGTTTATAAGTGAGAGGATCATTGAGTATATTTCTACACATGTCATAATCTTTGGTATTGAGAATGACGACCCCCCTCCCTTATCTGCTGGTTTCACTGTGATTTCTCTATTTTCACATAGCTCTCTTAATGCTCTTTTTTCCAAAATGTTTAAATTTTGTTTATGTTTTGGTACTCGTTTCGGTAATTTTTCTATATCTGCATTAACTGCCAAATTGAAAGCTGACATAGGGCCACTCATTTGGTTTGTTGGACAAAACTTTGATTTATTTTTTAAGGTGGTATGATGGAATTTATCAACTTCTTTTGTCTTAATTTCTGGAATAAAATTGTGAAGAATTTTTATAGTTAAATTTCGCATAAATTTCTGTATGTCCAAAAATGCTGTAAATGGGTCTGATTTAATAGTCGGGGCATATTTCAGGCCTCTATTTAACACTTTCGTTTGATGTTTAGTTAATATGGTGTTTGAATTGAAAATTCCTATTTTTTTCTAGCTTCTCATTTTCTTTTCTCCTGCGGTATTTCTTTCCCCCCATCCTCTAAAAAAGGTCTCTTTTTGGCGCTGGATGGTGGGAGTTCTATATGATTCTGTCTGAAAAATTGACTTCTTGGTCCTAAAAAATCATTCTCACTAGATTTAACTTGATTCCTTTTCGTTTCTACATGCTGTTCTTCCTCTGTCTGGAGTCTTTCAAATCTATTGTGCGAGCGCCAATGTCCTATGGGATCGTTAGTATTTGATGTTCTCCTCTTCCATTCTCTCTGAGATCTATCTAAATATTTTATTTTTCTGGGTGACCAAAGTCCACCCATTTTCTTTAACTCTCTGGGGTGTATGTTGCTTTGACATGACATTCTCTCTCTTAATTTGTCTTGATAAATTCTCAGGGGTATTATGTGGATTGCTATCACTTAAATCAATTGCTACATAATGGGATTTGATGGATGCAAGTTAATGCATATACCTTTAAGGATTCAAATGTGCTTTTACCGGCAAGGTATATAACCGCCGAATAGCACATGAAACACCTATCTTGAAAAAGCCCACATTAGAGGGGCGAAACGCGTTGATCAGGTGTTCTTTCGTTTTTATATTTTATCCTTTTTCTGTGCGGCTGCCAATAATTCTAGTTTCCTTTGCCAACCGGAGCACATCTGCGGGGAGGAGGACTTTATTCAGCATACAGCTTGCCCCAGTGCACGAGGCAAACGCTGCCTTAACCTGCAAGCCGGACGGTGTTCTTGGAACGGAGGAGAGACTGCAGCCAGATAAGCTTTAAATGTGGTTCTTAGAGATAAGCACCACAATGTTTTTCCTGTAAAGGTTTCTATGTTGGGGAAGGGAATTCCCTTTTTATGCTAAGACATTAAATACAGTATTATACTATGTTTATTTTCTGTCTTTTTAAAGGGATTTCAAGCATCTGTGTATGTTTCCAACGACTCTGTTGACTTACTCATATTTCTTTTGGACCCTGCCATTTTATTACACACTTTGGACTGCTATATTATTCTGCTTCATATTGTACCTTTATTGTTACAATCAGCAGCTTTGATACTTTTACGTTCTATATTCTATATTGTATCACATAACTGTTGTGAATTGTTGCAGGTATATTTGTCATTTCTCTTCATCATTTTTCATACATACTTACGCTGTTGTCAGGGTACCTGAAGTCTCTACCTCGGAGGAGGTTAGACTTCCCGACTGCCGTTCTCTCAGCGGGGCTGATTCATCCAATCCTCACAGCTCTCATAGTCATTCCCACGCCGGCCGCGAGAACCCCGCTTCCTTTTATGACACGACGCTCAGGAGCCGACGTCATGACGGCAATCACATCCCGACCTGTCAATCTAGTTCGGAACAACCAATCAGGGCTCGGCAAGGGCGGAGTCATCAATTAAAGAACCAGGGTATAAAAGAGGGATGTGTGTAATGGTTCATTGCCCTGTCGTGGTTCTAGCTTGTCTGGTTCCTCAGTGCTCTTTTGTCTATTGTTCTATTTGGTTTTGACTCGGCTTGTACTATCGTTCCTGTTTACCTCTCGTGTCCTTTGACCTCGGCTTGTCTCTCGCTTACCTGTTCTCTCGTTCCCTCGACCTCGGCTTGTCTCTGACCATTCTTTGCTTTCTCCTTACGTTAGTCCGGCCATTCTAAGGTCCGGTATACGTACTTCTCTCCTGTTCGTACTCTGCGTGTTGGATCCCTGTCCCGATCCTGACATTACGACAGGGCCATGGATCCTGCAGGTACAAACGCTCAGCTTGGTCCGCCTGACTCGAGGTTTGAAGCCATGGACCATAGAATGGACCAAATGGCCCTAGCGCTGCAAGCATTACTATCCCATCCGAGTAATCAAGCAGAGGAGATGCGTACTCCATCTATCTCTCTTGCTAACACAGGCCTAGAGGTAGCCACAGTGGGAACTTCTTCCCGTGTTACTTCCCCTTTACGGTATGGCGGGGCTCCGGATACCTGTCGAGGTTTCCTAAACCAGATAGGGATTCATTTTGAATTACAACCCCGCGCCTACCCTACTGACAGGGCGAAGGTTGGATTCATAATCTCGCTACTCATTGACAAAGCTCTTAGATGGGCTAACCCTCTGTGGGAAAATGATAATCCAGTAGTCTATAACTATAATGCGTTTATTACTACCTTTAGGAGGACTTTTGATCCCCCAGGGAGAAAAGCCAGTGCAGCTAGATTACTATTACGTCTTAGACAGCATAGTTTAACCCTTGTAGATTATGCACTAGAGTTCAGATCCTTGGCGGCAGAGGTCAAGTGGAATGAACAAGCCTATATGGACGTATTTCTGAACGGGTTATCAGATGCGATCTTAGACGAGGTTGCCACAAGGGATCTTCCTGAGAATTTAGAGGAATTAATTTCATTTATTTCTCGTATAGATGAACGCATGAGACAGAGGCAGAACACTCGTGATAATGGTTATAGACCTTCCTTAAGACTAACTCCCGCATTTCAGAATTCTGAATCTACTATACTAGCTCTCCCGGAACCTATGCAAATTGGTAACAGAGAATGAAAGACAATATAGGAGAAGGGAGGGTCGGTGTATGTATTGTGGAGTAGGCGGTCACTTACGCCTAAATTGCCCTAACCGTCCGGGAAACGCTCGCACCTAAGTTTCTCCAGAGGACAGGCCTTGGGTGTTTCTATTTTGTCCTCTACATATGATTACAGGGATCATAGGTTACTACTACAGGTTTCTTTAACTTGGGAAAAGGGAGTACTTAAAGCTATGGCATTAATAGATTCCGGAGCAGCTGAAAGCTTTATTGATCAAACCTTTGTCAAAAACCACTCTATCCCATCTCAGCTAAAGGAGACTCCATTGGCCGTTGAGGCCATAGATGGTAGACCTTTATCAGATCCTGTGATTTCTCGTGAAACTATACCAGTTAAGTTAACCATTGGTATTTTACACGAGGAGGAGATTTCTCTCATGCTTATCTCATCCCCTTCAGTTCCTATAGTTTTGGGGTATCCCTGGCTTAAAAAGCATAACCCTACTATTGATTGGGAGCAAGGTGAAATAGTCTCTTGGGGTCAGGGTTGCCAGAAAGGTTGTGTACAGAAAGTCTCACCATTGTGCGTAGTGGACACACCTAGTAACTCTAACAAGCCCACAGATTTACAGATACCTTCCCAGTACCAGGATTTAAAGGCAGTCTTTGATAAGAGGAAGGCCCCCCACACCGGTCCTTTGATTGTAAGATTAATCTCCTACCGGGTACTATGCCTCCGAGGGGCAATGTATATCCTCTATCCACTAAGGAGAACTTAGTCTTAGAGGAGTACATTCAGGAGAATCTTGACAAAGGATTTATTAGGAGATCCTTTTCTCCAGCCGGAGCCGGTTTCTTTTTTGTAGATAAGAAAGACGGCACACTACGGCCTTGCATTGATTATCGGGGCTTGAATAAGATAACTATCAGAAATGCTTATCCGATTCCCCTAATTACTGAGCTATTTGATCGCCTTAAAGGCTCTAAGATTTTTACCAAGTTAGATCTGAGGGGAGCTTATAACTTGGTGAGAATTCAGCAGGGCGATGAATGGAAAACGGCTTTCAATACCCGGTATGGCCACTATGAGTACAAGGTAATGCCCTTCGGGCTTTGCAATGCCCCTGCTGTATTCCAGGACTTGATTAATGAGGTTCTTAGGGAATTTCAACATGAATGTGTTATAGTTTATTTGGATGATATACTAATACACTCTAAAGAGCCTGAGATTCATCACAAACAAGTCAGAAGGGTATTGCACAAACTCCTACAGCATGGGTTGTATTGCAAGTTGGAGAAGTGTAGCTTCGACCAATCTCAGGTAAACTTTCTTGGTTACGTTATTTCTGGTGAGGGGTTTAAGATGGACCCTGTTAAACTCCAATCTATCTTGGATTGGCCATTGCCCAAGGGACTCAAGGCCATTCAGAGGTTTATCGGATTCTCGAATTACTACAGGCGCTTCATTAAGGGGTACTCGTCTATTATTGCTCCTATTACCAACATGACTAAACAGGGTGCTGATACTAAGACATGGTCCCCGGAGGCGCTTGTTGCTTTCAGTACTCTCAAGGAACAGTTTGCCTCAGCACCGATATTAGTTCATCCAGACACATCTTTGCCTTTCTTACTCGAGGTAGACGCCTCAGAGACAGGTGTAGGCGCTATTCTGTCCCAAAGGTTAAGTTTGAATAAACCACTGCATCCTTGTGTTTTTTTTTCCAGGAAATTGTCTGGGCCTGAGAGCAGGTATGATATTGGTGACAGGGAACTGTTAGCGGTAATTTTGGCTTTAAAAGAGTGGAGACATTTGTTGGAAGGGACTTTACACCCGGTTACTATTTTGACGGATCACAAGAATTTGTCATATATAGGGGAAGCCAAGCGATTATCTGCCAGGCAGGCTCGTTGGTCTTTGTTCCTTACTCATTTCAACTATGTTCTCACTTATAGACCTGGTTCTAAGAATTCTAAGGCCGATGCATTGTCCCGCCAACATGAACCTTCTACTATGCCTGATATGGTTTTTTCTTCTATAGTTCCCAAGCGTAATATTATTGCCAGCACTAGCATCAAGATTCACTCTCCGTTGCTGGATGAGATCAAGAAGTTACAACATCTGGCACCCCGGACCTATTCCGGGGGACCGTTACTTCGTTCCTCCTAAACTCCAACTGGAACTTATGCAGTGTTTTCATAACAGTAAATTTGCCGGACATCCTGGCATACGCAAGTCATGTTCTCTGATTTCTAAAGATTTCTGGTGGCCTTCATTACGTAAGGATCTTAAGGAATTCGTCGGGGCATGTGATGTCTGTATGAGGACTAAACAACCTCATACGCTTCCATGTGGGCTTTTGCACCCCCTAGAAATTCCTGTGAAACCATGGTCTTGTCTGGCTTTGGATTTCATCGTTGATTTACCGGTTTCTAAAAAACATACGGTTATCCTCACAGTAATTGACAGGTTTACCAAAATGGCTCATTTTGTACCTCTGCTCAAATTGCCCTCTTCTCCCGAATTGGCTGAAATTTTCGCGAGGGAGATTTTTCGTTTACATGGGATTCCTTCTGAAATCGTTTCTGATAGAGGTTCCCAATTTGTTTCCCGGTTTTGGAGATACTTCTGTTCCCAGCTTGGTATCAAATTAAATTTTTCCTCTGCCTATCATCCCCAGTCCAATGGGGCTGCCGAACGCACCAACCAAAAGGTTGAACAGTTCTTGTGTTGTTTTGTTTCTGAACACCAGGACGATTGGGTCGGTCTGATACCTTGGGCGGAGTTTGTGCACAACAACAGTGTTTGCGATTCTACTCGTTCTAGACCCTTTTTCATGAATTATGGCTTTCATCCTTCCGTTCTTCCGTCGGCCTTCCCCTCCCAGGGGATACCGTCGGTTGATATTCATGTTGCCAATCTGAGGAAGTTGTGGGATCAGACTCGACAAATCCTTATTCATAATTCCATGGTGTCCAAACGACACGCTGACAAACGCAGAAGGGTAGCTCCTGTATTCTCTCCGGGTGATAGGGTATGGTTGAGTACCAGAAACATCCGCTTGAAAGTTCCTTCCATGAAATTTGCTCCTCGTTACATAGGTCCTTACAGGGTTCTGTCTCGGATAAATCCTGTTCCATATCGTCTGGCTCTTCCGCCTGCTTTACGCATCCCGAACTCCTTTCATGTTTCTTTATTGAAGCCTTTGGTATGTAACAGATTTTCCTCCACTGTGCCTTCCCCTCGTTCTGTCCAGGTTGAGGGTCAGGAGGAGTATGAGATCAATTCCATCCTCGATTCTCGGATTTCTCGGGGGAAGGTGCAATATCTTGTTGACTGGAAAGGATATGGTCCTGAGGAGAGGTCTTGGGTGGTCCAGGAGGATGTGCATGCTCCTCGCCTTCTCAGGGCTTTTCATGCTCGCTTTCCGTCTCGCCCCGGTTCCTTCCGCCCGGTGGGCGTTTCTGAGGGGGGGGTACTGTCAGGGTACCTGAAGTCTCTACCTCGGAGGAGGTTAGACTTCCCGACGGCCGTTCTCTCAGCGGGGCTGATTCATCCAATCCTCACAGCTCTCATAGTCATTCCCACGCCGGCCGCGAGAACCCCGCTTCCTTTTATGACACGACGCTCAGGAGCCGACGTCATGACGGCAATCACATCCCGACCTGTCAATCTAGTTCGGAACAACCAATCAGGGCTCGGCAAGGGCGGAGTCATCAATTAAAGAACCAGGGTATAAAAGAGGGATGTGTGTAATGGTTCATTGCCCTGTCGTGGTTCTAGCTTGTCTGGTTCCTCAGTGCTCTTTTGTCTATTGTTCTATTTGGTTTTGACTCGGCTTGTACTATCGTTCCTGTTTACCTCTCGTGTCCTTTGACCTCGGCTTGTCTCTCGCTTACCTGTTCTCTCGTTCCCTCGACCTCGGCTTGTCTCTGACCATTCTTTGCTTTCTCCTTACGTTAGTCCGGCCATTCTAAGGTCCGGTATACGTACTTCTCTCCTGTTCGTACTCTGCGTGTTGGATCCCTGTCCCGATCCTGACATTACGACAGGGCCATGGATCCTGCAGGTACAAACGCTCAGCTTGGTCCGCCTGACTCGAGGTTTGAAGCCATGGACCATAGAATGGACCAAATGGCCCTAGCGCTGCAAGCATTACTATCCCATCCGAGTAATCAAGCAGAGGAGATGCGTACTCCATCTATCTCTCTTGCTAACACAGGCCTAGAGGTAGCCACAGTGGGAACTTCTTCCCGTGTTACTTCCCCTTTACGGTATGGCGGGGCTCCGGATACCTGTCGAGGTTTCCTAAACCAGATAGGGATTCATTTTGAATTACAACCCCGCGCCTACCCTACTGACAGGGCGAAGGTTGGATTCATAATCTCGCTACTCATTGACAAAGCTCTTAGATGGGCTAACCCTCTGTGGGAAAATGATAATCCAGTAGTCTATAACTATAATGCGTTTATTACTACCTTTAGGAGGACTTTTGATCCCCCAGGGAGAAAAGCCAGTGCAGCTAGATTACTATTACGTCTTAGACAGCATAGTTTAACCCTTGTAGATTATGCACTAGAGTTCAGATCCTTGGCGGCAGAGGTCAAGTGGAATGAACAAGCCTATATGGACGTATTTCTGAACGGGTTATCAGATGCGATCTTAGACGAGGTTGCCACAAGGGATCTTCCTGAGAATTTAGAGGAATTAATTTCATTTATTTCTCGTATAGATGAACGCATGAGACAGAGGCAGAACACTCGTGATAATGGTTATAGACCTTCCTTAAGACTAACTCCCGCATTTCAGAATTCTGAATCTACTATACTAGCTCTCCCGGAACCTATGCAAATTGGTAACAGAGAATGAAAGACAATATAGGAGAAGGGAGGGTCGGTGTATGTATTGTGGAGTAGGCGGTCACTTACGCCTAAATTGCCCTAACCTCTCGTGTCCTTTGACCTCGGCTTGTCTCTCGCTTACCTGTTCTCTAGTTCCCTCGACCTCGGCTTGTCTCTGACCATTCTTTGCTTTCTCCTTACGTTAGTCCGGCCATTCTAAGGTCCGGTATACGTACTTCTCTCCTGTTCGTACTCTGCGTGTTGGATCCCTGTCCCGATCCTGACAGCTGTGCAGCACCGAGGTCATTGCGAAGCTGATTTAAAGGTAGAATGCCAGACCTTGCATATATATATATATATATATATATATATATATATATATATTTGTGTGAAGGGCTCATGATGGCAAAGAGAAATAAGACCTAATAAGTGTAGGATGGTATAAAAGTAGCAAGTCGGTTGTGGTGTGCCGAAACCGACGATGAGGTAGGCCTGAAAATAAAGAGGGCCCACCAAGAAGAAATGTAAGAAAAAGGAGTTGATAAAGAGGTGTGGGTGGGAGGGTGATGCAACGCTGACCTCGAAGGTATGGAGCCAGGTAAGGGGTGTCCCTTAAGTAGGGAAGGGGTGTGTCATACGCCCCTCCCACAAACACAGGCCAAAAGGCCTTACTACTTGTGTGAAGGGCTCATGATGGCAAAGAGAAATAAGACCTAATAAGTGTAGGATGGTATAAAAGTAGCAAGTCGGTTGTGGTGTGCCGAAACCGACGATGAGGTAGGCCTGAAAATAAAGAGGGCAAAAATAGAAATTTCAATATTTAATACAAACTACCAATATACATACTTTTAACAAGACATGTTCTGAAAAGCATTTCTTACTTCTTGTACAGGGTTAGGAATGTATCGTGTGTAAGCGGATGATTTCCAGCGCCCCAGTGTCTTGATAACATGAACCGGTATGTTAACACTGGAGGCTGTGGAGGCCGCTCCTATGCGGAAGGAGTGGCCTGAATAGTTAGCTGGCTTGAGTCCCAGCTGTGTTAGTAATGACCTAACGTGGGTCATGAAGTTGGTAGTAGTGAGAACTGAACCTCGTAGAACAAAAAGTGGTTGTGATGGTGGTGCCTTGAGACTCTCTGTATAAGAGACCAGTATTTGGACGGGGCACCATCTGTTGTGAGTCGGATAGTATTTAACCTCTACGGGTGGAGCGTGTTGACTGTTTTTGGAATGAGGTAGTGTCAGGATATAATAGTCCATGTGTTTGGTTAAGTGCGAATGAAGCAGTAGGTGAGTGGATTGTGTTGTATTGATGGCGGTAAACTCTCTAGGTCTCAGAAACCCATAAAAAGCCACGTAAATAGCTGTTTTGATGACTAGAGTTGTGTTGAAGGAGAAGGGTTTTAGATCTAGTAGTTGTGATAATTTCTTAAGGATATGAAAATCTATAGGAAGCCTCTGTGCTGTATGCGGGGGTTCGGATCTTTGTATACCCCTAAGGATGTTCTTGATTTGGTATGATGACATGAAACTTGAGTTGTTGGGTTGTAAGGTCAGCATGTGATGTTGGATGCCTGTAAGATATAGTTTGATTGTGTTGTAAGAAAGTTTGAGTTTGATGTGGCAAAAAGAGGCAAAACCTAAAAAAGATGTCATGATGAATGGTTGTAATATGTTGTGTTCCAAAAGGAATCTTTTGAATAAACTGAAAGCTCTGTTGTAGGTTTTCCTGGTATTTGTAGATAGAGCTAGTTGGGACAAAGTTCTGCAATGTTGCATGATAACGTCTAGTCCATTGTTAGCTGATGGAACAGTGGAGTGGCCGTGGCTGTGAGCGCGGCTGATGGGAGAAGTTGATGAAAGGCCTGGAATTTAAAACGAGACAAATTATCAGTTGCCTCGTTACAAATACCTGGAATATGAACACAATGCAAGAAAAAATTCTGACATGCTGCCAACCAAGTGAGTTTCCTCAAAAATCTCATGATAGTAAGGGAGTTGGAGCGACCTTTGTTGATAATGGAACAGGTTGCTTGGTTGTCTGAGTAACACCTGACTGATGAACCTGTCCATAGATGTCCCCATGCCACGGCAGCCGCCACGATGGGATATATCTCGAAAAGAGCTGAGGTAGAGAAAAAACACTCCAGGTCCTGCACCTCTGAAGGCCAGCTACCCCAAAGCCATTCGTTCCCAAAAATCGCTGCAAAACCTGTGGTAGACGCCGCGTCTGTCCAAACAGTAGGAGAAGTGTCAGACAATTGAGGGAGGAACATGCTTTTTCCGTTCCAGGAGTTTAAAAAGTTTCTCCACATGAGAAGGTCTGCCGTGGCTTGGGTATCTAGGGTTAATCTGTGTGCATCATGTAGAAACCGTGGGAACATGCTGAGGAGACGTGATATGAAAGCACGGCCTTGAGGTATAATACGCATGGCAAAATTGAGTGACCCCAGTAAAGATTGTAATTCTTTGCGGTTGCAAGTGCGTAGTTGTATATAGAGGTTGATGTTTGTCAGGATGTTTTCTACCTTGGTGCGTGGTAGGCTAGCCTGCATGTTGGCTGAGTCTAGCATGATGCCCAGGAAAGTGATGATGGTATCTGGGCCTTCGGTCTTGGTAGGGGAGACTGGGACCCCCAACTGGTTGAATAGGCTGACAGTTTCTTTGAGGCTACTGGGAGGGGAAGAATTCTCCTCGACCATTAGGAAATCGTCCAGATAATGTATGACTGTAGGGCATCTGGATATATTGAGTAGTAACCAGCATAGGATTTCGGCAAATGTGTCAAATATGGCTGGACTACTTTTAGAACCAAAAGTTAGTCGTGAGAAAAAGTAGTAGTTCCCTTCCCACTTGATGCCATGTAGGTGCCACAGTGTGGGGTGGATTGGTAGTAGTTTGAATGCATTTGTTATGTCGGTCTTACTGAGCCATGCACCGACTCCTGCCTGTAAGATAGCCGTAATGGCGTGGTCTATAGTGGAATATTGCAGGGAGAATTCCTCCGATGGTATTAGGGAGTTGAGGCTAGGAGTGGTAGAGGTGTGTGGTGCCGACAAATCGATAATAAGTCTCTGCTTGTTGGAAGATTTTCCTGTGACAACCCCGATAGGGTTTGTCCTCCATGTAGTGAAAGGAGGGGATTGAAAAGGTCCCAATAAGAAACCTTCTGACACTTCTTTAGCTATGAGTGTGTCAACAGCTGTAGGGTTGTGTTGGGCGGATTGTAGATTTGGACATTCCAGGATTCCTGAAGGCATATGTATGATACCTGTGTGGAATCCTTCTGATAGACCAGAGATTATGAAATCTACTAAATGTGTAGATGGATGCTGTGACAGAAATGTCGCAAGTAGGGATATGTTGATAGACGTTAGGTACTGTTTGGGATACATTTTATTGGGACACATGATTTTTGCATGTGCCCTGAAACATTTTGAGCATATATGCAATAAACGACAACCGCTGTAATTACATGTACCAACATTAAAGTTATAACATATCTGGGATTTGCCCAGAAACTTGATAGGTCTACCCAGTTTGTCTTTAGCTATTTTCTCCGTAGGACCAGCGGAGCTAGGTCCTTGCACGTGGGTATGCTCGTTAGCAGTGGTGGGACAAAAATTTGCCGAATGAGACATGGAGGAGCAGTATGCACAAGCCGGCGTCCTTAGCCCTGCAAAGTGTCTGCAGAAAATCACTGTGTCTATCTTACTCCAGTTGGACCTTGTCCCGTACTGTGAGAAGGCGCCTGACACTTTCGCAGAAAAAGATCTATGGTAATCGTAGAATGCCGATCCACCATATTTATTGCCCAGGTCCACCAGCTTGTGCATATACATGTCAAATTCCTCACGCCTGTGTGGGTAAACGGCACATATGACATCCCGGTAGATGCCAAAAGCCAACACAAATTCCGGGATGGTGAGTTTCCTGTTTAGGCGTGCATCCCTGGACTTGACCACCACAGAAATATCCTCATACGCATGAGTTTTATGCTCCACCACATCCTGGGAGGCAATTAGTAGTGCAGCTAAGTTGACATCTTTACCTTCCAGGATGTCTTTCTTAAGGTGCTCAGGTATCATATGGGCAGGGTTAACCTCCTGCTCGTCAGAGGTGGTGGCTGGAGAAACTAGTGGCAACTCGACCAGTGGCGGAGGGGTCACAGTGGCTGACCCAGCCAAGGTAAGGGCTGTGGTGACCGATTCCAGTTTCTCCAGCCTGGAGTTTACCTTGCCCATGGATGACATGAGGGATGTAAGCATGCCATGTATATCTGTCGGGTTAGACTGGCTAGTCCCTTCCCCTGCATCAGAGTTATCAGTTGAGGAGTGCAACAGTTTGTATAGTTCCGCTTTCCTAGCAGTAGCGGGGAAAGGAATGTGTCGCCTCCTGAGTTCGCTAGTTATGCGAGGGATTGTCCAGGACCTGAATGATGCAGGACTAGCCATGTCTTCTTCCGGTGGTGGGGAGTTTGGTCTAGCCGGAGTGCTCGGGATGGAGAAATCCTCTACCCCTTCTTGAGACATACTAGATGAGAAAATATACCGTTAGTGTTGAAACCCAGGGGATGTACTGGCGGGCTAATTATGCCGTGTGAGGCGAAAAAATTAATCTTGTCCTTTGGTGACAGGTGAGGCCCTGCTATTTGCCAAGTGGCTATGAGAGGCTCTATCTATGCGTTGGCGCGAGGGAATATTGAGGCCACCCATGTAGTGGCAGGAATTCGTAGGCCTCTCGATGACAATAAAAGAAAAACAGGGGAAGGGAGTGACAGGTGACGCCCTCTCTAAACTTTGCGAGGCGGCTAACTAACGTGTGGCTCGAGGGGTGTTTGCCTCCAAAACGTTTGAGGCGGGGTGTTGGCCTCGCGGACCTCTAAACTATAGGCAGTATGCCAAGAGGGGAGATACCTATTTGGGCCTATACCCCTAACTTGCCAGTACTCTATGTCCTATTTAGGGAGAACGTATGTGACACGTGAGCAGGCTTACGTACCTGATAGTATGTATACGTATATGGTGCGTAAGGTATAGAAAACCTGGATAAACCTAAAAGGGTAGAAATAGATATGATAGTATGAGAAATGGATCCTGTGATACTAACGTAGACTAGATATGCTGTGGTTGATTTTATTAACCGTATGTGTTGAAGGGGAACAATTAGAGTAAGGAAGTACCCCGCCTGATTTGTTATGGAGAAAAACCGTAACGCAGGATTAGCTTGTAGTGACTACGTATAATGTGTATACATGGTGACCAAATTTAAAATATATATATGGCCGTGCTACTGTAGTAATCATAGTGCAGGGAGTATGAGTTAAAATATGAAAATTGACCATATGCAGAAAAAGTTGACGTGTGAGAGGTTAAACCAAAAGTGTGATTCAATCCTGAAAGTGTGAGATGTTGGGACCGTGTTCTGTATACCCGATATATCGTTTGAGTATATGCAGAAAGGTCAGGAAATGTACGTGCCATGTAATCGGGTGTACATGGTAGTGACAACGTAATATACACAAATAAATTAGAGAAAACCTTATCACATATATATACATTATACCTATTCCTGATTAATTATCTGAGTTCTTGTGTATGTAATTTGAGTACATAAAGAAAAGTCAGCATATGACACGTGCCATGTAATGAAAAGTGTACATGGTGTGTTTAAACAGGGAGGAAAAAAAAAAAAAACGTTTGTTTAAAACAAATTCCTAAGTGCAAATGGAAGGTACACAAAAAGTAAAGTTGTTCAAGCAAAACTATGTATATGTATACCAGGATAATATATCATGAACTAATAATACATGAGCCCTAACCTAGGTATAATTAATGTGACAGCATAAATTATGAAATACATGCTATAATCGTTATATGTATATAAAACAGACTGGTATTTAATGAACTATAATCTGCATTAAAATGAATAATCCTACTATCAGGTACTAAAAACTTATCATATAGAAACAAACTGAAACAAAGGAGGGAAAAAGTAAAGCATAAGAATGCTACATACTTAGTACTTGGTTTCCGGAAACCAGAGGGTTAATTTGCCTGAGACTTTGGCCGTAAAGCGTGTGGCCGTAAAGTAAGGCTGAAAATTATTGCGACGCCGTGGGAAGTGATCCGGGCGACCGACTTACGTTTGAGAAGTCCTGAGGACTCGATCAGCGAAGAAGACCGGGTTTTTTGTGCGTGGCTGGCCGTGGAAAGACCTGTAAGGAGTTCCTGGACACAGCTGACACCGAAGAAAAACGCGGAGTTTCCGAAAGCAAGATGGCGCCGTCCGTAAACCGGAAGTGGATTCAGGATGCAACGCTGACCTCGAAGGTATGGAGCCAGGTAAGGGGTGTCCCTTAAGTAGGGAAGGGGTGTGTCATACGCCCCTCCCACAAACACAGGCCAAAAGGCCTTACTACATATATATCCACTCTACACTAGCCATTGGCGAGTGAAAATTCAGCACTGGTGAGTAGAAATTCACTACTGGTTAGTGTGCTATACATATAAACATGATCTGCCCTCTACGTGGTGAAGTAGTGGGCAGATCATGTTTATATGTATAGCACACTAACCAGTAGTGAATTTCTACTCACCAGTGCTGAATTTTCACTCGCCAATGGCTCACCATGTAGATGTTTAAGAACACTGTACTATGCAGATATTGATGTCATGCATGCAATTATTCAAGGATTACCTTTGTGCAGTTTGGAAGTTCTCAAAAACCGCACAATAAAATTACTTTAGCAGCTCACAGGTCCTTCGCTGCAGTACGGCATTTGTCAGGGAGGTTATTGCCAAGCTTGCTAATAATTATGTAATGCATAAGCTTCCTTTTTATGAGATTTAGGATACTTGGTTAGAGTAAGCCTCTGGTTAATTATGAGCCCTTTTTGGAATAGCTTGTTCCTCTATTTCCTCGGAGCGGGTCGATACTCTCTCCTCTCTCATATATTTCTCTTCTTTACTAATTTTTGTTTTTTTTCTACATATTGTGAAATTTGAGTCAAGTCCGGCTTGTATTTTACCAGGGACCACATACTGTAATTTTATTTATTTCACAGTTCTATATATAGCGCTTTTATCTAGCACGGTTTACAAAGTATGAGAAAATAAAATTGGTTATTATACACACAGGTGATAAATATTAAACATACTGAAGCAAAAGAAGAGAACCTTGTATATGAACGTACAAACGGGAGAGGAATTGTATGAGACAAAAAGGGGGGGGGGGAGAAGAACATACAATTATGAAATAACAAAATAGTATCCAATATAAGGACTACTTCTTAAATATCAACTGTCACCTCAACACTATTTTTTAAGTTTTGAAACTAAATAGATTCTTTGTTAAAAAAAAGTATATGGGGGGGGGGGGCAGGGCCTGACAGCCAAGATGGCCGGACGTGCTCCATGAGGGCTCTCATGCCAACGAGCACAAAACCCTTTAGCCTGAACAATCCAACCCTGCCAGCAGCACAAAATGCCCAAAAACCAATACAGGGCCACACAGGGAACAGAATGATACCTGTCCCGCATCGACACACAAAACGAGCACCCATACTGGCCACGCGGCCTACACTGGAGCGGGGCCTGAGGCCTGGGGGAGGCGGCCGATCCCCCGACACGGGACCTGCCCATAAGGCTCACTCGGATGCTGCCCCGCTACCCCCCCTCTGGACCGGCGGGGGATATCCCGGTCCTCGCTGGGGACGACTACCCCCCAAAAGCGGCTCAACCACGCGACCAAACCCGCAAACGCACGGGACTACAGGGGCCCACGCCAGATGGGGGCACAAAACAACCTCATCAGACCACCCAAGCACACCCTAGATTTCTTTGACCAGCTCCGCACTAGCCTCTGGACATTGCTCCACACAAAGGGTCGGCACTTCAAGCTGGCGATGCAAATTGTGGCGGCATGGATCCGCCCGGCTATCCGACGCCGCCTGAGCAGAGGCCCACCCCGAGCCCCCAGACAGTGCCAACCTCGGAGATCAAAACGGTGGGGAACGGCGACGTGCCTCCCGGACTCCGGCACCCACCCGCACACATACCAACGAGAGGCCAAGCCTACACGATTCACATACCGCTCAGCAACACCGGAATCCTCCAGCCAAAGAAGCACAACCTTGCGCTCATATGCCCGAATAGACGGCCCAAGGCTAACCGGGATGCAACACAGCTTCCAAGTGGCGAAAGACGCAAGCAGGGCGACTCTCCGGGACGCACAGGCGACGGACTCTTGATGCAGCACCAACTCCGCAACTGCTCAAGGCTCACCTGTCAAGTCTCCAGAGCCGGCATCGGCTGAATGGGATGACATGCACCGGAGGTGGACTATGCTCCTGCAGGCCCAAAAACAGGGACGACACATGGTCCTGCCGTACAGGTCATAATGAACGCTATGCCCTCTTGTATACTGCTGCCGAGACTAGCCACCGCATTGTGCATAGTTTGAACACCTTACTGCACGCCTGCTCGTTAGCCTTGCTCATCTCTGTGTTTACATTTTATTATTTCGTTGTTTTTTTATGCCAGTTAAAGTACTAACTACACTGCAGTGACAAGCCGAGACCTATGATTACCTGACTTACCATGCTAGAGGTACTAATGCATTAATGGTAAAATATCCTCGCTGCACCCCGGGCAGAGAATCCAGGCTTTTTAAGTCCCTCAGCAATATGCTTACTTACTTAGCTCAGTCACCCACATGTAGAGCTTATATGGATTTTCTGTAACCCTTCAGGCAACACCGCTTAACATAGAACTACTCCTCATTACAGGGCCATCTAGCTCCCAACACTGTGGATAGCCTAAGGTGTGACCCCCCAGCGGCTATACAGCCTGTGGGAAAATAATACTGATAATCGTTTTCACTTGTTAAAGAGTCTCGATAGATATGCATGTCTTGTGAACCTGTGTTATAAATAAGCTTAGGGAAAGTAGAAGTATGCATGTTCCTGCTTTTGTTATACCCTTACTAACTACACTTATCGTGAAACAGAAGTAGAAACACAGTCTAACCTGGTACGCTTATTTAGTATATGGATGCATATAGTCGCTTAATGCTCAGACAGCTGGAACGAACATGTCTCATACACTGCTTAATCTCAAAAGGTGCAGTTTGTGCGTAATGCTTACCAGCTAACATACTTTGTCGATTCTTGCATTCTCATCTTTTATTTCATGAGTATATAAGTTTAAAATCAGTTCTCATGTCATTATATAAAAATGTGTAATGTGTTCCTATGTCATGCCTTACTACATCGACGTACATTACTATATCGCGTGTACATGCTGTTGGGGCATGGCAAACGCATCTGTTACTGTTATCTCCTTTTGCACTTAAAAATAAAGAATAAAAAAAAGTATATGTAAAAAAAAAAATAAAACAAGTAAATATTCTATTGATGCAAAATGAGCACGTTTACCATCACCTTCCTTTATAATGCATGCTGTTGGAAATTATGGCTTTGATTTAATAAGCTTTCCAAATGAATCAATATTACAGTCAGAAAAAACTTTCCAAATGATTTATCTACAGACCTCATCGTTATAGTCTATGGGAATTTTTGTAAAAAGTCTTTCTAACAGTATTGAATCATTTAGAAAGCTTATTAAATCAAGGTCATAATATCACATAAATCAACGAGTAAACAGTAATGATTGCCATTCCGAATATAGTTCCAGGGCTGTCGCGGCTAAGTCCCCTTGAAGTCTATTCGTGATTTTGGTCCATGCGAATGGCCACCAGGGAGCTAGCGTTCGGTTCTATGTGTACGAATGGAAAGTGCCGAACCAGGGGGAATAAAATATAGGTCTTTACAGTCGCTGACCTGGCCTATAGTCGGTAGGCAGGAGGCTGACAAGCAGGCTCCTCCAGGAGCTTGTGGCAAACTCACAAGGACAGGGGAGATTGTCACATATCTTCCCCCTCCCGGGGAGACTATCCAGACCCCAGACCTCCAACTGGCCTCGGTCTGTGATAGTCTGGTGGCTTTTCCCAAAAGGCGTAGTTGTCCAGAAGGCCTCCTGCCACAAGTGCCCATTTCTACATCCAGTGTTCTGCGGGGAAACAATTAGTTTTCACTTTTCCCCGGTTGGACCAAGTTGTCGCTGGGGATGGAGGGTGCAATTCCCCACTCTTGAGGGGTAACTCCTGCCCTTTGGGAGAGGGACCGGTTGTCCCTTCTCCCTGTAACCCATACTGCCACTGGGGAGAGACACTCTCCTCTCCCTGGACCTCACATAGTGAAGTGCTTGATGGGCAGAGGCCAGCGCTTCAGATGGGGTCGCCTGTTTGTCATCAGGCCCAGGAACTAATGGGCCGGTAGGGCAGAGGCCAGCTGCGCTCTTCCAGGAGCTCGTGGCAAACTCACGAGGACAGGAGAGTTTGTCACAATGTTCTTATCAAAAGCTATAAACATAGAACAAATCACTCTTCATAAAAATGTTTAGGCAATATTCCATTTAATGCAAGGAAGATATTTTCTTATAGCTAAAATATGTAGGAGTTGCTACTAAAAATACAATAAATCACAAAACGCCAGTTTAATTTAATTTAATTTAATAGTTTTGCATTAATTTGTCAATACAATACATTACATTACAATTATTAGGTTAGAATGAACCATATGATCTACTATAAAGTAAATCATCGTACACTTGCACTCAGTAGTTACTAGTGTAGTCATCATGCCATTTGGTTAAATGACCATTACGATTTAATATTACTGTAACTACCAATACACACTGTAGTCATCTCTACAGATCAGTCATAACTGACAGCAATAGAGCATACCACAAGACATGGCTGAAGTAGTGCAAAGAGGCCAAGTTACTTACTGGCACTGGCAGTCTGCAGATATAGAGGGCTTGAGATAAATAAGGGAGATGGTGGTACTATATTCAACAGTGACTTGCTGTCTTTTTCAGTGAAAGGTTCTACGCTAGCATTGGTGTAAATTCTTACTCTAAAAATCTAACTCATACTCTAGATTCCATTCTATGTATTTGTTTTGATGTGTTTTGTATACTTCTGAGGTATTTCTTTTTATTTTTTTTACTAAACACTGAACTGTAGTGAACATTAACCCCTTAAGGACCAAACTTCTGGAATAAAAGGGAATCATGACATGTCACACATGTCATGTGTCCTTAAGGGGTTAAACTGAATTATAAAATTGAGATCAAAATTGTTGATTTAAACAAATTCTGAAACTCAGCTATAGTCACTTTTAGCCATTTTGTTTTCAGTTCCCCCACAATTCATTGTATATGAATAAACCCTACAGTGTTACAGGGACATTCTGATTTTACTATGAACCAACATAGTAATTTGAATAAAATATGATGCACTCCCCTCCATAATACTTGGTTCAATAGAAAAGTGAAAAAAACTAAAGTTTTACTGGCAAAGTGTCAGTTTAAGATTTTTATTTCCTTACATCAGACAAAACCTTTGTATTAAAATACTGAGAGATTTTACAAAGACTGCACAATACACAGCACAATTCTAAGAACAACTATCGTGTTCCAGATTACAATTTTTTGTAATTCAGCACAGCACATTTTATACTGTGTTTTCTGGTTTGTTTGTTTTCTATTACTTGTTTTAAGATATAGTTCTGTTTTTAATATGTATGAATTTCAAGTAACATTAAAGGGACCAGAAAAACCATGCAATCCAAATTTATGATAATACTTTAATTTTACCTTCATTTCTTACATGCTTCAAAGTTAGTGGTTCATGGCAGAGCCATGGGTATTACTTGTGCGGAGGTACCCTATTTAACTAAATAGGTTACTAAGCTTTCAAGCTTAACTTGCAGTTAAATTCAGACAGGCGAGGGATCATGGGAAACAGATCCAGATCAGGCAGCATATTTTAACTTATTTCATTTCCCCAAGTAAACTATGAATTAGTGTTTATATTATATTATGGCATGAAAAAACAGGAACGTGACTGTTCCTTTTTTCTTCAGACATTGGAAAGATATATATATATATATATATATATTTATGGAAAATATATTAAAATTGTTCTCAACAACTTGCAGGTTTCTTCATTTTTCTTTTACTAACTATGGATCTTACAAACAAACAAAACGACTGATATATATATATATATATCCCTGACCTAAAACATAATTATTGATAAATAAGACTGCAGATTACCTGAGACACCAGAGATCATAAAGGGAAATTGTTAGAAAAACACAATACTGTAATAGGTCAAATATAATTATTTGCATTGATGCTGTTGCAATACTGGTTTCTACTCAATCCTGTAATTACAATTTACTTCTTATGTAGAATCCCCATGGACCCACCATTTTGATTTAGTTGCATTTCTTCATGACATCGCACAATGATTTTCCAGGTACACATTGCTGTGTAAATGGAGACTGCACTGTGCATTTTAGCAGCAGTAAGATACATTGTGCTTATGCAATGTATGTAAGATGTGACCTTAGCCAAGCCCCGGGAAGAAAGCAATCTGTAAAACAGTATTCAAGCATCTATCACTCCGGTCTAGGTCAAATAATATTAAGCTTGTAATTACTTTACTTTTGATTAACACACGATTTCTATATTTATGGTGAAAATATCCAGACGCATTTATGTGCTCACTTATATGAGTTTAGTCACATTCCAAAGTAAATATGAGGAATTATTAGTACGGTCAGTTTTTAGTTGAAATAGAAATAAAATTAGGTTTGCCACTCTGTATTATTCTGTCTTTTCTGTTATCTTGTTCAGCTCTCGGAAAGTGACACTGAGCTCCTTAAACATCTGGATTAGGACGACTCCAGTGGATATAGTGGTAAATCCACAAACAATAGCCAAAAAGTCAACTGCTCCCACTTTGTTCCATTCTTGGAAGAGGATAGCTGTTGCCAGCAGGACTAGCGTCGTAAATGTTACGTAATAGATGGCACTAAATATGCAGGAGTCAAATGATTCCAGTGCTTTGTTGATATATCTAAACTGAATGAGGATGCTGCAGCCCAACACTGCTACGAGGGTCAGGAAAACATAAGTGGCTCTAGTGCTAGTTGGACTGCTATTAAATGCATCCTGGGCAACCAACCCAATACCTTTAGTGCAGGGCACAGTGAAGGTGCCTAACAGTGAGCAAACACCAATGTAAACCATTATGTTCTTGTCCCCGTGAACTGGTGCTATCCAGAATATCAACAAGATCAGCACCAGAAGAACAACACCGAGGTAGATCAGGAATACTGAAAGAAAAAATAAAACAGATGTAAAGACTTGTTTTCTTTGTTGTAAAACTATACATTGCTATCATATAGTGTATAATATATATTGTCCGGAATCTATAATTTGGTTTATAGGTTTGCTCCCATAAAGGTGTGAAATACTACTGGTCTAATAAAGAAAGAATGATCCGTATTATTAATACTGTAAATCTCCACACCACGACATAATAATTGTTTAGACACCATGGAATGAAATACAAATCAATCTGCATTCTTTTAGCATCACTAATTGGCAACAAACATTGCAGCGTTTTCCCTGATGAATTAAAACATTTTTTTTTCCCACACCTTGGAGATATTGTTCCAAGGTGACAATTTAAACACACCAGAGTCTAGGCACAATATGCCAAAACACCTTTACCTTGACATCAGTATAAAAAAGTTATTTAGAGATAAGGTATGTACAGGGCCGGACTGGGCATTAAAAGCAGCCCTGGAATTTTTTTTTTTACCAGCCCCATAATGCGTTGCGCCAGCATAGTGTGCAGATACAGAGTTAGAAAAGAGAACTTAAAATTCGCATGTAATCAATGTTTCAGTCCAACTACCATGACATATTAAGGAAAGCTTGGTAATGGGACTGAAATGGTGAATGTATGTTGGGCACAACTGTAAAAAATGTACGTTATCTTGTTTACTTTGAAGTCCTGTGGGTGCGCTCTTCACTTTAAATATGTTATTGTGCTGGAGTATGCACCTACCTAGCAACAAGACTGGGCCAATATCTGCTCATTACATATGGTCCACATTAATGACATTTCTCTGTGTATTATGCAAAAATAAATGTACATTAATATATGTGTAAATATAATAGACATAATTTTTTATATATATATATATATTATATATATATATATATATATATATATATATAAAAATAACTGTCTAAAATGTCTACAAATGCTCGCAGTTTAGGGAATAAGATCCATGAACTTGTGGCAATAATGGCAACTGATAGTGTAGATTTAGTCGCTGTTACCGAGACATGGTATGAGAAAAATGACTGGGACATAGCAATACCAGGGTACTCTTTATATAGAAAAGACAGGGAAGGCAAGAAAGGGGGAGGGGTGGCCCTGTATGTAAAGGATAGCATAAAATCTAGCCTAATAAAGGTTAGTGAGGCGAACATAGAGTCCGTTTGGGTTACGTTAGAATTTGGTAATCACACAGTAACTCGTGTAGGTGTGATTTATAGGCCCCCAGGACAAATTGAAGAGTTAGATAATTTACTAGTTGAAGAAATAGCTAAAATGACAATGAAGGGGGAAGTTATCATCATGGGTGACTTTAATCTTCCTGATGTGAATTGGAAAACAAAAATAGCTACTTGTGCCAGGAGCACACATATTCTAAACTCCCTACTGGGATTGTCTCTAAAACAAGTCGTTGAGGAGCCAACTCGTAAAGAGGCCATACTAGATTTAGTGTTAACAAATGGAGATTTGGTATCAGATATTACTGTAGGTGAAAGTTTAGGATCCAGTGATCATCAGTCAGTGTGGTTTAATATAAGAACAGTGACTGAGTCACACCACACAAAAACAAAAGTTTTAGACTTTAGAAAAACAGACTTTTCTAAAATTAGAATATGTGTAAAGGAGTCATTATCAGACTGGAGCAATTTATATGGAGTCCAAAATAAATGGGATTATTTAAAAGTTGCACTACTGAAGGCAACAGAAAATTGCATTAGGCTTGTCAGTAAAAGCAAAAAATTCAAGAAACCACTGTGGTACTCCGCAGATGTGGCCAAAATAGTAAAAAACAAAAAGTTAGCATTTAGTAATTATAAAAAAAACCAGAGTGAGGAAGACAGAATGACCTATAAGATTAGGCAGAAAGAGGCTAAGCAAGTTATAAGAGCTTCCAAATCCCACACAGAAGAGAAAATAGCACAGTCAGTAAAAAAGGGGGACAAAACTTTTTTTAGATACATAAATGAGAAAAGAAAAGTAAAACAAGGATTAGTTAGATTAAAAACAAAAGAAGGAAGGTATGTAGATGAGGATAAAGGTCTAGCTGACTGCCTCAATGAATATTTTTGTTCGGTATTTACAGATGAAAATGAAGGAAAGGGACCTCTGTTAACAAAAAGGATAAATGAGTCATTTATTACACGTGAGTTTACAGAGGAAGAGGTTCTATTTCAACTGTCAAAAGTAAAGACAAATAAGTCAATGGGACCTGATGGAATACACCCAAAGCTATTAAAAGAGCTTAGTGGTGTACTAGCAAAACCATTAACAGATTTATTTAACCAATCATTGATAACAGGAGTAGTCCCAGAAGATTGGAAGTTAGCGAATGTTGTGCCCATTCACAAGAAAGGTAATAGGGAGGAGTCGGGCAACTATAGGCCAGTAAGCCTTACTTCAGTAGTGGGGAAAGTGATGGAAACCATGTTAAAGGATAGGATTGTTGAACATCTAAAAACACATGGATTTCAAGACCAGAGACAACATGGGTTTACTTCAGGGAGATCATGCCAAACTAATCTTATTGATTTTTTTTATTGGGTAACTAAAATTATAGATCAGGGTGGTGCAGTAGACATTGCTTACTTAGATTTCAGTAAGGCTTTTGACACTGTTGCACATAGAAGGCTTATCAATAAACTACAATCTTTGAGTTTGGATTCGAATATTGTTGAATGGGTAAGGCAGTGGCTGAGTGACAGGCAACAGAGGGTTGTAGTCAATGGAGTATATTCGAAGCTTGGGCTTGTCACCAGTGGGGTACCTCAGGGATCTGTACTTGGACCCATTCTCTTTAATATTTTTATTAGTGATATTGCAGAAGGTCTTGATGGTAAGGTGTGTCTTTTTGCGGATGATACTAAGATATGTAACAGGGTTGATGTTCCAGGAGGGATAAGCCAAATGGAAAATGATTTAGGTAAACTAGAAAAATGGTCAGAGTTGTGGCAACTGACATTTAATGTGGATAAGTGCAAGATAATGCATCTTGGACGTAAAAACCCAAGGGTAGAGTACAAAATATTTGATAGAGTCCTAACCTCAACATCTGAGGAAAGGGATTTAGGGGTGATTATTTCTGATGACTTAAAGGTAGGCAGACAATGTAATAGAGCAGCAGGAAATGCTAGCAGAATGCTTGGTTGTATAGGGAGAGGTATTAGCAGTAGAAAGAGGGAAGTGCTCATGCCATTGTACAGAACACTGGTGAGACCTCACTTGGAGTACTGTACACAGTACTGGAGACCCTATCTTCAGAAGGATATTGATACCTTAGAGAGAGTTCAAAGAAGGGCTACTAAACTGGTTCATGGATTGCAGGATAAAACTTACCAGGAAAGGTTGAAGGATCTTAACATGTATAGCTTGGAGGAAAGACGAGACAGGGGGGATATGATAGAAACATTTAAATACATAAAGGGAATCAACACAGTAAAGGGGGAGACTATATTTAAAAGAAGAAAAACTACCACAACAAGAGGACATAGTCTTAAATTAGAGGGACAAAGGTTTAAAAATAATACCAGGAAGTATTACTTTACTGAGAGGGTAGTGGATGCATGGAATAGCCTTCCAGCTGAAGTGGTAGAGGTTAACACAGTAAAGGAGTTTAAGCATGCGTGGGATAGGCATAAGGCTATCCTAACTATAAGATAAGGCCAGGGACTAATGAAAGTATTTAGAAAACTGGGCAGACTAGATGGGCCGAATGGTTCTTATCTGCCGTCACATTCTATGTTTCTATGTTTCTATGTAACTAATACACACATTAATATACATGTCATATACCAGTGGAGGATCCAGAGCCTGATCCCGGGAGGGGCACTTGTAGATTATTTAAAGAACAAATCCATGCACAATAACCACTACTGCTCTGTGTGCAAGGAGTGCCGGGACCCCCTCACAGAGTAAGTAGTAAGTAGTCAAACCGTTTAAGAACAGTTTGACAACTTACCTGGGGTTTGCTGGGATATGGGGCTGTAGTAGGGTATAGGAGCAGTGGTACAATGTGTGAGGGGTGCAGTGTGTGTGAAAGGTTCAGTGTATGTGTGTGGGGGGGGTGTAGTGTGTGAATGCGTAGCGTGTGGGGAAATGTGTGTATGGGGGGGCTGTGAATGTGTGTGTGTGTGTGTGTGTATGGGGGGCAATGTGTGCATGGGGGCAGTGTGTGTGTGTGTGTGTGTGTGTATGAGGCAATGTGTGAATGTGTAGGGTGTGTGTGTGGGGGCAGTATGTGTATGGGGGGCAGTGTGTGAATGTGTATGGTGTGTGTGTTAGGGCAGTGTGTTAGGGCAGTGTGTGTGGGGGCAGTGTGTGAATGTGTATGGTGTGTGTGGGGGGGCAGTGTGTCTATGGGGCTAGAGTTCACTCTCAACACTGCGACCACCAGGAATTCGTGGTGAGAGTGAACTCTAGCCCATAGCTCCAGGGCTAGAGTTCACTCTCGTGAGAGCCGGAGTATTGCTGTGGTAACCGCGGCAACGCTTTGTGCTCGTGCGAGAAGGACACAGTGGAGCTGCAGGCTGACCTCCTGGGTCCTCTCTCCCTCCCTCCCCTACCGGCTGCCCGCAAGGTGCCTGTGGAAGGGGGAGGGAGATCGTCTGGCAGGGGGAGGGGGGGGTTTACCCTCTCCTTCCCAGTCTCTCTTTTTCCCCTCTGTCTCTCTCTTCCCCTTTCCTTGTGTGTCTCTCTCCTTTCTCCCTCTGTCTCTCTCTTCCCCTCTGTCTCTTTCTCCACCCTTTCCCTCTGTCTCTCTCTCCCCCCCTCTCTTTTTCCTCCCTCCACCATCTCTCTATCCCCCCTCTGTCTCTTTCCCCCATCCTTTCCATGTGCCCCTCTGTTTTATTTGCCCCCCTATCCTTGTGTCTCTTTTCCCCCCTCCACATCTCTCTATCCCCCCCTCTGTCTCTTTCCCCCATCCTTTCCATGTGCCCCTCTGTTTTATTTCCCCCCTCCCCTCCCATTTACCTGAGTAGTGAGTGGGGCTGGGGCCGGCCGCATTCCGCGCTGGAGCCGCCGGACCGGGTGGCAGCCTCGCCGGTCCGGCGGCACTCCTTTCACTAATGCAGACTCGCTGAAGGCTGATGGAGGAGGGAGGAGCATGTCTCTGTACCATGCTCCCTCGCGGTTCCCACAATTCCCAGCACAGGAACCGCGGAATGCGGCCGGCCCCCTCAGATTGTGTGCCACCAGACCGGCCACCCGGTGGCACATACTTGCTCACAGCAGCCCCCAGGTGCCGCGGCCCACCGGGAAAATTCCTGGTATCCCGGTGGGCCAGTCCGGCCCTGGGTATGTATCAGTAATAAAGGGGTAACAAGAACAAAATAGACAGTGCCGTCCGTTTTGTCCTTGATAAGTAAAGACCTGTGGCCCATGATAAAAGCCCTGGTACTAATAAAAATACAACCAATAAAGGACACAAGCAATCCCAAGTTATAATTTCAGCTAAACAAATGCCTTGTAAGTGAGGTACAGCCAATACCACATTGAACAAGGAGTCGATGTATGGAATAGAAATAGAGGGGGTTCTAAGAATGAGCAAATAATATAAAAAATAAAGTTATGCTTAACTTAGGGTTAACTGTGATTTGGTGCAGCCAAATGCTTCCAAGCACTGGTGCTAGTCATATTGAAGCTTTATTATGTTATCTTTAACAATAGGAAAGGGTTAGTGTGCAGAAGAATACCCTCTTGGTTTGACAAAAACAGACCTGTCATGTCACATGAGACTGCCAAGCAAAACTTGATTTTCCCTCAATTGCTCCAATCACCCTACAGCTTATATTGTCTCAAGGGTTGGAAGGACTGAGGGAAAGTGTACATAAGCAAGTTTTTACCCGCACGTGAGGTGCACTTAAAGTGGCTCTGTCACCTATTGTTTCTTCTTCCTCTCTCAGATTCTGTACTTATTTTCTTCATTTCTGATCTATTTCTCTTTAAAACCGAAGAAAAAGGAAGGACTACTTTAACCCCATAAGGACACATGACATGTGTGATGTCATGATTCCCTTTTATTCCAGAAGTTTGGTCCTTAAGGGGTTAAGGCAAGCTCTACTTCCTTTCAACCTTGTCAGGCTAACAAAGGAAGTGCAGCTTGCCTTAAATAAACCCTATAGTGTCAGGAACACAGTGTGAAAGCACAGTTTAGGTTACCGGCCCCCATGAAAAATATATTGCACTCACTGTTTTCAGCGCCATGCAGGTCTCCTTGCGGAGAGCCCACCTCCTTGGCTGAGATCATTGGTTTTGATGATTTCAGCCAGTCCAATGCTTTCCCATAGGAAAGTATTGTGCGGCTATGGCGTATGCACAGCAAAAACGTTGCGCTGCGCCAGTCAGCATCTCCTCATAGATATGCATTGAATTAATGCATCTCTATTGGGAGAGTTCAGCATCTCCATGCTGAGTGTGGAGCCGTTGAACATTGTGCAGCACTGACCCAGAAAGCACCTCTAGTGACTGTCTGAGGTGTTCCTAGGCAGTAACACTGCCTTTTCTCTGATAAGGCAGTGTTTACATTAAAATGTCTGCAGGGACATACTATACACACCAGATAAACAGCATTAAGCTGTAGTTGTTCTGGTGACTATGTGTCCTTTTAAGCTCCACCCTTTGTCAACATTCATCAGGCATAGAAAAAAATACAATTATACAAATACAAATTAGTCTCTACTTTGTCCTATCTTTTATAGAGAAATAGATCAGAAATGAAGAAAAGAAGAACAGGACTGGAAGAGAAAGCTAGGAGGAAACAATAGCAAATGGTAAGTTTAAAGTGATTCACTTTAGAGGGACACTACAGTCACCGGAACAACTAGAGCTTATTGTAGTTGTTCTAATGAGTATAGTCAGTCCCTGCAGGCTTTTTGCAGTAAACACTTTTTTTCACAGGAAAAAGCAGGGTTTACATTACAGCCTAGGGACACCTCCAGTGGCCTTTCCTCAGATGGCTACTAAAAGTGCTTCCTGGTTAAGTGCTGCACACTGTGCAGCACTGACATTCAGTATCTCCACCTTATTCATGGAGACACTGAACTTTCCTCATTGAGATACATTGATTTAATGTATCTCTATGAGGAAATGCTTATTGGGCATGGTGGCGTTTGGCCCCTGCCCCACCTCCTTGGCAACCTCACAATGTCAACTCCTTGTGATTGGCTCAGATCATCACTGCCAAGGAGGTAGATCAGGGACAGAAAGAGCACAAGCAGACTGTAATAAAGGTAAGATTTTTCTATATTAAGTGGGGCAAAGGGGCTAGATAGTGATTTTTACACTATAGGGTCAGGAATACATGTTTGTCTTCCTGATACTATACTGTTCGTTTAAGTTAACTTCAATGCATTTTAAGTCCATGAATGAGTCTTAAAGCAGTCTGTCATCCTTGTGTGCATGCACATTGAACAACATGCCCCTTTTGTGGGCGGGGACCATGTCTGTGATGGTGATTGTGCCATGGCCACACACTAAAACAACCTCAACCATCACCCAATTTCAGAACTTAAAGGGACACTATAGTCACCCAGACCACTTCAGCTCAATGAAGTGGTCTGGGTGCCAGGTCCCTCAGGTTTTAACCCTGCCGATGCAAACATAGCAGTTTCAGAGAAACTGCTATGTTTACATTGCAGGGTTAAGCCAGGCTCTAGTGGCTATCTTCCGGACAGCCACTAGAGGCGCATCTGCGACGCTGGAGGCATATTATGCCTCCATCGCGCAGAGCGTCCATAGCATGCGCATTCGGCTCCGCTGACGTCGGTGGGGGAGGAGAAGTCACCAGCGCCGAGGGAGCCCAGCGCTGGAAAGGGTAAGCTGCTGAAGGGGTTTTAACCCCTTCATCCCAGCGGGAGGGGGATCCTGAGGGTGGGGGCACTCTCAGGGCACTATAGTGTCAGGAAAACCGATTTGTTTTCCTGACACTATAGTGATCCTTTAAAAGTTGACAGGTCTGAAAAAACAGGAGTTTTTCAGTTTGATTTTGCATATGCTTTATATATGCAGGGTAAGCTATTTTACATAATATCAGCAATAGTACCTTACCTGGGTTGGTCATTTTTTCTTCAAGATCAGCTCGTGACGTTATGCTCTCTGATTTTGGGGAATGTATAACCAGAATAATGGAGCCCACACAGCTGAGAAGACATCCCAATTTACCAAGAAAATTAAGTTTCTCTTTCAATATATAAGAAGCTAGAAGAGACCTATTGGACATGAAAGACAAAATGTGTCACAGAATATAAAAAGGTTGTAAATCAAAACATAAACATGTGTCACTCTGCCGCTATGTTTTCATGGATAACACGTAATTTGATTTGGTATGTAAATCACATATAAATACAGGGCTGGAAAGCCATAGGAGTTTAGGATAGATAAGAAAATCTATCAGACAGAAAAAGTACTTTACAATATACATAGGACTGAGTTGAGCTAGTAAATTGATAGCTCATGAACAGCTAACTTATTTTCTGGCTTGTTAATATGACATGCTTTACTGTGTCTACACAACATTGTCCACACCACGTAAAGATATGCTAATGCTTACCCCATGAGATAGGGCTTGAGGTAAGCATTGTATCAGATTCAGATCTTAATTAAACTTGTCCAATCTTAAGCTATGTGAAAAATAAATATTAATAAACATTTATATAAACAGAAGCTTGGTTGGCATTATTGAATTGCTAGAAGCATAGTTACAAAGTGAAGCTTTGTAATTTAAATAATTAACAGTCTCAGTTCACTTACCCAAATGGAATGCCCAAAGCACCAAGAGGAGTCACCAGCACTGCGGGAGCAGCAGTGTATGCCAAGAAATTGCCAATCTGTCCAAGTGCCACTATAAAGAAAATTAAACATCTTTAAAGCAGTAACCAGCATTTTGTAGCATTTTGTTTGCATACATGGCTGTAAAGTCTCTTCTAAAGTGTTTTTTTTTTTTTAATTTCGAAAAGCAAATATGAAAAGTGAATGGCCATGGCACTACGATATTGTATTCATCTGCTAAAGAAATAATTTGGGTCCCTGTTTTGCAAGATCACAGAATATGCCTGTGTCACAACTGTGTTTTTTCTTTCTTCCTGAAAGCTGCAGGAACAGAGATGCCAAACATCACTATATGAAGACAGGGATGCTATAGATCACTATATGAAGATAGGGATGCTACAGCTCACCATATAAAGACAGGGATGCTACAGCTCACCAAATGAACACAGGGATGCTATAGATCACTATATGAAGACAGGGATGGACCAGTTCACCATATGAAGACAGGGATGCTATATATCACTATATGAAGACAGAGATGCTATAGATCACTATATGAAGACAGGGATGGATGGACCAGTTCACCATATGAAGACAGGGATGCTATAGATCACATATGAAGACAGGGATGCTATAGATCACCATATGAAGACAGGGATGCTATAGATCACTATATGAAGACAGGGATGCTACAGCTCACTATATGAAGACAGGGATTCTATAGATCACTATATGAAGACAGAGATGCTATAGATCACTATATGAAGATAGGGATGCTACAGCTCACCATATAAAGACAGGGATGCTACAGCTCACCAAATGAACACAGGGATGCTATAGATCACTATATGAAGACAGGGATGGACCAGTTCACCATATGAAGACAGGGATGCTATAGATCACTATATGAAGACAGGGATGCTATAGATCACTATATGAAGACAGGGATGGACCAGCTCACCATATGAAGACAGGGATGCTATAGATCACATATGAAGACAGGGATGCTATAGATCACCATATGAAGACAGGGATGCTATAGATCACTATATGAAGACAGGGATGCTACAGCTCACTATATGAAGACAGGGATTCTATAGATCACTATATGAAGACAGGGATGCTACAGCTCACCATATGAAGACAGGGATGCTATAGATCACCATATGAAGACAGGGATGCTATAGATCACCATATGAAGACAGGGATGCTATAGATCACCATATGAAGACAGGGATGCTATAGATCACCATATGAAGACAGGGATGCTATAGATCACCATATGAAGACAGGGATGCTATAGATTACTATATGAAGACAGGGATGCTATAGATCAGGGCTTCCCAAACTTTTATGGCCCGAGACCCACTTTTCAAAATGGTAATTTTTCGAGACCCACTTGCTTTTTTTAATGCATATTTGAAAAAGTGAACACCAAGACAATCCGCTTTAGAGGCATACAATTGGCACACCATAGCAATCGGCTTTAGATGTACACCATGGCAATTGCTTTTAGAGGCATAAATCTGGCACACCATGGCAAACAGCTTAAGAGGCATACAATTGGCACACTATAGCAATCCGCTTTAGAGGCATACAGTTGGCATACCATGGCAATCAGCTTTAGAGGCTTACAATTGGCACACCATGGCAATCAGCTTTACAGGCATACAATTGGAACATTATGGCAGCTTTAGATGCATAAAATTGGTACATCATGGCAATCAGTTTTACATGTATAAACTTGGCACATCATGGCAACTTTAGGTGCATAAAATTGGCACACCCGTGCAATCAGTTTTAGAGGCTTACAAATGGAACACTATGGCAACCAGGTTTAGAGGCATACAATTGGAACATCAGGGCAGCTTTAAATACATAAACTTGGCACACCATGGCAATCAGCTTTAGATGCATAAACTTGGCACACCATGGCAATCAGCTTTAGATGCATACACTTGGCATATCATGGCAATCACTTTTAGATGCACAAACTTGGCACATCATGGCAATCCGCTTCAGAGGCATACAATTGGCAAACAGTCAGATGCATTAAATTGGCACTCCATGGCAATCAGCTTTAAAAGCATACAATTGGCACACCATGGCAATCAGCTTTAGATGCATAAAATTGGCATATCATGGCAGTTTTAGAGGCATAATTTGGCATATCATGGCAATCAGTTTTAGAGGCATACAACTGCTTACTCACAGACTCAGTCAGAATCAGACGTTGTGTCCTGCTCATCCAGGCCCCTCACATTGATTATCCCAGTGGTGGAACTAATGTAGAGAGAGCCCTGGTGCAAGTATGCTTTCTGGGGCCCCCTCTAGTGCAATTGTGGCCAAAAGGTAGATCTCCACCTGTCGGAGAACTTCAACAATGCTATGCCTGCTGGGAATCTACCATTTGTCCATCGTTGCAGGGTTATATTTGTGAGCAGTGTTTGAGCGTTTAAATGTAAGCATGTTTGTGTATTAAAGGACCACTATAGTGCCAGGAAAACAAACTCGTTTTCCTGGCACTAAAGTGCCCCGAGGGTGCCCCCACCCTCAGGGTCCCATTCCCGCCAGGCTGAAGGGAGAGAAAGGGGGTTAAAAACTCACCTTTCTCCAGCGCCGGGCTCCCTTGGCGCTGGGGACTCTCCTCCTTTAGCCGTCATCGGCTGAATGCGCATGCGCGGCAAGAGCCGTGCGCGCATATAGCCAGTCCATAGGAAAGCATTTTCAATGCTTTCCTATGGACGCTGGTGTCTTCTCACTGTGAAAATCACAGTAAGAAGCACTGAAGCGCCTCTAGCAGCTGTCAATGAGTCAGCCACTAGAGGCTGGATTAACCCATTTGTAAACATAGCAATTTATCTGAAACTGCTATGTTTACAGCAGGCAGGGTTAATCCTAGATGGACCTGGCACCCAGACCACTTAATTAAGCTGAAGTGGTCCTTTAAGTATGTGTGTGCATGTATGGGAGTGTTTGTATGTACTGTTGCCATTGGAATGTAGTGGTGTACTTGTTTGTAATGTTTGCGTCTGAACGCAGGGGTGTTTGAATGTAGTGCTGGACTTTAAATGTAGGTGTGCTTTTTGTGTGTAGTGTCGGTGTTTGAATGAAGGGGTGTTCGTATATCATTTTGGTGTTTTAATACATGGGTGTGTTTGTATGTAATGTTTGCGTTTGATTGCAGTGCGTGTGTAGTGGATGCAGTGTGTGTATATTGTGTATATAAAATATACATATACACAATGTGTGTTTGGATGTAAGCATGTTTTTTGCATAGAGTATGTGTGCAGTGTATACACATACAGAGACACACAAATACACACATACAGAGACACACACATACACATACTGACACAGCGATACACACACAATGACACTTATTTTCCTACACACAGATACACATACACTCATGTAAACAGATACACACTGACACACAAATACACACACACTGACACAAAAGGAGACTCATACACATACACGCAGAGACAGGTGAGGGTGACCGTGTGGTAGGGAGTGTGTGTGAAGGTAACAGTGTAGGGGGGCAGGGTGAAAAAGGGTTACAGTGGGCGGCGGGCAGGGGGAGAAAGTGTTACAGTGGGTGGGCAGGGGAGAGAAAGGGCTATAGTGTAGGGGGCAGGGGGAGAAAGGGCTACAGTGTAGGGGGCAGGGGGAGAAAGGGCTACAGTGTAGGGGGCAGGGGGAGAAAGGGCTACAGTGGGGGCAGAGGGGGCTACAGTGGGGGGGCAGGGGGAGAGAGGGCTACAGTGGGGGGCAGGGGGAGAGAGGGCTACAGGGCGGGGCAGGGGGAGAGAGGGCTACAGGGCGGGGCAGGGGGAGAGAGTGCTACAGTGGGGGGCAGGGGGAGAGAGGGCTACAGTGGGGGGGGCAGGGGGAGAGAAGGCTACAGTGGGGGGGGCAGGAAGAAAATGGGTTACAGTGGGGGAGCAGGGAGAGCAGGCGTTACAGTGTGGGGGGCAGGGGTTACAGTGGGGAGAGGGGGGCAGGGAGTGAAGGGGTTACAGGGTGGGGAAGGGGCAGGGAGTGAAGGGGTTACAGGGTGGGGAGGGGAAGGGGCAGGGAGTGAAGGGGTTACAGGGTGGGGAGGGGGCAGGGAGTGAAGGGGTTACAGGGTGGGGAGGGGGGCAGTGAGTGAAGGGGTTACAGGGTGGGGAGGGGGCAGGGAGTGAAGGGGTTACAGGGTGGGGAGGGGGCAGAGAGTGAAGGGGTTACAGGGTGGGGAGGGGGCAGGGAGTGAAGGGGTTACAGTTGGGGGGGGCAGGGAGTGAAGGGGTTACAGGGTGGGGAGGGGGGCAGGGAGTGAAGGGGTTACAGGGTGGGGAGGGGGCAGGGAGTGAAGGGGTTACAGGGTGGGGAGGGGGCAGGGAGTGAAGGGGTTACAGGGTGGGGAGGGGAAGGGGCAGGGAGTGAAGGGGTTACAGGGTGGGGAGGGGGGCAGTGAGTGAAGGGGTTACAGTTGGGGGGGCAGGGAGTGAAGGGGTTACAGGGTGGGGAGGGGGGCAGGGAGTGAAGGGGTTACAGTTGGGGGGGCAGGGAGTGAAGGGGTTACAGGGTGGGGAGGGGGGCAGTGAGTGAAGGGGTTACAGGGTGGGGAGGGGGCAGGGAGTGAAGGGGTTACAGGGTGGGGAGGGGGGCAGTGAGTGAAGGGGTTACAGTTGGGGGGGGCAGGGAGTTAAGGGGTTACAGGGTGGGGAGGGGGCAGGGAGTGAAGGGGTTACAGGGTGGGGAGGGGAAGGGAGTGAAGGGGTTACAGTTTGGGGGGGGGGGGGGTAGGGAGAAAATTATTTACATTAGGGGTCAGGATTTGGGGGCTGTGTCCTACCTTAATTTAATTCCCTGGTGGTCCAGTGTCTCCCTGGTGGTCCAGTGGGGTAACTCTCCGGTCTGCAGCTCCGCCGGGTGCAGAGCTGCAGACAGTGTAATAAAAATCTCGCGAGCTCCCTGAGTGTTGCCATGGTAACGCTCTGGGAGCTCGCGAGACTTCTATCACACAGTCTGCAGTTCTGCACCCGGCGGAGCTGCAGACCGGAGCTGCTGGGCAGATTGATTGGAGGGAGCCCGGCGGCATACAGGGCAGGCCGCCGGGCTCCCTCCTGGTGTCAGTCTGCCTGACTGCCGGCGGCCCTGGATGTGTGGGTCAGCGCGACCCACTGGGAATCGCCCTGCGACCCACCAGTGGGTCGCGACCCACACTTTGGGAACTGCTGCTATAGATTACTATATGAAGACAGGGATGCTATAGATTACTATATGAAGACAGGGATGCCATATATCACTGCTTGAACTCAGTCCCTAACCCAGCCCTTACTAGCTACTTTTGTGCAATGTTTTGTCCTATCTTATTCATAACATTGATCCTGAGCTACCTGCCCTCACATCTCACATTTTCATTTTGTTTATTAATATTGATAGTGGTTTGCTTACCATCCAACAGAGTACTTGCATGTTGTGAGAACTTCTGGGGGAGACTTCACTCACTGTGTTCATGGTAAACTACTAGGTCCCAGAAACTTACAATCACCATAAGGCAACATATATTGATATTTTGACTAAATGAACAAATCTTCTTATTATGAATATTTATTTGATGATTATATACTTGCATACAAAATGTAGTTTAACACTAAAGCAGCTAGAGCATTAATTCAAAGTGTGCATTTTGCTCTTAACTTATATCTAAAAAGCTATTTAGTTACAATATTTGTAACCCATTGGTTCCAGCACGGTCACTCTATCTTGACAGGCTAACTGCTCCCTCTACTGCTGGACATCACTTCTAACTGAACCATACCATTTTAACAAAATGTATGTTCAAACCTGCCCATATCTGAAGGTCTGATACAGGGTGAGTAATAGCGTGGCTATGGCAGAACGCCTGTCTGTAACACAGCTGACATCAAGGACAATGTATCCACCACTGTGCATCATAACAAAGCTGTAAATGACCAGATTGATTTTATTAAGGACACGGAGGCGAGTATTAGGCTTATCTCTTGCTTTTATTCCTCAGCAGCAAAGAAAGTTAACACATTACATCATCACCATCTGTAATATCCTGTCACGTGACCTCCTCTCTTCCTCTTTCTTTGCTGCTGCCTCAGCTAAGTACCTCGTAATTTTTCTGCTCTTAAAAATTGTATTGTATTTTACTGTTTCATTAGTAATATATTTTACCCTAATATTATTTTATTGGTTTTTCTGTTGTTATTACTACCTTTGGTTAATACTATTGTTCTTGCCTAGTACATTATTTGCCTGTATTATGTATTTGTAATGTGGTGCGTCATATTTCAGTGCAGGGTCCTTGTCCCTACCCTGGGGCAAGCCTCCACCTTGCACTGCCGGTCGGGTTGTTTATAACCCGTTTTTTCTTTTTTCCCACCACTTGGGGGACGCCCTCGGGGCTCCGAGGTCCCCCCCACTCCCCATCTCAGAACGAGCCCCCAGCCGCCCGCCGAATCGCGGCCATAAAAGCCATTACCAGGACCACCCGCGCATGCGCAGTTCGCTCCCGCGCATCGCGGCAGCCATCTTGTGGTTGGCAACTTTGTCGCGTTTTTCTCCCGCCGCTCATTCAAAGAGGGGTGCGAGCTAAAGGGCTGGTTGGGGTGTCAGGCAGTCTACCAGTGTTCCCCAGGGGCCATTCCTGAGGGAACACTCGGTAAGCTGTCATATTATTTGTGCCTTCTTGCTCGGTGCGTTAGTACCTTGTACCACTTTGATTTAGGCCATATTAAAGTATGCCATATTGATATATATACCACATTAAGTTGTGCCATTCTGACCTGTGCCATATATTTTGGTGCCATACTGACTTGTGCCATATTTCATCTGGTATTGTCCCTGTATATACACAGTACCTAGCCACTATGCAATCCCCTTCTGACAGACAGGCTACTGCTCCTAACACCTCTACTAAGCCCAGCAGGTACTGCACAACTGTTGTGTCCGCTGGCAATACCGCCCCTGGTGGCGTAGAGGAGGCATCCCAGGACCACATGAACTCAGAGGAGTTTCCACTCGCCCCTGGATGCGACCATGAGCAAGTCTGTTACACAGGCCATTTACAATGCCATGGGAGTGATGTCTATCTCCTCCGCTATCATGGCATCCGGCCGCTATGGCCTCTGATAGCAAGCCGATGGTCCCTAGCGGCCGCAAGGCTACAAGAAAATCACACCATTTAATAAGTACTGCCTCCAAAACTAGTATGACGGGCAGGTTGTGCCCTGTTGAGACTGAGGACATGGTGCTCCCATGTAAAAGAGCCCCCAACCGGGCAAAAGCGATGCGGACTTGGAAGAGGGCAAAAGCCCTACCTGATTTGTCTGACTCTGATTCGGACTCAGAGGAGGTTTCAGACGGGTCCGATGCCATCGACCCAGTTTATTCGGATGACTCTTCCCCCAGAACGCAGCGAGACTGCACCGTCAGCTGTAGAAGCTGAGCAGGAGGCGGACAAATCCGCCATCTTAGACCCCCAAGGTACACCCCTTTTTCACCCTGATGCCCTGCATAACCCTCGCTCGGCTGACTGGTACCCCACGACCCATGTAGCCATTTATATAGCAACCAGGGTGAGGAAGCCCCTCGATAAGGCCACGAGGAGTAAACTGAGGGCGGAATGCCCACACCCTACGGTCCCAGACATGGCCGAAGTGGATCCCAAGACCGCCCAGTTTCTTGGTAAGCCGGGATGGAAGGCCAAAAAGGGTCTGGACTATTCTCTAAGACATTGTCAGGACAAGGTCCTGGACATACTCGGGCCTATAGCCAAGATTTTCTACATAGTCGAAACAGCCCTAACTGAGGGGACCCCAATAGATTTATTGGCCATCAGGGGATGGATCCAGAGAGGCATTTGCCTGATTGGAAACACCAACACTGCTTTGGCCACTAAACGGCGTAAAGCCATATTGATAAAAAAAAATTAAACTAATAAACCTGGCAATATCTGAGCCTGGCACAAAGGCAAAAGGTCTCCTATTCGGAGCCGATTTTGTTAAAACTCTGGGCAAATATGTCAACACCTTTACGGCACTAGACAAGGCACAGAATAGTATGAAGCAAATGTTCTCACAGAAGGTTTTGGTGGGGCCGTCTGTCTGGCCGCTCCTCTCAGACTTTGTACCGGGACTACCAAGGCTCCGCCACAACGAGATTCCACCCTCCAGAACCCAGAGTACCGTCACCATTCTTCCCGACCAGGGGCTGGTCGTGGCACCCACGCGGAACCAGGGGATCCTCCTAGGGCCGTCGGCCTTATGGTGAGTCATTTTCCATTACACACCCTTTCCCTATCATATGTGGGGAGCAGATTGTCCCATTTTCTGGATGCATGGCACAAACTAACTTTAGATGTCTGGGTCCTAGAGACCGTTCTAGGCTACCACATCGAATTCGTACAACAACCGATCCAATTCTCATTAGCACATCGGATTGTGTTTTCTCCACGAGCCAAAAGTCTAGTAGCAGAAGAGATTTGCACATTAAAAGAGAAAGGTGCAATATACAAGGTCTCAGCTACCGCCCCCAGCTTCCTAAGCAACATCTTCTTGGTACCCAAGAAAGGTGGGGGTACGAGACCAGTAATCAACCTACGACCTCTCAACGCTTGAGTCAACATCTCTCCTGGGCGCTGGCCCTTCTTCAAAACCTGGGATTCCTAATCAACTGGGACAGGTCAATCTTGCAGCCTTCCCACTCGATAGAGTTTGGGGTTCAATATAGATGCAATTCACGGAATGCTCAGTTTACCTACCACTGTGCATCATAACAAAGCTGTAAATCAGGATTGAGAGCTGCTGTAGTGCTCATGTGTTGACGTAAATGCCCTGAAAATATTTAAAAGAGCAGCACTCTCCAAAATTGTTGCCTAAAATAATTTTCAATCCTAATTTCATGAAATATGGAGACTGTAATCTCTCCCATTAAAGGGACACTGTAGGCACCCAGACCACTTCTGCCCATTGGAGTGGTCTGGGTGCCAACTCCCACTACCCTTAACCCTGCAAGTGTAATTATTGCAGTTTTTTGTAAACGGCAATAATTACCTTGCAGGGTTAAGTCCTCCCCTAGTGGCTGTCTATTAGACAGCCACTAGAGGGAACTTCCTGCTCTATAGCACAGGGTAGAGCGTCGCTGGATGTCCTCACGCTGTGTGAGGACCTCCAGCGTCGCTCAATTCCCCATAGGAAAATCGCTTTCAATGCTTTCCTATGGGGTGTGCTAATGCGCATTAGGTCTCCTCGGCCGGTGGGCGGGATCAGTCTCGCCCACCGGCCAACGTAGGCAAAAGGTGGAGCGGCGGGGGAGGAGCAGGCAGCGACGTGGGACATGTCGCTGCCTCAGGTAAGTCACTGAAGGGGTTTTCACCCCTTCAGCAACTGGGGATTGGGGGGTGGGAGGGAGAGGAATCCTGCAGTGCCAGGAAAACAGATTGTTTTCCTGGCACTGGAGATTCCCTTTAAGAGGACAAATATAGTTGCCCTCCTCTCTAAATTTAAACCAGGCTTTACTTTATTTAAACCAGGCATTACTTTTCTCCACAAAACCCATTGTTCTGAGCCTTCAAACATTCTTAAATCCTCTTGGATAGAAGATTGTATCTCATTGCCCTTTTCCTTTAGAAGTATGGAATTCGTATACTGATAAAATATAAATCTTTTTATACCATCCACTCTACCCTGTGTCTACCCTGGGGTAGCTATACAATGCTATCTCTAACTATTGACACTGGTCCATACACATTAAATGTTCATTCTTCTGATGAAACCAACAACTTTTTTTTCCCCTATACATTTATACTCATTTGTACTCAATCTTGCCCCAAGACAAATATTTGAACTTCAACATAGAAGGAACTGCAACAATGTTCTTGGCCCCGTGATGGATATGTCCAATATTGGGAGAGTCTAATCCAGTGCATTCAACCTAGGGCCAACTTCAGGACCAATTTTGGCTTGTGGATGTTTGGAGGTATCTACACTTGACACATTTTCCACAAGGCTCAACTCCCAAATGGAGGAACTAGTCAGCCCCATTATCGCTCAGGAAATCCAAAAATGTTCCACATGTACGTAAGCCATCAGAGGGTAAACAAAGTCAAAAAGTGTTGTACATAAAGATACAATTAGCAAGTCCTATGTCCTAAATATTAGCGTACCCGAAGCTAGGGCCGTCCCACTGAGACAGAGCCACACGTTCCAATGGGCGGGCCGCAAGATCCAATACCTTGGTACGTGGCTGACCAAGAAGGCTACAGACATCTACAAAGAAAACTTTGCCCCATTATTGGATAGATTCAGACGAGACTTATCAGATTGGGCGCACCCACATATCTCCTGGTTAGGCAGGATCCAAGTTATAAAAAAGAATTTTCTCCCGCGCTTACTTTATCTTTTGCAGGCCCTTCCGACCATTGTTCCCAGACACTTCTTCTCCACCCTGAGACAAGCAATAGGCAGATATGTCTGGAACCAACGCAGGCCAAGAGTCAGGATGTCCACGCTGACGCTACCTAAAGACAGGGGAGGCCTAGCTATGCCGGACCTCACCCTGTACTACGAATCTTGCCACCTCCAGAGAGTCATGGAGTGGTCCAAAGGGAAAGTTCTCAAACCTTGGAAAGAGGCGGAAGAAGCAGAGGCCGGGAGGCCACTGTCCACCCTACCATGGCAAGTGGGGGGGGGAGGGGAGGACAATGCTCTCCCTGCACGGCAGCAACGCTGCAGGTGTGGAGGAGGGTGGCAAAAAGATACAGACTAGCGCCGTACCCATCCCCACTCCTCCCTTTGACTTACAACGACAGCTTCCCTCCAGGCTCAGACCCCAACGCATTCAGAGACCTGCTACACCATGTCAACCCCAAACTACACCACCTACTTGACGGGACGGACTGCAAACCACTCCCTGACTTAATGGAGGGAACCACCCCCACACTATTACACCACCTCAAATACAGTCAACTACGCAGTTATGTACGTACACTTCCAGGAGGCACGGCCCTGACGAGAAACCCCACCACGTTTGAACGCCTTTGCATGGACCCAGACCCCCAACCACACGGGATCTCCCTCCTCTACTCCACACTTCAGAGGGAAACCCCGACAGAACTACCGAAGTTCAAGGGGAAATGGGAACAGACACTCGGCAAAACATTCACTGAGGGAGACTGGGAGAAGATGTGCTACTTAACACATCACTGCTCAGTCTTCAGCAAGACACAGTAAACGGCATTTAAGCTCCTTACGAACTGGTACTGCACCCCGACCACACTCCACGCTATTAACCCAGAGCACTCAGAACTCTGCTGGAGATGCAACACTGCACCAGGCACCACACTTCACCTCTGGTGGGACTGTGAGGCAATCTGACCCTTCTGGAAGGGCATACACGGTCTCCTCCAAACATTTTCTGACGCACCACCACCCTTCCTACCCGAGGCCATGCTCCTACACCACACACAGACCCCCAGATCACGCTACAAGAAATCACTAACCATACGAATCCTAAACGTAGCCAAACAGGTGCTCCCACAGTTCTGGAAGCAGACAGTTACGCCCCCACTGACGACCTGGTTCTCCCAAATGGAGGAACTTAGAGCAGTGGAAGAACTCAATATGTGCGCCACCAATGCCTCCGACAAGTACCTAGAAATCTGGACACACTGGCTCCTGACGACTTCCAAAACGGACTTTGCACATAGGCTCAGATATGAGGCCCAAGTGACTGCAGACGATGACACACCCCGACAGAGACCCGACCTCCTACAGACAGAACCCCCACCCTAAATCCTCACACACTACACACACACCGCTACAGCCCACACTATCCAACACTTAGATCTGGTGTACGACCACCTACGACTATCACCAGCACACAAAGTGACACACGCAGGACCACAACAACACGTAGAAGCGTTACCCACAGAAAGGGGACACACACGAGGGCAGAACTGACAAGTAGGTCCCCAGCTGCGCACACACGACACCGTAACAGGTACGACGCCACACGGCAGTAAGTGGCGAAGCAGACACGGTCCAAGCACCGTGTACCCATCAATCACAATCACCGACAAACACGCGCAGGAGACCCGAGACTAGAAGTGACCCTCACCAACCCAGACACCTGAGACACGCCTAAACGTAGTACCCAAGCCAACTGGCCACTGCGACACTGGTCTACGAATCATGCAACACTATCATACCCTACAAACATGCACCTCACGACAGGCGACAGGTACGAGACCCACAAGGCATGAGGCCTTGGACTGTTGTGCCGCACAGAAACCTGCCAGCCTCAATAGCCTCCGCACCCGCCCCACAGGTAACCCTACCATGCCACCGCATATCGTCCACAGGCCAACGAGCCAAGACGACAAACACATAAACCTGCAACGACGCATGAATAGGGCTTGTAGTACCTCATTAAGACCACCAACCTTGGGTACAAGGGGACCTGCGTGTCCACACTATCTACCAATTTATCATATCGGAAAACTGCTAAATACTTTGGGTGTATGGGACCTGCGAGTCCAACAATTAATTGCCATTGTTGACACTACGTGACCTGCGTGTCACCACTCTGTGCTTACATGTTCAACTGTGTTTCTGAAAGTTTTGGACCTTACCCGTTGGGACCTGCGCGTCCGCACTATTTGCTAGCACTAAAAATTGAAAATAATTGAAAATACCTAATAAAAACATATTTACAAAAAAAAAAAGATACAATTAGCTCCAGTAAACATTAGGCATGGGTAATACATGTGGAAAGAGTTTTTATTCATAGAAAAGTGGTTACAGACATGTTGAACAGAGGCAGAGGTTGGCTAAAAAGTCAGTTGGGACATCAGCCCTACCCCTGGAGTGGTTGAACCCATTCTTTACAGAAAGGTTTGTTAGTTAAAGGACCACTCTAGGCACCCAGACCACTTCAGCTTAATAAAGTGGTCTGGGTGCCAGGTCCAGCTAGGGTTAACCCATTTTTTTTAATAAACATAGCAGTTTCAGAGAAACGGGGTAAAAGGGGTAAAACGTACCTTTTTCCAGCGCTGGGCGCGGAGCTATCTGCCTCCGATCCTCCTCCGTTCCGCCCCGTCGGCTGAATGCGCATGCGCGGCAAGAGCTGCGCGCGCATTCAGCCGACGGGGCGGAACGGAGGCAGATAGCTCCGCGCCCAGCGCTGGAAAAAGGTACGTTTTACCCCTTTTCCCCTTTCCAGAGCCGGGCGGGAGGGGGACCCTGAGGGTGGGGGCACCCTCAGGGCACTATAGTGCCAGGAAAACGAGTATGTTTTCCTGGCACTATAGTGGTCCTTTAAGGTTGCATCCGCCGAAAGTGGTAAGGGGGTGGAGGGATATGATGTGTAAGATAGTGCCTGTTTGCTTAGCTGTCAACCTGTGGGCCCCTACCTTGGGGAGGGATCGTATGTCTATTTGTGCGGTCTTTTGTCAGGTAAAATATCTAGGTGTGGTCTATTAAGACTAAAATGTTGTAGAGTGGAGTAACATCAAGAAATAATGAAAAGTAAAACAAAGATAACGTAACATTAACTCAATTCCAGTATGTATATACAAGTGATAACTAGGTTAGAGTCTAGTTAATGGCAGTGGAGGCCTCGTGCTGCCTGTCAAACTTGAGAGTGGCCAACATTGCCGCCATCTGACAGCTTTTTGTGTACCAGTCAGGTGATCGACTTCATGGCTGCGTGTCCCTGTGGAGACCGTGGTGTAAATTTAGGTATCTTGGAGAGGTCTAAGCTAGTTAGCCTGCTATCCGTGGTTCCCATAGGTGGTATTAGGATCAGCTGTTTCATGCCGGTTTCCAACTTGGAAAAGTCCCGTGCCCGGTGAGTTTTCCCTTGAAAGGTAAAGATGAGCGTCTTGGGAACACCCCACCTCTAAGCCACTGCCCTCGAACGTAGAATCTGCAACAGAGGTTTCAGCGACCTCCTTCAGGCTAGCATTTTCCTTGTAATGTCCAGGAAAACAAGTAGTGAGGACCCCTCAAATTGAACCAGGGGCTTCTCCCGCACTGCTATGAGGAATAGGGCTTTATCATGGTCTGAAAGTGTACTATAAGATCCGCCGGGACAGAAGAACGAATGTTGGACGGCTTTGGCAGAAGGAACATGCCATCCAATTTGAGCGTCTTTGCTTCTTTAGGTACCATTAGTACTGCCAGGAGTTGCCGAAGGTAGTGAGGCAATTCTTTCGTGCCTATATTGTCAGGTACTCCCCGGAGTTTCAGGTTGTTGCGTCTCCTTAATTCCTCTAGAGCTTCCACTCGGGCCTCAGTGTCCTGCTGCGCGCTTGCATGTAATCCAATTTTTCCTCTATTGCAGCTAGTCTTGGACACTATCTTGGACACTATTTGTGGCTTCGAGCAGCGCGATGCGAGTGGTAGCTCCTTCGATTGCCACTTTAAATTGGGCTATATCCGCACGATATTGGAGCGTAATTCTCCCAGCATTGACATTGAACGACAACATATTTAATAGGAATAGTTGATAATGTTTCTCAAATGTAATTATCTGAAATTCCGCTATATGTTTATGCTCTTTACTACTCCCCAGAAGCCTACATCATCGTAAATACCTTAAAATTCCACTTTTACTCTGTGCAGAGGCATGGATACCGCTATTTAGCAGTGGAACCTGCATAGATACATGGGAGGCTAAGAGCATAACTGTGGAGGGAGAGTAGTATCCTCAGTCACTTTACAAAACCACAGCCCTATCAATATTCCCAGAGGCTAGAAAGGACTGAAGTTGGATATTCCAATTTTTCAACTTAAAATACTGATGTTTTATATCAGGAAATAATTTCCCTGATCCTTTCCAAATCAATAATAAAGGCAAAAACAAGTGGGCATTCTTGGGCAAAAAGCACAATATGAGTAATCACCATGGAAACCAAAATAATGACTCTATACATGTATCACTTTGCACCAAGAATAGCACCTGTTTTGCCTTGATAAATATTGGCTAATATGATCAATGACAGAAAAGGACAGAGCTCATAACAATGACTAACATGGAGCCAAGAAGGAAGTGCTTAGTACCAAAATGGAGGTAAATATAGTAGTGTGGATTACTACATTATATATATATTATTTTTTTTAGCTTCACAAACACCTTTTGTGATGCTAAAGGCCAAAATAACAAGATAGATCATAAGAACATATCAAAATACATAGTGACAATTCTGAGAATATCAACAATTATAATTTTCTAGTAAAATACTATTGTCGAACCCATTCCTTCTTATCAATATTTAATGGTAGTTCCCCTTTGGAACACAATAATGGGAAATTCAGGGTCACTTACTTGAGATGGTACCTGCCCACCAAATCGTGTCTGTAAGATAGGACACACCTGAAAATAATTAAAGTGAATAATGAGCAAATCATCAGTGAAGATGCACATGAGATAAATCAAACAGGTAATTCTACATGAGCACTTTTATTGCAAAACACCAAGAGTAGCACCTGCTTTGCCTTGATAAATCACCCCAAATACTGTGATAAGTAATTGAAGGTATAATAGACTTTACACTGCAAAACTGTATTTCTTTAAACTGCACCATGTTTCTTTAATAAATGACCCATTACCCAGATTAAGTGCATAAGATGTTTAGGTTGTAAAATGCCATCTTCTCATAGATTGATGTGACAACAAGTCAAGGCCTTGCCTACATCAACATTAAGTGTTTATCCAAATAATGATTACTATGTCAATGTCATGACAATAGACTAAGGATAATTTTCAAATATGAACTGCTTTTAAACTGAAGATGTATAATTAACCCATATATTACCTGTAGCAATTAGAAATGCTAAACTATATATATGCCTGCTTGACAAATGCTGGGCAAGACTTACTAGCCAACTCTGGAGCAGACATTACAGAGAGATTACCTGTACAAACAGGAAGGGTATATTATACTAATACTTTCTTTTGCAAGCATATATTTATTTAATTCTATATATTCTGCTTTATAATATATTACTGGATTATTATATGTCTATATTAATTTATATATATTCAATAAAATATTTTAAATACAACAGACAAAAAGTTACAGTCAGCCATGCTAAATTCTATGTATTAAGACTTTATAGTGGTAAATAGGGCTACCAGCGTTTACAATACTATCAGGCATCAAATAATATACAGTATACAATTTTAAAAAGTAAACATGTTATGCCATGTTCAATTAAGTGTATTACAGCTCTCAAAGCAACAAATATGTAATTTATCATGAATATGAACGACTAATAGCAGTTATTCATTTACATACCTGCAGCCTCTTGCCCAGTGTCCCCATTTCCAGAGGGTCTATGGGTGTCACACTACTGTAACATGTATCCTCTGGTTCTCTTTACACCTCCCTCCTCTGTACAGTGATTGTTCCTTCTTGGTGCATTTCCACAAGCAAAGAAAATATTCCCTGATGACTTGCTATAGCATAAGGAACACCTTTTGAAATGTTTACATATTTTCACTACAAGCAATCCCTTTAAATATTAGCCACAAGCAGCCAAATTGGTATATTTGGAAGGATAGTTTTTGGGCTGTGTGGTTGCAGAAGGCAGCACACCATTGGCTGTACCTACCTTTCTCCATCTTTCTCTACTAAAAAGATTGCAAAATTGTAGATTATGCTAGCTTTAGTGTACCTATAATCTTAATTTTATTAATGACAGGAGGCGAGTATTTGCTTAAGTCTCTCTTTACTAGAACTCCACAGCAGCACAGAAAACAACCAATCAGAAAAAAGTTAGGTACTATAAAACTCCCCTCCCCATGCATCATTTCCTCTTTCAAGCTGCGACAAAAACAGAATAAAAGGCAGAGAAACATCATGGGGAAGAAACGAAGTTCTAGATACGATGAAAATAACAATGTCCATCATCCGAGAGTAACCGTCCTACTAGATAGTGTTGATGGACTGTAAACTGAAACGAGAGAAAAACAGAATCGAACAGGCTGATTATCCAATGAAATGTACTCTGAATAAACATGTAGGTACCCACTGTAGCAACCAAAATTAACTCTAATATATCCCAACCCTACTTATGAAAAAACACAGACATAAGGAATAAGCGACAGGTAGCAGAGACAACAAACAGAGTTGCATACGTACCTGACAATCCAAACTATAACATTAACAAGGGAGGGACAAGAATGGGTGGGAAATACTCGCCACCTGTCATTAATAAAATTAAGATTATAGGTACACTAAAGCTAGCATAATCTACAATTTTATAACATGACAGGAGGCTTCGTATTTGCGGTTTCAACGCTCAGTTCAACAATCCAACGCTGTTTGTGTCGCTGGTATCTATTCCAGGAAATTTCAGAGTAATCCTAATCGGACATTCCAAGAACGATAAACGACAGCCGACGGATCAAAGAAGATGCCAGCCGACGAAGCATCTCAAATACAGAAAAAAGCACCATCCGCTGGTAAATCCATTGTACGTGGTGTTGCGACCTGTTTCCTAGCAGTTGGTCCCTGAGCTGGCAAGTTGACCTGTTAGCCATATTCCTGTAGTTGTATAATATTGAAGGTCAATCTCGGACTTAGGGTCGCGAGGAGAAACTGCCACCCTGTCTCAACTCACGATCCGTAAGGCGGCTCCTCCGATCGTGCCAGGGTCCTTCGGCGATGCGGCCTTGCAGGTAGATCTCCAATCTCAAGGAATGCGCCTAAGTCCCCCACCAAAATTGCAATAGAAAAACCGAGGAAGATCTTCCGTTCCTTCCTGTCCTACCCGGTGAGATGTCTCATCCGAGGATAAATACATAATTATTATTATTATTATTATTATTATTATTATTATTATTATTGCCATTTATATAGCGCCAACAGATTCCGTAGCGCTTTACAATATTTTGAGAGGGGGGGATGTAACAATAAATAAGACAATTACAAGAAAACTTACAGGAATAATAGGTTGAAGAGGACCCTGCTCAAATGAGCTTACAGTCTATAGGAGGTGGGGTATTAGAAACATTAGGATAGGAAATATCAAGTAGGAGTGAAGCAGAGCTGGAGGAGAGAGCAAAGCACTATCCCATAGGAGAGCAAGAGACAGGTATGTAAGGGAGAGATTACTCTGGGAGGCCATACGCTTTCCTGAAGAGATGGGATTTAAGGCCCTTCTTAAATGATTGAAGACTAGGGGAGAGTCTGATGGCAGTAGGCAAGTTATTCCATAGGAGAGGAGCCGCCCGTGAGAGGTCCTGCAAGCGTGAGTTGGCCGTACGGGTGCGAGCAGCGGTCAGGAGGTGGTCGCGGGCAGAGCGGAGGGTACGAGGAGGGGCATACCTCTGGATCAGTGAAGAGATATAAGAGGGGCTGGAATTGTTCAGTGCTTTAAATGTATGGGTTAGCACTTTGAATTGACTCCTATAGGATACAGGGAGCCAATGTAAGGACTGGCAGAGGGGCGAGGTGTGAGAGGACCGACTGGATAGGAAAATCAGTCTAGCTGCAGCATTCATTACAGACTGTAGCGGGGCAGTACGGCTTTTGGGGAGACCAATCAGGAGAGGGTTACAGTAATCCATGCGGGAAATTACTAGAGCATGGACAAGCTCCTTGGTAGCATCTTGCGTAAGAAAGGGGCGGATGCGGGCTATGTTTTTGAGTTGGAACCTACAGGACATAATGCAGGCAAGAGTGTGGCCAAACCAGCCCTACTCTAAGTGATACCAATATTCCAAATGGACTGAGTAATCCTCGGACGCAGTAGAGAAAAGACTCCAAAGGACGTCCATGCAGGGTTCCGAACTGAACTTGTGTGGAGGAAACGGTGGTCGACTACTCTGGGAGTAGTGAATCCCAGAAATCTGCAAAGGAATGGGAAAAGCAAACTGGAGCGCAGATTTCCATCCAGAAATGCCCTCGTCCAAGAGTGAAAGATGTCTGTGTAGGAATCGGGGCACACCAGGTACCTCCATGAAGTCTCGTAGGTCTCCTCGACGGTAGTTGAAAAGTAGGTTAGCACGAATCCAACAAAATGGCTCTCGTGAGGGATAAATAGAGCATAGACGGAGGGTCCTCCTCCGAGGAGACGGGGCAGTCCAGCCGCCTTATCCCAAGATCATAAAGACCGGGGAAGTCAAGACAACCGGGGTTTCCAGTCTTACCCTGTGATGCATACGTACGGTTTTACCTTCAGACCAGGAAATAGGCCTTCCATAATCTTGTTACCCGAGCAAGGCAGTGCCCGTTTGCTCCATGAAGGTCTCTATATCTCCTGACATCTTGACATGGGAGAAACTGTCTGCGCAGTTTGTTCGGAATGGTCTGGATATCCAAAACAGAAAGCAATCTCTGTATTACATGGTGCAGAATCTGCCAAAAAACCTGCACACTCCTAGTACCGGAGGGTCACCTGTTAGCCGTACCATCTCCAGGGGTGTGTGCAAATAAGTGTGAGACTCCCCCCGTTATACCTCTGAGTATTTCTTGCGCGTTTTACAGCGGTCCGGATCCAGGGATCTAGACTAAACATGCAATTCTTGCATGACCAGGCAGACCTCTAGAACGAAGTCAGTAGCGTGGATGTCAGTTCTAATTGAATGCAGGGGGGACGCCCCTCTGTGTAGTCATCGATGTTTTGCACAGGTACAAGCCTGTGTGATGAACAAATGGCCAGTATAGTAGAGCGTCGAGTGTATGAGAGAGCCGCGCTCTCTACCACTGTGATCGCATACCGTGAGAGCGTCCGGCTGCTAGCCTGAGCGGGCCGCACCCGTTAGTAACCAACAGCCGTGACTGGATGCGAGTGGGTCCTCCCAACCTGTCCTCTGAATCCAGCCCAGTATCAGGTTGAGGACAAGTGAGGGGTTGCGCCCTCTAATAACAAATCAGTATCCGGTTCTGTATGAGAGGGCCCGCCCTCTGTTCCCGAAAGAAAATATACTCGGATCGAGGTGATGGAGGGCCGCACCCTCCCGTGGTGCAAATTAGAGTCCCTGGAGATTCAGGGGGACCAAACTGTAGTGCGCACCAATTATTAATGTCAGCATAAGGCTGAGGGCAATCTTCGGAAACAACGATGGAAAACTATCAACCGACTATTCGGATCCCGTGCGTGCGCGCGGGGTCCAGGTAGACCGTTGGTAGTCTGAGGAAAGCTGGAGACGTTCTCCTGCGATCCACGAGTGCCTGGGAGGCCGGAGGAGGTCAAGTCTGGCCTCACGACGACCAGAGCGAAAAGGAAAAGGAAGTCAAGAAAAAAACAAAAGGCAACAATTAACGTAGATAAGAATAATACGCCAATTCTATCTTGGATAGAAGGTAAACAGCAGGCCGGAACGTAGGAAAAGTAAGTCCCGCTGGACATGGCCAGGAGCTAACCTAACGCAGGAAAAAACTACTGAACCTATAAGGATTCCGGGAGGCAGATACGGAGTAGCCGGTAAAGACAAGGAAAAAACACAGCTTTCTCCTGTAGGAGTCTGAGTACCGGTCCTTGCTTGTGCGAAGTTCTCCTTGGAGATGCACCGTCACCGGTTTGGAGGAAAACGTGGATGTGTCCGGGGTCTTCATAAGAAACTTAGCCCTCCAGGCCTGAGGTTTAGGGCTTTCACCCTTCCCACCATACTCAGATGGCCGTATACTTGTGTCCTCTCGAACACTATGGCAATGGTGTTTGTCTGGACACCTGCCTATCTCCATGTCACTGGTGGGCTCAGGGTTATCCTCAGTGAAATTACCCCAGGCCGGCGGCCAAAAGGGGATCGGTACCAATAGTGTAGGCCCGTCAGTAGGGCACAGGCCCAGCAGACCAAACGAATGGACAAACGAATAGCCAAGCAAATAGTCGCATACATAGCAGGCCATCAAGTAGGCACCGACATAGCAGGCTATTCGATGGGGCACAGGCATAGCAGGCCGTTTTAATGGGCACAGACATAGTAGGCCGTTCTTATGGGCACAGACATAGCAGGCCGTTCTTATGGGCACAGACATAGCAGGCCGTTCTTATGGGCACAGACATAGTAGGCCGTTCTTATGGGCACAGACATAGTAGGCCGTTCTTATGGGTATAGACATAGCAGGCCATTCTCATGGGCACAGACATAGCAGGCCGTTCTTATGGGCACAGACATAGCAGGCCATTCTTGTGGGCACAGACATAGCAGGCCATTCTTGTGGGCACAGACATAGCAGGCCATTCTTGTGGGCACAGACATAGCAGGCCATTCTTGTGGGCACAGACATAGCAGGCCATTCTTGTGGGCACAGACATAGCAGGCCATTCTTGTGGGCACAGACATAGCAGGCCATTCTTATGGGCACAGACATAGCAGGCCAATCTTATGGACACAGACAAAGCAGGCCAATCTTATGGACACAGACAAAGCAGGCCAATCTTATGGGCACAGACAAAGCAGGCCAATCTTATGGGCACAGACATAGCAGGCCAATCAATGGGGCACAGACAGGCCAATCAATGGGTTGAGTGATACCAATATTATTAATAACATGTATTTATATACAGCGCCTTCCAATTCCGTAGCGCTTTACAGTGGGTATCGAATGAGTAACGAGGACCTCTGAGTTCGGGTAGAGGTCCCTAAAATTGTAGATCCTCAGGGCATCTTGTGACATAGGACCCTTAGACAATCAACCCTTTTAGACAGCGTAATGCTGTCTGAGTAACTTGAACCGGGACTGGCAGTCCCTAAATGCCCAGCAGGCAAATAGCATTATCCCAGCTGTATTGGTATAAGCGGAAGTTGTCACAGTGATTACCATGTCCATGAAAGTAAGATACATAGAGCGATACTCACCTTAAACTGTGAATTGGTATGCACAAGCTCACACAGATCTGTTTGATGTCTCAATCGTAAATATAGATACCATCATCATCATATCTGAAAATATTGAATAGAATCAGTGTAGACTGGTATTCCAGATCCAGGTCTGTTAACACTATATGTATGCCATGGACAGTGAGTTCATACCAGAGTAGTCTCCTCAGAGACCCCATAGTTGGACCCGAAAAGCTATATACTGCGAGGCACACTAATCCAAGTTCACAATACCTGTAACTCACAGGAATCCGTGATATACACTGTCAGCAAAACTACAGTATCCTGAGATATACACAGCAGTCAAACTCACCGCAATATGTGATATACACTGTCCGTAAAAACACGCAGCAATCTGCGATATACACTGTCAGTAAAAAACACCCAGCAATCTGTGATATACACTGTCAGAAAACACATAGTAATCTGATATACACTGACAGAAAAACATATAATAATCTCATATACCCAGTCAGAAAAACACAGTAATCTCATATACACAGTCAGAAAAACACATAGCAACCTCATATACACTGTGAGAAAAACACATAATAATCTGATATACATAGTCAGAAAAACACATAATAATCTGATATACATAGTCAGAAAAACACACAGCTATCATATATAGAAAAATATATAATAAGTGGAGCGCTGATTAACCCCTTAAGGACACATGACGTGTCTGACACGTCATGATTCCCTTTTATTCCAGAAGTTTGGTCCTTAAGGGGTTAAATGAATGTGCAAGGGGTTAGCTAAATAGGGTACCTAACTACCTATAAAATACAGTACAGAAACATAAATATATAACCCCTACTAAAGTAATAGATCAAAAAATGACCTTACTAGCGCACTTAGAGTAAAATAAAACACAATTTATTGTGAAAATTCAATGTAAAAGAAATCACTGATGCATAAAAATGTCCTGTCCGAACACAGAAAGCAACCACTTTCAAACACAATATAAAAAAAGTAAAATAAAGCAATCGCTTATGCAGAAAAATGTCCTGCTCGGACTATTTAAGTAAAAGCCATAAAAAGAGTCCAGACCTTATTCAGATGCTCGGCGTCCCGAGTCAGAATATATGATGTTGAAAAATTGTTGAATAAAAGTCCTTTTGTAATCCAAGTTAAGGCTTGTAGTGATGGGAGTCAGACCTCTCCAGACGCGTTTCTCCGCTCCTGCGGCTTTATCAATGGATGAGGTCTGTCTAAATGCATTCACTTATATAGCAGCTTGCCGATATCAATTTCGTCAGAATAAATTCCTCACAGATACAAAATTTAACTTCCGTATAACTTAGTGGTCGCAATGTATCATAATACAATAACTTTTGAATCTCATTACTTGTTATAACCGGCAAGTAGCGTTTTTACAATCTGTTGATTAGCGTTGCTATAGTAACGCCCGCCCAGGCAGATTTAAATGTACCGTATATACTCGAGTATAAGCCGAGTTTTTCAGCCCATTTTTTGGGCTGAAAAACCCCAACTCGGCTTATACTCGAGTCACTGTCTGTATTATGGCAATTTGCATTGCCATAATACAGACTGGGGGAGAGGGGGGCTGGCAGAGCTGTACTTACCTGTTCTGCAGCTCCTGTCAGCTCTCTCCTCCTCTGCGCCGTCCGTTCAGCACCTCGGTCAGCTCCCAGTGTAAGTCTCGCGAGAGCCGCGGCTCTCGCGAGATTTACAGTGTGAGCTGATAGAAGGAGCTGCACAGACCGCGCGGAGGAGGAGAGAGCTGACAGGAGCTGCAGAACAGGTAAGTACAGCTCTGCCAGCCCCCCTCTCCCCCCCACTGAACTGCCAATGCCACTGGACCACCAGGGAAGGAGCCCCCCTCCCTGCCATATATCAAGCAGGGAGGGGGAACGAAAAAAAATAAATATATAAAAAAAAAAAAATAATAATAATAAAAAAAATTAATAACAAAAAAAAGGGGGATAAGGACCACTATGGGAGGGAGGGGGGGGGGTATAAGGACCACTATGGGAGGGAGGGGGGGGGATAAGGACCACTATTGGAGGGAGGGGGGGTATAAGGACCACTATGGGAGGGAGGGGGGGTATAAGGACCACTATGGGAGGGGGTGGGATAAGGACCACTATGGGAGGGAGGGGGGTATAAGGACCACTATGGGAGGGAGGGGGGGGATAAGGACCACTATTGGAGGGAGGGGGGGTATAAGGACCACTATGGGAGGGGGGGTATAAGGACCACTATGGGAGGGGGGTATAAGGACCACTATGGGAGGGGGTGGGATAAGGACCACTATGGGAGGGGGTGGGATAAGGACCACTATGGGAGGGAGGGGGGTATAAGGACCACTATGGGAGGGAGGGGGGTATAAGGACCACTATGGGAGGGAGGGGGGGGGTATATGGACCACTATGGGAGGGAGGGGGTATAAGGACCACTATGGGAGGGAGGGGGGTATAAGGACCACTATGGGAGGGAGGGGGGTATAAGGACCACTATGGGAGGGAGGGGGGGGTATATGGACCACTATGGGAGGGAGGGGGGTATAAGGACCACTATGGGAGGGAGGGGGGTATAAGGACCACTATGGGAGGGAGGGGGGGGGGTATATGGACCACTATGGGAGGGATGGGGGGGGGATAAGGAACATTATGGGAGGGAGAAGGGGGATAAGGGCCACTATGAGAGGGAGGGGGTGGGATAAGGACCACTATGGGAGGGGAGGGGGAAGTAAGGACCACTAGGGGAGGGGAGGGTAAGGACCACTAGGGGAGGGGAGGGTAAGGACCACTAGGGGAGGGGTGAGTCAGGACCACTGGGGGGGGGGGTGAAGGAACACGGGGGTGGGGAGGTAAGGACCACTGAGGGAGGAGGAGGGGAAGTCAGGACATATGGGGGGGGAGGGGGCGGCAAAAATTGTTTTGCCTACGGCGGCAAATATCCTTGCACCGGCCCTGCACACACTGCATTCACACACTGCATTCATACACACACACACTGCATTCATGCACACACACACTGCATTCATACACACACGCTGCATTCATATACACACACACTGCACTCATACACACACGCTGCACTTATACACACACGCTGCACTTATACACACACGCTGCACTCATACACACACGCTGCACTCATACACACACGCTGCACTCATACACACACGCTGCACTCATACACACACGCTGCACTCATACACACACGCTGCACTCATACACACACGCTGCACTCATACACACACACATACGCACACACTGCATTCATTATACACACACTGTAAATAAATATTCAATTAATATATTTTTTTTAGGATCTAATTTTATTTGGAAATTTACCAGTAGCTGCTGCATTTCCCACCCTAGTCTTATACTCGAGTCAATACGTTTTCCCAGTTTTTTTGGATAAAATTAGGGGCCTCGGCTTATATTCGGGTCGGCTTATACTCGAGTATATACGGTAACTGCCGTTTTTGTGTACTCGGGCAAAAGATAGCAGAATATTCACACACGCTCATATTTAGAAAAATAAAAATGTATTAGGCATGGGTGCTATATAACTATATGAGCAGGCACCCCTTTCTCCAGCCGGTCGGATCCACAAGGCTGAAAGAAAACCCGGCCGCGGCGAGGCGGCGACGTGCGTGAGCAGACCCGGTCGCGGGGTGCTCGCGTCTGACCGCGAGGAACCCCGGGCGCCGGCAGTCTCACACCAGAGCTCGGGGAGTCAGAGGAGGCAGCCAAGCGGCTAGTCTCCTGACACCCCGAGCAGAGCGCCCGCATCCCCACAGGGGAGGGAAACTAATAGAATGGCGCCAGTGAGTGGAGAGGGGGGGAAACAAACAACAGGAATCCCCAGGGGCCCCCCCAATACCACAAACATCCCCAAAGACACAGGGGAAACGAGCAAAAAAACAGGCAGAAATCCAGAAGCAGAAATAAAAGTAAAAACGAAAAATAATATAAAAACAATATGTATAATCAATATAATATGGAATCAAAATAATAATTATGACCAAACAATGTACATAACATAGGTATAACTAAATGCTATAACATAAAATATATACATGAAAATACAATATATATATAAGCAAAACAACATGACTAAAATAACAAATATACACCCTAAATAAATCATAATAAAACCCAAAGCCACCAACTAATATTAGAAGGAGGCAGTGGTACTCTGACCTGTACTGATGCGGAGCAGCAAAGAAAGAGGAAATTATGCATGGAGGGGAGTTTTATAGTACCTAACTTTTTTATGATTGGTTGTTTTCTGTGCTGCTGTGGAGTTCTAGTAAAGAGAGACTTAAGCAAATACGAAGCCTCCTGTCATGTTATAAAATTACATACTAGCATTTTAAATTGTAGGATATTGCTAGTCAGACTGATAGCAAATGTGAACATGAATAATTATGTCTGAATGTCCTTATTTCTCTAGGACATTGGCCAAGAGTTATTTTTATAAACTACAAATGATGGCTGTTTCTGCAGGTCGATGCACCAACCACAAAGTCAATTTCAGGGAGGATTTAATTTATGCATGTTCTAAAAATTTGGCTAGAAAACGACACAACATAAATTGTATGGGCTTATTCAAGGGCACCTTGTCAAAACAGAGTAGCTTCCTTCCCCTCCAGAGATCTTCAACTGATGGAGAGACATGTTTTTCTACTAGCTTTAGCTGGCTTCTTTGAATCATGCACATGGACTGTTGCCCATGTTGTCCCTCCAGTAATAAATCTTGGAGGTTCAATAAGTAGTGTTGATGAATAGCAAATGATGAGGGAGGTGGATGGGAGAATGGCCTTGGGAACAATGCAGCACACAATCAGGCAATGTACTAGGTAACATAGATGCTTGGTTTATCCTGGCAATATTATGTACTGTGTATAGAAAATACACCCACATAAATCCACGTTCACATCCGTGTGACATTATGCAAATCTGTCATGGTTATTCACTAAAATGTGAACTGTTTGTTATTCAAAGTAAATTTCAAATTCAAGGCCAAAATAGCATATTTGGAAAAATAATGTGTTTTTTTTTTTCCACTATGACTTTTCTAGCTTAAAATTTTAAATGCACACTTCATTAATTAGCCCTTATATATATATATATATATATATATATATATATATATATATATATATATATATATATAAATCAAGTTTATTGAAAATATTAACAAGGATGTTATTTTACTATTTTTTTTTTCATACCTACTGTATGCTAGAAAAAAATATTTGTGCCTCAATGCTAATATTTCAGAAGTTGTAGGAAGTACAATTAATTTGGATGCTCACAGTAAAGGAATGCTCCACACACTATAAACAATAAACCACTATAGCATGTCTTGGTGTCCTCCAAAAATAGCCAATCTGTTTTTGAACAGCTGGCGCCGGTCCCTGCCTCTCCTCTTCCTTTATTAAGAGCTACAAGATTGTGCCAAGATCTTTCATTAGCTCTCCTGAGCTAAGCCCTGCGATTCAAGTCTAGCTCATTGCCTGGACTTCAGAGTCCAGAGGTCAGCTAGTCACTCTAAGCCAAAGTGAAGTTCTGCAGTGCAGGGCTTTTCTGAGACAGGGTGCTTCCAGCTGCAGAGAGGCAGAGCCAGCGCCAGTTTAACTACTACACCTGTGCAAGCAAATTATATTCCTTTTAATCTAAGCCCAAACTGTCCATTATTTACCTGACTAAGACTCCACACAGGGCCGGCGCGTTCATAAGGCGGCACAGGCGGCCGCCTTAGGGCGCACCGGCTCTGGGGGCGCAAAATTCCAGTGACCGGCAGGAGGGAAGTGCTCCCTCCTGCCTGGTCACCTCCTGGATCCCCGGAGCTGCTGGGAGGCGTGCGGCTGAAGTTGATTAGGAGGCGGCGAGGGAGCTCTCTCATCTCTCTGACCGGCTCCCTCGCGCGCCTTTCGCTGATGCCGCGGGAGCCGGAATATGACGTCATATTCCGGCTCCCGCGGCATCAGAAAACAGCCTGCGAGGGAGCCGGTCAGAGAGATCAGAGAGCTCCCTCGCCGCCTCCTAATCAACTTCAGCCGCACACCTCCCAGCAGCCTCACTGGACCACCAATGAGAGACCCACGCCAGCACTCCAGGTAGGGAGGCTGGGTGGGACATTTAAATGTAATTTATTATTAATTACTTTATTAATTACTGTGTGTGTGCATGTGAGTGTGAGTGTGTATGTGTGTGAGTGAGTGTGTGTGTGTGTGTGTCTGTCAGTGTGTGTGTCTGTCAGTGTGTGTGTGTAAGTGTGTCTATGTGTTTGTGTGTGAGTGTGTATGTCAGTGTGTATGTGAGTTTGTGTGTGTCTGTCAGTGTGTGTGTCTGTCAGTGTGTGTGTAAGTGTGTCTATGAGTTTGTGTGTGAGTGAGTGTGTCTGTCGGTGTGTGTGAGTATGTCAGTGTGTGTGTGCGCATGTGAGTATGTGTGTCTGTTAGTGTGTGTGTGTTCGAGTATGTGTCTGTGAGTTTGTGTGTGTGTGAGTATGTATTTTTCTGTATGCCTGTCTGTATGTATGTATCTGTATGACGGTATGCCTCTGTATGTATGTATGTGTCCGTATGCCTGTATGTCTTGTATGTAACTGGATGTATGTTTGTCTCTGAATGTCTGTATATATGTCTCTGTATGCATGTATGTAACTGTATGCCTTTATGTCTCTGTATGTACGTATGTGTGTGTCTGTGTGTCTCTGTATGCCTGTATGTCTTTGTATGCATGTTTCTGTATGTATGTATGTGTCTGTATGACGGTATGCCTCTGTGTATATGTATGTGTCTGTATGACGGTATGCCTCTGTATGTATGTATGTGTCTGTATGACGGTATGCCTCTGTATGTATGTATGTGTCTGTATGCCTGTCTATATGTATGTGTCTGTATGACGTTATGTCTCTGTATGCATGCATCTGTATGTGTGTATGTCTTTGTATGCCTGTATGTATGTATGTATGTATGTGTCTGCATGCCTGTATGTCTCTGTATGTATGTTTCTTTATGCCTGTGTGTCTGTATGTATGTGCCTGAATGTCTTTGTATGTATGTTTCTGTATGCCTGTCTGTATGTATGTGTCTGTATGACGGTATGCCTCTGTATGCATGTATGTCTTTATATGCCTGCATGTCTCTGCTTGTATGTCTCTGACTGTATGTCTCTGTATGATTATTGCTGTCTTTGTATGACAGTGTACCTGTATGACTTTGACTGTGTGACTGAAAAATGATGCCTGTGTGCCTGTGGCTTGGGAGGAAAGACACACAGGTGAAGATGCATTTTTTTTTTTTTTAATGAGGGTTGGGGGCGCCAAAATGCATCTTCGCCTGTGTAACTAAAAATCCTAGCACCGGCCATGACTCCACAGGTAAATCCCCGATGATGGATTAGTTCGGGCTTAGATGAAATTGAATTGAATTCATTTGTAACATATGAAAAGCATTAATGCACAAGTTTACAGACTTCTTACATTTGAGGGACCATAATGACTCTTTTTGTCCAGCGAGCTGTAGTGGTTGTGGTGCTTTGAGTGCTCCTTTAATTATGTTTTATTTTTTATGTATAAGCACTTCATAATGAAGTGATGTTGTAGCAGCAATATGTTTTAGTTAGCTTGAATATACTAAAAATATTTTTCTAATAATTAATAATTGTCGGCAGATATTTTGAAGAGCCGTGGGCATGTTAGTGTAAAGTAATCATTGGTAAATGGCATACTTTAAGATGAGATCCTCTCATCCTCAGAAGCACATAAAAACTTCCAGCGTATATTAGTATACTTACCAACAATATATAGTTTAACCCCCATATTAATATTTATTGTCATTAAAGTCAATGTCTAAATGATCCCTAAGCACATATTATTTAAAATGTTTGCACAACTTTATTCACCTCGCACAATGCAATGTCCAAATTACAAAATACAAAACGTCTTTCATATCTATAAAAATAAAAAAAAACCATACATTTAATTTTTTTCTGTTATTACCCTGGGTATTATATCAGTAATTGCATGCTGCTACATGTTGGGTTGCTGCCTGTCTATGGTAGCCAGTACTATCTTTCCTGAAGTTGTTTTGACAATTTTCTTGGGTCCTGGATGTATAACTGCAGTCCTATCTACAACTCCCATTATTCTCAGCCAGCATGAGGCTACTGGAAGATTATGGGAGGACACCTCAGAGTAACAAAGGATGCCTGCTATGGATGCTTCTTCCCCTCTAGGTTCTGCAGGAAGCACCAGCTCTACTGCACCAAACTCTGCAATGTGCAAGTGACCTCATGCAAAAAAAAAAAAAGCCCATGAGCTGCTCAGCTCCCCAGCTGTGCCCCCTCTTTACCTCTGGTGCGAGCTCTCAGGATGCCCTTCTTCTGCAACACAAACGTGGAGCCATTGAGGAAGCTGGAGAAGACAGCCACACTCAGACCCACAATGGGCAACTTAGTTTCTTCGTCCATCCTGCTCCAATACCTTGTCAGTGTCCTGTATGCAGTGTGGCCATGCTCTCCCTCCCTCCCAGTGCAGTGCTGTCAGTGCAGTGCTGTCAGTGTGCTCCCCTCAGCCTGCCTGGCTCCAGCACAATCACTCCTCCAGCACTCTGCTTCCTGCTTGCTACTATTAGGGGACTTTGAACTGTAAGACGACTCATTCTTTTTTCTTTTTTTTTATCATCAAAAAGCTTTATTGTCAGACATTAAAATAGACAAAATGGTAATTGAGCTTTGAAAGCACTGCTTCATTGTCTTTTTATGTGCAATTATCACACATATACCTGTACATATATACATGAATAACATCCTACTATCCCCGTAGTCCCCTAGTTTTTCATGTGAGAATTTGTGGTTTACCATTATTATCACTATGGATGACCAACATTCATTGTCTTCAATAAATCAAATACAAGCAGTGCATTCATATGAATGAAGGTGAACGGTTTTTGGAGGAGGGTGTCAAACCTCAAACTAAAATATCCAAGTTGTGACTATAGCTTTGCTTGAGAATTATTCTTTATCAACTATAGTGCCATTCAGATTTCAATTTGCTACAATTCAGAGTTTAGTGAAAAGAACAATATAGCATAAGAAATAAAAACACGCATATTAGCAGGCATTACACTGGAAGCAATCGCTATGCCCCTCTCAAACTCAACTCAATGACAAAATACCCCGATATAATCTACAGGACCGCCATCAGGGGGTGACAACCATGATGGTTGTCACGGGCCTGGGGGGCCCGGACTGCACTGGTAATCTTCTGCGGGTCCGGGCCACCCGCCCTTCAATGTGCATATATGTATATATATAGAGAGAGAGAGGGAGAGAAAGATGCCCCTGCAGGCCCTGCTGACTTCCAAGCAGGGCCCAGGATATACTGACCTCCCTCTCCGGCACTCTCGCGAGTCGAGGCTGTAAAGCGGTGCCACGGGTTCCCGTGACAATGCATGCCGGACTCGCTACAGAAGTTGAGCCCCGGAGAGGGAAGATGCAGACTGCTGGCCCCTCTTTGCTGGCCTAACCAGCCCAGCTGAGCCACCAGACCACCAGGGAATCCAGTTTTCCCCTCCATGACTACAGGTAAGAGGCGGGGGAGGGGTGGGGGGAGACATTTAAAAAATAAAAAATGTAAAATAAAAATTCAACAGCAAAAAAATACCCCCAGCACACACACACCCCATCCAACAGACAAAATGAATCCACTACACAAACACACAAACTGCACCCACCACACACACACAACATCAAACAGACAAAATGCATCCACTACACAAACACACAAACTGTATCCACCGCACACGCACACACACACACACACACACCATCAAACAGACAAAATGCATCCACTACACAAACACACAAACTGCATCCACCGCGCACACACACCATCAAACAGACAAATTGCATCCGCTACACAAACACACAAACTGCATCCACCACACAAGCACACATCATCAAACAGACAAAATGCATCCACTACACAAACACACAAACTGCATTCACCACACACACACATCAGCCACCACACACACACAGCATTCGCCATATAAACACACAAACTGCATCAACCACATAAACACACACAACATCCACTACACAAACACACATCATCCACTACACACATACACCACCCATCACATAAAAAAATATTTTATTTTTTTTGCTCACATTATGTCACTATAATTATTTCACTTACTATGTGTTTTATGTCTAATAGATAGATTTCTTTTCTCTACCACTCAGAGGCTAATATACGTAACTGGATATGATACTGAGTATACTTATTTACTGGATACATTGTGGTCTTTAGGTAGCATTAATTCTAACAGCTGTGCCCACATTTATGTATTGTTTCCTTCTATCTGCTCTGTATACTATCCTGTTTATAGATATGCCGTGGGCATTCTAAGCTCCACGATATCTATTATTCATTTTTCATCTTTTTTACCTCTGTATATGAGTATTCTTTATACATATTTCACCACATTCCTCTATTTAATATTTTTTGTTTATATGGACATTTTGAGATTACTATATTTGTCCATATATTCATTAGGAATATTGCTGGTGATATATATGTGTTGACTCTTTGAAATATATTTTTTTGTTTTTGTGGTAGAGTTAGATTGTATATATACACATCTGTCACTTGCCCCTTTTACCTTTCTATACTGGGTATACCTACTGTATATATCTATGACAGTATCTAGCCTGATTTATTAAGCTTTGTTTGGACTGTCTTTGTACGATATGTATAGATTTGGTTGTTATTTTTAAATAGGGGCTCTAGATATTCTCTATCTATTTTTTTATCATAATATACAGCATTATTCAGTATTTTTCATCTCATGTGAGACTACTTTAATCTTTCCGGTCATACTCAGTTCTGTGCATCTGTTTGCTACAGCTGTATATTTCTGAGTGTGTGCTAATATTATACCCAACACGCAGAATGTAAATCCTTTATAGAAATAGAGACAGAAAAAAGTCCCTAAGCTGGTCCTTAGAGTGGCCGTGGTGAAAGAATAAATAAAAAGAAAAAATAGGAACGTCAGCACAAGCCAAGGTCAACGGAGCCAGAAATCACAAGAATGAGAGCCAGAGTCGAATGAAGGGAACAAGAGAAACAGAGTAGTCAGAACAAAGCTCGGTCAATACCAAAACACCACAAATAGACAAAGGTATGCACTATTGGGACACTAGAAACCTAGGAACCACTACAAGGCACTGTGTCATGGGCTAAGTGAGCTTTTATATGGTTAGAGGCATGTTTGGTGTAACCACACCCCCAAAACGTGAGAGTACATTTGTGTCTAGTGTTTAGAGCCTCTCTGATGTCATGACGCAGGCTTGTGTGCACCGCATCATTAAAAAAAGGGGCATGCGCACAGTGGCTGGCATGTCTGGACCATCCGGAGGCACTGCAGTGGAGTTCCGCTGGATCGGAGCATCAGCTGATTGGCTGACCGCCTAGGTAAATATTGGAAACCTCACAAGCTTCTTCACCCCAACACCTTCTATCCAAGACTACCTGGTTTTCATAAATGCCAACAACAGTTAATCCCAAATGTTATTTTTACACTTACCGAGTTTATACTCCCTACCCTTCCTATCTTTCCCCTTCCCCTACTCTACCCTTTACTATGATGCATCACCTTTACTAATGCCACAGGGTTCAGTGGTTCAGCCACAGTACCACCTACCTAGAGATGTAAAGCGTGCCCTGAAGAGTGTGTGTTCAAACATACACTCTAACGAAATGATGTAACCAACACACTTTTCTAAATACAGTGATAAGATATGACAAGTTAATGTACCACTGTTGCTATCTTTGTCAACTATGTTACTAATACCGTTAATTATCAGAGGCTTAACTGTTAACATTGTATCAACATGCTCATTTATGTGACCCCTTTTCTTCTTTCTGTATCCCCCTCAATAGTGATCTAGTATCAAATATGGCTGCCCCCCACCACCACCAAAGGAAATTAAAACATTTTTTTACTTACTTTACACCTTCCGTGTAGCTGCCATGCTTCCCTGCTGATCACTGTGCAGCATCAATCAGCATCTCCTCATAGAGACCCATTAAGTCAATGCATCTCTAAAGGGACACACCAGGGTCTGTATGCAATCTTTTGCAGTACTGAATCCAGGAAGTCCATCTAGCGTTTGCCAGAGTGACAGCTACTAGAGGTGGGCTTATGCAGCAATATAAGCACTGCATTTTCTCAGGAAAGGCAGTGTTTACAATGATCAGCCTGCAGGAACAGGCTATAGACACCAGAACCACTTGAGTTGAAATGGTTCTGGTGCCTATATTGTTCCTTTAATAAGCCTCTAAGAAGTGATTTAACGGTAATATAAAGTTAATTTAAAATTAATTTATTTATTTTTCCATGCTGAAAGAACTTTATTGCAGGTCCAGCAGATCCTGGCTCATGGCAACCCGCATGGCAGCCATTCATCACGCTCTGGTTTCTTCAAATCGTGAAGGTCAATACGACACCCGTGCTTGTTCTGATGATATTTGAGTAATTTCTCTGTGTGCTCCTGCTCTTCATGGCTCTCCTCCTTGAAGAACTTTGCCATGTCAAAGTAATAGGACATGGAGAGGTACACATGGAATACATAAAGCTTCAGGTTTACCATGGGGATGATGGCAGCTTCTCAGTCGCTATGGTAGTTTTGGTTTACCTGTGATGCCATTGCGGCGTTTTAGGTTGAGTGATAAGATTCACAAGGTATTATTTTTTTATATATAAAAACAAAGACAGGGGATTCAGATAGGGCTCAGTTCAAACACTGTAGAAGCAAGAACTCCGCCAAGGGATGATGGTATGATCACAACATTAAGGAGATCAATATTTATAGTCAGTAACTCCCTAATTTAATATTCTAGGCCAAAAACAACAAAACTGAAAACGTAGCAGGTATAGATAATGTTTTCATTTCACCCTTTGTGGCTAAAAATTTTAAATTTAGTTTGAATTCAACTTCAAGACAATTCACACTCCAGTTTATTTTAGACAATCTATATCGTATTTCTAGTGACCTCTAGTGTTCAAAAAAGTAGTGGTCATGAATAAATCTGTTGAGACGTACAGTAAAGAACAAAAATTATTGTCCATATAATAACTTGTATGATAAACTCTGAATCAAGCCTATTCAAATACATCAGAAAAAAATATTACTATTGTTATGATTCATGTCATCATTAATGCACCAGTAACATATTCTGCAGAGCATCACAATATTAAAGGGTAAATAAAAAAATCAATTAATTGACAAAGAAGACAGAACCAACAGGTGAAGATGGCCCTACTAGAGCAATGTTACATTCCAGGTGAAAATGGGGTAAAATAAGATTAACAATGTGAAAGGAGAGGTGTGTCACATCTATCTAGTTAAAGCATGACATGTGTGGGGAGAGCTGTAGAGCGAAAGATGAGTAAGTGAATTTTTTTTCACCAATAAAAGTTTTATTGCCATTTTCACAAAAATACAGTTAATGTAAGTGTGTAAATACACTTATGACAGGAGCATAATATCACATACCCATTGTATATCATAGGTTTGCACTATAAAGAGAAATACACAGAACAGCAACATGTCCACTTGGTTAATAATGTATGTTGTTAATCCTTGCAATGTACATATAGTTGCAGTAAGAAAATACCATCCTAATTGGATGTTGCAGTCAGTGACCCTCTTCATGGCTCCTACAGCCAGGGCCGCTATCAGGGGGTGACCACCATGACAGATGTCACGGCCTGGGGGACCCTGCCGCCCGGTCGTTTAGGACCCACATTCCCAATCTGTAGCGCAAGAACTGCCCCCAACGCAGCTATACCGTGGTCCACACGCTGATTGGGCCCATCAGGTGGCCCATGCACTTAAGGCATATGGGGCATATGTCTTCAGCGCTGCGGTCCTTTAGTAACATGACCGTGCCCCTGTGAAGCTGGCAGCTAAAGGCAGTGCTGGGAGGAAGTGACAGCCGGTTACTTCCTTCCAGCTTACACTGCACAAGAGGGAGGAGACAGAGCAGAGCCAGACCTACTCCCAACAGCCCCAGCCACCACCTGCACCCAAAATGTAAGAAACAGGAGGGTGGCTAAAAAATGACCTGCATGTGTGTGTGTCAACATGTCTGTGTCAGTATGTATGCGTGTGTGCCTTTGTGTCAGTATATGTGTGTCAGTATGTATGGATGTGTGTCAGTATGTCTGTGTGTGTATCTCTTTGTCAGTATGTATGTATGTGTGTGTGTCAGTATGTCTGTGTGTGTATCTCTGTGTCAGTATGTATGTTTGTGTGTCAGTATGTGTGTGTGTGTGCAGGGCCGGACTGGGAATTAAAAGCAGCCCTGGAAAAAAATATTTACCAGCCCCATAATGTGTCGCGCCAGCATAGTGAGCAGATACAGAGTTAGAAAAGAGAACTTAAAATTAAAAATTATTACTCCAACGTAAAAAAAAAAAGCACTCATAGGCTTCAAAATAAACAAAAGTGCTGATTTATTTATTTATTTATTTTTTTAGACATTCTTTATTTATGAGAGATTTTTCAAGTAAGGAAGGGGTACAGAAAAAAGGAAAGGGAGGGGAGGGGCGGGGGAAACAAACATCAAATTGCAAAGAATGACATACATCGGCTCAGTATATCGAGCCCAGCATTGATACATAGTCGAGTATAATGTTTCACCAATGACATTGTCACAATCAATGTACAGCGTGTCCGCCTAGGCGGGTTGTGAAAAGTGCTGATTTATTTTAACCCCTTCAGGACCGCTGACGGTTCAGGACCGTCAGCGGTAAAACGTGCGTTTGGACCGCTGACGGTCCTGAACCGTCATAACGGTCTGGGGCTACTTACCTGATCGCCGTCGGTCCCACGGCGGCGATCAGCTCTCCTCCCGGTCCAGGGGGGTTGCCTGTCTGCCCGGGCAGTCCCCCCTCGGCAGATCAGGACCCCACGGCCATGTGATCACTCGATCACATGACCGCAATAGGGGTCCATGTGTCTGCCTGCAGGAGGACTGTATGTGTAAAATCAGTGTAAAAAAAATAATAATATGTGTATATATATATGATATATATATACATGTATTATATCTATATATACCTATATATAATATATGTATATATATCATATATATAATGTCATACTAAGTGTATTTTTATATTTATATATACGTATATTAATATAAAAATACACTTATTTTTAAATTACACACGAATATATACAATATATATAATAACTATATATATATATGGTATATATATATGTTATAAAATACAAATAATATGTTAATAAAAATAAATAACAAAAATAAAAATAATTTGTAATAATTAAAAAAATTATATATATATGCAATTTTATTCTAACAGTATTTTGATATTGATATATATATATATTTATATCAAAATACACTTAGAATGTAATGATATATATATCTATGTATAAATAAATAAATAAAAATAATACGAAATATACATATGTCCACATACATAATTACATAAATAATCTCATAAATGTACACGTAGACGTCAAATATATAAATATGTATATATATTAAAATTATACGTGCGTATTTATGTAATATTTTTACCTAATTAAGTAATTTTAATGATTGCAATTTGAGGGACCTGCCTGCCAACCCAGGCCGAAAGTCCAGATAATTTAATTTGCTAGCACTGTGTTTAACCCTGTAACTTTCTATGACACCCTAAATCCTGTACATGGGGCTACTGTTTTACTCGGGAGACTTTGCTGAACACAAATATTGGTGTTTCAAAACAGTAAAACATATCACAGCGATGATATTGTCAGTGAAAGTGAAGTTTTTTTGCATTTTTCACACACAAACAGCTCTTTCACTGAGGATATTATTGCTGTGATATATTTTACTGTTCTGATACACTAATATTTGTGTTCAGTGAAGTCTCCTGAGTATAACAGTACCCCACATGTAGAGGTTTTATAGTGTTTGTGAAAGTTACAGGGTCAAATATAAGGCTTGATTTTACTTCTTTTTTTTATTGAAATTTGTCAGATTGGTTAGGTTGCCTTTGAGAGCGTATGGTAGCCAAGGAATGAGAATTAGCCCCATGATGGCATACCATTTGCAAAAGAAGACATCCCAAAGTATTGCAAATGGGGTATGTTCAGCCTTTTTTAGTAGCCACTTAGTCACAAACACCGGCCAAAGTTAGCGTTTTTTGCATTTTTAACACACGAACAAATATAAATGCTAACTTTGGCCAGTGTTTGTGACTAGGTGGCTACTAAAAAAGACTGGACATACCCCATTTTGAATACCCTGGGTTGTCTACTTTAAAAAAATATGTACATGTTAGGTGTGTTTCGGGGATTTATGACAGATAACGGTGTTACAATGTCACTATTGATACATTTAATATATATATATATTGAAACAGCAATTTCCTACTTGTATTTATAGGCCTATAACTTGCAAAAAAAAGCAATAAAGCAGGTAAACACTGGGTGTTTTTAAACTCGGGACAAAATTTTGAATCTATTTAGCAGTTTTTTTCATTAGCTTTTGTAGACAAGTAAAAGATTTTTCAAGTAAAAGTCCAAAAACATGGTTTTTTTTACATTTTTCACTATATTTTATATATTTTTTTTAAATACAATATATGACATAATACAAATAATGGTATGTAAAGAAAGCCCTTCTTGTCGTGAAAAAAACAATATATAACTTGTATGGGAACCGTAAATGAGAGAGCGGAAAATTACAGCTAAACACAAACACCACAAAAGTGTTAAAACTGCTCTGGTCCTTAACCTACAAACATCGCAAAAACAGGCCGGTCCTTAAGGGGTTAAGCAGACATGCATGTAATCAATGTTTCAGTCCAACTACCTTGACATATTAAGGAAAGCTTGGTAATGGGACTGAAATGGTGAATGTATGTAGGGCACAACTGTAAAAAATTGACATTATCTTGTTTATTTTGAAGTCCTGTGGGTGCGCTCTTCACTTTAAATATGTTATTGTGCTGGAGTATGCACCTAGCAACAAGACTCTGCCAATATCTGCTCATTACATATGGTACATATTAATGACATTTCTCTGTGTATTATGCATATATAAATGTACATTAATATATGTGTAAATATAAAAGGCATAATTTTATATATATTTATATATATATATGTGTGTGTGTGTGTGTATATATATATATATATATATATATATATGTATGTATGTATATATGTATATATATGTGTATGTATGTATGTATATATATATGTATATAACTAATACACACATTAATATACATGTAATATACCAGTGGAGGATCCAGAGCCTGATCCCGGGAGGGGCACTTGTAGATAATTTAAAGAAAAAATCCATGCACAATAACCACTACTGCTCTGTGTAGTGGTTATGGTGCAAGGAGTGCCGGGACCCCCTCACAGAGTAAGTAGTCAAACCATTTAAGAACAGTTTGACAACTTACCTGGGGTCTGCTGGGATATGGGGCTGTAGTAGGGTCAGGGCCGGTGCAAGGATTTTTGACTACACAGGCGAAGATGAATTTTGCCACCCCCCTCCCCATCGAAAAAAAATGTATCTTCACCTGTGTGTCTTTTACCCCCCTTTTGACTAACTTACCCCCTTTAGTGTTTTATATCCCATTGTGTATGTCTTGCCCACCCCTTTTATCCTGTGTGTCCCCTTTGCTGTATTTTATCTCTCCTGTGTCTCTTACAACCCTCCTTGTGTATTTTTTACTTCCCCCAGCCCCTTTGCCTTTCTCTTTCTCCCCCCAGCCCTTTTGTGTGTCTTTCGTCCCCCTGCCCTTTTGTGTGGCTCTTTCTCCCCAACATATTTGTGTGTATTTTTATCCCAGTACCTTTGTGCATCTCTTTCTCCCCCTAGCCCCTTTGTGCTTCGTTCTCCCCCACAGCCCCTCTGTGCTTCGTTCTCCCCCACAGTCCCTCTGTGCATCTTTCCCCCAGCCCCTCACCCTTCTGCGCGACTCTTTCTCCCCCCAGCCCCTTTGTGTTTGTCCCCCCTCAATCCCACTGTATGTTTCTTTGTGCCACCCAGCCCTCCTGTGTCTTTTTATATTCTCCCATACCTTTTATTGCCCCCCCTCCCCTCTTGTACCTTTTATTGTCCCTCCTGTACCTTTTTTTGTCTCACCTCCTCCCCTCCTGACCCTTTCATAGTTGTCCTTTCCCTCCTGTGTCTTTCAATGCCCCAGTGCTTTTTAATGTCCCTCCTCCCGTCCCATTTATTGTCCCCCCTTCTTTTTCTGTACCTTTCATTGTCCCCCCTCCTGTATCTTTCATAATCCCCCTAATGTTCCTTTTACTGTCTCAACTCATGAACCTTTCATAGTCTCCCCTCCCTACCTGTGCCTTTTCTTGTCCCCCATCCTGTACCTTTTCTTGTCTTCCCTCTTGAGCCTGTCATAGTCCCCCCCTCCTGTACCTTTTATTGTACCCCTACCCTCCTATACCCTTTCCCCCCTCCTGTCCTGTATCTTTTATTGTCCCCCTCTTGTACCTTTTATTGTTGTCCCCTGTATCTTTTATTGTCCCCCACTCCCCTATTCTACCTTTTATTATTGTCCCCCTCCCCTCTTGTACCTTTTATTGTTGTCCCCTGTATCTTTTATTGTCCCCCACTCCCCTATTCTGCCTTCTATTATTGTTCCCCCTCCTGTACCTTTTATTGTCTTCCCTCTTGAACCTTTCATAGTCCCCCCCTTCCTGTACCTTTTATTGTACCCTTACACTCCTGTACCTTTTATTGTCCCCCCTCCTATCATGCCTCTTTTATTGCCCCCCCCCCTTCCTGTACCTTTTATTGTCTCCTTCCTCTCCCCTCCGCACCTCCATCCATGTGACTGAGCTGGAGGTCCGCGGCGAAGGATCCGGTTTCCTGTTCTGGTCTGACAGGAAGCAGTTCGTTGCATTTCCTGTCAGACCGGGTAAGTAGCGTTCCGCCCGCTCAGCCACGCGCCGCAGTGACAGACAGGAGGGGAGCGATGCAAATAGCGCCCTCCTCCTTCTGTTCACCGGAGATCGCGCCCCCTGGACCCGCGCGCCCTAAGGCGGCCGCCTGGGCCGCCTTAGGGTAGCGCCGGCCCTGAGTAGGGTATAGGAGCAGTGGTGCAATGTGTGAGGGGTGCAGTGTGTGTGACAGTTTCAGTGTATGTGTGTGGGGGGGAGGGGTGTAGTGTGTGAATGCGTAGGGTGTGTGGGGAAATGTGTGTTTGGGGGGCTGTGAATGTGTGTATGGGGGGGCTGTGAATGTGTGTGTAGGGGGCTGTGTATGTCTGTGGGGGGCAATGTGTGCATGGGGGCAGTGTGTGAATGTGTATGGTGTGTGTGTGGGGGCAGTGTGTCTATGGGGCTAGAGTTCACTCTCAACACTGTGACCACCAGGAATTCATGGTGGTCGCAGTGGTGAGAGTGAACTCTAGCCCATAGCTCCAGGGCTAGAGTTCACTCTCGTGAGAGCCGGAGCATTGCCGTGGTAACCGCGGCAACGCTCTGTGCTCGTGCGAGAAGGACACAGAGGAGCCGGCTGCCTGCATGGTGCCTGTGGAAAGGGGAGGGAGATCGGCTGGCAGAGGAGAGCCTCGTGGGGGGTGGGGGGTCACCCCTCTCCTTCCAGGTCTCCCTCTTCCCCCTCTGCCTTTCTCCCCCTCCCCTTGTGTGTCTCTCTCCTTTCTCCCTCTGTCTCTCTCTTCCCCTCTGTCTCTTTCTCCCCCCTTTCCCTGTGGCACTCTCCCTCCCCCTCTGTCTCTCTACTCTCCCCCCTCTGTCTCTTTCTCCCTCCTTTCCCTGTGGCACTCTCTCCCCCTCTGTCTCTCTATTCTCCCCCCTCTGTCTCTTTCTCCCTCCTTTCCCTGTGGCACTCTCCCTCCCCCTCTGTCTCTCTATTCTCCCACTGTCTTTCTCCCCTCCACCCCCCCCACCCACCTGAGAGGAGTCAGGGGGGCCGGCCGTGTTCCACGCTGCAGCCTCGCCGGTCCGGCGGCATTCCTAAGGCTGGGGGCTGAAGGAGGAGGGAGCATGTCTCTCTACCATGCTCCCTCGCAGTTCCGGTTCCTGTGCTGGGAATTGTGGGAACCGCGAGGGAGCATGGTAGAGAGACATGCTCCCTCCTCCTCCTTCAGCCCCCAGCATTAGTGACAAGAGTGCCGCCGGACTGGTGAGGCTGCCACCCGGTCCGGCGGCTCCAGCGTGGAATGCGGCCGCCGGCCGGCCCCCTCAGAGTGTGTGCCACCGGACCGGCCACCCGGTGGCACATACATAACCAGCGCAGCCCCCAGGTGCCGCGGCCCACCGGGAAATTTCCCGGTATCCCGGTGGGCCAGTCCGAACCTGTGTGTGTGTGTTTGTGTGTGTGTCTGTGTCAGTATGTCTGAATGTGTATCTGTGTGTTAGTCTGTGTATCTCTGTATCAGTATGTATGTGTTTATCCATGTGTGTCAGTATGTCTGGGTATCAGTGTGTGTGCCTGTGTCAGTATGTATGTGTGTGTATATCTGTCTGTCAGTGTGTGTCTCTGTGTCCGTATGTATGTGTGTCTGTGTGTCAGTATGTGAGTCTGTGTGTCAGAATGTATGTTTGTGTGTCAGCATGTGTGTCTGTGTGTCAGTGTGTATGTCTGTTAAAATAAATTAGGTCTAGGCACTCAGGATTGCTGCAGGTAGGCAGGTTTATTGAAACAAAAACTGTAAATTTAGGCCTACAAAGAGCTCATACATTGTGTCTATATAATATATATTAAATACAAAAAGCCCTTGCACACTTGCTTAGATTAATTCTGTTTACCGGATGCCCAGCCTTTGCATGTAATTAAAAAATAGAAAAAAATATGTTGCACTCACAGATTTTTTATGTAGATGTTTCAGCTTCTCTTTATTCATTTATATTTATTATTAAGATCCACAATGCTGTGCGGGAATTAACAAGGTCGACGTTTCAGTCCCACCTGGGGACTTTCCTCAGGGCCAATAACATGCACTAACACTTTACAAAAACTGCATCCAATACACAAACACACACACTGTATCCACACACACACCTTGTATGCACTACACATACTGCATCCCAGGTCCTTTGAAGGTAAGAATGGTTCCAGAGCACACAGCCCAGCTGTAACATGTCCCCAGGCTTACCCAGGTCAGGAATGAATTTTCATGGCTTCCAGTACTACTAGAACGTGTGAAACTAATTACAACCTCTAAAACACTTCACCAATACTGGATTTTGAATTTGGACATTCCTCTTGCTGATGAGATAGAACCTATGACATTATAAAGACTTACAGACCTGCTTTTTGCTAATACAAATTTGATCCATTATTTTTTTTACTTTTTTTCCCTCTTTTTTTCTTTTATTTTTTTGCCTTTTTATGTATTGTGGTGTATACACTTATTTTCTTTTTGGGATTTTTTTCTGTTTTTTTTATGAGAGTTATAATGTTTTGGGGTATACATACTTAATACTGAACTTACCATCAATTAGAGAATGAAAACATTAAACAAGCACAGAATCTCTTCACTGGAATGATCATTACTGTTTTATTATGCTTTATTTCATTGGTAATTTGTAATGTATATGGAAGTAGCTGTCTGTATAGTGTAATGGTGCACACTTCTGTGAGTCAATGTAGTGGCTAAGCCTATTTGTTTTTTCTGATATATATCAGATTATTATTATTGGTATTTATATAGTGCCAGCTTATTCCACAGCGCTTTACAATAAGAGGGAAATTTACCAAATGAGACAATAACAAAATGTAACAGGAACAACAGGTACAATAGGTTGAGGACAGTGGCGTACATACTGGGGTCGCAGGGGTCGCGGCTGCGACCGGGCCCGGCCCACCAGGGGGCCTGGCCGCCCTGCGACCCAGGTATGTACCCACAGGGCCAGCCTCTTCTCCTGGGGGGCCCAGGAGCCGGCCACCTCAGGGCCCCCCGAGGCTGGCCCTGCTGTCACCCGGCTGGCGGGCGCGCGAGGGAGCACTGTCCCCTGAGTGCTACCTCTTCAGCTCCCTCGCGCACCGCACTGAAACCGGAGCCGGGAGCAGGAAGATGACGTCATCTTCCGGCTCCGGCATCAGTACGCGGCGCGCGAGAGAGCTGAAGAGGGAGCACTCAGGGTACAGTGCTCCCTCACACGCCCGCCAGCCGGGTGACAGCAAGGCCAGCAACACCACTGGACCCCAGGGAATCCCCTCAGCTCTCCCACAGGTAAGGAGGCTGGGGGGATTAAATTTAAAAAAAAAAAAAAACATGTGAGTGTGTTAGTGAGTGTGTTAGTGTTAGTGAGTGTGTTAGTGTTAGTGAGTGTGTTAGTGTTAGTGAGTGAGTGTGTGTGTGTGTGTGTGTTAGTGAGTGTGTTAGTGTGTTAGTGTGTTTGTTAGTGAGTGTGTGTGTGTTAGTGTGTGTGTTAGTGTTAGTGTGTGTGTTAGTGAGTGTGTTAGTGTGTGTGTTAGTGTTAGTGAGTGTGTTAGTGTGTGTTAGTGTGTTTGTTAGTGAGTGTGTGTGTGTTAGTGTGTGTGTGTTAGTGTTTGTGTGTGTTAGTGAGTGTGTTAGTGTGTGTTAGTGTTTGTGTGTGTTAGTGTGTGTGTTAGTGTGAATGTGTGTGTTAGTGTGAGTGTGTGTGTTAGTGTGTGTGTTAGTGTGAGTGTGTGTTAGTGAGTGTGTTAGTGAGTGTGTGTGTGTTAGTGAGTGTGTGTGTGTGCTAGTGAGTGTGTTAGTGTTAGTGTGTGTGCGTGTGACATCATCTTCCGGCTCCGGCATCAGTACGCGGCGCGCGAGGGAGCTGAAGAGGGAGCACTCAGGGTACAGTGCTCCCTCACGCGCCCGCCAGCCGGGTGACAGCAAGTCCAGCAACACCACTGGACCCCAGGGAATCCCCTCAGCTCTCCCACAGGCAAGGAGGCTGGGGGGGATTGAATTTAAAAAAAAAAAAAAAACATGTGAGTGTGTTAGTGTTAGTGAGTGTGTTAGTGTTAGTGAGTGTGTTAGTGTTAGTGTGTTTGTTAGTGAGTGTGTGTGTTAGTGTGTGTGTTAGTGAGTGTGTTAGTGTGTTTGTTAGTGAGTGTGTGTGTGTTAGTGTGTGTGTTAGTGTTAGTGTGTGTGTGTTAGTGAGTGTGTTAGTGTGTGTGTTAGTGTTAGTGAGTGTGTTAGTGTGTGTTAGTGTGTTTGTTAGTGAGTGTGTGTGTGTTAGTGTTTGTGTGTTAGTGTCTGTGTGTGTTAGTGAGTGTGTTAGTGTGTTAGTGTTTGTGTGTGTTAGTGAGTGTGTTAGTGTGTGTGTTAGTGTGAATGTGTGTGTTAGTGTGAGTGTGTGTTAGTGTGTGTGTTAGTGAGTGTGTGTGTGTGTTAGTGAGTGTGTGTGTGTGTTAGTGTGTTTGCGTGTTAGTTTTAGTGTGTGTGTGTTAGTGTGTATGTGTTAGTGTTAGTGTGTGTGTTAGTGTGTGTGTTAGTGTTTGTGTGTGTTAGTGTGTGTGTGTGTGTTAGTGTGTGTGTGTTAATGTGAGTGTGTGTGTTTTAGTGAGTGTGTGTGTGTGTTAGTGTGTGTGGTAGTGTTAGAGTGTGTGGTAGTGTTAGAGTGTGTGTTAGTGTGTTAGTGTTAGAGTGTGTGTGTGTGTGTGTGTGTGTTAGTGTTAGAGTGTGTGTGTGTTAGTGTGTGTGTGTTAGTGTGTGTGTGCTTGTGTGTGTTAGAGTGTGTGTTAGTGTTAGAGTGTGTGTGTGTTAGTGTGTGTGTCTGTTACTGAGTATGTTTGTGTGCGTCTGTCACTGAGTGTGTGTCTGTCAGTAAATGTGTGCGTCTGTTCATGAGAGTGTGTGTGTGTGTGTGTGTGTCTCTTAAGCACTTACCTTTCTCCAGCGCCGGACTCCCTTGGCGCTGGGGATCTCTCCGTCCCGATCCGCCTCTCAGCTCCGAATGCACATCCGTGGCAAGAGCCATGCACGCATTCAAACCGCCCATAGGAAAGCATTGCTCAATGCTTTCCTATGGACGTTCAGCGTCTTCTCACTGTGATTTTCAGTGAGAATCGAAGAAAATCCTCTAGCGGCTGTCAATGAGACAGCCACTAGAGGCTGGATTAACCCTCAGTGAAACATAGCAGTTTCTCTGAAACTGCTATGTTTTCAGCTGCAGGGTTAAAACTAGAGAGACCTGGCACCCAGACCACTTCATTGAGCTGGTTTGATCTGGGTGTCTGTAGTGGTCCTTTAAGTGTATGTGTTTCTGCATGCACTGGCGTACATACCGCGGTCGCACGGGTCGCAGCCCTGCGACCAGGTGCCCGCCGCCATATGTTGCAGCCCCAGCCCGCGCAGAGTAAGCGCGGGGTGGGGGTGGGGGGCCCACGGATCAGTTTTCGCACCGGGGCCCCATGGGTTGTGTGTACGCCACTGGTTGATGACCCTGCTCAAACGAGCTTGCAGTCTAGAGGAGGTGGGGTATAAAAACACAATAGGAAGGGTATTGAGGGAAACAGCAAATACTGTAGACATGGTGGGAAAGTAGCAGAACTGGAGGTGAGAGTGGAGTGTGGCCCTTTAGGAGAGAGCAAGAAGAAGGTTTGAGTTAGTGTGTGTGTTAGTGTGTGTTAGTGTGTGTGTTAGTGAGTGTGTTAGTGTGTGTGTTAGTGTTAGTGAGTGTGTTAGTGTGTGTTAGTGTGTTTGTTAGTGAGTTTGTGTGTGTTAGTGTTTGTGTGTTAGTGTTTGTGTGTGTTAGTGAGTGTGTTAGTATGTGTGTTAGTATGAGTGTGTGTTAGTGTGTGTGTTAGTGTGAGTGTGTGTTAGTGTGTGTGTTAGTGAGTGTGTGTGTGTTAGTGAGTGTGTGTGTGTTAGTGAGTGTGTTAGTGTTAGTGTGTGTGCGTGTGACGTCATCTTCCGGCTCCAGCATCAGTACGCGGCGCGCGAGGGAGCTGAAGAGGGAGCACTCAGGGTACAGTGCTCCCTCACGCGCCCGCCAGCCGGGTGACAGCAAGGCCAGCAACACCACTGGACCCCAGGGAATCCCCTCAGCTCTCCCACAGGTAAGGAGGCTGGGGGGATTAAATTTAAAAAAAAAAAACGTGAATGTGTTAGTGAGTGTGTTAGTGTTAGTGAGTGTGTTAGTGTTAGTGAGTGTGTTAGTGTTAGTTAGTGAGTGTGTGTGTGTTAGTGTGTGTGTTAGTGAGTGTGTTAGTGTGTTTGTTAGTGAGTGTGTGTGTGTTAGTGTGTGTGTTAGTGTTAGTGTGTGTGTTAGTGAGTGTGTTAGTGTGTGTGTTAGTGTTAGTGAGTGTGTTAGTGTGTTTGTTAGTGAGTGTGTGTGTTAGTGTTTGTGTGTTAGTGTTTGTGTGTGTTAGTGAGTGTGTTAGTGTGTGTTAGTGTTTGTGTGTGTTAGTGAGTGTGTTAGTGTGTGTGTTAGTGTGAATGTGTGTGTTAGTGTTAGTGTGTGTGTTAGTGTGAGTGTGTGTTAGTGTGTGTGTTTGTGAGTGTGTGTGTGTGTTAGTGAGTGTGTGTTAGTGAGTGTGTTAGTGTTAGTGTGTGTGCGTGTTAGTTTTAGTGTGTGTGTGTTAGTGTGTATGTGTTAGTGTTAGTGTGTGTGTTAGTGTGTGTGTTAGTGTGTGTGTAAGTGTTTGTGTGTGTTAGTGTGTGTGTGTGTGTTAGTGTGTGTGTGTGTTAATGTGAGTGTGTGTGTTTTAGTGAGTGTGTGTGTTAGTGTGGTAGTGTTAGAGTGTGTGTGTTAGTGTTAGAGTATGTGTGAGTGTGTTAGTGTTAGAGTGTGTGTGTGTGCGTGTTTGTGTGTATTAGAGTGTGTGTTAGTGTTAGAGTGTGTGTTAGTGTGTGTGTCTGTTACTGAGTATGTTTGTGTGCGTCTATCACTGAGTGTGTGTCTGTCAGTAAATGTGTGCGTCTGTTCATGAGAGTGTGTTTGTGTGTGTGTCTCTTAAGCACTTACCTTTCTCCAGCGCCGGACTCCCTTGGCGCTGGGGATCTCTCCGTCCCGATCCGCCTCTCAGCTCCGAATGCACATCCGTGGCAAGAGCCATGCACGCATTCAAACCGCCCATAGGAAAGCATTGCTCAATGCTTTCCTATCGACGTTCAGCGTCTTCTCACTGTGATTTTCAGTGAGAATTGAAGAAAATCCTCTAGCGGCTGTCAATGAGACAGCCACTAGAGGCTGGATTAACCCTCAGTGAAACATAGCAGTTTCTCTGAAACTGCTATGTTTTCAGCTGCAGGGTTAAAACTAGAGAGACCTGGCACCCAGACCACTTCATTGAGCTGGTTTGATCTGGGTGTCTGTAGTGGTCCTTTAAGTGTATGTGTTTATGCATGCACTGGCGTACATACCGCGGTCGCACGGGTCGCAGCCCTGCGACCAGGTGCCTGCCGCCATGTGTTGCGGCCCCAGCCCGCGCAGAGTAAGCGCGGGGTGGGGGTGGGGGTGGGGGGCCCACGGATCAGTTTTCGCACCGGGGCCCCATGGGTTGTGTGTACGCCACTGGTTGATGACCCTGCTCAAACGAGCTTGCAGGCTAGAGGAGGTGGGGTATAAAAACACAATAGGAAGGGTATTGAGGGAAACAGCAAATACTGTAGACATGGTGGGAAAGTAGCAGAACTGGAGGTGAGAGTGGAGTGTGGCCCTTTAGGAGAGAGCAAGAGGAAGGTTTGAGAGATAGAAGCTACTCTTGGAGGCCACAAGCATTCCTGAAAAGATGGGTTTTGAGGGACTTCTTAAAGTATTAAATACTAGGGGAGAGTCTGACAGGGATAGGCAGGCTTTTTTTTTTAAAGGAAAGGAGCTGCCCATGAGAAGACATGAGGTGCAAAGGTCAGGCCAGGATCAAATATGACACCAACACAGCGAGCTAGAAAGGATGGGGTGAGGCAGGTACCGTCAACCTGCAGGGAGAGTGAAGGAGGATGTAAGGAAACCAAGTGTATTTAAACCTCCTCCGGTAGTTTCCTCCCGAACCGCCAGAGCCTAGTGTATATAGCTCTCCGTTCGGTAGTTGAAATAGACGAAATCCATACGAAATACAAATAGCTTTACAAGATAATTCCCTTAGTAAAGCATACGAATCCCCAAACATCAGCCGAAGTCAAGAAGAAGGGTACAAAATGAACTGTCTTTAATTACCACACACCGGCTTTTATGCAAGTCCCCATTCAAGGGGACATCCCACAGGGAGGGACAAAATATAACCAATCACATACAGTAAAAGCATAAAACACACCCAGCACAAACATACAATTCCTCCCTTAGCCCTGAAGATAATCAAGTCTGATAAAGTAATAACTTGATTATCTCCAGGCAGAAAAATCACTTTTTTCCCCAATATCTGGAACACCCCTTTATACATGAGGTATCCCCACAAATATGTCCCCTGATAGCCCCGATCTGGGTGACCAACATATTCAAATTTCACCCAGATCGGTTCAGGGGTTCTCAAAAACTATGGAAGTGCTCTGTGACTGGTTCACCGTGGGTGGGCTGCCCAAAATAGTTCCACAAGTTTGGGTGGTTTTGCCGGTCACTTCAGAAAAGGGAGAAAAACGAATAAAAGTACCGAATGGATTCCCCTGGCTCCTAGCAGCGATTGTTCCCCTCATTCGTATGCACAACCGTACCGAATAGCACTCTTCTAGCTAATCGGTACATATAGATCCAGCGTTCGTGTGTTTGAGACCGGTGTTCGGGAAGTCGAGTGTCCGATTTTAGTTCCAGACACTCGACGACCAAGTCCCGCTGTCTTTGTTCGTCTGAAAAAAGATGGCCGCGGTTTTCTCAGCCACGTGGCATTCGGTAGTACGAACGCTGGGCGCACACATAGAGGGTTTAATTGACGCAGGCTTTGAAGTTAAATGAGCCAAGGGGTGGTCTTTGTTCGGTAATTCCATCTACCGAAGGGAAAAACGAAGAAATAACGAATAAAAGGGTAATTTCTTCATCAGTGTTATGAGGAGGAAAAATAAGAAACTCAGTTTTAGAGAGATTGAGTTTCAGAAAGTAGGAGGACATCCAATCAGAGATAGAAGAGAGGCACTTGGTGACATGTTGTAGGACAGCTGGGGTGAGGTCAGGGGAGGAGAGGTATCTCTGTGTGTCGTCAGTGTACAGGTGGTAGTGGAATCCAAATGAATTAATGAGTTTGCCAAGAGAGGCAGTATAGAGAGAGAACAAAAGGGAACCAAGAACTGAACCTTAAGGGACTTCGACTGAGACAGGATGAGGAGAGGAGGTGTCGTTGGAAAAAGAGATGCTGAAGGAGCATTGGGAGAGATAGGAGGAGAACCATGAGAGGGCTGTGACCAAGAGACTGAAGAGTTAGCAGAAGGAGGCCATGATCAACAGTGTCAAATGCAGCAGAGAGGTCAAGAAGAATTAGTATGGAGTAGTGGCCTTTGGATTTAGCTGCAGTTAGATTATTTGTAATTCTAGTCAGAGCAGTCTCTGTAGAGTGGAGGGGGCTGAATCCAGACTGAAAAGGATCAAAGAGAGAGTTGGAATTGAGGAAGCAAGTCAGATGGGTAAAGACAAGTCTTTCCAAAAGCTTTGAGAAGAAAGGGAGCAGGGATATGGGACGATGGTTGGAAGGGGAAGTAGGGTCAAGAGATGTCTTTTTGAGGACAGGTTTAAGGGGAGCTGGGACAACACCAGAAGAATGAGAGCAGTTGAAGATGTGAGTTAACGACTTCACCAGACAAGGGGCGAGAGATCTGATGAGGTGGGGCGGGATGGAATCAAGCGGACACGTTGTTGGATGAGAGGAAAGGAGAAGCGCAGCCACCTCCTGTTCAATAGCTGAAGAGAAGTCTTGGAGGGTAGGGATGGTATGGTCCAAGTGAGGTTGCGATAGAGAGGGGAGAATTCATACCTTAACTTTAATCTTATCAGTAAAATAACATGCAAAGACATCAGCTGAAAGATTAGATTGTGGGGTGGCCACAGCAGGGCAAAGAAGAGAGTTAAAAGTATTAAAGAGATGCCTAAGATTGCGGGAGCATGAACTAATGAGAGAATAAAAGTGGGACTGATTAGCAAGGGTGAGGGCTGTGCTGTATGAACGCCAAACAAATTTATAGTGTAGAAAGTCTGACAAGGGGGGGGCGGGGCCGGGCCGCCATGCTGAGCGGTTGCACGATGGTGCAGCTCCTGCAAACTGTCCCAGTTTTACCACAAAAATCCGACTTTATCCTTACCTGACAACGACCGACGGCGGCGACCCAGTGCAAGCATCCACCCTGGTTCCGAGGAGAGGCTTGCTGAAAAGTTTTAGTCCCTTGGAGGGACACTCTCTGTCACCCAAGATGGAGACCACTCGGGCGGTGAGCGGGGTAGACGGCCGCTACCCAGCTATCCTGCCCGGCCAGAGGTGAGAGCGAAGCATGGGACTAAGGGGGTCCGGCCCTGTTCCCCCCCCCCCTGGGCTGGCGGGGGTGATCCCGGTCCCCACCCTGAGCCTGCCAACATACAGAAAAACCAGCACACCTGGCTGCGACCGAGCTTCCCTAAAAAGCAGAGGCCGCAATTAAAATGGCGGAGACCGTATGGTGAGCCACCCAAGCATGAAAGAAGGCGGACACATCTGCCGCGCACTGTCTGCGGGATGGCATGAGAGGCAGAGAAACCGGCAAGTACCTGCTAAGATCCACCCGGGGACCAGCTAAACCGTGGCGGAGAAACCAGAGCCATGATGAACCACATCAGACAGCAGTCTGAACACCTGGTGGAGACCGGCTCCTGCGAGCGGCCATGTAAGCACAACTACGGAAGATAAACTCACGGTGGGAGACGAAGCCCCGGCGACGATCTCATGTACACCGACCCTCTCCGACAGCCGTGCAGAAGCCGACAGCGACATCACACAGGGAACACAACATGGCTGCGGAGATCTCTCCCCACCTGAGGCAGGCACGGGACTGAATCGCTAGTACATTACAGAACTATTGCTCTGCCACCCTGCCATCACTCTGCCACTTAACTAGACACACAGCCATGGACTTTCATCCTGCTGACACAAAGCGGGTCTGGGGTGGACAACATTATATAAATATGTTTGATGCTCCCATTTATTATAGCATTAGTACAATCGGAATGGCCCTTCAACTCACCTGAGTAACCTTGTTTTAGACAACCCCCTCTCAGTGAAATAGCACTCTAGTCTAGCTACTTATGGGACAACACTCGACACTGCAAACAGAGTCTGGATATGTTCCCACAGCATGTAAATTAGACCACAGGGCCACCAGCTTATATATTTTAAATGCCTGCATCGTTTAGTAATTTAAAGCATAGCAACTAACGTTATCATACTGCAAATCAATTCATGCTTATTGTCTACACATAATATGATAGATCAACATCACGTATACATTACTCATAATGACATTACTTTCAATAGCATAAATGTGTTCACGCACACCTCTCCATATCTCACTAGTCGCAAGCTCCCACACTGTAAGCGAACAATTTATGCTCTAATTACTTGTTCATAGACTAGACAGAGTCACTCACATAATGCTTACTTAATACTGCCTCGCCCTTCTGTCAGTCCCTACACAAGGAGAGTGGGCCCTTATACCAGCACCATTGAGAGCCAGTACCGTATTTTGTTTATCTGGGGGTAAAGTACCTTTGAAAGTAGGGCAAAAACTGAGCTCCACAGTGTTCGAACCTTTGCACAGCTCCACCAAATACGACCATGAGACCCACTAAGACCACACCACATCTGGCTTTATGAATATATAAACCTTGGTGTTTGATAACTTATGGTGATGCTCTGTCTCAAGTAAAGGTATGGTTATATGTCAAATGTACCACTGATGTGGGATTATTTAAAAAACCTTATTGTATTTGTATTCAATTATTGCACTAACTCCATTTTAACCTTATACTGTGACAATCCTCCATTTTGTCCCCCTAACCTGACTTCTTCAATCCTCTATTTTGTCCTCATAACCTAACTTGTTTATTTTAAAATCACCTTACATGACAGAATTTCCCAGCACATCTAATACAATAGAACAAAGACTGTATTTTCTATAAAGATATGATTAACACAGGAATTGCTGACTTTTCCTTAGATTTGCAACAAAGTATAATTTGAAGGCCATGCGAACACAGTAGTAATGAAATGTTCTATTCATAAGAGACCTTGCACCTGGCCACGAGGCCTGAGATCACCGACCGTGTAAAATGACGCTCAAAACCCCTTGTCCCCCACCCGTGTCCAGAACAATCCCACCTCTTGGTGGGTGGACACGGGATTAACCACTTAGTCTTTTGAGCCAATTAATAATATTGATAGGTGGACACTAATCCCGACACTTGACAATTAATCCAATTAATGATGTTTATTTACTGATATTCTAATAAGCAATGATGACGTAAAATGTCTCTTAAAAGGACCTGCGTGTCCGCTTTTTAATCACTTGCCAATAAATTTTCTCGAAGTTATTTTAACCTGAACCTTGTGTGTCAGACTTAATTACTTCAGCGTATATACGCAATTTATTTTATTGATTTGGACAGGAACAGATAGACATTTAAACATTTTGGTTTACTGCAAAAAGTACCATAACAACTTGGCTGCCCAACGTGGGGCATCGGGCTATGTCCGGCCGGTGAGCGTCCTAAGGAAGACAAGGGTGGACGGAGGAATCCAGGGGGAAGGAAGGGAGATTGATCACCTCCAAATACACGGTAGAGACTTCTGCAGAGCCTCCGGTATGTTCCGGCCCCTTTGATTGACCCGTCCACGTGTCTGTGACTGCTTCCCGGGAGGACATCAAAGACAGGTAATATCTTGCCCGGTGTCTCGTTACTCATTTGTTTACCTGCATTTTAGTCTATCTGTTGCCTGGGTATGTTTGAATTGTGTTTGAATTGTTTGCCTGTTTCCCCATTTTGAGATAAAGGGGGGGTGGACCTGCAGGGGATTTGCCTGGGGTTCTGTCTTGCTTGTTTTCCCCTTTTTGGGATAAAGGGGGGTGGACCTGAGGGGATTTGCCTGGGTCTTCTGTTTTGTCTGTTTATCTGTTTGTATTTTGCCCCTTTTGGGATAAAGGGGGGTGGACCCGAGGGGATTTGCCTGGGTCTTCTGTTGCCTGTTTTACTCCTTTTAGGAACCACGGTGCCGTGGTTGTAGGGAAAAAGGGGGGTTGACCTGTGGATGCGTTCCTGGGGGTCTTCTTTGCCTGTTTACCTCTTTTAGGAGCCTCGTGGCTGTGGCTGTAAGGAAAAAGGGGATTGTTGGAACTGTGGATTTTGTGTAGACTCATAATTTCCTGTGATCCTTCTCGTGACACTCTGAGAGCTTAGCTAGCCTCATTGTGCACGTGGTAACCCACAGTTTCGAGTACTGGGGCTAGTGGAATTCCAAGTTTGGTAACCACTGTCCCGGGTACTGAGGCTGGGGGGATTCCAGTTTTGGTAAACCTCAGCTTCGGCTGGGGGGATTCCAGTTTTGGTAAACCTCAGCTTCGGCTGGGGGGATTCCAGTTTTCTCTTGGTAACCGCCGCCCTGAGCGCTGGGGGCTGGTGGAATTCCAGTTTTTCTGTTTATTTGTGGTAGTGAGACTTATAAGTGGGTTTTATAGGGGCACTACGGGGTTGAGGGAGGTGACTTTGGAGTAAGCACATGAGTAAAGGAAAGGAATTACTGTTGATTTCATTTGAACTGTGATGCATACACTGTATTTCAACTGTATTGTTGTCTTGTTTGTTTAATGAGGAGTCTCATGTACTCCTGTGTCTGTCTCTAAGGATTTTTTTTTCCTTGCCTTTCATCTTTTCTACACTTTCTATATTATTATACTATCCACTCCCATTCCTCTTAAAAGAGAAGTGATTGGTCACACACTTCTCACCTCGCTCCAATCCGTGTCTACCACCCCGGGTAGGCGGATTCAGTGACTAGTCTACGTTTTGGGAAGACGCACCTGAGAAAGATCCACGATTCTCGGGTGGCAGTCGAGCATTGTAGACGTTCTGTTCAATTTTCCTTCTCTCTCTCTATATCTAGGACGCTGGTATAGGGGTAGAGGGACTATGGGACAGGATTTAGATAAGCCCAGCAAGGGCTGGTTAGCATGTGATTTAGTAGAGAACAGAGAGGGTGAAGAGATGGTTAAAGGTGTTGAAAAGATTGCAAAAGTATGTAAAATTGCTGTACCGACATGTGGGAGATTGCAACCAGAAAGTTGGCGCAAGTTACTAGCAGAAATGAAAGGCAAGCTTACAGATAATGGTTTATTAAAGACTGCTGAAGCATGGTACAGAGTAGCGAAGGCTATTCAGTCAGAAGGTTGGGTTGAGGAAGAAATAAATCACAAAGGTGTGAAATTGTTTGTGTATCATAAGAATTGTGTTGCTGGGGTTTATCCTCAGCCAGCGCCCCAAAATGGCGCCCAGGGGATGTCTATCCCCAAGGTTCAGTCAGCCATAGGTGATAGCCAGCTGACTATGTTCCCCACTCCCGATCCTCCCGAACCCCATCTCACCACCTCCCCTGTCTGCCCGGTCCTGAATTCTGATGGATCTTTCTTTACCCCTTCCCTTTCTCTAACGGTCCCATCATCCTCAGCCATCCCCACGCTCCCTTCCATGCCTAATCCTAACATCTCATCTGCCGCCTCCTCCCTGCAATCCCTCTCTATGGTTAATCCCCTTCCATCAGCACCCGTCCAGCTAACTACCCCTCCCTCCCATGCTACAACTCCTCTTTCTGCATCCATCCCCACTAATCCTGTCCTGTCTCCTCCGATAATCAGCTCCGCCCCAGTCCAATATCCTACCTCCTTAACCGTGCCTGCCCACCCTACTCTTTTGCCCTCCCCTGCCTGGCCCTACCCCTTCCCATATCCCATGGCCCTGCCCTACCCCGGTTACCCTCCCTTTCCCCAAGCCACTCCCCAGGTTCCGGTCATGCCCAGTCCGGCCCAATCTGCCCCGGAAGTGCCCATATCAAATATGGCCGCCGCTTCTTCCCTTAATCCTGAAGCAACTCCTTTCCCCACCTCCAATATGGCGGCTCCCAGTTCAGCCCTGATGCCAGTAATTCCCGGCGACTACCTGTCTCCAGGTTACGACTCGCTAGCCACCCCTGCATCTGGGGCTCATTCCCAACCACCGGTCCTTTCACCTCACGCGGGACCTGCACCGCGTAGAAGAGTCAATATCATAGAATTCGATGATGACGAGATGGACAGGGTGTCCCATGTCTCATCGGAACTTGCTGCGGGAGCCCCATCTCATCGTTCTATCGATGATCCCTTCGGCCACAAGGGTCGGGGAGAACAGGCCCCTCCTAAATATGTAGCTTTTAACCCCACTCAAGCTAGTGCTCTGATGAAATCACTCCCGGACCCAGAAAAGCAGCCTATGCCCTTCTACCGAGGGATAGTTCAAATTCAAAAGACTTATTCAGCCGCATGGCGTGATTTATTGAGCATTTGTGCTATTAAAGCAGGGGATGCATATTGGCCAAGTATGGCCCGACACCTCAGTACAGATCAGCTCAACAGTGATGTTGATTACCCCTCTGGAGTAACTTTTTGCACCCAATTAAAAGAATGGGCTAAGGACAAACTTGCAGATCAGGCTGCTGGCCTTACTGATGTTATTCAAGATAAAGGAGAATCAGTGGAAAGGTTTCATGCAAGACTGTATCAAATGTTTACAGATTTGGGGTTTGATCTTACTGACAAGATTCATTCACAAATGCTGTCAGGTGCGTTTGTCCAAGGTGTTAAGGACTCTATACGCAAGGGAATCATTGCTGCACGCCCTGAATATAAGGTTGTTCCCCTGGACACCCTACTTTTAGTTGCTAGAGGTTTGGAATCCGCTCAGACCCCAAGAAGATCCACTTCAGCGCCTCTCATGGTATCCCGCTCCACCCCAGTCCCAAAAGGTACTAGACCGGAGGAGGGGGGACATTGTTTTAATTGTGGAGCCAAGGGGCACTTTAGAAGTGACTGCCCAGAACCTAAAAGAGAGCCAAGGGAGCCCAGAAAGCCCTCCAAACCTGCCCCAGCTCCCAAAGCCACCAAACAGGTTCCGATAATTGAGGAACCAGATGATTAGGAAATTGGCAAGCCTGTGTCTGCAACCCCTGTAATGGCAGTGTCTACAGGGGATAAAGGGGGGCCACTTGCCACAGTGACTTTGCCCATTGAAGGCCACCCTACCACCTTCCTAGTTGACACAGGTGCAGCCCGTAGTGTTCTCCGTGAACAAGACCTGCCAGATCCATCCTTTCTGTCAAATATTGATGTCTCTTGTGTCGGAGTGGATGGCCAGCCAAGACATAGCCCTTTAACAACTCCACTCCGAGTTGGCTCCAGCCTGCTAGCTCGCTTTGTGGTATCCTCCACATGCCCAATTAACCTGTTAGGTGCTGATGTTCTCTCACGCCTGCAAGCATCCATTACCTTCACCCCGGATGGGCAGGTAGAAATGTCCTCACCTCTATCTGAATCAGACACCTCAGCCTTGTGCTCCTTGCCTCTAATGCTGCATTTAGAAAAGCCCCGTGAGAAAGCAGCAGAATTAAGGTCCAATTTCCCAGAGGCATTAAAAACACAGGTGCCCGCCAAGTTATGGTCCTCAGGCCCAGAGGACATAGGTCACCTAAATGTTCCCCCTGTGGTGGTAAAGCTTATTCCAGGGGCTAAATTACCAAGAAAACCACAATATCCATTAAAACCAGCACAGGCTGCTGCCATTTCTACCCACATCAAGGCACTCTTGGAGAAGGGTGCTCTAGTGAAATGTAAATCTGAATGTAACACCCCATTATTCCCTGTGAAAAAGAAAACTCCAAAAGGTGAGCCAGAGAAGTACAGGATGGTTCAGGATCTCCGTGCTGTTAATGAAGCTACCATCCTGGACACCCCTCTTGTACCAAATCCCCATACTCTGCTCTCTGGAGTCCCACCATCTGCAAAATTTTTCACAGTCATTGACCTAGCAAATGCCTTTTTCAGTGTTCCACTGGACCCATCCTGCCAATACCTGTTTGCTTTCACCCATGAGATGCAACAGTATACCTGGACTGTCATGCCCCAAGGGGCACAAAATTCACCAAGTCAATTTGCAAAGGCCATGGCCACCATCCTTGACCCATGGCAAGCCGAGCACCCAGAAGTTGTTCTGCTTCAGTATGTGGATGATTTGCTGCTCTGTGGAGATGATATACCCACTACTGAAAAGTGCTCAATTAGCCTGCTTTGTTATTTGGCAGAACAAGGATGCAAAGCTTCACTCATCAAGCTACAGTTCTGCCAACCCTCAGTAATTTTCCTTGGACATTGCCTATCTCAAGGTACCAGACATCTTACCCGGGACCGGGTAAGAGCCGTACTGGATATTCCAACTCCAAGAACTTCAAAATCTCTCCATGCCTTCCTAGGCCTTATTTCCTACTGCAGAGCATGGATCCCAGAGGCCTCCCTGCTCATGCAACCTCTCTATGACGCACTTAAGTCTGACCCTTTCTGTTTAACTAATGAAGCAATAGACAATTTCAATGCTCTAAAACGTGCCATTGCTTCTGCTCCTGCCTTGGGCCTGCCTGATTACTCCAAACCTTTCAAATTATTTGTCTCTGAAAGACAAGGCCATGCAACAGGAGTTCTCACCCAAACTAATGACTTAAGAGGCCGCCAAAGGCCTATTGGATATTTCTCATGTCAACTGGACATTGTGGCCAGAGGGACCCCTTCCTGTCTCAGGGCTGTTTTTGCTGCAAGAGAGCTCATAGAAAGAACCTCAGACCTGGTCCTTGGCCACCCTCTGGTTGTTTTGGCCCCTCATGACATCTCTGCCATCATCAACCAAGTCCAGCTCAAGCACGTGTCTCCTGCCAGACACCTACGCCTACAGTGTCATCTTCTTCTACCTGACAACATTTCCATCCAAAGATGTCAAGTTCTTAACCCATCCACTCTTCTTCCACTCCCTGAGGGGGGTATCTATTATGGATTTGTCACAGATGAAACCTACATTTACCTGCTTTGTGGATGTATCAAGAAAGTCATGCATCCACATTTGACATTTTATGAAGATGAGAAGCCTCTCTGTGAAGGCCCAGATTACGCCTTCTGTACCATGTGGTACAAACCAAACATTACTCCCGAACCTTGCTATGAAGATGAGCTTTACCACTGGACTGATGTGAAGCTCACTGCTCAAGATTTCTATTGTGACTCTGAAGGCAATAGCATGGTCTTGGTCCAACTACCTCAACAACTTATCTACCTCTACCGCCATTGGGATACTGCTATCCCACATATTCCTGTTACCAAATTGAAGACAAGGTCATGGAATGACCTTGGGCCCATGGCAAAGCTATGGGCCACCATGGATGAAGAACAGCTACAGGAAAATGGTATTGTCAAATACCCAACAACTGACCTTCTGGAAGCATGGCCACGCCACTTCCTAGAAAAGGAATTTCAAGATCTGGTCATAGTGAATGATTATGACCCCGAAACACCTCATGACTGTTTTGAACAGATGAAAATGGAGACAGTGCACCTACCAACTGTGCATGAGAATCCATTACAAAATCCAGATTTTACCCTGTTTGTGGACGGCTCAAGATATGCTGATGAAGAAGGAAGATATCATACAGGATATGCCGTAACCACAACAGACGAAGTTATCAAATCATCATCTTTACCGCCAGCAATGTCTGCGCAAGAAGCCGAATTACAGGCTCTGACTTCAGCATGCAAAATTTCCGAAGGAAAACGTGCCAACATCTATACAGATTCAAGATATGCTCTGGGTGTGGCACATGACTTCGGCCTAATTTGGAAGACAAGAGGATTTCTTACCACCGCCGGTACACCAGTCAAACATAGTACTGCAATTAAGGAGCTAATGGATGCCCTCCTACTCCCTGAAGAAGTGGCCGTTTTGAAGGTAAAGGCCCATGGGAAATTGGATACAGATGAAGCAAAGGGCAACCATTTGGCTGATCAGGCTGCTAAGCTAGCAGCCAGGGATCTGCAGGAAGTGGATGAAGAAGTGTCCGGACAAGAAGAACAAGAAGAAGAAGTCCCTATTTTTGCTCTGCAAACTCTTCCTACTGATTTGCGAATTTTGCGAGAACAGCAAGCTGCAGTCACTCCTGAAGAAACCAAAAAATGGAAAAATAAAGGAGCTGTCCAAAAGGACGGAGTATATTACAACAACTTCAAATTTTGCCTTCCAAAAAATTTATATCCAGCAGTTGTCCAATGGGCACATGGGCCTGCACACCTGTCAAAAGAATTGATGGCCGCCCTCATACAGAAGTATTATGAAGCACCCGGAATCACAACATTGATCAACAGCTTCTGTAAGGCCTGTGTTATTTGTGCAAAATGCAATCCAGGAAGACCAATCAAGGTGCCTGCAAAACACCTGGCAAAGCCCATGTACCCCTTCCAGCGAATCCAAATTGACCACATCCAAATGCCCAAGAGTGGGCCCCATGAATATGCACTAGTCATAGTGGACATGTTCTCAGGATGGCCAGAGGCCTACCCAGTGGCCAATATCACTGCAAAAACAACCGCAAGACGCCTACTTACAGAAATAGTATGTAGGTTTGGACTCCCAGAAGTCATTGAAAGTGATCAAGGCCCCGCCTTTACAGCAACAGTGACTAAAGAAATTTGGACTGCTCTAGGGGTGACCCTAGCCTTCCACACCCCTTACCACCCACAAAGTAGTGGTAAAGTAGAGCGCATGAATGGCACTCTAAAAGCCAGAATGTTAAAAATGTCACAAGAAACAAAGATGCCCTGGCCAGAAAGCCTGTCAATAGCTTTATTCAGTGTTAGGCACACACCTAGAGGGAAGCATTCACTGTCCCCATATGAGATTCTATTTGGGACAGCACCCAGACTAGGTTGTTATTATCCGCAGCAGTTACAGCTCCAATCAGATGTTTTAGTAGATTATGTAACTGAACTTGCAAGTGCCTTAAACAAAATACATGCCCAAGTTTTCTCTTCAATTCCAGATCCCGAATTGGATACAGGTGCCCATAACCTGCTCCCCGGAGATTGGGTTCTGGTCAAGAAGTTTGTGCGGAAAAATACCCTGGAACCAAGATTTGACGGTCCATTCCAAGTCCTCCTGATTACCGCAACTTCCGTCAAACTGGCCGGTAGGCCAAATTGGATCCACGCTTCCCACTGCAAGAAATCTCCTGCCCCAGAGGAAGCAGATACCGCACAAGCATGTACCTCTGGCACATCTTCTCCTTAATCAGCCTCATAAAGGCCCAACAAGTAGCCATCACCAAAGATATTAGTGGGTATACCTTCTGGTACAATTCATCATGCACCCATGTGGCTACTTACACCTTTGACTATTGTGATATTGTAGAATGCCCGTTCCCCACATCACAAATCCAGAGTATTTACAGAGATATCCCTCATTCAAAAGATCCATATGTTTGTGTAGTTGACAAGCAATGGGGGCACAATTGTAATCATTGGGGGGCGGCGGGATGGAATGCCGGGCCTGCCTGGGGTTACAAGCCAAAAAGTGCCTTATCTAAAGTAGATGATCAAGGTAGATCCCTTCTCCAGAGAATGACTTTAAGAAAGCCTGGGGGGGGTACACCAATGAAATTAATCCTTAACATTGAGCATCCAAGCCCAACGGATGCAGACCAGTATGTGATGGGAATGTATTGGAAAAAGGGTTCCTACCGTAAATTAGGGCATTTCTTCTTAAAAGATATGTGCAACTCTTCTGAGTGGCAAGGGGCCACCCATATGGTCCCTAACCCATTAAAACCTCACATCCAGACCTTTCAAGACATGATGGCCATTGCTAACCCCACTTTTGAAGATACCATGGCCGCTGAAACAGGTTTTAATGATGTAAATCTATGGTTAGAATGGATGAAATATAATGCCAATAAGCATAATAAGACTGCATGCTATGTGTGTGGTGGTGCCCGGCCTCACCTGGGCACTGTACCTCTAATCCTGCCAGTAGATATAGAGGAATGTGTTTTAAGCCTTTTTGCCTATCACTATGATTTTAACAGGTCCATATGTATTGCATGGACAAAGGAGTATCCTCTCCTAACCAAGGATGTCAAACCCCCAGATGGTATTACCGTGTATAAAGGTAATTACACTTGTTATGCTAATTATGATGGAATTGGTAAATTCTTGGGTAACTTCTCTAAGGGGTATTGTGCTACCTACAGGAGTGTCTCTATGAACTTGTTGCAGTTTCACACCAGGTCATTAGGGGATATCTACTGGTTGTGTGGGGATTTACAGTTAAGATCCAGAATGGACAAGGAGTGGTGGGGGGAGTGTACTTTGGCTAAAGCTATTATGCCTATACATATCATCTCTGACACACACCTCAACACCCATGAGTCCAGACACACTAAGGTTAAGCGTGATGCCCCAGTAAAAGGAAGTTTTGATCCTCATGTCTATATTGATGCCATTGGGGTGCCTAGGGGGGTGCCCAATGAATTTAAAGCAAGAGATGAAGTTGCTGCAGGATTTGAATCACTTTTTGCCATAGTTACCACAAACAAGAATTTAAATTGGATAAATTACATTTATTATAATCAACAGCGTTTTGTTAATTATACCAGAGACGCCCTCCAGGGATTGGCCGAACAATTGCAGGCCACATCCCAAATGGCTTTCCAGAATAGAATGACCCTAGATATGATCTTAGCCGAAAAAGGAGGAGTTTGTAAAATTTTGCCCGACACCTTGACATGTTGTACCTATATCCCAGAAAACACAGGCCCTAATGGTAAAGTTACATTAGCCATAGAGAAATTAAATGACCTGTCTATAGAGTTGAAAAGGAATTCTGGGATACAAGATCCCTGGGAAAGATGGTTTGGCTGGATGACGGGATGGCAAAAGGCTTTAATGCATATTGGTATGGCTATACTAATTTTTCTTTTTCTCTTTGCTCTTCTCTTTTGTTGTATTCTCCCATGTCTGAGAAAATCCCTCCTGAAGACTGTTGACCAAGCGGCACCCACTTTCGCCCATCTTGAAGTTGATGACCAAGATTTCCAAGACATCAACTCACCCTGTCTGCCGCTGCAAACAATCCCTTTTGTTGATAAAGTGCAGGAATTCTAGGAAGGGACTAGCTCAGGGACAGCATCTGTCAGTGAATGGTAAAGGCCCCATGTGGAGAAGTGGTGGGTTAGCTGCCATGGGATACCCTTGGGTGTGAAGTGTTCGAGAGCCATACTGACGGATGAGTTAGCCTATTAGGGTCAGATCTAGGGACAGCCTTGCACTTTGCATTAACACCTAGCTAGCGGCCACGGGGTTTCTGTGCCTTTGGGTTAACACGTCTTCCTGGTACTAACTTAATAAAGTTTTATCTCTTAGAATCTAACATTTCATAGGGGGGACTGATGTGGGATTATTTAAAAAACCTTATTGTATTTGTATTCAATTATTGCACTAACTCCATTTTAACCTTATACTGTGACAATCCTCCATTTTGTCCCCCTAACCTGACTTCTTCAATCCTCTATTTTGTCCTCATAACCTAACTTGTTTATTTTAAAATCACCTTACATGACAGAATTTCCCAGCACATCTAATACAATAGAACAAAGACTGTATTTTCTATAAAGATATGATTAACACAGGAATTGCTGACTTTTCCTTAGATTTGCAACAAAGTATAATTTGAAGGCCATGCGAACACAGTAGTAATGAAATGTTCTATTCATAAGAGACCTTGCACCTGGCCACGAGGCCTGAGATCACCGACCGTGTAAAATGACGCTCAAAACCCCTTGTCCCCCACCCGTGTCCAGAACAATCCCACCTCTTGGTGGGTGGACACGGGATTAACCACTTAGTCTTTTGAGCCAATTAATAATATTGATAGGTGGACACTAATCCCGACACTTGACAATTAATCCAATTAATGATGTTTATTTACTGATATTCTAATAAGCAATGATGACGTAAAATGTCTCTTAAAAGGACCTGCGTGTCCGCTTTTTAATCACTTGCCAATAAATTTTCTCGAAGTTATTTTAACCTGAACCTTGTGTGTCAGACTTAATTACTTCAGCGTATATACGCAATTTATTTTATTGATTTGGACAGGAACAGATAGACATTTAAACATTTTGGTTTACTGCAAAAAGTACCATAACACCATGGTTGGGGGAATGAGAACACCCCTCCCATAAACAGAGCCCTAAGCATTATCTAATTGGCAGAAGCACTGGTTACTAGCTTGGTTGAGGGAAACACGAAGGGAAAGGCAAGGAATAATCTTGCCACTTTCTCACCCTTACTCCCTGTAGCTATTCCTATGCCCACATGCCTGTATCCTGAACATCTCTTTTTTCTCTAACTCTAATCCTACCAAAACCTAAACAAACTATTTCCTGAGGCTCAAGTTTCTCAAAGCCTAACCATGGGGGAAAAAAAACATTTACCTTAATCCAAGGTTTATTTCCTCTTATACATCATACACCCCATGTACCTCAGTATTAAATTTAACTCCACTCTAACACTGGTATTATTTCTAAACAGCCTTTATACCCAGGGCCGGATTAACATAGGGGCTGATGGAGCTGCAGCTCCAGGCCCAGGCCCATGGAATAGGCCCATTGATTTAAAAAAAAAAACAAAAAAACATTTTTACATTTTTTTTTACACACTACTCTTAGGGTTGCCATGTATTTCTCATGTATTTCTTATGGTTGCCAGGTATTTCTCAGAAGTATTGATACCGGAGAAACTGACGGAAGCCAAGCACAGAGAGATGGACACAGGTTTCTTCAGGAAGGAAGAGATTCTTTATTGGATCACCGATCGGGACTCAGAGGGACTAGCGTCACCAAAATACAGCAAGTTCTGAGTCCCGGACAATAGTGCAGGCTCCTTATATAGGCACATAACTCCTCCCATATTAAGCTCCACCCACACATTCTCTTAACCAATCAACACAAATGAGAATTAACTTCCTGCTTGACCGCATGGCTTGTCCAGCACAATGGAGGAGGGGGAATACTACATCCTGTATTCTTGCACATGCTCCGTACACTACTGATCGTATCTTGCCTCGTGCAACCAACTGATCGATACGTCAGCATATGCACGTACACATGCCACGTGGTAATCTCGGCCTACTAAATTTATTTTTACCGAGATTCCACCACATTCCCCCCTTTGATGCCTCTTGATATTTCACAATTACTTGAGGCATCACTTAACCTTGGTTTGCATACACCGCAAGTTACCTTGAACCAGACCAGACTTATCTTATGATGTGAATCTTCAACACTCATCTTCCTGCATTGGTTCTCCCTGATCTAGAGCCTTATACTTATAAACCGCCATTATCTGTGCAGCAGCCTTCCTCTCTGCTATATTTTCTATTAGGCTTTGCACAGACCTAACTACTAAGGGTATAAGACACGGCAGGAGTAGACACAACATTAAAATCAGTAGGACTCCACCTACCACTGCCTTAAGCCCTCCAAACCACTCATACCAGCTTCCAAACCAACTACTTGGATTGTACCCTTTCCATACCTGAGTAGGCACATGCGCTAGTTTAACCATATGGCTAGTAAGCACAGCTATTGCTTGCCCTTCGTCATCTATTTGAAGACAGCAATTGCTCAGGTTAAACTTCCCACATACACCTCCCTCTACTGCCAAAAGGTAATCCAAGGCTAATCTATTTTGGTAGACTGCTGTCCTCATCCTGGTGTTATGCTTCGCTAGAAGATTGAGCACTTGTGATGTCTCGTTGGTGATAATCTCAACCACCGCCTGTAATCTTATAATTCGGTTGAGCATATAAATAGGGGTTCTATAACCAAAGGTACCATCTTCTGCCCACGTGGCTGGCCCATAATAATCTATGATACGCTGGGGAGGCCATTCATCATCTTCCCAGGCGCCTATCTCTATGGGCCCCCTTTTCTTCCTATGATTCACATCATACACTTTAACACCTAAAGTCTCACCTGTTTCAATCGGTAACAAGAAGAAGGATGGTTTGAGCATACCCAACACACATGCCCCTTCCCAGTCCTGTGGCAACTCCGAATAGGCTTTCTTACCACAGATCCAATACAAATTTGCTGGGGCTCTCCAGGTAGATGTGATGGATAAATCAAACCACACATCCTTTAAATTGGCGTATCTAGCAAACGGGTTAGATGGTTCTGAGACATTTGAAGCCGACCACCAAGTTGTATTCTTTGTATCATCATCATAAGCTTTTTGCCCTAGACAAGTTAATTCTCCTACAGAAGTATTATACATTATTCCTTTCCTTGCTATGCAAACATAACCTATGATGGAGGTCTTTAATCTCCACTCAGATTTACCTCTAACACTCATATGATAATCGGCTTGTGTAGATATTAGTTGGTCAACTGCCTCAGAACCGGACATTACCTCCTTTGCTTCCCAAGGCCATTGGTCTCCCATGTTAGTACCTCCACACACATAGCAGTTGGTAACATTAAGACTACTGGCAATACTTTCGGCTAAATCAATAAACAGGTTTTTAGCATTATGGGGGATCTTATTATCTATACTCATCTCTTCATAAAAGGAATGGTATACTTGATGAGTTTGGGAGGATACCGTATCAGTCTCTATCCCTATAAATAATACTGTCCCAGGATCTAAACCCGTCCCGTATATTTGAAACCCAAATAAATTGCCATACTTGTCTAAGAACTTGCCGGGGTTATTTATAAATATATGGATGGGATTACATTCCATAGACTTACAATATGGGCTGGTAGGCAACTTAGTCACTATCATGTCCTTGTCTACTGTCTGTCCCCAAGTCGCCCACCCCACACAAGACCAATATGGGCAAAAGTTATAGTCTTTATTTGGGCATCTAGGACTCACATATTTATTCTTACTACTGGGACAAATATATTTATCATTAGACCCATACGTCCTCTCCCATCTAAGATCCCCACATACATTCCACGGCTTTCTACCACTCGATATCGCTTTACACGCATCAAATAGCAGAACACCCGAAGAATGTACGGATTCTAACACCGTTTTATTAATTAGGGTCCCCTGAGGATCTCCATTCCTGAGAGTCAACCAAATTGTACGAGGTTGATACTCCGGACTGAAGCACTTAGGTTCTCCTACTCCTAAATGGCACACACTATAGTCTATATTTAGGTATCTACATCTCGATACATCTCCTTTACACTCGTATTGTGAATGCCAAATTAGGGTTTGGGAAATATGGTTACCTGTTCTCGTAGTCTTAATGCATACCTCACAGCTAGGAGTGTCGGTACCTCTACCTTCCTGAATATAAAAACACATAAATAAACACTATCAAAAACACATCTTTCGCCGTCATCCTCAGTCTTCGTCCGTGCGAAGGCACCTCAGCTTCCAGGATGTAAGGGCTGCAGGGAATGGAGTTCTGCTCGTCTTCACAGGAGTCTCTTCGAGACTTTTCCTGGCTTATAAACTATACGTCGGTGGGCGGACAGGCTTTATTATGGCCTTCTCACTCACGCACCAAATCCCTGTAACAATAAAATTTGTAATCCACAATAGCTCCTCGTTACTCCGACTGAGTAGTGCGTTTTAACCGGATCTTGCAGGGATTCTCTGGATCTGCTGGAACTTGCCAAGAATCGACTGCTGCTGGTTTAACCCTGGAGTGATGTATCCACGGAGTCACTTCGGCTACTTTTATCGCTGTAGGGGTAGACAAAAGAACAACATAAGGACCTCTCCACTTGGGCCCTAACGGTACATTATTCCACTCTTTAATCCACACTTGATCTCCTGGATGATAACTATGAACAGGGGGATAAATATTCACAGGTAATCTATCTTGTACCCATTTCTGTACCTCCTCCATAGTCTTACCCAACTCTACAACCTGCTGCCGGGTAATTCCTTCTCCCAACTGACTCAAATCCCCCCTTAAGTTACCAAGTACGGGAGGTGGTCGCCCATACATGATTTCAAAAGGAGAGAGGCCCATCCTTCTGGTAGGGGTACTGCGGATTCGCAATAGAGCTATGGGTAAGAGAACGTTCCACTTAAGTTGGGTTTCCTGACACATTTTAGCCAACTGGTTCTTAATAGTTCTATTCATTCTCTCTACCTTGCCAGAGCTCTGGGGTCTATATGCAGTATGAAGCCTCCACTTTATACCAAGCATATGAGTCAGTTGTTGTAGGCACTGATGAACAAAAGCTGGACCATTGTCCGATCCTATAGAACAGGGTAGTCCATATCGGGGTATTATTTCTCGTAGCAGGAATCTCACAACTTCTCCTGCTTTCTCTGTACGAGTAGGACATGCTTCTACCCAGCCTGAATAGGTGCACACAATTACCAGCAGGTAACGATGTCCACCCGATTTAGGCATCACTGTAAAGTCAATTTGTAAATCGGACATGGGGAGTCCCCCCATAAACTGGACTCCTGGTGGCTTTACTGGTCCTTGTCTTGCATTATTTTTAGCACACGTTACACATCTTCGTACAATGGCCTGAGTCAAGTTGGACAATCTTGGTATGTAGAAATGTTTTCTGAGAGATTCTTCTGTGCTGTCTCTCCCAGAATGTGTCCCGTTATGATAATTTTGGACAATTTCTACCGCTAGTGATGCTGGTATGACTATTCTTCCATCTTCTAGCTGATACCACTTGTTCTCCAAATACTTTCCTGGTTCAGTCTTTAACCACTCCTCTTCTTGAGCTGTATAAACTGGAGTCCATTGGGACAGTGGAGTTGGTATAAGAGCAGCTATATGCCCCACATACTCCTGTCTTCCTGATTCAGCAGCACGCTTAGCTGCACTATCTGCCATCCGATTTCCCTTAGTTACATCACCATCTCCTCTCAGATGCGCTCGACAATGTATGATACCGACTTCTTTCGGCTCCCACACTGCTTCCAACAGTTGTAGGATTTCAGCTGCATACTTGATTTCTTTGCCTTCTGAATTCAGTAGTCCTCTTTCTTTATACAAAGCTCCGTGGGCATGAGTGGTTAAAAACGCATATTTGGAGTCCGTGTAGATGTTCACTCTTAAACCTTCAGCCAATTGTAACGCTCGTGTCAGTGCTATCAATTCTGCCTTTTGTGCTGATGTTCCTTTCGCCAGTGGCCGAGCTTCTATCACCTTGTCTATTGTTGTTACTGCATATCCTGCATAGCGGATCCCTTCTTTCACATAACTACTGCCGTCGGTATAATATTGAACATCGGGGTTCTGGATGGGAAAATCACGAAGATCTGGTCTACTTGAGAATACTTCATCCATTACTTCCAAACAATCATGTTGACTTTCAGTAGGTTGTGGCAAAAGGGTAGCTGGATTTAAGGTATTTACAGTCTCTAAATGCACTCTGGGGTTTTCACACAACATTGCTTGATACTTGGTCATACGGCTGTTACTAAACCAATGATTTCCTTTGTAATCCAACAACGTCTGTACTGCATGTGGGACTCGTACATAAAGTTCTTGACCCAGAGTGAGTTTATCGGCTTCAGCTACTAGCAGGGCGGCTGCAGCTACGGCTCTTAGACAAGGTGGAAGTCCGCTGGCCACTGCATCCAATTGCTTAGACATGTAGGCAACAGGTCTTTGCCATGATCCCAAGTACTGTGTCAATACTCCCACAGCCATTCTTCTTTGCTCGTGTACATATAAGTAGAATGGTCGTGTGTGATCAGGTAGACCTAATGCTGGGGCACTCATCAAAGCCTTCTTCACATCTTCAAATGCCGTTTGCTGTTCTTGGGTCCATAAGAAGGGGTCGTGCTCTGTACCTTTGATAGCTGCGTACAGAGGTTTTGCCAGTATCGCATAGCTGGGAATCCATATCCTACAGAAGCCTGCTGCCCCCAAGAATTCTCGCACTTGTCTTCTATTCTTGGGTATTGGTATTTGGCAGACAGCTTCTTTTCTCTCTGGCCCCATAATTCTTTGACCTTCAGAGATATGGAATCCCAGATATTTGACAGTTGGCAAACACAACTGAGCCTTCTTTCTAGACACCTTGTATCCTGCCTTCCATAGAATGTGTAGTAGATCGTGCGTTGCTTGCTGACAGATTTCTTTTGTAACTGCTGCTATCAACAAGTCATCTACATATTGTAACAATACACACTCTCCTGGGATGGACTCGAAATCCAGTAGATCTTGACTTAGGGCTGAACCAAATAGGGTAGGTGAATTTTTAAACCCTTGGGGCAGTCTTGTCCAAGTCATTTGGCGTTTTGAGCCCGTTACAGCGTTCTCCCATTGGAAAGCGAAAATACATTGACTTTCTGCGGCAATTCGGAGGCAAAAGAAGGCATCTTTAAGGTCTAAGACTGTAAAGTAGGTAGCCCCGCCCGGAATTAAAGCAAGCAGGTTATATGGATTGGGTACAACTGGATGTATACTAACAACCGCATCATTGACTGCTCTCAAGTCCTGCACAGGTCGATACTCATCTGTACCGGGCTTTTGAACAGGCAGCAATGGGGTGTTCCAGGGGGAAGTACAGAATTTTAGGATACCATACCGTATGAACTTATCCAGGTAGGATTGGATGTTCTTCTTAGCCTTCTGCGGGATGTGGTATTGTCTTAGGCTCACTGGATAAACCCCAAGTTTTAGTTCAATTTTTATAGGTGGAATATTGCGGGCCAGTCCTGGTGGGTTGTTCTCTGCCCAAACTCCTGGTATGTTAAATAATGTCTCATCACTCCTAGGGTTTTGGCTAGTCAACGCTGTATAAAGTCGCCACTCTTCTTCCTTTGGTACGGATAATGTCATGATACCTGAAGGTCCATTAAACTTTAAAGATGTTGTTCCATTTGGTAGGAACGTAATCTGCGCTTGTAACTTAGATAGCATATCACGTCCCAGCAATTGGACTGGACATTCAGGCATATAAAGGAATTGATGTTTTACTACATGGCCTCCCAATGTACAGAGTCGACTTTTAAGAACCGGTTTTTCAGCACTTCTTCCAGTTGCTCCTATCACAGTAATAGTCCTTCCAGATGGAGGAGCAACTAGATTAGTCACCACTGAATGTTCAGCACCAGTGTCGATCATGAACGCACTCCTTTTTCCCCCTATTGATACATCGACCATAGGCTCCGCTCGACCAAGGGGGATGGAGCCCGGTCGGTATCAATAGTCCTCCATGACCGTGTCAGCCAATCCTACAAAGTCCCTACCTTCTCTATCGCGGGACCTTTGCGCTGCTGGAATATACCTGTCTTCCCTAACACTTCCTCTGTTCCCATTATTCCCTCTATTACCATTACTCCCTCCGGGGCCTCCTCTACCTCTCGCTCTGCCTCTAAAGTTTCCGTAGCCTGCCCTGGGTAGGTCTCTCTCGTACTGCTCTCTTTGCGGACATTCGTTCCTCCAATGCCCTTCTTCCTTGCAATACGCCCATTGATTCCTACTCAAAGGCTCCCTATTCCATCTACTATCGCCTCTATCTGGGCCCCGTCTATCTACGCCTGCGATCGCTACCGCTAGCATATCAGCCTTTCTACGCATCTTGCGCTCCTCCTCTTTCTTACTTTCTGTTTCCCTATTCATATAAACCTTATTCGCTACCTCCATTAGTTGGGTGATAGACATACCTGCAAACCCTTCTAACTTTTGTAGCTTGCGCTTAATATCTCCGTAAGCTTGGCTGACAAAGGCGGAGTTCACCATTCGGGAATTGTCTGCGTCTTCCGGATTAAAGGGGGTATACAAGCGGTATGCCTCCAATAATCGGTCATAAAAGACACTGGGCGCTTCATCACTTTTCTGAATCACCTCAACTGTCTTCGACATGTTAATGGCTTTCTTTCCTCCGGCTTTCATGCCAGCAATTATAGCGTCTCTATAGGCTCTGAGTTGAACCATATCAGCACCATTTACATTCCAATCGGGATCGGTGTTGGGATAATGTGTTGCGGCCCATGCTGATGGATTGGCTTGGTTTAAAGTACGGGCTTTATCCTCTAGCGCTTTAATAGCCGCTTGATTTATTCTTGTCCTTTCCTCATTGTTGAATAAAGTCATTAATAACTGCTGGCAATCAGCCCATGTCGGGTTATGTGTCTGTACTATTGAGGTGAACAGATCAGTCATAGCTTGTGGTTTCTCAGTATACGAGGAATTGTGGGTCTTCCAATTTAAGAGATCGGTTGTCGTGAATGGGACATATACAAAGACTGGGTCAGCATGTGCCATTTGGCCTGCGGCATCGATATAGGCTGGCCCAGGATTCAGACGAAGAGGCATCTGATAGTGTTTTAATTGTTGGGCACCGGTCAACTGTCGGGTCTGTATGGGGCTACGTGGAGGGGCATCAGTCATAGGTTCCAGTCGGGGAGAAATAGGGTATGGGGATGTGGGAGCTTGGTTTTGGGAAAAGGTTGTAAATAAAACACTTCGAGCCGAGCTAGATGAAGCTTGACCGGAAGTCTGAAGTGGCGCCAAATCAGGATATTCGTTTTTAATGGGGGTTGGTTCTGATTCCGGAAGGGGAGATTTAGTACGAGGGGGGGTGGATCCTGTACTGGAGGAGGAAGCGGAAGTGGATGAGGGTAATGAGGGGAGGGTTGCAGGACTTCCTGCATTTGCGTCACTTCCTCTTAACGGAAAGTAAGGGGGCGGCAAAGGGATCTCGGACTCAGGGGGCGTGTCCAAAATGGGCCTAACACCAGTCCTAGTGGACAAACAAGTCCTAGCTACCATGAGGCGACACTGCTCCTCGTGGCATGTCTGGAGCCATTTTGGCGAGTCATTTACGGCCTGTCTCCAACAATCAATATAAGGAAACTGGCCGTAAAGTTCAGGCCTACCCGATACAGCCACGTGTACGCGCTGTACCAGAGTTGGATCCAAACTGCCACGTGGCGGCCATGCCGCAACCAAAGTAGGCCACTCCCTAGTACACAAAGTGACCAAACGTACAGGAGACATTTTAACCCCAAAATCACAAGTTTTGAATCCCTTTTTAAAATTCTTCACCATACAACCTAAGGGATCCGGAATCGTTGACTGCGACGCACCCATACTTAACAATGGAACGTCGTCGACAACGAATACTATACACGCGTACTATTCAACAGTCACACCCGTTTCCTCTGGCAACAGCACCACGTGGTACGGTTACCAAGTGAAACGTACACAATAACACAATAAACACTCAGGGAATTCCCGTACACACACAGCTGTTACACCAGTCACTAAATAATCAATATTATGCCCTTTGGCGTAACTATACAGTCACCCACGCTATAATTCTCTATATACGAATTACCCGTCTATAACACACCCCAGTAACATCGTCTTTTACAAATAGCGGTTACAGTACGGTTAGCATAGGTCAAAGCACAAGTTAAGGTCACAATACAATTATTAGTGGTTATGGTGTTAAACATGCAATGGACGACAATGATTAGTACTTATATACAGTGTCAGTAAATATACAGGGTTATGGTACCGTGCACTATAATACAGCAACACACTATTAACACTCTCGCTAGACGGCTGAGCTCGCGCTATCTAACAAGATATACACTTTACTAAACAATCTTTAACACATTTACAATTCCCAACTAAACTATTGGCCAGTACCTTGAATGGACTACCTAAAACTATATACACCCGTTTTGGTTAGCCACACTGCCCAATCACCACATATAGCGAGCTAGAGAACCGAATTTACACAGGCGCCTCTTAGTCGCACTATCAAAAGTCTAGTGGGTTCCAAATTTACACGCCTTCCCACTTAGCCCAGATAGGTTGAGAGCTAGCGAACCGAATTTACACAGGCGCCGCTTAGTCTCCCGGTCCCTCCGACCTAGCGAACGTAATATACACCCTAGAACGCTAGTCTAGACAAGACACCGGTGTCCGGCTAGGGCTATTTACACCAGGACCCCGCCTGACTAACAAAATCAAACGGTCTGACTAAAGAGCGTTCGATCGAGCGGTGCGCCTTCGCTCCTTCCCTCCGACAGAGGGGGCAGATACACAGATTCAAACCCCTTTGGGCCTACCGCACAATCGGTATACCCCTAGTGGGTCCTGCCGTCTAAAACAGCAGTTGTCTTACCTCCTCGTTCCTGAACCTGAGTTCACACTCATCGACGGGGACACCCCAACACTTCTCACGTAGAGGCCGATGATCTCCTGGACAACAGACCAGTGGCGCCGAGACGAAGGGAGGTCCACGCAGAAGTTCAGGGGTGCAGCCGTAGAGAACGTGGGCAAAGATAGACCGTCTCACGCCTCTGCCTCTCAGCTACCGTTGAACGATGAGCTTCCCGGCCAATGCACCAAATGATACCGGAGAAACTGACGGAAGCCAAGCATAGAGAGATGGACACAGGTTTCTTCAGGAAGGAAGAGATTCTTTATTGGATCACCGATCGGGACTCAGAGGGACTAGCGTCACCAAAATACAGCAAGTTCTGAGTCCCGGACAATAGTGCAGGCTCCTTATATAGGCACATAACTCCTCCCATATTAAGCTCCACCCGCACATTCTCTTAACCAATCAACACAAATGAGAATTAACTTCCTGCTTCACCGCATGGCTTGTCCAGCACAATGGAGGAGGGGGAATACTACATCCTGTATTCTTGCACATGCTCCGTACACTACTGATCGTATCTTGCCTCGTGCAACCAACTGATCGATACGTCAGCATATGCACGTACACATGCCACGTGGTAATCTCGGCCTACTAAATTTATTTTTACCGAGATTCCACCACAGTATTTCTCAGGTATTTGAGCCTGCCTAGCTGGTGCCGGTATTGCAGTAATACAGGCAATAGAAATGTCTATCTCAGTATAAACAGAGATTATTCTGCAATACCAGCGCCAGCCAGTAGGTTTTTGCTGTTTGTGTGGAGAGAGGCAGGGATAAGAAGTTACAGCATCTCCCTCCCTGCCTCTATCTACTCAGCAGCAGCTCTGAGCCTGTGAGACATGGGGATGGTGAGAGACTTGGGACACTGGGAGACATATGGACACTGGGGAACATGGGGATCCTAAAACACTAGGGACACAGTGGCCCCATGTCTCCCAGTGCCCCTGATGTCTCTCAGTGTCCCCATGTGTCCCTGGTGTCTCTCAGTGTCCCTATTGTCTGTGCCCCTAGTCTTGGGTTGGAGTTCAGTGTTCGTCGATTTAATGGTGTGTTTTGAAAGGCTGCAGGGCAGCCAATCAACAAGCGTTTGACTTGTGTGCCCTTAGAAGCCATCACAGCCATGCCTACTAATGGCATGGCTGTGATTGGCCAGTGCAGCATGTAACCCAGCCTCTCTATATAAGCTGGAGTCACGTAGCGCCGCATGTCACATGAGCTCTTATTAGTGTAGGGAGAGAATGCTGCAGCTGTGAGGGACAGATTAGGAAAGAATTCTGGTGTTGAATCTGCAAACTACAGCGATTATTTTTGTGGGTGCTATACTACATTTTTGTACCCTGCCCTGAGCTCAGTGCCAAAGAGAGTGCAGTGCACTTGCAACTGCATGTGTGTCAGGCACATTACTTTAATCCTGTTCTGGTAGCTCAGTGGGCAACATCTAGGCATTTTTAAATACTGCAATTTTTTTGGTGCTAAATAGCAGAGCTACAGGAGCTGTTATTTGGATTCCAATTAAAAAAAAAAACAACAACAAACAAACAAATAAAAAACACCACCGCTTCCACCTACACCGCCACGGTCACCGCCTCCTCAACCTGTGGGTCACTTAATTTAAACTATGTACACAATAGCAGAGGCTTGTGAAGGCCTTTTCTCCATGCATCAGGAGTTGAGCTCAGTTTGAACAATGAAAGAGAATACCCTGCACTCCAACCCTCTCTCAACTGGATAATTCTGGTGATCCTCCTGACAGCCATGCTTTAGATTTTGATTTATGTTCTTCCAAAGCTAAAATCAAAGATTCCATCTAGTGCTATTTTATGGCTCAGCTGTATTTTTAATTTTCATATGTATTCTATGTTATTTTAAGTGATTTCCCTATCCACATTTGTTTGCAGGGCACTTGTCCTACTCTTACTCCATTGTATTTCCTTTTGCAGCCCTCTAGCCCTTTCCAGGACTTTTTTAGAGGCATTTTAGTGCCCAAAAGTTCGATTCCCCATTGACTTCAATGGGGTTCGGGTTCGGTGTCAAGTTCAGGTCAAGTTCGAGCCCGAACTCAAACTTTTTTACGAAGTTCGGCCGAACTCAGCAACATCCAGGTGTCCGCTCAATTCTACTTCAGTGCTCTATGTTTCGAGCTTTCCTTTATTTACAACTACATTTTTCAACAGATTATTTTTAGTTATTTGTTGTGGAATCTAATTTTGGTGATTATATTAATAGATATTTACTAAAAACTGATTTGTAGTGAATTGAAAGGCAAACAGACTGTTGATTTGGAATAATTCTCCAACTTTGCCTTAACTATTTTAGATCAGGGGCGAGGCTTGCTACCCGACACGACCGGACGCCATTTATATCAGCTCCCAAATCCTGCGAACAAAATCCACTAAATATCGGTCTTTCACTGACCCATCCAAAATCGCCACATACATTACCGGCACCAGCACATCGAGCCGAGTCTCCCGATGCCCTTCTTTCAACCGCAACGGTTGCAGAAGCGGAGACGCAAAACCGGGGCCTACTATACCCCAACGATCCTGGGCCTTGAGGACCTGCTGGATGAATACCCGGTGGAACTTGCCGATTCCTCCGGCTCCCCAGACCTATCCAACGCTCGGACACGTATGCCGGCAATGGGACGCAGGGGGCAGAGATATTGGGACTATGCTACAAAATCCCCCCCAGCCCAAACCCACTCCCACGGCAGGAACCCCTGGAAGCAATTCGGATACCCAGCACACCCCAACAACGGCCAGAATCACCCGGGCCCCCCCTGACACCCAAAGCAGGACAACAGGGGCATGAACTCTCTGGGCAGCACCAACATCTGCAGCTACACACCCAGGCACCACAAGGCCTGGACTCTCAGGGACCCTCGTGGGCAATACAGCCTGACAGGACACACAACCCACTACAACTCAGGCCTGACTCACGAGGGCACTTACAAGCACCACTGCAGCCACTGCTGGAATCCACAGATGATTCTGCACCAACCACCAAACGCGACTTAAAGCTCCTATTAGCAGACATCCACAAACTCCTGGCAGCTGACTCAGCCCTTCTCAAGACCGAACTACACACGGTCACAGAAAAGGTGAAAGCCATGGAAACAGAACTAGTGACGGTACATACTCACATTAACACGATGGAAGACTCCATCAAACAAATCCAGCAACAACAAACATACCTGTCACACAAAATGTCAACCATGGAAGATCGACAACGCCGCTCACACATAAAGATCAGGGACATACCAGCGGAGATATCGGCTGAAGAGCTGCCGCATTACGCCAGACGCCTACTAGCTACAGTACTCCCACACACAGCGGTAAAGAACATGACCATAGATGGGATATACCGCCTGCCTACCCCACTCCACCTAAAGACCCCAACGGCCAGAGATGTCATCCTCAGATGTGTCACAGTGCAAGACAAACTACACATAATGGCCGGGCTCAAAGGCAAGACACCACTGCTGTTTGAGAATGCCTCCCTAACGTTCTTTCAGGATCTATCCAAAGCCACCCTCATGTGGCCAAACTATATGGACCGCTCACCACCCAACTCCAAGCAGCAGGAATTGCATACAGGTGGGGTACTAACGGGACACTGGAGGTTACCCAAGATGGCACCACCCACGTCCTAACCTCTGTGGAGGAAGCACATACCCTCTTAACCACCTTGAAACTACCCAACCCGATGCCTTCACTATGAAAAGGCCCTCCAATGGAAGTACGAGACTCCGGGAATTCCGCCCAGTCGGAACCGAGACTCAGCGGATCACAACACCCTGTACCATGATTGAAATGGACTGATACTGCAGGTCTCGCCACCATGACTGGTGCACACATTATGTTTTGAGTCTTTTCCGTGACTTTACTTATGTTTTACGTTATATCTTATCTACTAGTAAGCCTCCGTTATAAATACCCAACCACCACAGGCCACTGATGCACTCACCCTCTCTAAGCCAATGAGAGCCAGCACATCACACATCCAACCACAGGGCGCCCGACAACTCACCCCCTCCCCCCCGCCGCCCCCTTGGTTAGGGGTAACTAACCCAAACAAGCCACTTACAACAACAGCTCACCTCCACTAATACAGGCTGACGCCTATACGCAGCACATCACAACGAGTCTGACCATAACACATGCAACTGACGCAACCATGCCGCCCCACGACTCGAACCCTAACACAACCCTCTCGCAGAGTATCATCACCACCAGACCCACACTTGAAGGGAGCTAATGCTATACAACAAAGTCCCATCCCAAACACAAGGATGCACAAAACATCATATTACCTAGGTACTGATCAATATGTTTTGTTTAACATGTTACTATTGTTCAAGAAAATGTTATTGCTCGACCCAAAATGGTGCGAACCACGAACGACACAGAACCTTGATTTCTTAATTGTCTGTAAAGATCAAAATGTTGCACCAAAACTGAAAATAAAGATTTAAAAAAAAAAAAAACATTTTAGATCAAATTTAGCAAACTAGTTTTTAAATAAATACTATTTTGGTATTTAGTGAATAAACTCCATACTTTAACCTTGTTCTAATGTTCATTGCTGTAAGAAGAGGAACCTTTTATTTTTCTACACATTATCTTCAAGATTCAATGTATTGTGTGTTGAAGATGCAAGTCTTGCATCAACTGCTGTAATCAGTGCTGTTCTAGGAATTTTCAGCCTTGTTGGAAGTGCAAACATGTCTGGCTAATCATATCTTATCTCTCTGATTAAAGGGATTCTATAGTGTTAGGGATTCAAATCTGTACCCCCCGCACTATAGTGCCCTCTGGTCCCCCCTCCTTGCAGCTTCCCCCTCTAGCACAGAAAGGGTTAAAATAAAACTTTATTTACTCACCTGATTCCAGCGCTGATGTCCCTTGGTGCTAGGTTGGCGCGTCACCTACTCCAATGTCATCCGACAGGGAGACCAAATGCACTGGACGTACTGAGAGCGCATTAGGTTCTCCCCATAGGAAACATTGACTAAATGCTTTCCTGTGAGATTTCACTGACACTGGATGTCCTCAGCATCATTTAGGTGAACCAGAGTCCGATAACCTCTGGTAGACCGCCGCTAAAGGCAATATCTGAAAAACTGCAATGATTTACACTGCAGGACTAAGGGGAAGCGGGACACTGCACCCAGACCGCTTCACTGAAATGGTCTGGGTGCCTATAGTGTCCTTTAACTGGGATTTCTTGGCCCACAGAATTATTGCCGATCATTGGATGCAATTTGCTTATTGCCCTCTATGTGAAAATTCCAGGTCAAAGGTTTCAAATATATAGTTATCACCATGTACACAAGCAGGAAAAATACCACAACAAATTGCATATAATCATTGATCATATCTCCTCCTAAATTTCTTGATCATGTGTGCATTACATCAGTAAAGCCTTCCTGATATTCTACATTCTATTCTTTATTTGGTAAAATTATTATTTTCATATTGCATACCTGCCAACATTTCGGATATACAAAGAGGGTGTGAGTAGGAGTGGGGGTGTTCAGGAGCTGGACTGTTCTGGGAAGTTTAGGCAATTTACTAATTTATGGAACTAAAATGTAATTTTGAAACAAAACAATGTATCTTATATGCACACACTGATACCAAATTACATTTACTGTAATTTAAAGACACACTATTGTATGTATTATTACTGTGGAGCTCTGTTATACACCCAAGCTCACCAAAAATATGGAATTCCTAGAAAATGGGGACATTAGGAAGGAAAAGAGGGACAGAGGAATTTGGGTTTAAAATATGGACCTTACCTCCTAAATAGGGACATGTGGACGGTATCTTATGGGTTCACTGGATTGAAGTAAACAAAGTTCTTTTATAACTCAAATTTCAATTGTATTGAATGAACTCCTTATATAGTCTGATGTTTTGATTTTTTTAGATGGATATGATGAAGACAAAATAATAAATGTGAAGATAATATAATAAACATTTAAAATGTAGGTTGGAGAACAGATAGAGTGTAAACAATATTGCCACACAAATGTTCATTAGAAACAGGTGAACTAAGTGGTTATACTACCACCAGTGTATTATTGGAGCGCTAGAATATAAACACTTACCCTTATAAAATAAGGGATGCAGTATATAATAAGATCTATGATATAAAAGAAAGCACAATATGGTGCAATATAGTCTGAAAGTGAGTATATAGAGAAACTTGATTATATCTCACTCACAAATGTAGAGCCAATGGGACAGTCTTCCGTCAAACTGGCAGATGTGTTCTAAGGTGACACTGACCCTCTTTTGTCTTTAGTCCAGTGTGGAGGGTCAGTGTCACCTTAGAACACATCTGACAGTTTGACATGAGACTGTCCCATTGGCTCTACATTTGTGAGTGAGATATAATCAAGTTTCTCATTATACTCACTTTCAGACTATAATGCACCATATTGTGCTTTCTTTTATATCATAGATCTTATTATAAACTGCATCCCTTATTTTATAAGGGTAAGTGTTTATATTCTAGCGCTCCATTAATACACTGGTGGTAGTAGAACCAGTTCGTTCACCTGTTTGTTTTATTTACTTTGTGTGAAGTGGGGGAGAGACTCACACTAGTGTCGTAACAGCTCTTTAATATATATTTTGCTGTTAATTTGTATTTAAGTGCAAGACTTGCACGGATTTTCTCCTTTTCAAATGTTTATTAGCAATAGGCTAATGAAAATGTAATAACTTACCATCCATAACAATGTTGCATTTATTTTTGGAAGGAGTGGTAACCTTGAAGAGACTCCAGAACTTTTAGTACTGTCAGTATTTCATTTATAATTTCACAGAAGAAAGCTTGTTAACATTTGTGTTTATTACTGTACAAACACATGCAGCCCAATTTAGAAGACATTGCAAACTTATTTTCCGAGCAAACATTAAACGAACGCTATAGGCACCCAAACAACTTCATCTCATTAAAGTGGTCTGGGTGCATTGTCCCAGTCCCCTTAATCCTGCAATGTTTATTACATTCGGATAAACTGCATTGTTTCTTACAGTAAAGGGGTAAGACTGCCTCTAATGGCTTCCCCAAATGTCCATGTTTTTTTGCATGGAAAATTCATGGATTTTGCTCACTGCAGAAAACCGTGAATGCAAATCAGATTCACTAACTCGGATATTAATGTGATCATCCCCAATATCATTCACAATGTGAGTGACGGGTTTTGCACTCCTACTGCCTTGCCAGTGTGCATTACTTATGAGAAATCCTTGGATCTTGCACTCTGAACAGTTTTAGCATTTTTCTGCCCACAATGTCTTAACTCTGCACACGCTTTAGGCCTTCCACATGGGAATGCATTTATTCAATGTTTTACTATGGGGGATCTGAAGATGATGGACGTCCTCATGCAACGTGACTTTAGTAAATTATTATTTTAATATTAGCTCTGTACACTGGGAAAATAACCCTGTTTAACTTCCCCTAACTACCATTATTTACAACACTGCCTATTATTACTATTCTGATCATGAAAATGATCCAGCAGATCAGACTGTGGCATATTAATCTGTGTTTTCCTTCCACGGGTAACATAACAAGCTGTGGACAACATATGACCATAACACACAGACCAGTCTTATGGCTAGGGAACACAACATATCACGTGACATCCCTCTCCTTGACATCACCGCCCCTCCCACTCCCTTCCACAGTCCACTGGAACGTAAAGGATGTCCCGCCCTCGGGCTGTTTTGATTGGCTAGGCTGGGGCTGCGCTGGCTCGGGATTGGTCGCCTGGCGCCTGGTTACATTTAGCTCTTCCTGTGTTGCCCACAGCGGGCGTTTGGTCTTGACGGGCGAGCTGCAGGGCGGAGGGGCGCCTAGCCCGCGGAGGGATACAGCAGGTAAGACAGTGTGTGGGTACCTGGAGCAGTGTGTTTAGTCAATGTACACACACTGTCACAGGCAGGTAGGCTGGCTGGCTGGCTGGCTGCTATCGTTCAGCTGTGCCTGCTGCTATCAGAGGGCTGGCTGTCCACTGTCACATTGATATCAGGATTGATATAAACCTGCATGACGTCAGAGGGCTCATTATATGTGGTCCATGTTATGTAATCAGTGCTGGCTGGCTGTGCAGTCGCTGCTCTGCTGGTGGAGCTGCTTTATACAGATCAGGCAAAGACACCTATCTGGCTGCTGGCAGAGCATCATGGGACATGTAGTTCTGCACCAGCTGGGGATCTATTGCCTGCACCCTCCCCCACCCCCCCACCCTGAGATTAGGAGGGTCTGCTGTGCAGTGCAGGACATGGCAGCTAAGCAGTTGCATTGATGGAGCTAATGAATATTGCATGGCTGTGTGAGATAGATGTGCCCTATTCACTAAACCATAAATTGTGGAGAAATAGGCAGGGATATTGCTACTGTTAGGCCAAAATAGCTAAAAACATGCAGCTTTTGTCAATTCTCAAAATACAGTTTCTAATTTAGTGAAATGTATAATTTTGTATCTGCATGCCCAGTGTGGGTGTGAATGATGAAAGCTGTGTGTGTGCTCTGTGAGAATATGATATCTAGACCTGCTCTGAAATACAATGGCACCCACTTTTATACCACAGGGAAGGGTGCTGCTGGAAGAAATTGAAACAAACAAATAGGCAATGGCATTACCTTGGTGTGTGTTTTTTTTTTTTTTTAATTTGTTTTTAATGTTCAAAAGGATAATGTGCTCCTAATGAAAATATGGTAATAGTGCATTTGTTGGAAGTTGATTGTAGTGACTGCAACACTTGCATGAATGTTCCTCAAGTTTTATTCACACAAGGAATTAAACATATGCCACCCATTGCAAGATTAATTTGTTTTGCAATATTTCTGTTCTTTGTGATTAGCTGTTATTGTGGTTTTCTTCTGCAAGTAAGTCAGTACTCATTATTTGATTTCACTCTTTTGGTACATTGGTCTATTTTGACTTTATGTAATGAACCTTTGTGATTTTATTTTATTTATTCATTTTTGTCGGGGGAATGCTGAATGATTTATTTATTTTTTTGTGTTCCATGCTAAAGTTGTTCTGCACAATAACATTTCACTATACTGTTATTTAAATGGTAAATTTGTGCCAGGTTTTGAGTGTGTGTATATGTTTGGACTCCCCAGGAAACTTGGTATTCATCAGGAAGCTTTCTAACTCTGAGAGAGCACGCACGGTTAACTCACTATTCATCGAATTGTAGCAAAATTAAATCTGAATGTAAAAGTTTATGATAAGTAGCAAAGCAGTGATTATAGCAGAGTTGGAGAATTTTAAAAAATGTGATATTGTCAAGTTTCGCATTTAGGTTTAAATTCACTACAGAACAGACGAAAAGACTCAACTGCTGGAATGACCCTGACAGTCAAGTGTACAACTGGAAATGATGAACAAAATAATAATAAATCTACAAATAAAGTAAATATAGTCTAGTGAAAACACCAGTAAATAATGGTGAGAAACTTGCCGAAATTAAATTCACTACAATTTGAAGTTCAGGGAATAAAGTCTGCAGATTACTCAAGATTAGGGATATTTATGGTGGTTTGGTATGCATTGGAGACTCTTCATATTGACGTAGACACATTTAAACCAAATTGATTTAAAGGAACACTATAGTCACCAAGACCCCTTCAATGAAGTGGCATAGATGTGGAGTTTGTATCGCGTAATGTCCTTGACCTGCAGATCCCTGCAGGAAGATTTAAAAAAATCTTGCCTAACACAGGCAAGTGGCGAGGTTTCAGCGTGAGGTCATATCCCGGTGGCCGACATGCTGTTTATGGGAAGAAACATGGGACTGGCTGCTGCTGGTAATCAGTGCTGTGTGCTTGTGAATGGGTCAGTGAGTGTGTTGGTGGATGTGTGTTTATGAATAGGCCAGTCTGTGTGTGTAATTTGTGCAGTATGTTTATGCATGGGTAAGTGAGTGTGTCAGTGTATCACAACCAGATACAGCCAGCACACACCACACTTGTCCCAAACACAGTTGGTACTCACCACATGCACTTGACACAGCCAACGCACGCACCAAACATGCATGACACTGAGCAGTTGCCCGCACCACAGACAGGTGACACGCACAGCAAGCGCATGCTGCCCACACTATGTAAAAGGGGAGTTTATGGGAGGGCAGAGATTCTGAATTTTCACAAAATAATTCTGAAAGAAAAATTGTAGGTAAAAATAGCTAATGTGGAAAAATTATCTAGCTATATTTACATTAATTTTTTTTTAATTTCAGAATTATTTTGTGAAAATTTAGAGTTCAGCAAATGGCCCTGTCAATGCCCAGGGCTTTTGGCAGGGACTTTTTTTTTTTTAAAATTCTTTATTTTTGTATATCTCTATCTCTCTGACATTTGTCAGGTAATACCGTATACACATGAGTATAAGCCGACCCGAATATAAGCCGAGGCCCCTAATTTTACCCCAAAAAACTGGGAAAACTTATTGACTTGAGTATAAGACTAGGGTGGGAAATGCAGCAGCTACTGGTAAATTTCTAAATAAAATTAGATCCTAAAAAAATTATATTAATTGAATATTTATTTACTGTGTGTGTGTGTACATGAATGCAGTGTGTGTGTGTGTGATGCAGAGCCTTGGTGGGGGGTGGGCATTTTTAATATTTTTTTTTATTATTATTTTAATTTTTTTTGTTATATTATTATTTTTCATTTTTATTATTATTTTTCATTTTTATTATTTTTATAAAAAAAAAAATTCGTCCCCCCTCCCTGCTTGATACATGGCAGGGAGGGGGGCTCTCCTTCCCTGGTGGTCCAGTGGCATTGGCAGTTCAGTGGGGGGGAGGGGGGCTGGCAGAGAGCACTTACCTCTCCTGCAGCTCCTGTCAGCTCCCTTCTCCTCCGCGCCGGTCCGTGCAGCTCTTCTGTCAGCTCACACTGTAAGTCTCGCGAGAGCCGCACTATGACCCCGCGGCTCACGCGAGACTTACACTGGGAGCTGACAGAGGTGCTGAACGGACCACCGCGGAGGAGGATAGAGCTGACAGGAGCTGCAGGAGAGGTAAGTAAACGCATGTAAATTGCCATAATACAGACAGTGACTCGAGTATAAGCCGAGTTGGGGTTTTTCAGCACCAAAAATGTGTAAAAAAAAAAAAAAATGAGTATATACGGTACATTCGATTTGTAACATAAACACAATAACATAAACACAATAAACAGTTTGCGAACAGCTGTCATATATACTTATTTGTTGGGTATTGCCTAGTCTGGCGGTTCATGAATGTAAAATTGTCGTACACATGTCGCAAGCCCCATACGTGTGGCTCATATCTGTCTCTTCGGTTGCAATATGATGATCAATACCATTTGTGTTTTATCTGGAACATGAAAAAGTATGAGTTAAGGGGAAATCTAGCGCTTTATGCCTCAACCAATGTGATCCCACTGGGACTATTGAGCTCCATCTTTTTGCCCCAATTGTCAAGCTTAGGAGAAATACATAAGACCGGATAGTCCCTACTTTTATTTAATGTTTCAAATAAAAATAGATGAGAAATGAAGAACAGCTTCTGAAAGATAAGAAGAGGAAACCATAGACGAAAGCCAAGTTTGAGGTGACAGAGCCACTTTAACACTGTAATAATAAAGCATTTCAGTTTTTGAGAAACTGCAATGTTCAAACTTCAGGATTATTTCCTCCTTTAGTGGCTCTCTGTATAACAGCCACAAGAGGTACTTCCTCGGCACTGACTGTGTAAAACTCTGTCACGTTACAGGAAAGCCCCATAGGAAATCCCTGATTCACTGCTTTTCTATGGGAAAGCTTGAATGCACATTCTGCACTTGCATGTGCATTAGGTCCTCCTCTATGAGGAGGATTGGATTGGACCATCTTGTGCCTCTTCTGTGACATCACTAGGGAGGAGAGGATGAAACTAAGACGTTCTTCAGGTTTAGCGCATAGGCCAAGTTCTCCTGCAGCCTCATCATCCTTGGCTGATGTCTTTCTCTCTTACCGGAGGGAGAAGGATGTCATGGAGGTTGATCTGAGTGGAAGGCATGGGCTGCATGGATTACTTATGGTCTCCTGCAGAAACATACTGTGCACTAATATAAAATACAGGTCAGGATTGTAAACTTATGTCACAACATAAATGTTTAGACATGCCAATTGATTTGTGCTCACTCTTTTACTTGTTGACATTTTAAAATAATGCTTTACATGGAATAATATGATACATTTGCACCATTGTGCTTTTAATCTTCCTCCTCCTGCCTGTTTTTTAGTCCAGTTTATGTGTTGTTTCAATGCACTTCTTTATGTCTGTTTTATATAGTAGTGACACATGCAGGCTTATTCACTAAATCACAGAATTGCAAATTGTAGGCCAGGATAGTCACACTGCTATCTTTTGTCTCTAAAATGTGCTGGTTCTCTTTTCATTGTCCTGTTGAGTGAATAACTGATGCATGTATTTGCTTTTGAAAAATGAAATCGTGCTCAAAAGAAACAAAAATAAAAAAACAAACCAAAAAAAAAAAAAATTTTTTTTTTTTTTTCTATTTCTATTCATGCTGTATGGAAACAATCTAACCAGCTCACTAATACTTCTTGGACAGAAACATTTTATATGTACTCTTATGATACTCCATTTTTTTTTCTCTGAAGATTTGTTTACAGTGTGCATGCATTTCTTTGCCAAATCTGGTTTGTTTGGGTGCTCCATGCATTTTAAGAGCTCTAATTTAAATTTGTCCTGTAACTTTGAGTAATTTCTAAACTTGATGTTTTATTTGTAGGCTGGAAACTTCAAGCAAAATGTCTTCTGAAACGTTCAGTCTGGTTGCACAATCAAGGTTTGATCCAAAATGGCTGAAGACAGATTTGCAGGTGAAGCATTATAATCTGTGCTGTTCAAATAGTACCATTTTCAGTGTTGCTCAGTATTTCGGGAATACATTGCTGAACATAATTCACAGGAGAACTTTCTTTCTTGCTCAATCATGCTCACATGGTCCTCTTACGTAATTCTTACACATGGATCATGTGTAGTTAAAGTACTAACAGCATCCTATTGACCTCTAGGTCAAGTTTAAAGGGTTACTATAGTGCTAGGAATACAAGGCTGTATTTCTGACAATATCGCTCCCACTGCCTACCCCCTCCATCGTGCCCTCCCTCCCCGGTGAATAAAGAGTTAAAAACAATTTATTTACTTACCTGATCCCAGCGCCAATGCCCCTCAGTGCTGGGTCGGCGCTCTGCCCCCTCCGACGTCCCGAGTTAAGCAGGCTAATGCAAGTGCGGCGCACATTAGACCTCCTCATAGGAAAGCATTGATTCAATGCTTTCCTATAGGGAAAAATCTGATGCTGGATGTCCTCCTTAAGAGTGTGAGGACGTCCAGCGTGAGTTACCTGACCAAAAGTCTTTTTACGAACCAGGAAGAGCCCCTAGTGGGGGCAAACTTAGAGCTGGAATGTGAACATTGCAGATTCTATGGAACTGCAATGTTTTACATTGAAGCACAAAGTGAAAAAGGGACATTTCACCCAGACCACTCTAATGAGCTGAAATGGTCTGGATGCCTTTGTGTCCCTTTAAGCAAATACTTTATATATGTGACACTCCTTACCATTCATTGCTTGTTATCAATTAATGTAGCTCTAGCAATATTCTTATAACTTATAACATTTTTTTAGACTTTTAGCTATTGTACCCCATAATGAGAATTTACACTGAACAAAATTATAAACGCAACACTTTTGTTTTTGCCCTTATTTTTCATGAGCTGAACTCTAAGACTTTTTCTATGTACACAAAAGGCCTATCTCTCAAATATTATTTACAAATCTGTCTAAATCTGTGTTCGCGAGCACTTCTCCTTTGCTGAGCTAATCCATCCACCTCTCAGGTGGATTATTGCACAGGTGCACCTTAGGCTGTCCACAATAAAAGGCCACTCTAAAATGTGCAGTTTTATCACACCTCAAAATACCACAGATGTCACAAGTTTTGAGGGAGTGTGCAATTGGCATGCTGACTGCAGGAATGTCCACCAGAGCTGTTGCCCGAGAATTGAATGTTAATTTCTCTACCATGTGGATGGCATTGTGTGGGTGAGCGGTTTGCTGATGTCAACATTGTGGATAGACAAGGTGGCGGTGGGGTTATGGTATGGGCAGGCGTATGTTATGTGGACAACAAACACATTTTATTGATGGCTTTTTGAATGCACAGAAATACTGTGACGAGATCCTAAGGCCCATTGTTGTGCCATTCATCCACGACCATCACCTCATGTGGCAGCATGATAATGCACGGCCCCATGTTGCAAGGATCTGTACACAATTCCTGGAAGCTGAAAACATCCCAGTTCCTGCATGGCCAGCATACTCACCGGACATGTCACCAATTGAGCATGTTTGGGATGCTCTGGATCGGCATGTACGGCAGCGTGTTCCAGGTCCTGCCAATATCCAGCAACTTCGCACAGCCATTGAAGAGGAGTGGACTAACCTTCCACAGTACAAAATCACCAACCTGATCAACTCTATGCAAATGAGATGTGTTTTGCAGCGTGAGGCAAATGATGGTCATACCAGATACTGAGTGGTTTTCGGACACCTCCAATGCAGTAAAACTGCACATTTTAGAGTGGCCAAACTAGGGCACACCTTTGCAATAATCATGCCGTCTAATCAGCATCTTGATATGCCACACCTATGAGGTGGATGGACTTCTCTGCAAAGGAGAAGTGCCCACTAACACAGATTTAGACAGATTTGTGAACAATATTTGAGAGAAATAGGCATTTTTTTTTGTACATAGAAAAAGTCTTAGAGGTCAGCTCATGAAAAATGAGGGCAAAAACAGAAGCGTTGCGTTTATAATTTTGTTCAATGTGTGTGTATATAGCAGACATTAGGCTGTTAGAGTCGGACCTGCCAAAGATGGGGTACATTGATGTTGTGGCAGGCTTATGTAATGTCTGATCATATAATGTAACCCCCTTCATTATTGCCTAGATTAGGTGTTTAAAAAAAAAAAACAAAAAAAAAAAAAAACCCTACTAATAAAACATTGAAGTTGCTGTTTAGTGGATAGGTGAGTGCACTGGATCTTGTGTATTGTATAAATTGGCCCCCAGCAGCACCCCATTATGCATTTTAGTTGAGTGCAATCCCCTGGTTTGGGTGGGTGTGTGTCTCTCTCTCTCACTCTCTCACTCACACATACACGTCAAGCCATAAGACTTGCTTTTCCCACAGAAATCTCACTTAAACCGTGCTCTCACTGCTGCAAGGGATTCTGGGTAGGCGTATGCAAATGAGCTCAACAAAGAACCACATTTTTGCCTCATAATTCCACTTTATACATGGATTACTTGGAGTATGTGTCTTCTCCTCCTTTCTGCGTTATGTTTCAAAGCTGTTGTATACAGCAGATACATACTGAAAGCTTTCAGTGTGGAAAAACCTTTATAAAGGCACTTTCTGAGTCCTGAGTCTTGATTTTGATTGAAGAGAGCGCAGCTTGCCTACTTCAATTCAGGCTCATTCAGAGTCTGCCCTGCAACATTCGGAGATTGTTAGTGTGAATTATGTCTGAATTATGCAATCTGAATGGGCTCTCTACAGCACTGTTTGTTACAGGGTCATTTGGACTTAAATAGGTGAATTACACTATTAATATGCAGCTATGGTAAGTTAAAGGTTTACTCTGGGCACAGTTACATCTTGATCAGAATTAAGTTGTTCTGGTGCCTACTTATATTTAAGGGGTTAAGCTGTTCACCATGTCTTCTCTCCAGTGCAATTTAACTCTTCCCCTGTCCTTCTGCTTCTCTCAGATTCTTCAACAGGAAGCCTCGTGCTGATTGGCTGAGAGCGTCCGCTTCAAATAGGAAGTCTTGGGCAGTGGCTGCATGCACCCCTGTCTGAGTATCTTCTTTTTTTTTTTTTTTTTTTTTTTTTTTTAGGAATCGGAGAGAAGCTAAAGGACAGGGTTAGAGCTTGAAGTTAAGCTGGTGCCCTCCTGACACCAAAACAACTTTATTCAGAGTCAGTTGTTCTGTTGTCCAGAGGTTTCCTTTAATTTTTAATTATACTACAATTTTCCAAAAGGATTACATTAATGTTTTCCATGATATTAGATCTACTGGACTTTAAAAAAAAAAAAAAAAAAAAAAAAAAAAATTAAAAAAAATTCTGTGTAGTTTTCCTTTGAACATTTTCAGATTGGTTTCTATTCTTTATCAAACATGTTGCTGTAGTAAACAACCCACTTTCTTTTAGCTAAGCAGGTTGTAAAATTTATTTTTAGTTAGATCATTTTTATTTTCACTGTTTGTGCCAAGGGAACTTAAGGTCACAATGTTATATGTCCCCATACAAGTGCCACTGTCATATGACCAGAGATTGCATGAAAATAAACCATCCCATTGCCGTTGGCTTGTCCTACGTCAACACTGAAATTATATTGGGTGTTTTTTATTAGAAACTCCTTTCACACGTATCAAATATACATGTTCTTGCTGATAAAGCTTACCAGCAGGATGCAGTTAACATATTTCCTAACTTTCAGATTTGCAGAGGGACATTTTTTAAAACTCTTTATTTGTAACTCGCTTCACTTGTGAGTGTAAAAACTCGTATAACAATAGCATTGAAACCTTGTACAATGGTGGCTAATGAAAATAGGGATTTTTAAAACGTTATTTAGGACACATAAGTAGAACATATGGAAATTACCCTCACCCACTCCATTGAGGTTACTTATCTGGTATAGTCAAGTTGAGATTACCCTCTAAAATAAAATATGCATATTTGAACCATACAATGAAAATTTCTTAAGGTATTAAGCAACCTTACTAGATTTGTATCTGGAGAGCGTTCAATTTTTTTATTCATGAGTCATAACCCTGAGGGTCAAAAGAATTTGGAAAAAATAAATGAGCAACGGAGAAGAACAAATAAATGGGGAAAACCTGAAATTACATTTTTGTAACATATGCCTCATAGGGCCTTCCAGGCCTGTGTACCACGTAGAAGGTGCCATTCAAGTGACCACGAGTGTCCCTGAGGTGAGCGAGGCGTGAATCGGGCATCTTGGAAGGATCAAGGTTAGACAGACGTGTGTATTTGGCTTCTGTAGCTGTAATAAGGTCCAGGCTGCACATACAGGCTTCCAGATCTTGGAGGCTCTGCTCTCAGTGAACATGCCGTGGACACCCAGCGATAGACAACTTCTTTATCTTGGAGCATTAGCCTCGGTCACAGCGGCCAAAGTATTCCGTGTGAGGTCTGGGAATATGAGAATAAGAAGGGATGAACCTTCGATCTTTTTTTTTGTTTTTTTTTTTTAAACCCTGTGCTGCCATAAGGAATATGCCACAAGACATAGTGCTTTGTCTTGAGTGGTTTGAAAGTGTATAATGGGGTCAGCTGTAGCCAGGACTATTAGTGACTTTGGTAAACTGATCTTGCCATCTTTTAACCCCTTAAGGACCAAACTTCTGGGATAAAAGGGAATCATGACATGTCACACATGTCATGTGTCCTTAAGGGTTTAAAAAAAAAAAAAAAAAAAAAAATTCAGGATGACTCTAAGTTTCAGTTTATAGCTTCTGCTTCCAGTGTATCTATTAGTCTCCGCGTCCCGCTAAACTCACTGGATTCTTGTGGTTGCACTTTCTATGTTGGCCTTTGTAGTGGAGCTCCCTGTACCTTGGCTGGGTACCTCCACCAAGGATCACTTCCTAGCTGGAACAGGGGAAAACCTCAGCACTTCTGCCTCAGTCACTATGGCTTGACTAGGGTCCTCGTGGAGCTGCTCAGTCCTGAAACAGGATAGGGGACTAGCTCTATTCTGTCCGAGGGACTGGACGACGCACAGTCCTGGGAGCTACTTCCGTTACCAGGACTATTCCCACTGAATCCTCCACGAGTTGGAACAAAAGGCTGAGCAGTGAATAGCCCTCCCCCTCCCCCCCCCCCCCCCCCGTAACTAGACAACACATAGTTCTGGGAGTACAACTGATTTTAATGAGCCAGACTCGACCTTTTATGCACGGACCCCCAATAGGGGGTATCCAAAAAATACAACACAAGCTCCTCCCAGGTGTCTCTGTGCCTGGGAGCTAATTGAGTTAAATACCGGTATGTTAATTATCTCCCAGGAACCGAGAGCCACCCATAAATGTTCCCCAAAACATAATAAAAACATACAATAACCCCACATGTCCTACATCCCCTAACAGCCCTGATCTGAGTGCCAGAGTTGTCCAATTAACGCTCACATCCATGCAGTATAGGACAAACACCACCGGGGCAAAGTTCTGACCGACCGCACACGTTGTCATATGCCCAAAATAGTTCCAGAGCAATGTGTGTTTTGGCCGGTCAACTTTAGGGTGCTCCGCCTGGCTCTCAGGGAGCATTTGTTCCTCTTATTCCCAACCTGGTGGGTTGCAACGTGGTTTAAAACACTAGAACAAATTGCCCAGGAACCGCAAGGTCACATAGCCGAAAACCGTTCCATAACATTTGCGGCTAAGTACTGCTGAGGACCGTTCGTGGGTTAGTGCGCAGGAACCCTCCAAGGTGACCGTGAACGAACCACTTCCGCATGCCAAAATTAGTTCCATAGTGTTCGCGGCCAAATTTCGCTGAGGACTGTTCGTGAGTTGGTTTGCACGAACAACCGTCAGGGAGCGAGTGTTTGGTTAAATCCTGAGAAGGTAAAGTACCGAACCAGGGGCACAGAGGGAAAGCTGCTAAGAGCGGTTGGGCAGGGTAACTCCCAAACAGGGTCTCAGACCTGGACCGTAGTCGGTGGGCAGAAGGCCAGTTTCCACACTCCTCCCGGTGTTTGTAGGAAGGAGTGTTTGTCACAGCCTTAAATTGGGAGATGTCCAGACGATTTCAGACCAATGATTTTATCGAACAGTGCCCTTCTTTGTGCTTAGCTCTCCTATCATGAATTTCGGAAGGACAGCAGTGACAGGCTCCAGATCGTCAGTTGCAGGGGCAGTCTTTACCCCTGGCGCTGAATTGAAAGATGCCCGTGCTTCCAGGTCCGCAGTGAAGTCCTCTAAGGAGTAGGAAAACCCATCTTCTGGTGGTGCCATACTTGCCTGTTGAGAGATCCTCGGGAGATTGCTGAAATCGCGCCTTATTCGCCTTATTGGATTTTTCCGTTTTGCGGCCCATGGTGGTACAGCTGGCCAGTGACTGAGTTTCCACCTCGTCCTGTTTTCATTGTTACTGCAGCGGAGCTCTGTAAGTTTGGGTCCACCCGAGTCCAAGTAAACATAAAATTTTGTATAAAAAGTTGAACATGCCTCCCCCGCATCTTTTTATATATCCTTTTTAATTTTAATTTGTTTTTTCTCTGCCATTTGTGAATTTCTAGTCAAAGACAGTCTTTAGTTCAACTCTATTTCAAATGGCAAAACAACCAGTTACACTAAAACAATGCACTTAAAAAAAGCCTCCTGTCTCTCCTGCAGTCTTTTGCTAATACATAGATGGTGCTTCTTACACAGGGCAAATTCATGATGTATAATTTACATCTTTAAAGTAGCCTCTAAAAGCCTTTAAACTATTTACATGTATATGTGTAAGAAAATTGGATAAAGAATGTTGCTAAATATTTTCCACTGAGATCCATGTGTGTCTATTTACAGTTTGGATTTGCAAATATGTAGTATTTAAAGTGGAATTTCTTATGTGGTGACATGGATAACCTGATGTATTGAAACTTGATTGCACAAGTGTGCCAGCACAAGCCTTACTCTTTTAAACCTCAGCTGAAAAGGACTCTGCAGAGTAGGATTAATGATCTATTTGTACAAGCTTAGTATTAAGTCAATGCAATGCCAAAAATCGAATGCGCTAGCTAGATCTTAAATGTGGAAAATGTTCATACTGACAACTATTTTAGGAGTAGTTTCAAATAATCTTAATCTAAGGTGTGGTAAAAGGTTAAAATTAAATTTAATATATCTATAACACAAAGCCACAGTGTATGTATATCTGACAGAATACAATGTATTAACATTAAGCTACTCTGCTTGTCTGTGTCAGTCAACGTAATGAGTCTAATTTATTCTCCTGATCCCATGTATAAAGTTTACAGAATGTGTTCTCAGAATGAAAATGAATACAAAACATAATGAAGTCAAAGCCAGTATATTTTGACCCCTCAAGGACTGAGGCAATTGTACATGTTTTGATCCAAGCAAAATGTAAACAAACCCTAGAATTTGAGCTATATGTCTGTTTAACCATAATTTACCTCTTTCATATTAAGTGTACTCACGTGTATCATTTCATGTTCATGGAAAAACGGGGCTTTCACATCAGATTTATATATTGAACATATTTTAACATTAATAAATAAAATTTAAAAAGTGTGAGATATTAAGACATTTGTATTACCGTATATACTCGAGTATAAGCCGACCCGAATATAAGCCGAGGCCCCTAATTTTATCCCAAAAAACTGGGAAAACTTATTGACTCGAGTATAAGACTAGGGTGGGAAATGCAGCAGCTACTGGTAAATTTCTAAATAAAATTAGATCCTAAAAAAAATATATTAATTGAATATTTATTTACAGTGTGTGTATAATGAATGCAGTGTGTGCGTATGTGTGTGTGTATGAGTGCAGCGTGTGTGTATGAGTGCAGCGTGTGTGTATGAGTGCAGTGTGTGTATGAGTGCAGTGTGTGTGTGCATGAATGCAGTGTGTGTGTGCATGAATGCAGTGTGTGAATGCAGTGTGTGCAGGGCCGGTGCAAGGATATTTGCCGCCGTAGGCAAAAAAAATTTTGCCGCCCCCTCCCCCCCCATATGTCCTGACTTCCCCTCCTCCTCCCTCAGTGGTCCTTACCTCCCCACCCCCTTGTTCCTTCACTCCCCCCCCCAGTGGTCCTGACTCACCCCTCCCCTAGTGGTCCTTACCCTCCCCTCCCCTAGTGGTCCTTACTTCCCCCTCCCCTCCCATAGTGGTCCTTATCCCACCCCCTCCCTCTCATAGTGGTCCTTATCCCCCTTCTCCCTCCCATAGTGTTCCTTATCCCCCCCCATCCCTCCCATAGTGGTCCATATACCCCCCCCCTCCCTCCCATAATGGTCCTTATACCCCCCCTCCCTCCCATAGTGGTCCTTATCCCACCCCCTCCCATAGTGGTCCTTATACCCCCCCTCCCTCCCATAGTGGTCCTTATACCCCCCCTCCCTCCCATAGTGGTCCTTATACCCCCCTCCCTCCAATAGTGGTCCTTATCCCCCCTCCCTCCCTCCCATAGTGGTCCTTATCCCCCCTCCCTCCCTCCCATAGTGGTCCTTATCCCCCCCTCCCTCCCATAGTGGTCCTTATACCCCCCTCCCTCCCATAGTGGTCCTTATCCCCCCCCTCCCTCCCATAGTGGTCCTTATCCCCCCCCTCCCTCCCATAGTGGTCCTTACCCCCCCCCCCCCCTCCCATAGTGGTCCTTATACCCCCCTCCCTCCCATAGCGGTCCTTATAACCCCCTCCCTCCCATAGTGGTCCTTAACCCACCCCCTCCCTCCCATAGTGGTCCTTATACCCCCCCCCTCCCATAGTGGTCCTTATACCCCCCCCCCCCCTCCCATAGTGGTCCTTATACCCCTTTTTTTTTTTTTATTAATTTTTTTATTATTTTATTTCTTCTTTTTTTTTTCGTCCCCCCTCCCTGCTTGATATATGGCAGGGAGGGGGGCTCTCCTTCCCTGGTGGTCCAGTGGCAGTTCAGTGGGGGGGAGAGGGGGGCTGGCAGAGCTGTACTTACCTTTCCTGCAGCTCCTGTCAGCTCTCTCCTCCTCCGCGCCGTCCGTTCTGCTCTTCTGTCAGCTCCCAGTGTAAATCTCGCGAGAGCCGCGGCTCTCGCGAGATTTACACTGGGAGCTGACCGAGGTGCTGAACGGACGGCGTGGAAGAGGAGAGAGCTGACAGGAGCTGCAGGAAAGGTAAGTACAGCTCTGCCAGCCCCCCTCTCCCCCCAGTCTGTATTATGGCAATGCAAATTGCCATAATACAGACTCTGACTCGAGTATAAGCCGAGTTGGGGTTTTTCAGCCCAAAAAATGGGCTGAAAAACTCGGCTTATACTCGAGTATATACGGTAATTCTGCATGGAATTTTATACATCAATGTCATAACACTGTTCGCTGTTACTGCAATTAATGAAACACCATGTACAGGTTTTATGGGGTTACAGGGTCAAATATGCTTTCCCCATTTTCAGTTTTGACACATTGAAATTTGCCAAATTTAGATTGCTGCATTGTTGCATTTGTGATGGTATGGCAGCCCAGGAATGAAAATTACCCCCCATCATGGCATACCATTTGCAAAAGTAGACAAACCAAGGTTATTCAAAATGGGGTATTGTAAAGGATCAGGGCTGGCGCTACCATAAGGCGGCCGGCCGCCTTAGGGCGCACCCGCTGTGGGGGCGCAATGTCAGGCTGTCCGGCTGGAGGGAAGCGCACTGCGCTCCACTCCAGCGGCTACTTTATTAAGCAGAGCGCAAGCGCCTCCGTTCAGCCCAGCCGCTTACCACCCGCCCAGCTTACTGCCGCCCGAGGAGCCTCTTTCACTGGTGTCTGCTGCAGGCTGTGTGGAGGGGGCAGGGATATGAATGACATCATATCCCTGCTCCCTGTGTACCACACAGCACAGCTGGCGCCCAGTGATAGGGCTGGGATGCAAGTCAGGACTCCACAGAGCCGGTCACCTGTCAGCATGCACTTCAAGGACCTGTGTGTATGTATTGTATTTATGTCTCTGTGTGCATTTGTGTATGTATTGTATGTATGTCTCTGTGTATGTATGTCTCTGTGCATGTATGTCTGTATGTCTCTGTGCATGTATGTCTGTATGTCTCTGTGCATGTATGTCTGTATGTCTCTGTGTGCATGTATGTCTGTATGTCTCTGTGTGCGTGTATGTATGGATTTCTCTGTGTGCGTGTATGTATGTATGTATGGATTTCTCTGTGTGCCTGTATGCACCGTATGTATGTATGTCTCTGTGTGACCCGCTGAGCATGCGACTATTTAAAATGGCGACCGCCACGTGTTCGTCAACTGAACGAGGACCACCATGCCTTTGGTCAATTACCTTGCGGTTAACCGCAAGGTCTGGGTGGTTAATGAGTCGCACACAACCTCAGTGGGAGGTCGGGGAATTCAGTACTTAGTAATTCAACGAAATAGTCATACGTACGCATGTTTTAAACGAAATGCCGTTTCTCTGATACTATTAAAACAGGGATTTCGTTACAGGTATGTCCAGTCTTTTTTTAGTAGCCACTTGGTCACAGACCCTGGCCAAAGTTGGTTTTCATATTTAGTTTTTTTGCATTTTTCCTAAAAAACAAACACAAAAACACTGCCTTTTCACTGATGATATCATCAGCATTATACTTTTTTTTTGTTTTGTTTTGTTTTTTGGAATTCTTTATTTTTGTTGTGCAGGTAGGTACAAAGCATAGTCATGTGCCACAACAGCGAACGTTTAAATATAAACATAAATAAGGTAAACAATGGCATGTGAAACTTGCACATTTTTGTTTAAAGGCATAGTAGCGAAGCAGGTATGTCTTAACTATAGACTATTAGTGAACCTGTGAACGTACAGGTTTGCATCATCCTGACTTCATTGGACCTCAGAATTGCACTTAAGATAAAAAAACAATAAGATGGTGTCAGCATTTGTGCCCTTCAACGATGTTGTGTCATGATGATCATTGTGTTAAGTAATAAGTATTTGTTGTGTGACTACTCGTAATTTTACCCATTGTATGAGTTGCTAGCTCGGGTGATGCTCTTCAGTGCGTGCGAGGGTAGTCATGGACTTGTCGATCTGGGATGTCCCCTAGGACGTTGGCATGTCCTCTGACTAATGTTAGGTGTAGTAGACTGATATCTGAAAATAAAAAACGCGTAACAGATAAAAAGCACTAACAATAAAAATAAATTTTACGCCCCTCTGGTTAAGGTCGTGCTGAGCCTGCAATATGTGGCAGTGTGTTGTGATTAGAGTGCGTGTTAGCGTTCTTGAGCTAGGTAAATATGTGGTGAACATTGTTAGAAACAAATATCGCATCAGGGACATGTTTCAAAGGATAAGAACAAATTTAACAAATTAAACAAACTATGCGAGGATCTGCTGGGGTTGGCTGGTAATAGTCCTGTTTCACCTCGTTTCTAGCGTAAGTCTTAAGTAGCCGTTGCCGCGCCGGCACTGGCTGTCGCTCGTTGTGGGACAAATGGGGTGATTTTAGTGGGGTCCCATCTGCGTGATACCGCTGGGGCCTTCTCCCGTCCGGGGGGTCCCAAACATTCCCGTGTGAGGCAGAGTGCCTCCAGTAAGGAATCCGCCTCAGGCAGTTCTCGTATCGAGTAGGTGGTTCCTCCGTGCGTGACCAGGAGGATTTGGGGTGTCCGCCAGGTGTATCGGATGCTGCGGTCTCTGAGGAGAGTGGTTAATGGCTGGAGCGTTCTCCACTCCATCGTGCTCCCGGAGATATCCGCATAAAATGTAAGTCCCATGTTC